>NC_140769.1:288352281-289552281 GCF_044657685.1 Stegodyphus dumicola | reverse complement strand
CTAATTTTTTTATGTTAAAGCCAAAATTTGGCCGAAGATAAAAATAACTTCGTATTCTTGTATTAATAACAACTTTAGTTTCAGTGCCTCCAGCTTGGCGAAGAATGAGTAAAGTAAAAATTTATTTTTCTCTTATTCATTTTATGGTAAATTGTAAAAATCATATGTATTAGAATTTTGTAAATATACGTAACTGCTTGAAAGTTATGTAAAAGTAGAATTTAGTCTAGAAGCATAAAATTTTAGATGCTAAAAGTAAATGCACAAAAGCAATGAATTCAAATTTAAGTATTAAACTGTAGATAAAATCATGCTTTAGAGCGAAAGCCTGCATGTCTAAAGACAAATGAGGGGGAATTTAGAATGAATGTGTTTTGTAGGGTTCTCCACCTACACTTGAATTTTAAGAATGTTAAAGTAGCTCATCGAGTTGTATAATGTCGAGTAAGGTGTGTCTATTTGGTCGTTGAATTCTAACAAATCATTGTGGTTAGGAGAAGTGTTGCAATACTAAAACACGAATATTCCCGTTTGACACCACACATGGTGGAGAGCCAGGGTAAAGTTAAATTCATGTTTGAATGCTTGAATGAATGTGAATTAAGCAGTAACTAAGGAAAATAAATCGTTCAAAAACAAAAACTTATTCAGTGTCAAGAAAGTGTAAATTATAATGTATTTAGAAAGATACTGATACTTATTCCTTCCAGATACTGGAAGGAAGAGAACAGATTGATTGCTGAAGTCCGGGAAAGGTTGCTGTAAGAAGAGAGAATTAAATAAGTATCTACAGAAATTTGTTCTACCTTTTGTGAGATAACAGATTTTTTTTATGTCAACGAGGCTCTTAAAATTTAGATCAGAATTGTGGAAACTTTCCAATAGGTCGTTTCTAGGACCTGCTTCCAAGTTTTCCAAATTCTGGCAGCGGCAAATGTAGGGTTTATATTTATTTTAACTAATATTTATTTTAAGTTTAAACTATCTTTCCTGTTAAGCCTTACTTTCCCCTGGAATTGCCAATGCCAGAGTATGTAAATTTTAGTAGAACGCGCAAAGGATTCAAATTGTCAGCGGAAGTAATCTGAGTTAAATAGAAGGGAAACGAGTTCGAAAGTGTGTTTCTTGCTGCACGAGCGTGGAGGTGGCTAGTTAGAAATTGAAGAACCACGCGTTTAGGTTCTTGTTGTTAATTTTTCAACGTAATATTCAGAAGTTTGCTGAATTATCAGCGGTATCTTAGAACGCGGTGAGGTTAGTTACGTATAGAGAGCCTCGTAGTTAGTCACTTGTTATTATTCTTTTTTTAGTTTTTTATTTTTATTTTACCGCCGGGTCGGCGTAGTTTGCGAGCGTCAAGAGCACGCATTTGTAATTTCTAAAGTTGAATAAAAAGGGATTTAAACCCTTCTCAAGAATTTGTCTACTTTCCAGTTGTTAGCAGTCACCACTATTGTTGCGTGCAGGTTGGAAGCGCGCAACATTACAAGGGATATCATTAATTATACTTTGCATTATCATTAATTATACTTTGCTTTCCAGAATTTTTTTGTTTTTTGTTTTCTTTTGTGTTCTTTGTTGCTCATTTCACTGATTTTAAGATACTGAAAAGTTTTGAGTGATTTTTTTAGGAAACAAAGTTCTTAACCTCCTTTATACCATTTGAGTTCTTAAGATTTTGCAAAGGGAAGTTGGTTAATTTATTTATTAAGATCATTAATATTTGTATTAAGGGATATTGCTTATTTCATGGTAATTTTGTTATACGTAATAACTTTTTTTTTATGAAGTTGTTCTGCAGAGTAAAATTCTACGCTGTTTTAAAGTTTCAAGTTTGGTGTTTCTTTCAGCCATTTTCCCGGTACATTTAAAAGCCAGACGAAGGCTGGCAGCTAAGCTGCTAGTATTCTGTACAAGCTTGATATAAAACTTGTTTTATTAGATTTCCCTCCTTTTCCAACAGCACAAAGTTTCGAGATCTGGACTCATCCATTGGGCTAATAACTGATTTAGCCACTACAATATTATTACTACTTTCTAATGAACCTTTTTCTAGATTTCTTCATTTCTTCTATAACCCGTTCTCCCTTTTTGTCCTCCTCACTTAAAAACTAACTTCTAAATCTCTCTTTAAAGAACTACCAGTAGGATTCTTATTCTTCTGGCCTTCCCTCCGTGCTGTATTCGGTTAGTTATTGGGATGTATACCTGTGCAATCTTTAATGAAGCTCCAACACTTTTACCTGTACATGTCTGTACCTAAATGAAACTGGTTCGTTTTGATGTTATACTAGCGAAACACCAAAAAAAAAAAAAAATCTTGATTTAAATGATGATGATTTAAATAATTTAGCTGGTATTTTAAGGATGAGGATTTATACTAACTGCTGATGATTTTTTATTTACGTTATCGTGATTATATGTTATAGTGATGAAGAATGTGATTAAATGAGTATGATGGTAATAAAACTTTAGGTGATAGTACTTTGTATTCAGGTGATTTTATTATTTGACGACTTCAATGATGATGGTGTATATGATATATAGTTTCGATTGATTAGTATGGAATGATGATGTGATTTGTGTGATGGTGGTTTATTTTATTCTGACGATGGTGATAGAGATACGATGGTTTAAAATCATGATGTGTTTTGTGTGGTGAGGAATATTTAGATGATTTTGATGATGATATAGATTTGGCTAATGACGATTTTATAGCGGATATGATAGTGATTTATACTAACAGAACTGCAAGTGCCTCTCTCTCGGTCGCGGAATAGTTTCTTTGTGTTTGATTTAAAATTCGGCTAAAAATGCCACGGGCTGCTGATTTCGCAAAAGTAGCGCTCCTACCGCATAATCCGAAGCATCCGCTGAAATTTCTAAATTCTCATCCTTTTCAGGAAATTTCAACACAGGAGCTTGCGTTAATGCTTGTTTTAATTTTTCGAAAGCACTATTGACTTCGGCCGTCCATTAGAATCTCGCCTTTTTCCTTTTTAATTTTAACAATGGTTCAGCAATAGCTGCAAAATCTTTTATAAAGGACCTATAATATGAACAATGTCCTAGAAAAGAAGAGAGCTTCTTCGCCGTGTTTGGAGTCGGATACTTTTGTACAGCGATTATTTTTGATTCGTCTGTCTCTATTCCTTTCTGAGATATTTTGTAACCTAAATATTTTAATTCAGGGGCTGCAAATTTGCACTTTTTGACATTAACTTTTAGACCGGCTTCATTTAATAAAGAAAACACCTGTCTTAAATCCTGTACATGTTGGTCTAGATTATCACTAGTAATAATGATATCCTCTAAATAGATAAATGTGGACTTTCCATGAACAGGCCTTAACACAATACATCGCTGAAATGTTGCCGGTGCCCCTGAAAGGCCAAACGGCATACGCAGAAATGCATAAGTGCCAGACTTGGTTATAAAAGCAGTCTTAGGCACGTCCTCAGGCCTAACCCCTATTTGAAAATAACCAGTCGTTAAGTCTAAAGTCGTCATATATTTGGTGGATGTTATGTTCCTTAGAATTTCTTCAATAATAGGTAACGGATATACCGGATATTTAGTTATGGAGTTTAATTTACGGTAGTCAATTGCGAATCTCCACCTTTTTGGATGTGTCAATGGATAGTCATTATTTTTCTTACATAAAACCACCGGGCTAGCAAAACTACTTGAGATGGGCGTTATGATCTTTTTACGTAGCATATCCGTGATATGCCATTCTATAATTTTTTCCTTATTCTTATCATACCGGTATGCTTTGTGGCGAACTGGCATTGAATCTCCGGTGTCAACACTATGGTTAGTAACCTGAGTAAATCCTGGAATATCACTAAATAACGAAGCAAATTCACTTACCACTTGTCGGATTCTTCGTTGCTCTTCATTAGGCAGGTGGTCAAGGTTTAACATCGGCGGTTCAGCCTTTTCTTCACGAACTAGTTTCATTGTCAGCTTAAGGGACGCTTCATTAAAATCTAGCGTTGCTTGTGCCTCTGAAAGAAAATCTATTCCTAAGATAATATGTGCTTGCAGATTCTTTACTATGAAAAACATAACCTTTACTTGTTCGTCCTTGATACGGACATACAGCGGTAATTTACCTATACACTTACATCTTTCTCCTTGTGCAGCTAACACTGTCGTATTATCCGAATTATATATACGATATTTACGAAAATACTTCCTAAAAAAATCTTCTGCCACACAGGAACACTGCGCGCCTGTATCCAGGAGTGCGGTGGCTGGGATATTATTCACCAACACTTCAATCTTCGGAAGAGTCAAATTTTTCACCATTACTGTATTTAACTTGAAGGAAGAGGGGTTTTCGTGGCCTTCGGATTTCCGCACCCTCCCGTCAGCAGAAATCCGTTTTAGTTTAAATTATTTTTCATTTCCGTGCTTTCCTTCTTCTTTTTCCGCCCACCAGCGGCCGAGCGGTAAAGTCGCTGAACACTGGTAGTTCGGTCCGAGGTTCGAATCCCGCGAACGGGCTGGCTGCATGGGTGTTTTCGTGGTTTTCCCCATGTGTAACGTGTATACGAGCCAGTTTCCCTTAGAAAGTCCTCCACGAAGGCATCCCTCCCCTTAGGCAGATAGCCCTAGTGTGCTTTGCCATAATTAAATACACCACACCACCACCTTCTTTTTCCACTGGCCTTGAGACTTTTTTCCTGGATTGCTATTGAACTGTCGACGTTCGCCGGCTGTTTTTGAATGCTCGGGTTTCCTTGCCCACTGATTCGCTTTGCTTCCGTAGCCGTGTGCTTGAGTTTGCTGTAGTCTTGGCGCACCAAATTGGTTTCGCTGTTGATAATGGCGTCTTCTTTCAATGTCCGCCGTTCTTCTACTTTCAAACTGGATTGCTAGCTCAAATAACTTTTCCAGTGTAGTCGGATTTCTTAATTCAATAAAGTCTTGCACTTGGGGCAGTAACCTCGGCAAAATCACTTGAATTATCTCAGGATACGGACGGTTTCCATACAAGATTTTGAAGACGTGAATTTTTCTTAAAATACAGCTTGAGAGATTTTCGATTCTTTGCTGATATATGCTGAAAAGTTCCGTTTCTAATTTCGCACGATCCCTTACGACAGGGAAGGCTTTTACTAGGGCAGTCTTGAAATTCTCGTAAGTACAGGTGGGACTTCCTGCTTGACCCAAGAGACTTCTGCCTATACATATCAACCAATTAAGCGCTTGGCCCCTCAAAGCGCTGGTAGCTAAGGTATCTTTTTGAAATTCGTGCACGGGGTAGAGCATGAAGTGGTCATCCAATTTTTCCAAAAAACTGGTTACCGGTGAGTTTCCATTAAATGTTGCTTCTGGTTTCATCGAAGCGCGCATGGTCTGGACGATGTAACCAAATCTTTCCAGGGCGGCAGCTGGCATTTCTGGATTTTGAGCCGCTTCTGCAGGCAGCACAGGTTCTTCTTGAAACTCGGCCATGGTTATTCTTCTTCGTTGGGCGCCACTCTCAGGTTCAATGTTCCGTCTTACTTTCTTCGGGAATATGCAAGGACCTGACTCGGAACAGAGAGCTTACTAAAGCTATGTTCAATAACTGTGGGAAGTAGACAGGATACACAAGAAAGGTATACAAAACCCTTTATTTTTCTCTCTTTACAATAATTTCCGTACTTCGGAATACAAAGACCCACTACTTGTGGTCTAAACGTAAGAATATAAAAATATTTAACTAAACTCTAACTTAACTTTGGAATAATAAACGTGGAAGATTGGCCTTATATTAACAGGAAGCCGTATGTAGTACAGATAACTGTTAACACTACAATACGTTTAAAAATTATCACGAGGATTAAACCTCTGGCCTGGAAGGCAACCAGCAACTGAGTAAAACTTCTAAGGTAAGCGGCCTGCTTCGACTAACTCCATCCTCTCTCTCGCTTGGCAAAAAGCCACATCTTAAGTACTTGGCGTTCGCCACACAAATTTTGCATAAATAAGTTAACGCTTTTAATTCTGGCCGGAAGTAGAAAATAAGAAGTGATAGTAAAGATTTAAAATAAAATAAACGTTAGTAAAACTTAAGATCCTTACATAGGTGATGCAAAACCATTTGCAGGTATAACTGACGCCAAACCATATGGTTCATTAAATATAGAAAAAATTGAGTGTGTTGGACATATTCAAAAACGAATGGGAATATGGCTACGCAAATTAAAACTTGAAAGAAAAAAAGTAAAATTAAATGACGGTAAAATCTGTCTGGGAAAGGGAGACTAACAGATAAGTTAATAAATGAAATAACTTCGTATTATGGTAATGCGATTAGAGAATATAATGAGTCTGTTAGTGATATCAGAAATGCCATTTGGGCAATTTACTACCACAAAATATCGAGTGATGAAAAGCCGATTCATGACGTTTGCCCTGCAAATGAAACCACATGGTGCAAATACAATATAGCTAAGCAAAATAAAGCTGATTATAAGCATATAAATTCTGAACCAGTCGCTGTAATGGAGGCAATAAAGCCAGTTTTTATAGATTTGTGACAACCTTCGTTATTGAGACGTTGCCTTGGCGGCAAAACACAAAATACTAATGAATCATTTAATTCCTTAATTTGGAAATTTTGTACAAAGACATGTCGTGCTGGTAGTAGGATAGTTCAAATTGCTGGAAATGAAGCAGTAATTGCTTTTAACGAAAGGTCTGTTGGTAGACATTCTGTAATGAATGAGCTACAGCTTTTTAGAAGTAAGTTTTCTATTGAAGGATTTTTACAAATTGATAACAAGAGAATAGATAACGCAGAAAAGAAAGTGGTTATGTAAAAATAAATTTTTGTGCAAATATGCTACATGTATTTTAATATACGGCTATCATTCTGTCATGGTAATGTATATAGCAAGGTAAATTTAACGTGTTTCATACTAACAAAAGCTTCTGCAATTTATTAGGATTTATACTTTTTAAATGTATTTTCAAAATAAATATACTATGCACTTTATTATTAGAAAGTTATATACTGAAGTATTGGCATTAAAACTCAAATTTCTTAAAATACGGTTTTTCGCAGTTGTATACATAGCATTTAAAGTATGCTAAAGTTACATTGTGGAAGAACTATTAAATGTTTTATAAGTTTGATATACAGTAATATATTACAGAGAACTTGAGCTAAGACATTTGGCTATAAGTAAATTCTTATTTGTAAGGAAGTTTTAGTTTTATCATTCTTAGTCGATATGTTATACTTCGATGAATGTAGCAGTTTAGCATACAATTTCAAATAAGTCGTAAAGGATTTTTTCCCACCTATGTTTAAATAATATTGCATAATATGATACATATCATATGCTTAAATGCTTGAAAGTACTTAACTGATGTGGTTATGTAAAAATAAATTATTTGTTCAAATATGCTACACGTATTTTAATACACGGCTATCATTCTGTCATGGTATTTTATATAGTATGGTAATTTTAATGTGTTTCATATTGACAAAAGCTTATGCAATTTATTAGGATTTATACATTTTAAATATATCATTTCGAAAATAAATATACTATGCACTTTATTATTAGAAAGTTGTATACTGAAATATTTGCATCAAAACTCGATTTTCTTAAAATGCATTTTTTCCCAGTTGTATACATATCATTTAGAGTATGCTAAAGTTACTCTGTGGAAGAACTATTAAATGATTTATATGTTTGATATACAATAATACATTACAGAGAACTTTACCTGAAACATTTGCCTATAAGTAAGTTCCAATTTGTAAGAAAAATTTTAGTTGTATCATTGATAGCGTAGAAGTTTCAAATCATTTTTAGTTGATATGTTATACTTTGATGATGGCAGCTTATTTTACATTAATTATGCTTATACCAACTATTCGAAATTGTATAATATTAAAATATCTCTCAGAAAATAAGCATTTTATATATTTTATAACAAGAGAAGTATTTAAAAAAATATTTACATTAAAACTTGATTATCTCAAAACATAAATTTTCACTGCTGCGCGCATGATATTTTAAAAACGGTTCTTGGTACACACTTTAAATTTAATGGACTTCTTTATATGAGTATTATCATCTAACTGAACCAAAAAATATATTGAATATTTTAATAGTCAGAAGTTTTACGCATGGAAATATTAAAAATTCTTTATTAAAATGCATTGTATAAATTTAGTTCTAAATAAAATGAGAATTTAACATGAAATTCTTAAGATTTTTGGTTCACAGTAGTCTTTAGATGCTATACAAGCTGTATATTAGCTATGAAGTTAAAATATATAACAGAATGTTTTAAATTGTGCACGCAAAGTGGGAGTATTGCGTGAACATATAAAAAATTACCTCACAAAGAAGATTAAATTATAAAAACATTTGTGGCAACACAAAATATTTGCTTACTAATTCAGCTGTGCTATGTAGTCAGCTGTAAAAAACTGGAAGTAATAGCTTTAAAAATAAACATGCTATCCCAATTCTTACAACAGGATCATATTCAGAGATTTTGAGGGTTTTAAGGTGTACGAGACCCCTTAACGTAGTTCAATGGAGAACGTGATGCAACCACTTCTCATTCCCCAATGACTTTAGCTTTGGCACTTACGTTTCAACCGTCACCGGAATGACGGCCTTGATAATTCAACGAAAGAACATATTATTAGTACTCATTTCGTGCTCTTAACGTTCTTAGCATATTTCATAATGCCTTACCGGAAATTTCTGTTTTCAGCTATAATCCTGGAAGGAAAAGTTCTGTTCATGCTGGTTCTATCATCTCGACTTGAGGTTTTGGATGATGGTAAATTACTCATGTATCGATTGTTATACAAAGGGAACTCTATTTGTATGCCTCATGATTGAAAAGTCCATTATTTCCACCAACCATAACCGAAATCTGAAAGGATTTTATGTGGGACTTCTCAATATCTGGCAATCTCTGGCAAATTCCGCTCAACATCCACGATTTGTTTTCGTGACTTCTTGCTGATTAGCAGCATTATCTTCTGTGTCCTAATGTGTTCTGCAGTTCTTTCGTAAGTGTTCATCACCACTGCAGTTCTAGCATACTAAGGTCGCTTTCGTCTGACGTCTGTTCCGCTTTAAGGCACTTACTTAAGTGGGTAGACTGCCTGGACGAGCTGTCACTTGTCCACTAGCTTCTGGGTTGGAGTAGTTCCGATTGGGCAATGGTGTGTGCAAGTTTCTGAAAGGACTGCTACGTGTTTCATGGCGTACACTCTAGGCATTTTTTAAATCCTTGAGATCCACTATTCGCAGTTGTTTCTATACCTCAGGTTCCCGTATGCCACCGAGGAAGTATTTCATGGATTGTACTTCACGTATTTCTGTTGAGCAGTCAAAAAAGGAGAGATGGGAGAGCATTTCGATATCAGTGGCGAGCTTCTGGATTATTTTGGTGAGCTTCTGCTATCGAGATATTAACTGCAGCCTTCTGTAGCCTTTTAAACACTTCTTAGTAGAGCTTTCGCGTACCGGGTACAGCATCAAAATCTAGCCTCTGGGTTTCTAGAAGAGTGGGACCGATATCGTCTTCTTCTATTCTCAGAGAAGCTGCGAAATTACAGGTTTGTCTTCGGAATCCTACCCATTTCCATTTGGAGCTATACAGAACTGAGCCTTGTACATATGCCAAATGTTTTTTCCATCACACGTGGAAAGCATGAGAAATGGGTCGGAAAACATAGGTACCAATTTAAAGGTATCAGAATCGTTTCCAGTTGTCATTGTGAATGTGTTAAAGCTGTCAGATTCTTTGGCGACAACAGCAGAAACTCTGTCATCGATTTGTTGTTCGACATCAGAAACTCTTCCTTTGATTTGTAGTTTGACAGCATTAACTCTTTCTTTGATTTGCTGTTTGACAGCAGAAACACGTTCTCCAGTTTCTCTAACTCTCCTTTCGACCATGTTATTTCTGCTTTCAAAATCCTCGAAAATCTTCTACTGTTGTCTTTTATTTCTTCTTGACAGGCTTAAGTATCAATTTTGGATAGATTCCATCTTTCCTTGAACTGGTATTATTTCCCCTTTCCCTCTTTTGTTGGACGCATTTATCTCTTCTGTAAAGGAATCAACCTCTCCTTTTATATCTTCTTGGAACGCAGCAAAGACTGTCACAAGCTGCCTCAGATGCTCCTCAATTGTTCTTGTCTCTAGCATCTGTCCTACTTCTAACACCCAAAATTGTTCCTGGCATAAAGGTTCGTAAAGCATGCGGAAGAGCTGGTAGCTTGTTAGAAATTATTTGTCTCGAAAAAACACTGAACAATTCTGGAGTTTTTCGAAAAGTACGAGTAAAAAAATATAATTCCAAAAATATACGAAATATAAAAGAACACTGCTAGTAGTTATCACTTTAAAGTGCTGAGAATGATGAAGAAAATACGATGAAAAGCGCACGTAAAGAGCGAACATAAATCTGTCAATACTCCTTACTCTATGCTGAACTGCAAAGTTCAGAACTGAAGTTCATTCTGGTCTTATCTCATTTTCTAACTCTCCATACCAAAAGCCCGAAACTGACAAAACTGTTGGACGTTCGAAATTTTGGAAGAGAAAACAAATGAAGCCACAAGGAAAAATCTACATGGCTTATAATGATTGTCACATTAAAAAAACTATAAACTGTATTTACAGTGGTACCTCGATATACAAATGCCCCAACATACGAGTGTTTTGAGACAGGAGCTACCGAGAGAGCGATGTTTTTGCTTTGAGACGAGAGCAAGATTTGAGATACGAGGAATCGCACACTACACCGCTGTACACGACCGCAACATGCGCGCGCATGTAGGTGTCGTGTGCAGCGTCTAACAGTTTCTCCCACCTCAGACTAGTCCTCAGTCTGGTGCTTGTTTCTCTCGTTTTGGAAGAATTTTTGATAAGTTGGGTTCGCGTTTTTTGCTTTTTGTACATTTAGAAAACATTATCATATTTATTTTTATAACCCTGGGTCCAAAGAAGATGATGATGTCTATTGAATTAAAGCGTTAAATAATAGAAAACCATGAGCAAGGTGTGCGAGTAATTGACTTGGGGAGGATGTACGGGCGTAACACATCAATGATATTTACTGTGCTTAAACAAAAGGAGTTGATAAAGAATAACGCCAACTAAGGGCGTTACACTAATTTTTAAGCTCCGACCTCTCTCCGTCAAGACATGGAGAAACTACTGATGGTGTGAGTGAGAGAGAAGCAGCTTCAAGGAGGAACCTTAACACAAAGCATCATATGTGAGAAGGCACTATTACGAGTTATTTACGAGCGATTTACGGTTATTTTCTACAGAAGATCCCACACACTTCTACAAACGTGGAATCGGAAGACCCGTTTAAAGCCAGTCGGGGCTGGTTTGACAACTTTAGGGAAAGGACCGACCTTCACTCCGTCGTCAGGCATGGTGAGGCAGCAAATCCGGATGTAAAGGCAGCTGATGTTTACATCAAAATGATTTCCGAACAGATAGTAGCCAAAGGATACATCCCCCCCCCAGCAAGTCCTCAACTGTGACGAGACAGGGCTTTCTGGAAAAGGATGCCGAATAGAACTTACATAACGGCAGAGGAGAAGATGCCAGGTCACAAACCCATTAAAAATAGATTAAATCTAGCAATTTGCGTCAATGCGAGTGGCGACTGTAAAATCAAGCCTCCGCTAGTATACCATTCGGAAAACCCCAGAGGCTTTAAGTCATATAATATTTTAAAAGAAAACCTGCCAGTTATAATTTTAAGAAGATATGTGGAGGGCAAATCCGAAGTCGTGGGACAGAATGAACTTCTTTGTGGAGTGGATAATTCTGGTGTTCTGTTCTGGTGTTGGCCTCGACAATGCCCCTACTCACCCATCAAATCTCGAAGATGATTTACTCGAAGAGTTCAAGTATATAAAATTTCCCTACCTACCACCCAACACCACTCCTATCCTGCAGCCCATGGATCAGCAGGAGATTTCTAATTTTAAGAATTTGTACACCAAGCACATTTTTCGCCGCTGCTTTGAGGTGACAGAGAACACAAACCTTACCATTCGAGAGTTCTGGAAAAACCACTTTAACATCGTGATGTGCCTAAGAATTATTGTTCAGGCCTGGCTGGGTGTTACAACGTCTGCATGGAAGAAGCTGTGGCCTGAGGCTGTAGCTGAAAGAGAATTCGAAGGATTGGAAACCAAAGTGTCAGTGGTAGAGGAGCTTGTTTCTCTCGGAAAATCCATGAGTCTGGAGGTGAAGGAGAGAGACGTGAACGAACTCGTAGAGGAAAAGTCTCAGGAGCTGACAACCGAGGAGTTACACGATCTGCATTTGCAGGAGCATACGGTGGTTCAACGAAAAATAATTTTCCAAGAGGAGCCAGAGATGGAGGAGGTTATCCCTACAAGAGATATAAAAGAGATCTTGAGAATGTGGGATAAAGTTGTAGAGTTCGTGGATAAAAGTCACCGCGAAAAAGTTGCAACTAGTCCTAAATCGGAGTTGTTCAACGAAACTTGCCTAACTCGATTCCGCAATACCTTGACAGGTAGGAAGAAACAAACCTCCTTGGACAGTTTTTTTAAACGATCTGCGGGTGAAAATGAGCAGATCATGACAAAAAGAGCGAAGACCAGTGACAAAAATTAAGCGCTTCCGTAGGCACTTTTTCTTTTAATTATTTTTTTATAGAATATGTATTTGTTATTTATAAATAAATGTTTCTTCTTGTTTTTGAATAAGAAACTACATTTTTCTTATTCAAAAACACTTAAAAAAACAGCTGAGGTCGTGTTTTGGGAGCTGGAACGGATTAATGGCATTTCGATTACTTTCAATGCGGAAAATTGCTTTGAGATACGAGCAAGGTTACGAAGCATATTAAACTCGTTTGTCGAGGTACCACTGTACTTAATTATATAATCGTTAGCAAGCAGATAGTAATAAACAATTTTAAAACTGTGCTGCTATCAATATACAAATTATGTTGACTAGTATAATTAATTTAGAATTATGCGAATACATATAATATAAGATGATGTATGTTACTATAGATACGTGTTAATATAATACATATATAAGTCTGTGCATATATATGAAATCCTAATTCTTTTTATACCAGTTAACAGTTAGAATTACTGAACAACCATGAAAGGTTCCCCAAGAATGAAATATGGTGTAACAATGAACACTTAGTTTAGAAATTCGATTCTATTATATATTGTTGTAAAAGTCATTGTAAGAGTGAAAATTCTTCATTCTGCCTTAATGCGATTTTTTGCGTTTAATGCGTTGTTTGGTGATTTTATGATCCCGAATTATATTGATGTGATATATTAATACTGCATTTGTAGACATACGTTTTTTGAGAAACGAGTCAAGGCGATTGATTTTTTGTAAAAATTTGGATTTATCCTTATTTTATTGACGTGCACCAGCACTGAATTGAGAATGGCTTGTGCTATGCTTCGATGGATGAAGAAGCGTTTGTAAGTAATGAATATTATGAACGTTTGAACATATTTAAATGAACAGTATTAAAAGTATATATTTACTTATACCATATACTAATAGTTTATGGTAAATTTTTCATTATAAATCTCATGACAGTTTCATTTCTCATTCTATTGCATTTCTATAGCAGTACATAAATTTTGTGGTTTACATATTGTAGATTGCATCAGTTTTACAGCGCAATTTATTCCTCGGTATGTTACTTGTAGTGTTATTAGAAATTCCATTATTTTTGTATTTTTTCTGCAATTGGTAGTATCTGATTAGGAAATTTATGTTTTATTTCAAGATATATATGAAGTTGGTAATATCAAGTGTTAAATAAACGTTGTTATTCGGGCAATAGCGTTAGCTTTATCGATATAGATAAATGCAATTCCTATTTCTTAAATACTCAAGATATAAAGACACACTCGAATAGTAGATTCACTCACTTTACGTTTTTTAAGGGTTATATATATACATTAAGGGCGTGTTCAAAACAACCATTGACGAGTAGTCTTGGTGTAATTCGTATTCATACCAAGATTATCCATTTCTCAAGGCAATAATTTTTGTTATTTTTGCTAAACCGTTTACGAAAATATAATTTTCCGAATCCTGAACTCTTATGCCTGGAAAGGCAGATTTTAAGATATTTGTTTTGCAAAATTCAAAATTCGTATTTTTAAAAATTTATTTTACGCAAAATTCGTATTTTTAAAACACTGATGTATATGTTCTTTTTTTAAAATTCTGCCAGTATATAACATTATATAAAATTCTTGTGTTATCACCATTTATAGTTGTCGCTTGCTGTACAGCCTGCTGAATACATTTTACTTTCTAGGTATCTACAATTACATCGTGTTGTTTCGGTACGAACAGGGGCGAAGTATTCATCACTTAGATACATTTAAAGATAATTAATTAATTTTTTCTGATTTTGATATCTATAATATATAGACAGGATTACTGATAAGAAATTTAAGAAAATAGTAAATGAAGAAGTAAATAGAAAAATTTCTTTCAGGTATTGTGAGATGTCAATATAAACTTCATACATTTTACTAGGGGACTGTTGACAAAGCAAAATCTTTACTATATAAGTCTACGAGCTCTACATATACAGTGTGTTGCTCAAAGTAAACTTCCTGCATTGTGAAGAGTACTACGTGTATGTCGTGATGCGTTCATGCGAAGCTTGTTTCCTCGTATGAGCTCTGCCTCTTCGAACCGAAATTGTCCGTAATCTGCAGCGTCTTGAGTTGTTTATGCAGCTTCTTGAGCTGTTCTGGTATTTCCTGTCGAATCTGACGATGACGCGGACAGTCTTACATCCTTCGTTTACTTGCGACTTCTTCCCGTCATCGCGCATATTCTTTTGACGTTCCGCTTGCCTAATGGGCCTCCGTTTCGCTTCTGCTTACCTTTCCGGAGCACGCAGTGATTCTTGGTTTTCTGAATGTCTTTTGCGTCTGCTACTAGTTTCTGATACAGTTTGAGCAAGCGAAGTTTCTTGAGTTGTTGCTTGTCTGCTGGAACTCCTATTCGTTTCTTCTTCAGTTTCTTGAATGCGTAACCTTTCTTGTCACTATGCTTGCCTTCTGAGTTTCTAGTTGTATCTTCATTCATTTTTGAAGCATGCAAGTTTTCTTCTACTTGCCTGCTGAGTCTCCTAGTGCTTTTTACTACATTTTTTCTGTAGCTCGCTGTAACATTTGTGCTGTCTTCTTGCGTTCAGACATTTTAGTAAATTGAAAAAAAAAAATTATGTAACTGTAGTAAAGTAACATTGCATCTAAAATATGTTAAATACCTACAGAAGTTTAAACTTCTACTCAGAAAGGAAGTATACAATAAAAGAAATTAAATTTTTATAAATAAAATTAGAATAGCATAAAATGCATAGAAACATTTCATTATGAAGAAAATGTATTCATTCTTTCCAAGCAACCAGCGATTCGTAAATAAATTTTTCTTGCCCAGTCAGGAAACAAAGAACTTTGACACTTGGGGTAATACATTTGAAATTATGATTTAAATTTATTTTAATATAACAAATTTGCAAAATCTCAATAGAAGAATTAACGTAGCGATAGCATATCGTGTCACGTATCTAAAGGTGAACCATAAAAGTTGCCAAAAGCAGCTATTCATTTAAAATACTGAAATTAACGAAATATTTTTCGACATACAGTGACGTTATATGGAATCACGTGCTTTCCTCAACTTAGAATATAACCGTAAATAATAACAATAAGTTTCGAGTTTGGCAATACTATTTATTACATATTTTTTTAACTTAAAAATTTCTCTTAAACAATACGATTTGAGAGTGAGAAGAGCCATCATTTTTCTAAATAAAGCAATTTGATCTCCAGCGCTTTCCGAAATTTTATATGACATCTCGAGTGATAGTCGTAGGAAGATAACAATAGTCGAAAAGTTTTACCAAGAATTTTTGAAATCCGAGGGTACCTCCTTCTAAACTCAAATCTCCCCCCCCCGTTCCGGAGGATATGATGTTATGAAGAAAAAAAAACAAAGACGCAAAATCCCACATATATTTAAACTGCTGATTCCTGTTTACAATATTCAATTTCCTTTAAAAACATTAAGCTTCATTTAAATAAAAGGAAAATAAATTCACACATTTTCCCTAGCTTTCAAGCTTTTATTGTATTTTTAAATATTCTTTTTGTCACTGTTGCGCAAGTTTTCCGCGACGTCATTAGGAGCCGTAGGTCGAAAACATATAAGAATCATTGCTGTAAATAATGATCATATGATAAATTGCATACATATGCGATTCTTTTGATTAGAATTTGAGTACAATTCTTTATACATCAGCTAGTATGCCCCTTTATGTAACGACAAGAATTATTTTCAATGATTATCCGATGAGAATGATTCTTTACAATGATTATTTGATGACAATGATCATTTGCAAAGAATATTAAAAGCCGATGACTACGATTACTTAAATAGAATATGCATGTCTTCGATCACGTCACTATTGTATATCGCTATACTTCTGGGGTTGGGGGGGTGTTGTGTATTGTACTACGGCTCTGTAATTAAGCGTTTTAAATGACATCAAAAACGTTAGTAAAACTTAGGATCCTTACATACTACCCGCCAGAGTTAATTAGTTTGAAACTGAGGTCTAAAACGACCTTGTTGAAAACTTTTAGCTCTAGAATCTAACGCGAGGCCAATCTTTTACAAACATTTCTCTCTAGGAACTAGATATTAAAAAGTCGTTTTTACATTATCATCTCTATGGACAAGTATTTTCATCTGTACTGCATCTATAAACAGGAGTTTCTTAGTTGAAATATGGTTCCTTATGGAAGGAAAACTAGTTTAATGAAATGTTACACAATCAAAAGGCAAGTAACATGAATATTTATATTTCTCCTTTAAAATTCTTATTTCATTCATGACGTTATTTAATTATCTCCCCTTGCTCTCTGACTTGTGTTGTAAAGAAAAACACCAAACACGAGCGTGTCTATGTACAAGTGTTCAACACTACCGCCTGCAATCAAAACACTAACGTCTTAAAATTCAACATAACAAAACCTCAGAACACACCTTATATTCATCTCTAAACCCTGAGGTACTATTCTGAAAAGTGGCTAACTCTGAAGTGTAGCGTCAGAGAGCCTAACTACATTCATTCAACCTTTATCACATATTCACAATAATTTGCTCATTTTACAGTCACACGAATAAGTTAAAATTTTTGGCATTACTCTAATATTTTTACTTTTAACATATCACAATATTTCTTAACTTTTAAGATAACAGTTCACATTGTATATAAGGACATATTAACATGCCGTTAATTTTACGCATTTTAAAACATACATTAGTAGTACATTGTTAACTTCTATTCTTTTCCAAGCAAGTGCCAATTCTTCTGCATTGAAATTCTACATTTCAAAAGTCTTTCAGATTAAAACTTCTTTCTTGCCAGAATATTTTAAATAAAATTTTATATAATAATTTTTACAATTTTCTTAAGGTACCTTTCTCAAAGATTATCAATGCTTTTTCAATATTCAAGTATTTACACATTCCTATTATACATTAGTTTTAGTTTTACTCGCGAGTAATTGAAAAACAATACTAAAATAGGTAACAACTCCTTTCTCGCCTTTTTGGCGATAAAGGTAGGACTCACATGAGGTAAAAATTCTTGAATTCTGCCACTTGCAGTAAGATTGAAAAATTAACTTATGGTTTCAAAGTAACATAAAGTTTTACTTATCTTTGTGATATTCAGACATCCTTTTTTCTGCCCAGTCCTGGAAGGTGGCGAAGACTACGGTCTGGTTGATCTTCCTTCTTGTGCGGGTTCGCCCTTCGGTTCCTTCCTCCATGAGCTTTCTTTTTCTTCCAGTTCGGTCACCCTTGAAGACCTTTTTTTTAGCATCTGCCTGTGGTCTCGGCCGTTTGATGGCAGCTGGTCTTGGCGGAACCCTGACAACTGTCTCTCGTTGTTGCCTGGATCTCGTTGCTGGCTGTTCAAATTTTTCTTGCGTCTTTGCATCTGCAGCTGGTCTTCCTTCATCAATTCTTCGACATTTGCTGCGTAGACTCCTATCCGATGGGTAGATCTTCTGTTTTGGAGCCGTGTTATAGTTGCTGTCATTTCTCCTGGCTTTCTTTGCATTAGTCGTACTTCTCCATTCTTCATTCTGGGGGTGGTTGTGCCCTCTCTTCTCTGGTCGGTGGAACGACTTCTTTTTCTTGTTACCTTCAGTTTTCCAACGGGGGAACTTTCTTTTCAATTGCTCCTGTCTACTAATGGCTTGCCCTTGGGATTGTCGTTGTTCCACCTCCGGAGCTTGTGCCTGCCGTGTCGGATCCTGCAAAAGATCTTGAAATATTGGCATTTTATTACGGTTATAAAATGGTTTTATCTGGTCTACGTTTGCGGTGCAGGTTTCATCATTCCTGGCTTTTAACACCACTAAGCCTGAGTTACTTTTTCTATGACATATGGTCCTTCAAATCGTGGATAAAATTTGGCAGTTTTATCTTCTGGTGCTGAAGAAAGTTAATGCTTAATTTTTAACACTTCATCTCCTACTTTATAAGTTACTCCCCGTCGTTTCATATCATAATAAAGCTTCTGTTTTCTCTGTGCTCCTTCAGTGTTCTTTTTTGCTTCTTTAATTTATTTTTCTATATTGCCCATTTTAAATTCTGGGGGTCTTTGTTGAACATAAAATAATTTATCTAACGGCGTTAAAATCTTTCTGCCTAAAAATAACTCAGCAGGAGTTTTGCCCGTCGTATCATGTTTTGCGGTCCTAAGGGCGAAACCTAATTCATTGACATAGTTAACTCAGCTTTTATGAAAATTTTTAACATAACTACGGACAATTTTCATTATATTTCTATTGACTCGTTCCGCTATATTTGATTGCGGCCGATACGGGACCATTTTTAAATGACGTATGCCCAGTTTTTGGCACATGTCTTCAAATATATTACTTACAAATTGAGGACCATTATCCGATATTACTTTTAGGGGCGCCCCGTATTTTAAAATATATTTATTTAAAATAGAATCAGTAACTAATTTCGAGGAGGCTCGTTTTAAGGGAACAATTTCGATCCACTTACTAAAATGATCAACCATAACAAGGAGATAGCCACTTTTATTTAACTGACTTTTTGGGAAAGGGCCCAATAAATCGATGTCAATTATTTCATTTGGAAATTCCGATTTAATACTATTTAGAAACCCGGCCGGGCGTAAATTAATATAATTAACTGCTTGACATGTTGGGCAGGACTGGACATACGCCCTTGTTAACTTTTGCAGCTCAGGAAAATAAACTGCTTCGCGTACGCGTTGGATGGTTTTTTGAATACCAGCATGAGAAGCTAAAGGGGAGTCGTGTAACTCCTGCAGTATATTTAATCTAAGACTAGCTGGGATAACAGGTCGAAATTCGTTGTTGGAATTCGTAGTTTTTGTATAAAATAATAGACCATCTATTAGTTCGTAATGGGCCGCCCTATTTCTTATCGCCACAATATATTGGTGGCTAAAATTTTCAGGATCCTTTAAATAATCATAAATATTTTAAAATTCAGGATCCTTACTCAGTTCGGTTATCACAGTTTCTCGGGAATGTAACTTACATGCTGTGAGCATTGCCACCTTTACAGTATTACCTTCTTCATCTATTTTTATTCTGGATAGGGCATCTGCTACGATATTTTCCTTTCCGGGGCGTGTGTTTAATTACCAGATTATACTCTTGTAACTTTAGTGCCCATTTTATTAACCTTGGGGATAAGTTTTTCCCTGAGTACAATCTAGTTCCCGCCGCATGATCAGAATACACTGT
Source organism: Stegodyphus dumicola (assembly GCF_044657685.1). Lineage (NCBI taxonomy): Eukaryota > Metazoa > Arthropoda > Arachnida > Araneae > Eresidae > Stegodyphus > Stegodyphus dumicola. Next base: position 289,532,408 of record NC_140769.1, on the reverse strand, counting down.
TATTGGACCTTTCCAAAATAGACTCGGAACTTTTGCACTGTTAACAGAACTGCAAGTGCCTCTCTCTCAGTCGCGGAATAATTTCTTTGTGTTTGATTTAAAGTTCTACTAAAAAATGCCACGGGCGGCTGATTTTGCGAAAGTACCGCTCCTAGCGCATAATCCGAAGCATCCACTGAAATTTCTAAATTCTCATCGTTTTCAGGAAATTTCAAAACAGGGGCTTGCGTTAATGCTTGCTTTAATTTTTCGAAAGCACTATTGGCTTCGGCCGTCCACGAGAATCTTACCTTTTTCCTTTTTAATTTTAACAATGGTTCAACAATAGCTGCAAAATCTTTTATAAAACTCTAACTTCAATCTTTGGAAGAGTCAAATTTTTCACAATAACTGTATTTAACTTGAAGAAAGAGGGCTTTTCTTGGCCTTCGGATTTCCGCACCCTCCCGTCAGCAGAAATCCGTTTTAGTTTAAATTTTCTTTCTTCCTTTCCATGCCTTCCTTGTTTTTCCGCTGGCCTTCAGACTTTTTTTCTGGCTTACTTTTGAACTGTCGACGTTCGCCGGTTGTTTTTGGATACTCAGGTTTCCTTGCCCTCTGATTCGATTTGCTTCCGTAGCCGTGTTCTTGCCTTTGCTGTGGTCTTGGCGCGCCAAATTGGCTTCGTTGCTCATACAGGCGTCTTCATTCGATGTCCGCCGTTCTTCTACTTTCAAACTGGATTGTTAGCTCAAATAACTTTTCCAGTGTAGTCGGATTCCCTAATTAAATAAAGTCTTGTACTTGGGGAACTAAACTCGGCAAAATCACTTGGATTATCTCAGGATCCGGACGGTTTCCATACAAGAGTTTAAAGACGTGAATTTTTCTTAAAATAAAGGTGGAAAGATTTTCGATTCGTTGCTGGTATATGCTAAAGAGTTCCGTTTCTAAACTTGTACGATCTCTTACGACAGGGAAGGCTTTTACTAAGGCAGTCTTAAAATTTTCGTAAGTATAGGTGGGACTTCCCGCTTGACCCAAGAGGCTTCTGCCTATACATTTGAACCAATTAAGCGCTTGGCCCCTCAAAGCGCTGGTAGCTAAGGTGACTTTACGGAACTCATGAACTGGATACAGCATGAAGTGGTCATCCAATTTTCCCAAAAAACTGGTTACCGGTGAGTTTCCATTAAATGTTGCTTCTGGTTTCATCGATGCGCGCATTGTCTGTACGATGTACCCAAATCCTTCCAGGGCGGCAGCTGGCATTTCTGGATTCTGAGCCGCTTCTGCAGGCACCACAGGTTCTTCTTGAAACTCGGCCATGGTTATTCTTCTTTGTCGGGCGCCAATATCAGGACTTGTATTCCTCTTTACTTGCTTTGGAAACATGAACTATCCTGACTCGGAACAGGGAGCTTACTCAAGCTATGTTTACTAAATTACGTGATTCAAATCTTATTTATTGCAACAACTTAAACTGTTATGACACTTTCAATTGCACAAGAGGCCCTTGCTTTTACAACTGCATTTATTTGTGGAACACTTCCTTTTGCAATAACAGTGTGTACATATACTCCGCTCTTTTCAATCTACACCAGAGCATATCTGTGATTATCGACATACACCGGTGAGGGTCCGAATGTAGAAGAATGTAATGCAATATTTGATCTTTCACCGACGTATTTGGTGAATGTTGACATTCTCCGGTGAATGTCGATATTCTCCAATTTCGGTCTTTCACGGTAATATATGTTTATAAGATTATATATATATATATATTGTTTATATATATATATATTGTTTATATATATATATATATATATATATAATCGTTTATTGCAATGCATTGTCGGAAACGCTTTCCTGGCCCATAGTGACGAGAGACAACACAAGAAAAATAGGGTACGAACATTGTAAAGATATTTGTTTATTTTCCTTAGCGCAGCAGAAACCAAGGAATAAGAACAAAAGCAGGGGATCGCCATCAAAGAAAGTATTCGAAAGTTCCTTCGGAACGTATCCTAAACATGGGTTTGGTAGGGATAGTCCAGTGCATTGTTCAGCAAGATCACGAGACCTAACTTGCATTATCAGTTCGTCTCGGGGTACTTCAACACATAAGTGCACGAAACCCCAGTTAGAAGTCCAACAGGAACTTGTGGCACATATTGTGGCAGGTGCTGGGAAAGTCCTGGGGATGCACGGTATTTTCCAGAACATCTCATGTTCGATGTGCGAGAGATGGAATACCTGTAACAGGGTGCAGGTCGTAATTTCGAACACCTTTTTTGAGGTCCATAAGTATCCAATTTTGTTCCTACTTTTTAATTTATCTTGTGCTAAGCATAACTGGTGTCCGATCTTTCGTGTGTTTTGTGTTGTTTGCACCGGCCAGGAAAGTGTTTTCGGCCATGTTTTGCCATTTAATTTTTCGTCATCGTAGTCTCTCTCATATATGTGTATAATTACTTATGACTCAAGTGTTGCTACTATATGATGACATTTACAAACACGGTGTTTAAAATGCTACATATTCCCATCCGAAAATATCTTTTTCTTTATCTCTTGCCCTTCAAATAAGATATATGTGTCCTTCATTGCAAAATTACCTGGAACTTTAATTTTTCTTTTTTCGAGGACAATGGAGAACATATTTCATTATAGGCAGCTGTCAATATTCAAACATCAAATTTTAAAAGCCATTAAAGTGTGGCCGAGATGATCAGAAGGGCTAAATTCGCATAAGGATTTAGGAAATAAATTTTGAAAGATTTTGTAAATTTTCCTTCAATAAATTTAATGCAACAGGCAAAAGAAATTACAGGGAACAATAAATATAGGAGAAAACAGGTATATCTTTTCCTAATTTACTTTGATTTGATTGATTTCTTTCTTTCTTCCTGTATAAATAAATAAACTTTAAGAATGCAACTGAAGAATGAGAATAAAAGTTTCAATTGAAAACAAATGGTGGCAAAAATCCTAGTGCGGCTCTGCTGGACTACGAAAAAGACCAGTAATATGATCCGAATTTGGAATAACGAGAGAAAATTTGAAATCTGTGCAGAGACGATGCAAAGAGACTCGTTAAAATACAGGTTTTGCTGATTCAGAAAGAACGTTACGTGTATATCTTCTAAAATGCTTTTTCCATCCTTTGTTTGTAGTTGTTTCCCTTTTCATTTCAGTTTCCTTTTTTCCTCCTATTTTGCAATTTTCGTCATTGTTTCCCTCTGTTTTTAAGCCACCTGTTTATTATTTCTGTTATTATTATTGCAAATTATGTAAAAATTAAGTAAGGAAAAGTAAGGCACTGAAACTTTGCAAATTATTACGCTCTACGTGAGATTCATGGAGGCCGCTTATTGCATACAAATAACGCAAAGTACTTTAACTTATCTGCTTGGCTTTAGGTCAGAACAACGAAAACAACAAATTCACCCTTTGTAGAAAACAATTCTTCCAGGCAATAATCTACGGGGAGTTTTTTCCCTATGAAACTGAGCCAAAAGTGTTATATAGTATCTAAATATGGAAGTGTTGTACATGTTAAACGTGATCGTCATTGCATTACCTTCACTATTTTACTACTGAAATAAAGATATACCGATTTTTTTGTAGATTGGAAAATCCTCCTTGTGATCATGAAAAGGAGCAAAAACTGGAAAACGAGAAAGAACTGGAAAACGAGAAGGAACTGGAAAAGAAGCGAGAACCGGAAAAGATGCAAAAACTGGTAAAGAATCAAAAACTGAATAAAAAGGAAGAACAGGAAAAGGAGGAGAAACTGGAAAAGAAGCAAGAACTCAAAAACAAGAGAAAACTGGAATTGACACAAAAACTAGAAAAGAAGCAAGAACTGAAAAAGACACAAAAGCTGGAAAAGATACAAAAACTAGAAAAGAAGCAAGAACAGGAAAAGATACAAGAATTAGAACAGAAGCAAGAACTGAAAAAGAAGCAAAAATTGGAAAAGAAGCAAGAACTGAAAATGAAACAAGAGCAGAAAAAGAAGCAAAAACTGGAAAAGAAGGAAGAACTGAAAAACAAACAAAAACTGGAAAAGCAACAGAAACTAGAAAAGAAGAAAGAACTGGAAAAGAAGCAATTACTGGAATGGATTCAAAAACTAGAAAAGAAAGAAGAACTGAAAAAGAAGAAAATACGGGAAAGAATACAAAAACTAGAAAAGAAAGAAGAACTGAAAATGGAGAAACATATTGAAGAGATGCTAAAACAAGCACACAAAAATGAACTGGAAAGGCAAAAGTTGAGGGAAAAATTGCAAAAACCAAAAAAGAGAGACCTGAAAATGAAGAAGGAACTGGAAAAAATGCAAAAACTGGAAAAGAAGCAAGAGCCGGAAAAGATGCCAGAAATGGAAATATAGAGGAGTCTGAAAAGACGCAATACCTGGAAAAGAAGCAAAAAACGGAAAAGATTCCAAATCTGAAAGACAAGCTGGAACCGGAAAAGAACTGTCAAACCCGAAAAGGAAACCGGTTGAACTGCGAAAAGAGCCAGAACTGGATTCCGACTGCAGAACGATTGATTTAATGACCAAACGAAGCAAGACCCGGAAAAGAAAAATAGAACAAATAAATCATATACCTGCTTCATTTTACCAAAATTTATTATTAACAACATTTTTATTATCAAGAACTTTATGGTATTCTTAGTATATGGACGGCATTTGATAATATTTTGCTCGGTAAGTGTAACTACTGATATATTATTAGCTAGTAATTAGTCATGCTAACTTAAAGATACCAGTATTCTTTTAGTAGCAACTAAGTACACTCTTTCGTAGTTCAGATCTATGTTTTCAGTGCCTTTCATAGCTGCGAGGTCTTCCGGTTTTACCTGGAAAGTCACAGTTTATTGACTTTTTTAACACATAGCTTTACACATGACAATATTTTTCAACAATAAATTTAAGTTGTGCTACTGGCTTTAAATTGTGCAAATAAATATTGCACGGCATATCTTTCATAATTGAACTCATGAAATTAATTTATACAAATTTCATTTTAAAATTTCTTTGACCCTGAGCTGTCTTATCCAACTGCAGATATTCATAGAACTTTATATCAAGGTTCAAAGAAATGTTCAAAAAGGAATGTTTATCCACTTTTAATTATGTGTTAATCAGCATGATTTGCATTACTAAGATTGTAATTCTAAACAAATTAAAAGCTGTTGTAGTATGTACATTAGCTTTTCATTTGCTTTCACCTTGTTTAAATTCAGTTTGACATACCACAGTTTCCGTCTCTACTCAGGATTTTTTCAGTGTAAAAATTCAAGATTACAAATTGAAATGAGCGAAAGAAATAACTTTTAAAATGTGTGTATACATTACATCAGAATTATAATATAATTAGATAAATAAACTGAATAATATGTTATAATGCGAATTTATATCAATTTCGATTTCTTTCAAAATGGAGATTCCTTCGCACCTCACAAATCTCACAGAAACTCTCGGTTTGTGATTCGTGAGCTTTAGTTTTTTATATTTGAAATTTGGCAGCAATATGATTCACTGTTACGATGCAAATTCTTGCTCACAAATTGGTTATCTAACTAGAAAATGGTATAATTAAAATAAAATGAATATTATTAGATGGAAATGTTGGTTTCCTTTGCGTTTATCTGAATGGTATCGTATATATAAACCTGTTGGAGACGTTTTTTTCCCACACATCGAATAGAGACACATAGTCACATAATACAAATAATATGAATACAAGAATATAGTGTAAGATGAAGCTCTACCACATTTCTCTATTACTTAAGACTGCGAAAGATTTGTTAAAGCATTACAGGATCATACTCTGATGGATCTCGCCGTTCTGTTTCATTTTCTGCCCTCGAAAACACATTATCTTAGTACAATAGATTACTTTTGAAGGAATGGATATTTTGAAAACATTGTAACTGTAAGAATTATTCTCTGACGTTATTACTGAAAAAGCGGTTGAGAGCATAATCTTTGGCTATGCGCTTTAAGCTGTATTAAAACCATTTTGAAATGTAAGGCCTACAAACTTAAATTCAACTTTATCTTATTTCTGTACTATTCATTAGAGTTATATACATTCCCATCAATAGATACTGAATGGCTAAATATTCTGCTTACCCAAATCAGTTATTTTTTTCCTCTCTTCTTTTTCTTAATTTTAATTAGTCCGGAAAGTAAAGGTATAGAGAATTTCCCTTCTTCATTAGAAATCTGATTTAGAATTTTGTTTTCGGAGATAAAAGTTTGAATTCTCTATCCCTTTTCTAAACACAAAGATTGAAAAACGTAACATCGAAATTTTGAAAACATTTATACACTAATAGAAGGAAAAAAAAAACAGAATATAATGCTTCAGCAAGCATGTAAATATCTCTATCACTTAAGTTTCAGCTATGTTTGTTATAGTATATTCAGGCGTATAAGGCGCACTTTTAAAAGAAAATGCAAGATGGAAATTTATGGGTACGCGCTGTACGCCAGCTATAAAAATGTTATGTTTAGAAATATGGAAAAAGTTATTAGAATTAGATAAAATTAGATTTCTGCGTGTAATTAAATGCTTTTTATTTAAGAGAAACATAACATAGTTTATGTATTTAAAAATTTTCGTTATCGGATTCTGTTTCATTTTCACCTTCACCTCTGATCCATACTTGCATAGACAGATCCAAGGTCCTCATATACGTCTCAAGCAATAACTTCAAGCACATCATCGAATTCTGTTTCAGTTTTGCCGTTACTTTTACTCTGATCCACACATAAATAATCATCTTTCGTTGCATCTAGACCGTCAGATATACCACATAAATTAAACGGGTTTAATTTTATTCCGTGATTTTATTATCTACTGACACACTATTTATGGACTGGCATGACGTATTTGGTCTCCATTTGTATATGTTTTTTTCACCTTCACTTTTGTTCGAGTATTCCACTAACGTTTAAAATATTCTATCGATGATTTATTGACATATATGTCTAATATCTGAACTAATGGCAATAATCCGCCTGGATAAACTGTCATATCTGTATAACACTCTTTCAACAACATATTTGTGTTATCCGTTAGATGGAGGCTGAGCATGTTCCCAAAGTATTAGACCTTCTTGATTATCTGAGGCAAAAGGAAGCTTTTGCCAAATATTTCTTATCCACAGTTTCACAACATTTTTCTCCGCCGATCATTTCTCGTGAATACGGATGAAAACACTTTCGGGAAACTGCACTTCAGCAAAGTCTTTCTTTTCAAGATATCGATGAGCTTTTAATTTCGCACGGTCGGCTAAGCAGGAGATCAGTACGGTGAGGTGAGATTTCTCGTTGGCCTATTGATTTTATGTTAACCGTTATTTTTCTTTCATATCATTGTTTCTTTATCTCCTACTATATCAAAACTACAGGAATGACATCCATATTTGCAACACGTGATAGTAAATAAATTTTTACATATTTTTAAAAGCTCATCAAAGTTTTATCTCTATATTTTCGAAGCCTTTGAAAAAATTTTATCTCTTTTTCTCGGAGAACTGAATTATTCCGTGAAGTAAATCGAATACACAATCTGAGTTTGCTTTAGAGTTTTCACTTCCATTTGCACACCATTTTTTCTATTTTTAAGGCAAAGAAACGTACGCTGTTTCTTGTTACAATTAATCCATTCTAGTGATGATGGGGATTTTCTACAATGCAGTTTCCAACACTTTCGCCGACGGTAAGCTATTTCATTACTTCTTTATGCAATACACATTTATTCTTTGGCGCAATAATCATTGTAAAATTTCATGCCTCTTCCACTCGTGTACGAAGCATTCACGAAAACCAACCTGCATGATTTCCATTTTCTTTCGCAAACTGAATGACTTAACATTTGAAACTTGCATTGTGTTTGTTTCGTTCGGCGAAAGCCATAACTACTGCTGAAGAAAGCACTGGATGAACTACACTTCACTAAAATCAAATGTGATATCGTTAAGTCTTTGATGTTGACATCTGAACCACAACTTCAAATGACTACAGAAAGAAGAAACATGACTCCTAATTCCGCAAATTCACTTTGGTCGAAAGTGCACTCTTATCCAAATTATGTTCCTTATTTCTCGAAGTCCTAGAATAACAATCTCTTCCACATCCAGAATGAATACAAATCACCTCCTACCTTGCAGAAATATTTTCCCCGATAATCAATTCTCCTGCGCAGCACCTTATCGCTTGCCAAACTGCAATGTTTCCGCAATTGACATATTTGCTCGTGTTTCCTAAGGTATGAAATAATCAAGAAGAGCTGTTGCGGGATATGATGTTTTTGGTATTGCCAAACCGCCATGTGTATTTTATTGCTTTCTTTATTTACTAAAGATCTGATGCATTGTAATTAAGCGATATAAGAACTTGATTTATATGCGATTACGTTTTCTTATACAAAATGTTCCAACAATGTGCTTATGCGTTGTAATTTCATTTATTCAAAACTCAGTCTAGTTATATTTATAAAATTTTCAATAGCAAACGAATGTTTTAAGAAAACAGTTTAAACGTTTTGGGTCAAGATACTTTTCAAAAAAAGTCTAAACCAAGAATTATTTATATGAGAAATTTTATGTAAAAACAAATGGCGCACATTTTTACGTTTGAAATTTACTGGCATATTCCATGACAAATTTACTAAGAGATTTCAGGTTTTTACCAGCTATAGGAAGTCAAGGATTTCTAGAATAATTTAGAAAGTCAAGGACGAGTTCTGTCTATTGTTAATTGGTATTTTCATTTCCAAAATAGAAGGTTGAAAATTAAATTTTGAGAGAAGTCTTTTTAATTTTTTTGGCAAGCTGCATAATGAGTTCATTTCAAAAACCGAATTTCATTTTATAACTTTCAGTAACTTTTTACAACCGTATTTATTTATTATTTTCACTATTTAGTGATTTTGTTTTTCACAATCTTATCCTATTGACTGCGCCGATTTGCACCTCGCGCCGTTTCAACTCCGAGGCGGGTTCGGTCATTTCTCATGCACTCGCTATAATAGGAAAATAATCTCCATCAGCTTTGAAATTTTATCCACTAATTTATTAAACAATACACAATAAAACAAATACCACTACTATACATTTAGCTTAAGTTATCTCTTTGCACACGGCATGACAGCCGGTCCAACCGCAAAAGTCACAAGTCTCGTATTCTTCCCACCAGCTTGCCCCCACTCTGTTTTCCGGCGTAACTACGTCCCTTCCTTTAACCGTCTTTCGCCCCTCGCGGATAAAATGTTCTGGAAACGTCTTTCGCTAAGGGAAGGAACATCACAATACCTAGCTGAATATCCTGAAACGAGCTTTTTTATCATTTTAAATTTTAGAGTATTTTACAGTATATTTTGTTACGCATAGTAAAATTTAGCACTGATTATAATCAAAAGCTCATTTCGGCAAATATTTGGAAGCGTAGTAAATAAGGTATAAAAATTTCAGATACCTGTGAGCAGTAGTTCTTGAGAACAGGTACTACATCGAGTATAAAAAATAACGTTCGGGGGAAAAACGCGATTTTATGTAAAAATTCTCAATTATCAAAGTATTCAATGACAAATTAAAGATTAACATTTTGCATTTGGCTTATTATTATTATATTAAAATTATGCGAAATGAACAAACAGTAAATAATGAGATGCTCAATTAAAAACAAATACAGATTTAATGATAAAAGGGAAATTTTTAATGTCATTACAAACAAGATTTCAAGGGGTTCAAGAGGCCGTTGCCTAAAAAAAAAAGAAAACAATTCGTCGTTTCCGGAAGAAATGAAACTTTAAAAAATATTTTCGTTGTCACAAAAATCAAACTTTTTGAAACATTACGTTATTCAAACTCTTACGTCACTTCCGAGTGTCACGTTATCTAAGATGGCATAGGTTTCGGCTACGTCACCAAGCCTCTGGCATCTCCTGAGGGCGGTTGGTTACTACACCTGTACCAACGATAGTGAACTTCCAGTGATATCCTTCTGTCTGTACCTGAATGAAACTGGCTCTATTTGACGGCACACTAGCGAAACACTAAAAAGTCATGATTTAAACGACGATGATTTGAATAATTTAACTGGAATTTTGAGGACGACAATTTAGATTAACTGCTGATGATTTTTTATTTAGGTGATCGTGAGTATATGGTTTAGTGATGAAGAGTATGAATAATTGAGTAGGATGATAATAAAACTTTAGGTGATCGGGCTTTGTATCTAGGTGAAGTTCTTTTATTCTGACGACGACTTCAATGATGATGATGAAGATGATACATAGGATGGTTTAGAATGACTGATGTGATTTGAGTGATGATGGTTTATCTTATTCTGACGATGATCATGGTGACGCGATATACATGATGGTTAAAATGACGATGTGTATTAAGTGATAATAAATATTTAGATGAATTTGATGGTGACATAGTTTTGACTGATGACGATTTTATACATGATGTGAGAGTGATTTATATAATAATTTAGAGGAGTTAGACAATGAAGACGATGATTAAATGAGGATGAAGAAGATGATGATTTGGTTGATATTGCTTTCTATTTAGATGATCTGGAAGATTATGATTTATCTATCTCGACGATGATAATGGTGATGATGACATATACGACGGTTTAAACTGAAGGTATGATTTCGATGATGATGATTATTTAAATGATGGTTTTGAATTATCTGGTGATAATTTTATAATTTCTTTCTTGGTTATTCAGAGAACAATTTTGATGGTGAATAAGAAGGTTGAGGTGATGAAGACGATGATCAAATGAGAATCATATTGTTGATGGTGGTGATTTAGATGATACTGCTTTTTATTTAGTTGATTTGAGCTATGATGATTTATCTTAATTTGGCGATATTTTCAATGACGATGATGATGATAATATATATATGATGGTTTAACATGAAGATGTGTTTTGGGTAGTTATGCTTAGTTAGATGTCTTAGATTAGCAGATGAAGTTGATTGGATTTAGAAGGAAATTTATATAGATGATGATTTTAATGAGTTAGATATTGATTTAGATGAAGGTATATTCATTTGATAATGATTATTTAAACAATAAGAGGGTCGTCCGAAAAATTACTTTGCCGTAAACCATAAAAAACAAAGTCTTATTACCTGGAAAAACTTATTGCAAAAGATACAGCTATATTTCTGCTACTTCTCAGCATAAGAAACATCGGAACTATACCAATTGTCATAGCGTCGGTTACCTATTTCCATTAGAGTGTCATAGAAGTCTGTCGCCTGGGAAGAAAGGCATCAAATCACATTTGTCTGCAACATTTCACCTGTAGGAAAGTGTGCCCAGACAAGAACGTCTTCAGGTGCAATAACACGTGGAAGTATTTAACAGCAAGATCGGAGCCACAGAATGGATGGTCAGACATCTCCCAGCGAAACGTCTGCAACATATATTTTGTGGAATTCCCCGTATGCGTCCGATGTTGTTGTAGAACACCACAACACCAGCACTGAGCATCCCAAACCATTTGTTCTGAATGGCTCTTCAGATGTTCTCTAGTAAAGCGCAATAAAGATCAGCTTTCACCAGAGCACCACTCGCCAATACGTCAATGAGCAGAATGCCTTTACTATCCCAGAATACCGTGGACTTCAATTTCCGTGCATAGACTGAGGCTCGTCCGGCGCGTGGATCCCTGTGACGCCAATCAATCGTGAGTTGCTGTTTTCTGTGGTGAAGTGAGCTACCCACATCTCATCACCTGTAACGATTCTGTTAAATTGCGTTCAATAAACTGATTTATGTATCTGCTGCCTCTAGTTCTTTGTGTTTAAGTTTTGAGTATTCGAAATGGAACTCAAATACAATCAATCATATATATAGATTACATATCAATTCATATACTTGAATTAAATACATATTTACTTACCGGCCCGAAACTTTCTTAACACGTTGAGCGCGGCGCCGGTCTCTGGGGACCGATAGTGAACTTTCCGTGTGGCCGGCGTCGGTCCCTGGGAACCGACACTGGAATTTTCGTTTGCCTGGCGTCGTTCCACGGAACCGACAGTATAAGTTAAAAAATAAATATAGTCTCAATGAAATGTGATCAAATTTAGCATTAATGAAATGTATTGAAACATTCTAAACAAAAATACGGCTTAGCTCGCTGCCGGCTGAACGGAAAGGACAGCAAATTCGGCGCCGAACTCAGCGTGTTAATTAGAAAGCTACCGCTCGGCCTTAAAAACGCACAGCAGTTTGGTTTAAATAACCATTGATAACACTATTCTATAACGTTCCATAACGTATTATTCTATAACGTTCTTTGTACGTTAAAGTACATATAGGACAAGAGTGTGCAAGGAAACTGATATATAACAAATTTATTTAATATTTTTCATATAATAAGGATAATTTCAAACTGTAAACATAATTCTAAAAATCCATGACATTATCGAATTGAGACCTGTTTCGATGTCAGATATATCTCGTAATGAAATCTGAAATTTTTTGAAATTTAACAACTAATTTTTCGAGGTATTTGACAGTCCAATCTGTATAAGTTTCATTTATTTGTTTATATGTTTGTAAAGTGTTATCACAGATTTTCATAAAAAAAGGGTGTGAGAGATAAATGATAAAATTGATAGATAGAAATGGCGGGAATATTATGCATTTGTTCAGAAACATAAACGTAGTATTTGTGAGATTTCTCGCACAGCCAAGTTATAATTGTTTTGTTAAATTCTTTTTTTTTTCATATTTAATTCTTTTAAATTAATTTCTCAAAGTTTGTCATAATTTATGTGACTCAACTAGGTACGAAAAATTGATTCGGAATGTAAAAGAAATATATGTATTCTGTAACATTATTTTTTGTAAAGTTTAATTTTTTTAAATTAACAAGGTCTGTAACCAATGTTTGCACTTATTTAATGCACGGAGTTCCAAGGAATTTCACTCATCATCCTACAAGCTGCAATAAACACAAAAACACTACTCTGAAAATGAAATATTCTAACAAGGATTGTAAAGCCAAAGGCATATAATTAGTCTCCTCTGTATGCTCAGATCATTCAATATGATTTCTCTCACAGCTTATAGATTTTCAGATGAGTTACTCAAGTTCGTTTTTAATGGTAATCAAAATAATGTAAAACTGCAATTAAAAAGATTAAAATTTCGACAAATTGACTAAATGAAAAATATATTCGCTGGTCGCTTAAAATTGCTTCAACGGTACCTAGTTCCAAATTGCAAGACGGCTATTCCACACACGGATAATCGAGAATTAGTATAACATTCTACAGCAAAATAATGCAAATTCCTGGTTTTTTTCATATAATGCATTCATGCTGTCAGATTTCTTATGTCTAATCTTATAATATTATTGTAAAATTACTGCCGGTAGAAATCATTCCTTGAAAATGAAGGCCCCTTGCCACCTTCTTGATGCCTAATTTCAAATGGATAATTCAAACGTGGCCAAAGGAGAAATATTAAAATTTTCAAAATATCGTGTTTACGGTTTTTTAATACCTAGATTTACCACTATTAACTAATATTATGATATAATAATATATTAATAATTAGTCAAATGAAATTTATGTGGCTTCGTGTCAACCACTTGGTATTTTTAACGCTGTGTTTGAGCAAAAACAGAATATTGTTTATTAAGCTATAATAAACATCCTACAGTAACATTTAGTTATTGTACATTGTTTTTTATCAGCACTTACGAGCTGAAGTTTCGTCTTATTAAACTATCCATATTGGTGTTTTTCATGCTCCTATATTGTTTTTGTATATAAATAATGGAAATTACAATTGGGATGATCAGTTCCATAAAACTCTCAGTATTCTGCAATCCTAACCACATGACCAATGGTGCCCCAAACATACAAGAAACAAACAGGTATTTACAAGTAGGAATGATTTTCGAAACGTTTGCTTGAACAAAACTCAAAACAAAATAAAACAAAAGGGTCGAATCAAAATGTTAATGTTTCATAAAAATGTGCAGGATAATGTTAGATGTAAAGCCTGTTTTCGTTTCCCTGGCAGACGTACTAGGAAGTTTCATAAATGAAAGTTTTCTCTTTTGGTGGGATAGTGGCTGTGACCTATACATCGAGCATTCATTGCTGGACAGTACGTGTATAATTACAGATAGATAGATATAAGTAATTAATAGAGTATTTGACATATATAAACTCATCATTCAGATCTTCGAAAGTGTTCAAATAGTAAAAACACGATACCGTATGCTTTCACCACTTCACTTATGATGTATACTATGCCCATATGAGGTACTTCTCCCTGTTAGAGTTAACTAAATCTTAGCTATTGAAATATAGCATTTTCAAATTCTTTCCATTTGAATTTAACATGAATAATTTTACTCTGATCTCTCTCTTTCTTTTCTGTTTGTTTCTTACTTCTAGCCATTTATATCCAGTTCTATATCTTCTACTTGTGCCTCTGATATTTAATGTAACGGCATTTTGCTTTAGAGTAAATAGATTTAAAATAATTAAAAATTACATTCCTATTTTCAAAATACTTTTATTAATATTTCAAGGTAAACATTTTGATATTCGTCAAATGGAACTCGAATCTAAAATTTAATTTTTATTAAATCTTTAATCTGTTTCCAGCACTATGCATAAAAACGCCCTTTCTTGTTAAAATAACGAAACTGATTTCAGGTTTACTAGTAACGAATCAAATTGCAAATTGCTTAGATGACATTTTTCAGCTCTCAGAATACATTCCATTTAACTATGCAGTAAATCGAATGATTGTTTGCAGTTAACAATATGTAAAAAGCTGTTTGGGCCCGGTCGAGAAACAGGTGGTTTACATCTGGAGGAAACGAATGTTTGACAATGTCTATATACTATATGTAAACTAATAATTAGAAACTTCCGCGTAATGCCCTTATGAAATAATTCACTGTATATTAGAAAAGTACGAGAAACAGACGCATATTTTTTCGAATGAAAAAAATCGAAAAATTATGTGCTCACTAAAATCAAAAATCTCAGGCGAACAACAAATAAGGTCTTGTAAGGCCTTATGTGTTGTTCCTTATAAGTTATGTGAATTTCCTTATAAGGCCTACTAAAATATACACACTTTTTGCTGCTGATCATTTAAATTTATTTCTTCGAATTGCTTTTTCAAACTTGAATACCCGATTCCTAAAAGAAAGTTGCTGATTTTGAAATTACGTATACTGCACAATTTTGGTCGTGCGTTTATGAATTTTTTCTAATTTTATTTCTTTATTAGCGGAAGTACCCGATGTCAATTAAGTTAGATTGAAAGCAATGTATCTAACAATCAAGAGAACGATACCGTTGTAATCCTTCTCTAACGATATAAAAAATACGATTCATAGTTATACATTTTTCAGTCTGGTGCGATATGCAACCCCACATAAAAAATTTCGATAGAAAAATATAATTCTCTCTCATTGTATCAGAAGCAATGTCACTCAGCTTTTAGTGATTTTCGTCTTTCTAATCAAATGGCCATAACAGCTCAAGTTCCATCCAATATTTCACCTATATTCAACTTTAGTCGATTCAATGTCGCAAAATAATTATCATAATTGATCAGAAATCAATAACGCAAACAAACAAACAAACACACAAACAGACATTCTTCTTTATATATATAGGTTATGTAAAATTTACAAATTTTTTTATTAACAAAATGTACGAGTTGCAAGCGAGCAGTAGCAACACATTTCGAAATAAAACAATTCTATCTCCAACGCCCGAGACTGTTACCACTAGGAAAAATGAGTGCGAAAATTAGAACTTTCAGAATTTTTAATTAGTATTTTGGCTCATGAAAGTGGTTAAGATGAGAATAGTCGAAATGGCTTCCCTCGAATTTTCGGAATCGGGAATAACGTATTTAATATTTGGGAAAGCTATTTTTATTTCATCTTTTATCTATTTTCGTATTTTAACAAACTCTAGGATTTGAAACAGATCAATGGTAACAACTTTCGAAATAAAGCAGATTTTCATCTCCAGCTTGCGAGACTGTTGCCACTCGGAAAATGAGAAAGAAAATTATCGTTTTTCCGAGTTTTTAATTTATAGCTCTGATTTTAGCTACTTTTTTTTTTTTTTTTTTTTTTTTTTTTTTTTTTTTTTTTTTTTTGAGAAAAGTGACGTCGACCTATTCTGGGACCGATAAAAGAATTGTAGAAAGTTTGGTGGTGATAGCTATAGTAGTGACCGAGTTATGAGAGGACAAACACACAAACTTTCTTCTTTATATACTATATAGATAACAAGTATGAAACTTTCCCAAATGTAAGTATACGAACCGCGAGACTGTATTAAAATTTGGATTTACTTATTTGTCAAAAAAGAATTTTTTTAAATATTTGACATCGCCAAAACATGAATATTTTCGTGATTTAAAAACATTTCGATAACTGGAAGTATATTACTACAAGCAACGATTGCAAAAATAAAGGTCGTGTAGGGACTTTTAAGCCGGATAAAGGATGTTGGTGTACATATACGTGAGCATATACATATACGGTTGGTACAGCTAACCTGCAATATAAAGAGAGAAGCAAGCCTACTCTTTAGAAAAATTTCAATATTCTTCGGCTAATCGTTTTTGAGTTATGCGAGATACATACACACATATATTATATCTACATACATACAGAGAACACGAAAAAATCCCTTTTGAATGCATTGTAAAATATACTATGAAAAGGAAGAAGTCTTTATTCTGTCCGTATGAGATGTCGCACAATAATAATCCAAATGGATTCAGATATGGACAAAATGGATATTTCCACTGAAATGTGATACTTGAAAATTTTCGTGATTATAATACTTCCTTTATATTGTTGCGTGCGTACGGGTTCGTTATGAAATGAATGCACAAGTCCGATGAAAAATGAACAAAAATTTATTATTATCACAACAAAAATGCTTAAATTTTCTCAAATTATCATGCAGTATTACAATATCTCGCAGTAGTTATCTTTTAACTACTCAAATGTCCAGCTAAAGAACGTAATTCAAAACAGCTAAAGAACGCTAATCCGCGAATTCGCTACAATCAACAACAGTAGTTTTCTAAACAACAACAAACTAAACAACTACTACAAACTGAGATGTTTTCCTCCTTTTATAAGATTTTAAAATCACGCGCTAGAATTTTCCAGCACTTTCTCGAAATCAAAAAGAGATATTTATTTATTTAACGCACGCGCTCTTATATTTTTAATTTTTTTTTTTGGCTTAGCTTTCTTTTAATATTCGTCACGCGCTGCACTGCGCCAGAAGTAAAACCATTTAATTTATAACTGAATTAACATTAGCTTTTTAAATACCAAATTCGTAACACTGCCCCCTTCCCAAGGACTGCACGTCCCGGGCAGTACAATCCCTGGACAGGAAGCTAAACTTACAACTGTGGCATAAATGCAACTGAAGCATAAACATTACATTACAATATCAAACAATATAAACAATAAATGCAATAACTAGCTTAAACAAATCAAATGCTATCAAATACTAAATACAAAACAAATACTAAATACAAATCAAATACTAAATACAAATCAAATACTAAATACAAATCAAATCAAATACACATTTATAAACAAAAAAGACCATGGTCTGATACTATTTACAATTATTTACATTACGTACTATGGCCAAAGTAATGAGCTAACCTTTCGTAAGAGTTCGAAGACTCACGGATCCGAACCACGACGTCATTCGTGTTCAGCACTGTATATGGACCATCCGAAGGTGACTGTAATTTAGGGCTCAGTCTTTTTCGTTGAATTGGGTTCCAAAACCACACCTTGTCTCCTTTGTTGGATCTCTGTCTAGTAGCTCTTGTGTCGCATCTGGTCTTCACTTTCTCCGTCGCCAAGTTCACTCGCTTTCGAGCGGAACGGTGCATCACTTCAAAACGGGCCTTGACATCTTGGATGTGTTCCTCAGGCGATGAAGGCGCATCCGTACGGCGATGAAACAGGCGGTCACAAGGCAGACGAAGGTCTCGACCGAAGAGCATCTGAGATGGAGAATAGCTGGTAGTCTGGTGTTTCTTTTCGACCCTAGCATGATTTCGGCTGTTTCTCGAGCTGGTTCTTTCGGACAAAGCGTCGGCATTTCCAGGTGAGGATCCCTTCTTAGGATGGATAGTCATGTCTTCAGATCCTGAAAGCAGTTTGTTGTTTTTCAAGTCTAAGGAAAAATTGTATTTCCTTAAAAAGTCCAATCCGAGTATGCATGGATCTGTAATATCCGCCACATATGCTGTGTGATGGTAGGCGGCACTTCCAAACGTGATGTTTACGTTTAACTTCCCAGTTATGTCGATCTTGTCACCAGACGCAGTCTGAAGGGTAACACAGGATGGCGTCCAAATAAGTTTATCTTTAAACTGTTCAGCTAAATCTTTCCTAATGATGGTAACATTAGCTCCTGTGTCAATGATCATACTGCAAGGAAC
Organism: Stegodyphus dumicola; assembly: GCF_044657685.1. Lineage (NCBI taxonomy): Eukaryota > Metazoa > Arthropoda > Arachnida > Araneae > Eresidae > Stegodyphus > Stegodyphus dumicola. The sequence continues at coordinate 289,513,892 of NC_140769.1, read as the reverse complement.
TCCATCGATATTCCCATTGATGGACAGTCCGTTATTGTTGCCACTCACTGTATAAATTTTAAGAGCTTTAAAACAAGGTTTTCCACTATCTGGCAACCTCCGTTCCTCGATATGGTCAATAATTTGTTTACTGCGTTGTTGCTGGGAAATGGTCTTATTTTCCGTACCTCGGGGTGTTCTGCAGTTTCTTCGTATGTGGCCTTCAACTCCGCAGTTCCAGCACTTAAGAATTAGTTTCTTTTCACTTCTGTTCCGTCTCAAGCCACTGACTTGTCTGGTAAAATCATCTGCTTTATATTCCGTACCCTGGGGTGTTCTGCAATTCCGTCTTAGGTGACCTTCACTACCACATCTCCAACACCTTAGAGCCACTTTCTTCTCGCTCCTACTCCGTATCAAATCTTCGACTTGTCTGGCTAAATCATCTAAACGAGCCATCAGTTGATCCACTGGCTCATGGACTCGCACAGCTCTAACTGGGTAGCGATCTCTACTAGTTGCTTGCTGGGCTGCCTCGAACTTCATGGCGTACAACAGAGCGCTTTTTATGTCCTTTACATCTGCCATTCGAAGAGCTTTCTGTATTTCAGCATCTCGGATGCCGTCGATAAAGTATTGTAAGGACAGGATTTCCCTTGTTTCTGTCGGGCATTCCGAAAAGGCGAGATGGGACAGCCTTTCAACATCCGCGGCGAGCTCCTGAAGTGTTTCGGTAGGCTTCTGTTGACGAGATTTTAATTGGAGCCTGCTGTAGTCTTTTAAACATTTATCGCCGAAGCGCAGCTCCAAAGCGCCGGATAGAGCTTCGAAATCTAGCCTTTGATTTTCGGGAAGCGTCTGCAGGATATCCGCTGCGTCTGCTCTCAGAGAAGCGGCGAGATGACAGGCCTTAGCTTGGGAATCCCATCCATTCGCATCCGCAACGATAGAAAATTGTGTCCTATACACCTGCCAGGAGGTCTTCCCATCATATGTAGATAGTTTCAGAACGGAACGAGCAGGCATCGATAAAAATTTAAAACCTTCAGAATTGTTTCCTACCGTCGCTATGCACTTCTTTAGGCTGTCAACTTCTTTGGCGACGGCAGCAGAAACCCTATCATCAATTTGTTGTTCGACGGCAGAAACTCTCTCTTCTATATGTTCTTTTACAGAAGAAATTCTTTCTTCTACTTGTTCTTTTACCGAAGAAACTCTTTCTTCTATTTGTCCAACTTTAGTTTCAACCGCGTCTATTCTGCCTTCCATAGCCTCAAATTTATTTTCTATTACGCAGGTAATTTCTCTTTTCATTTCGTCCTGACCTGCTTTCATCTCGACTTTAAGGGATTTCATCTCTTCCTTAACACATTCCTGGCCCAATTTCATTTCTTCCTTAACGGATATTTGACCAGCATCCATTTTCTCTTGTACAGCTTTTATATCTTCCTTAACGGAGTTGACGACTCCTTCCATCTTTTCTTGGAAAGCAGCAAATGCTGTCATCATTTGCCTGAATTGTTCTTCCATCGCTCTTGTTATTGGCATTCAAATCCCACTTCTGACACAAAAAATTGTTGCGTGCGTACGGGTTCGTTATGAAATGAATGCACAAGTCCGATCAAAAATGAACAAAAATTTATTATTATCACAACAAAAATGCTTAAATTTTCTCAAATTATCATGCAGTATTACAATATCTCGCAGTAGTTATCTTTTAACTACTCAAATGTCCAATAGAACGTAATTCAAAACAGCTAAAGAACGCTAATCCGCGAATTCGCTACAATCAACAACAGTAGTTTTCTAAACAACAACAAACTAAGCAACTACTTCTACGAACTGATATGTTTTCCTCCTTTTATAAGATTTTAAAATCATGCGCTAGAATTTTCCAGTACTTTCTCGAAATCAAAAAGAGATATTTATTTATTTAACGCACGCGCTCTTGTATTTTTAATTTTTCCGGCTTAGCTTTCTTTTAATATTCGTCACGCGCTGCACTGCGCGAGAAATAAAACCATTTAATTTATAATTGAACTAACATTAGCTTTTTAAATACCAAATTCGTAACACTATTGTAAAATGCAGTAATAAAATATTACCTAAATGGAAATCTTAAAAAGATGAGAATTAGTACCAGAATTCCACAGCTATACGTTTAAGAAGTGGTCGTAAAAAAAAGTGGTTCGCTGACAACTTCGTTCTAAAAGTTCAAGCAATAACTAAAACATTTTCGAATAAATTGTGTGTGAAAACTGTATGTCCCGTCGTTCAAAAGTAGTGGAATGTAAATTCACTTGATGTTCCCTCAACCTCAGAGTCCCAAGAAACCTCAGAGTCATAATGTTGACCGAAACTACTTTATTGGCTTTCAAACATTAAGTTGGCTGAGGAACGGCGAAGAACTCTTTGAAACCTCCGACTTCAGTAGCGGCTCACCATGTAAACTCAAGAGAACCTGTGCTTAGTTGAAACTCACCGCAACTTAAAAGCTCTAAACCCGAGCTTTACGATCCTAACAAATTTGTGTCTGCGCCTCTCCTCGGTACAAAGAGAGAAATACAATTTGCGTAACATAGAACTAAAATATTTAATCCTTTGCGGCGCACTGTACGTTAAAGTCGGAATTTCAGCAAGAAACGTTGTATTCAGTATATTTAGTCCTAAATAAGTATACAGGTAAAATGTTGTAAAAATTGCACGTTTTAATTCTGTGGGTGTTCCATGAGGTGGAACACTGCGCCGCCAGAGCTTTTAAAAGTGCGACTAAGCGAGCATTGCACTGAAGCACGAAAATGAGTAGAAGCGTTTGCATAAGAAGGAAAAAACTCTGTATTATGGCTGAATACATGGTTTCCTGGATATACACAATATTCTTGAATATATACGGATAAATGAGGTACATATCTATATACACAAGTCCTATATACAAAAATGTTTATAAATTTTCCTATTTCTTAGCTTCGTGAAATTGTTCAAAGCAAGTCACACCTTTTTGATGGAAGCACAAACCAACTAAGATTAAAATAATTAACTACGATTAATATTAACAAAAAAGAAAAATAAGCTTATAATATATAGATACACGAAAAATATCTACACAATTATTGAAAATAAACGGGAGTGAGACTAAAATGACAGCTAAAAATTCGCGTAGGTCTAAGTAAAGATGAGTCAAGCTACTAATGAAATTCCCGCCTAAAAACTACCCCCAAAAATTTCGAGATGCCAATATTAATGCTTTCATAACACAAAAACCACCTCGCCCCTCAATGCTGCTTTGTTTGAATTCATTCCCTCCCCCCAAAAAAAATCAACGGAAACAGAAAACGAAAACAACGGATGTTCTCTCCTAAGAGCACAGATGTTCTGATTAGTAAGAGCATGAGATTGCTAAAGGCGCAGTGTTCCCGCTAATGGAACACCTGGTTTTATTCAATGATTCTGCGTATGATTTTTGTATGAAAGATTAAAAAAATAATTTGGAGTACAGCCAGCAAAATTATGCCTATTTTTTCTCCAAATAAAATTTTTATATCATTAAAAAAATAGAGAAAATTACTTGAAAAAAATGGATTTTAATAACACATAATAAATTAAAGTTATGTGTCTCCTTGTGATATGCTGCTATCTACGGTTTAAAAAGAAGAGTTCAAAGTATATTATAAAAGCATTTTTATCTATTTACGGTTGAATTTAGAGGCTTTCGAAGCGATTCAATTTGGGTGTTCCATGTAGTGGCACACTGAGACACAAAAGCTTAACCGTATTTTAGAATCATTTATAAAAATATATAAATGTAAAGTTAAATATAAAATATTCGTTTCAAAGCGATCGTTGGCGATTCCATATCTCTTTAGTCTTCCGTTGCATCTTAGAGAGACATTGTGAAAAACCTATATTTACTTATTTTCTCAGAAACATCGGTCATCTTAGGATGGTAATCGACAAGAGGATTTATTGTACCTATATTTTCTTTTTGTAAAATTCTGCGTTTACATTTTCTAGATCTAAATTTAAATTTGATCTTTCTCAAAAACATAGTGTGAAAATGAATGCATTTCCGTTAATAATCTATTCCGTTAATAACTCTATCTGGCTGCAGTGGTCCAGAGGTAAAGTCGTTGAACGCTGGTAGCTAGACCCAGCACAAAAACACGCTGCTTGAGAATTTTATGGTTTTTCTAATGTGTAATGTGCGTACGAAACTTTTCCTGAGATAGTCCTCCCCAAACGCTTCCCTTCCCTTAGGAAAAGAGCCCTAACGTGCTCTTCCAATAATCCAATAAATATAAATACGGTACTGAAATATTACGTAGTTTATCCTGACTGTTGTCATCACAACTAACGAATCGCAACATGCAAAGGATACTTATATAAAAGGATTAATTTGAAGTCTTAATTTTATTCAAAGAACATAATATTAGAAATTTGAGACATGCATAAAACTTTTAAATACATTTAATCTAAAGTAAATGCTCCTTTTCCCTTTTTTTAATTTTTTAAAAATATATTGGTCATGAAGAACTGCCAATACAACTTTATGAAATGACTTAATTAAATAATAACGTTTAATAGTTAAGTAAATAAATTTAAAATTCTCTTAAAATAAAAAATAAAAAACTGCGTAGTACTCCCATACGTATCATTAATTTTCTACTTCCTTTCAACTTTTCAATGCAAGAGTTCCTTCTTGGATTTTTAGCAAAAAATTATTAATGAAAGGAAATATATGAAATATAGAGGTAAAAATATTCCTCATTCTTACTCGCACCTAGAATTCATTACTCGAATACGCACCAGCACCTTTTAAAAGTAGAAAAGATATATCTGCAGAATAATCGTCATGCGATTATTTTATTTACTCTCTTTTATAGGAATATATTTTCCACGACGATATTTTTAAACTGCGAAGTTTTGGAACCGCTTTCTGTTCTTCGTCGATGTTTTGTACCACGATTGTTTTCTTCGATGATGTTTTAGACTTACGATATGTTTTCCTGCCTTCTTTTCTGCCACATGTTTTCTACAACGAAGTTTCCGTCTTACGTTGTTTTCTCCGCTACGTTTTCGTCCGCGATGTCTTCGTCGGACCTCCTAGAATTCACTCGCAAGCAAGCGAAGTAATCGTTCCATTTAGACTCTTGTCCTTCGACAAAATAATACCTAGCCCATTATGGATTTATGCAAATGTACAGAGATGTATAAGATTATGGGGTTCATTTAAAAATGACTTTTCAGTCCACTTTCATATTAGTTTGATTACCATTAAAAACGAACATGAGAAAGGGGTCTAAGAATTTGCGTCTTATAATTAGGAATTTTTGAATAAGATTACAATCAATTTTTTTTTCCTTATGGTTGGCACTTGCCTATGTCGGCATCGTCCTGCCCTAAGGCCAGATCGGTAGTCTCTTTATCATGGAGGCGCCTAGTAGGCGGGCCATCATTGCCTCCTATGAAGGGACAGACAATTTTACATCCATGCCTTCTCCGGGATTCGAACCCTAGCCTTTCGGTATCGCACTCAGTTTTCCCTAACCACCATAACGCTAAAAAAGGCTTGCAGCTACAGATTTGATTTTATTCTTGACTTGTTGTTTAAAAAAATAAAATTTACGAAAAAAAAATGCAGATCAATTTTTTAACAGTGGGAATCAATTTTTCGTAACTATTTCAGTAGTGTCAGTTAGGTCAGACTTGTAGAGATTAATATTAAAATATTAAAACTGAGACTCGGTCTTTCAGAAAGCTTCACAAGTACTTTCTCTCTTTCCATAACAATGTATGTTATTGTCGTTATGATTGATCAATACCAGTATTGATCACCGATAATTTTTAAGAAAATCTGTGATAACTCTTTACCGACTTTTAAACAAAGGAATGAAGCTTATACAGGGTGAGCTGTCAAGTACTTCAGAAACTGTGTTCTTAAACGTTTAAAAATATTTCATATCTTTTAATGAAATACATCTGACACTGAAGCATGTCTCCATTCGATGATGCCACCGATGCTTGAAATTATATTCACAGTTTCAGCATGTTTATAATAAAAATTGTAACCAATGTGCTACTCACTAGTTTTCTGATATACTCCTGCGTTTTATGTACTTTAAAATTACAAACGGCTACAACTGTGTCTCTGTTCACCTTGTTTATTTAATCAAACTACTTTGTCTTTAACTGACAGAGTGTTGGCTTTATAGTAATATATACTTCTCACACTTCTGCTGCTTTGTTTTGTGTTTAAAATGTTTCTTCAGTTTTATTTGGACCGTAAACGCTTCAAGAAAGTAATTCAGAAATCTGATTTAGAATGTGCGTGTTGATGATTGACTGATTCAGATGCTTGATTATTTTCTGATTAGATCTCATTTGCGTCTGCAAGAAGTGCCAATAATTAGGTAATAAATCTATGCAGAATTTTCGTCAGAACTCGTTGGTATGCAAGTAAATAAAATGCTTACACAAATGAATAAAATACTCCTCATATTATCATTTCGACGTTTCATATACAGATAATTTGACTAAAACCTGAATTTATATTTTCTCTCTCATTGTAATGTTTCTTTATACTTTTATAAACGTTCTTCCAAATAAATGTTTCCACAAAATTATTACAATAGGTTCTCAAGCATTACCCTCTTAACCTTCTAAAACCGGGCCGAAATTTTCATATTATAGCTTTCAGACCAGCGCGATCCGAAACAGTTTTGCCACCTCTTTGACATTTTCCTAATGAGAAAAGTCGTTAGTTCCCCTCTATGGATGAAGTAAAATTTACATGTTTGTCGGACGCCTACGTCCCATAGTAGAGGAGTTGCTAGATTTGCAATTTTTTCGATGATTATTTTGCTTTCATATTTAAATGAAAGCAAAATTCTAAATAAATAGTGCATAAATAAATGTGCAGTACTGGATGCATATCCAGTGCACACTTTATTTAGAACAAAATGTATGCAATGTTTATATTTCACTCATTATTTCTAATCAATCTTGTAAATAATTTGTGAATTTTTTAACTTTGTTTTCACTCTTCATTTATATTCGCGTATTTTCGTATTAAAAATTAGAAAGCGAGAACAAAATTTAACAAAATATAGTAAATACAGACTAGATCTGTAAGTCTGCAGGCCGGAATGCGATTTTTAATAACATATTTTCATTAATAAAATAATGGTAATGACTAATTTAATGAAATAATAATAATAATATTTATTTCCATTAGATGATTAGAATGAGATTCAATACAATTAGATTTTGAGATGAACTTACAGCAATAATAAAGCTTTACATAACAATAACAGAGATTTAAATCTGCTTTTTTCGATAATTTTGTTATTATAATATAAAAATCAAAATCCGAGATACATTGGTTGCGTTTAATAATTAATTTTAACAAATATTACATTGGACTATCAGGCAAAGAAGGTATATCTTTAACGAGAATTTTTCTTTGTAAAATTGGCTTTTGTTTATGTTAGCCGAGAAAAAAATTCGTGACTTATACATGCAATCATCAAAAGAATTTTGATAACAGTTTTAAATGTTCATGAAGAATTAATTATACGTCAATTTCTTTCCATAGGTAGAAATTTCGTCTAAAACTATCGTTATATCCAAAAGTTGAAGTCTATTTCATTTTCAACGAATATTCTATTTGCACATAATATATTTTCTAGTTTATTTTAGAAAGAGTAATCCTTCACGTTTTCAAAAGAATAAGGAAATATTGGGTGTTGATACCATGTAGTAAATTTGTTTTTTATATTTCTTCCAGTAATGAAAACGATTACCCTGCAATATTTTTAAAGCAAAATTAAGAAAACCGTTTACGCCAAATTGTGCATAAAGTATCTTCTCGTGTATATTTTTATTTAAAGTGTGGAATTTTCTCTTTGAAAATATCAAAAATCATGAAGAGCAAAATTAATTCATGAGAAATAACTTTGAAATGCAATAATTCCATTGTAATATGACATAGTGGATAAAAGTGCAATACAGTTTATTTATTCACAAATAATCCCCCTCATATGCGTAATTTATGTACTGTCGATTGAGAAATATAGGTTAGTAAATTAAATCGGTTAATTCAATACTTTTCCTTTATCAATATTTTTACCTGCTCTTCAGTAAAGCGGTAAAGGTGGCTGAACACTTATAGCTCGCTTGGATTTGAATCCCGGATAAATAGTTGGATTCATGGTTTTTGTGTAACGTAAATGCAAGCCAGCTTCTCTTAGAAAGTCCTCCGCGAAGAACTCCCCTTATACAGGTAATCGTTGGGTGCTTTGATGTAATTCAGTAAGCGAACAAATTAATCCAATCAATACCGAAGAACGGGTTGATTACATGTGGAGTTTTCCACCAGGAATGTAAATGCGAGCAATTTTCTCTTAAAAAGGTTTACACGAAAGCATCCATTCCCTTAAGCAGATAGCGTTCGCGTGCTTTTCCGTAATCCAATCCTAATTTTCATACATTTAGTAGTAAGTTGACATACACCTTATTACAGACAAAATAACAACTTTTTTAAGATATTTTTTTATCAACTTGTCTGAATTCTCTCTATCTCTTGAAGAGTATAAGAATTTCAGCAAATAAAACTAGCCAAAATTTTATAACATTTAACTGATGTTTTGATTCAGTTTACAAGTAACGTCAGCTTTACTGATATTTAAATATTTTTTGGCAGATCTCATCCTAAAAGAGGGTGTAAAGATAAATTGATTTTATTTAATTTACAATCAATGAAAATCATTGAAAGCAATCACTGAATGAATGAAAATCAGAAAAACTATTATGCATACAATTGTCTCTTATTTATCTCCTGATAAATCAGACAAAATTGCCTGCATAATAGAAGCACTTTGAAAGAGTTGACAGTTCTTAAGTGTTTTATGCACTCCACAAAACAATGTCAAAATAAAATCTTATTATTCATAAGTATGAAAAGGAAGTAAACGAGTAAACGATAAAAACGGTTTTACCTATTTTCTAGAAGGGCATTAAATCTAAAATATTAATCTATTCTTATTTGTTATGATTAAAGAACATTAAATTTGGTAAGCTTCAAGAGCGTGCAAAATCGCTGACGTTTTAATCATAGCAAAAGTCAGTACTAAAAAAAATAGCATTAAAATTATGAGACAGATTGAGAAAGAGATGGCCTCTATTTAATTTTCACGTATATTGGCGAGAGACGAAACCTGCGGTTTTTGCCAAATGTAGCTAAACTGATAAGAAGAGGGAAATAATGCGTAGCCAGCGGCTACTCTGAGCAGCAACAATGGACCACCCAAAGATCTACAGATAGGCGATTCTCTAAAATGGGGAGGGCATGGATGGTATGACAGTTGTACCAATGCCGGCGTCTGAGAAAGTCATTCTCCTTGTACAACTGCTGTACCAGCCGGCTTCGAGAGGTTAATCGCATTTACGTTTACTCGGCTGGAGAACTCAGTAAAGGACTTCTTACCACAATGCCCACAGTTGGATAATCTTCGGTTTCTGGCAAGTACTATCTTAGCTGGTAAAAGGCAGCAGACCAACAATAAAGTGCTATTCACATTCAATGTTCCCATGTTTAGCTATTGTCTATTTTGCCTTTCTGCTCACTTTTCGAATATTTGATTTTGAGTGAAACGATCGTTAAGATAGTAGGTGCTTTGAAATTTATAATCATTCATCCTTTGGTATTTAATTAGGAAAATTCCCATCGGAAGACTCAGTGTGAAAGTAATTCAGATAACAGGGAAGTACTGCTATATGCGGTTGAATTCCATTTGCATAAAGGTATAAAACCGGCCCTTTAAGGAAGAGATGAAATCCCTTAAAGTCGAGATGAAAGCAGGTCAGGATGAAATGAAAAGAGAAATTATCTGCGTAATAGAAAATAAATTTGAGGCTATGGAAGGCAGAATAGACGCGGTTGAAACTAAAGTTGGACAAATAGAAGAAAGAGTTTCTTCGGTAAAAGAACAAGTAGAAGAAAGAATTTCTTCTGTAAAAGAACATATAGAAGAGAGAGTTTCTGCCGTCGAACAACAAATTGATGATAGGGTTTCTGCTGCCGTCGCCAAAGAAGTTGACAGCCTAAAGAAGTGCATAGCGACGGTAGGAAACAATTCTGAAGGTTTTAAATTTTTATCGATGCCTGCTCGTTCCGTTCTGAAACTATCTACATATGATGGGAAGACCTCCTGGCAGGTGTATAGGACACAATTTTCTATCGTTGCGGATGCGAATGGATGGGATTCCCAAGCTAAGGCCTGTCATCTCGCCGCTTCTCTGAGAGCAGACGCAGCGGATATCCTGCAGACGCTTCCCGAAAATCAAAGGCTAGATTTCGAAGCTCTATCCGGCGCTTTGGAGCTGCGCTTCGGCGATAAATGTTTAAAAGACTACAGCACGCTCCAATTAAAATCTCGTCAACAGAAGCCTACCGAAACACTTCAGGAGCTCGCCGCGGATGTTGAAAGGCTGTCCCATCTCGCCTTTTCGGAATGCCCGACAGAAACAAGGGAGATCCTGTCTTTACAATACTTTATCGACGGCATCCGAGATGCTGAAATACAGAAAGCTCTTCGAATGGCAGATGTAAAGGACATAAAAAGCGCTCTGTTGTACGCCATGAAGTTCGAGGCAGCCCAGCAAGCAACTAGTAGAGATCGCTACCCAGTTAGAGCTGTGCGAGTCCATGAGCCAGTGGATCAACTGATGGCTCGTTTAGATGATTTAGCCAGACAAGTCGAAGATTTGATACGGAGTAGGAGCGAGAAGAAAGTGGCTCTAAGGTGTTGGAGATGTGGTAGTGAAGGTCACCTAAGACGGAATTGCAGAACACCCCAGGGTACGGAATATAAAGCAGATGATTTTACCAGACAAGTCAGTGGCTTGAGACGGAACAGAAGTGAAAAGAAACTAATTCTTAAGTGCTGGAACTGCGGAGTTGAAGGCCACATACGAAGAAACTGCAGAACACCCCGAGGTACGGAAAATAAGACCTTTTCCCAGCAACAACGCAGTAAACAAATTAGTGACCATATCGAGGAACGGAGGTTGCCAGATAGTGAAAAACCTTGTTTTAAAGCTCTTAAAAATTTATAGAGTGAGTGGCAACAATAACGGACTGTCCATCAATGGGAATATCGATGGAGTTCCTTGCAGTACGATCATTGACACAGGAGCTAATGTTACCATCATTAGGAAAGATTTAGCTGAACAGTTTAAAGATAAACTTATTTGGACGCCATCCTGTGTTACCCTTCAGACTGCGTCTGGTGACAAGATCGACATAACTGGGAAGTTAAACGTAAACATCACGTTTGGAAGTGCCGCCTACCATCACACAGCATATGTGGCGGATATTACAGATCCATGCATACTCGGATTGGACTTTTTAAGGAAATACAATTTTTCCTTAGACTTGAAAAACAACAAACTGCTTTCAGGATCTGAAGACATGACTATCCATCCTAAGAAGGGATCCTCACCTGGAAATGCCGACGCTTTGTCCGAAAGAACCAGCTCGAGAAACAGCCAAAATCATGTTAGGGTCGAAAAGAAACACCAGACTACCAGCTATTCTCCATCTTAGATGCTCTTCGGTCGAGACCTTCGTCTGCCTTGTGACCGCCTGTTTCATCGCCGTACGGATGCGCCTTCATCGCCTGAGGAACACATCCAAGATGTCAAGGCCCGTTTTGAAGTGATGCACCGTTCCGCACGAAAGCGAGTGAACTTGGCGACGGAGAAAGTGAAGACCAGATGCGACACAAGAGCTACTAGACAGAGATCCAACAAAGGAGACAAGGTGTGGTTTTGGAACCCAATTCAACGAAAAAGACTGAGCCCTAAATTACAGTCACCTTCGGATGGTCCATATACAGTGCTGAACACGAATGACGTCGTGGTTCGGATCCGTGAGTCTTCGAACTCTTACGAAAGGTTAGCTCATTACTATGGCCATAGTACGTAATGTAAATAATTGTAAATAGTATCAGACCATGGTCTTTTTTGTTTATAAATGTGTATTTGATTTGATTTGTATTTAGTATTTGATTTGTATTTAGTATTTGATTTGTATTTAGTATTTGTTTTGTATTTAGTATTTGATAGCATTTGATTTGTTTAAGCTAGTTATTGCATTTATTGTTTATATTGTTTGATATTGTAATGTAATGTTTATGCTTCAGTTGCATTTATGCCACAGTTGTAAGTTTAGCTTCCTGTCCAGGGATTGTACTGCCTGGGACGTGCAGTTCTTGGGAAGGGGGCAGTGTTACGAATTTGGTATTTAAAAAGCTAATGTTAATTCAGTTATAAATTAAATGGTTTTATTTCTCGCGCAGTGCAGCGCGTGACGAATATTAAAAGAAAGCTAAGCCAAAAAAAAAATTAAAAATACAAGAGCGCGTGCGTTAAATAAATAAATATCTCTTTTTGATTTCGAGAAAGTGCTGGAAAATTCTAGCGCGTGATTTTAAAATCTTATAAAAGGAGGAAAACATCTCAGTTTGTAGTAGTTGTTTAGTTTGTTGTTGTTTAGAAAACTACTGTTGTTGATTGTAGCAAATTCGCGGATTAGCGTTCTTTAGCTGTTTTGAATTACGTTCTATTGGACATTTGAGTAGTTAAAAGATAACTACTGCGAGATATTGTAATACTGCATGATAATTTGAGAAAATTTAAGCATTTTTGTTGTGATAATAATAAATTTTTGTTCATTTTTCATCGGACTTGTGCATTCATTTCATAACGAACCCGTACGCACGCAACAATATAAAGGAAGTATTATAATCACGAAAATTTTCAAGTATCACATTTCAGTGGAAATATCCATTTTGTCCATATCTGAATCCATTTGGATTATTATTGTGCGACATCTCATACGGACAGAATAAAGACTTCTTCCTTTTCATAGTATATTTTACAATGCATTCAAAAGGGATTTTTTCGTGTTCTCTGTATGTATGTAGATATAATATATGTGTGTATGTATCTCGCATAACTCAAAAACGATTAGCCGAAGAATATTGAAATTTTTCTAAAGAGTAGGCTTGCTTCTCTCTTTATATTGCAGGTTAGCTGTACCAACCGTATATGTATATGCTCACGTATATGTACACCAACATCCTTTATCCGGCTTAAAAGTCCCTACACGACCTTTATTTTTGCAATCGTTGCTTGTAGTAATATACTTCCAGTTATCGAAATGTTTTTAAATCACGAAAATATTCATGTTTTGGCGATGTCAAATATTTAAAAAAATTCTTTTTTGACAAATAAGTAAATCCAAATTTTAATACAGTCTCGCGGTTCGTATACTTACATTTGGGAAAGTTTCATACTTGTTATCTATATAGTATATAAAGAAGAAAGTTTGTGTGTTTGTCCTCTCATAACTCGGTCACTACTATAGCTATCACCACCAAACTTTCTACAATTCTTTTATCGGTCCCAGAATAGGTCGACGTCACTTTTCTCAAAAAAAAAAAAAAAAAAAAAAAAAAAAAAAAAAAGTAGCTAAAATCAGAGCTATAAATTAAAAACTCGGAAAAACGATAATTTTCTTTCTCATTTTCCGAGTGGCAACAGTCTCGCAAGCTGGAGATGAAAATCTGCTTTATTTCGAAAGTTGTTACCATTGATCTGTTTCAAATCCTAGAGTTTGTTAAAATACGAAAATAGATAAAAGATGAAATAAAAATAGCTTTCCCAAATATTAAATACGTTATTCCCGATTCCGAAAATTCGAGGGAAGCCATTTCGACTATTCTCATCTTAACCACTTTCATGAGCCAAAATACTAATTAAAAATTCTGAAAGTTCTAATTTTCGCACTCATTTTTCCTAGTGGTAACAGTCTCGGGCGTTGGAGATAGAATTGTTTTATTTCGAAATGTGTTGCTACTGCTCGCTTGCAACTCGTACATTTTGTTAATAAAAAAATTTGTAAATTTTACATAACCTATATATATAAAGAAGAATGTCTGTTTGTGTGTTTGTTTGTTTGTTTGCGTTATTGATTTCTGATCAATTATGATAATTATTTTGCGACATTGAATCGACTAAAGTTGAATATAGGTGAAATATTGGATGGAACTTGAGCTGTTATGGCCATTTGATTAGAAAGACGAAAATCACTAAAAGCTGAGTGACATTGCTTCTGATACAATGAGAGAGAATTATATTTTTCTATCGAAATTTTTTATGTGGGGTTGCATATCGCACCAGACTGAAAAATGTATAACTATGAATCGTATTTTTTATATCGTTAGAGAAGGATTACAACGGTATCGTTCTCTTGATTGTTAGATACATTGCTTTCAATCTAACTTAATTGACATCGGGTACTTCCGCTAATAAAGAAATAAAATTAGAAAAAATTCATAAACGCACGACCAAAATTGTGCAGTATACGTAATTTCAAAATCAGCAACTTTCTTTTAGGAATCGGGTATTCAAGTTTGAAAAAGCAATTCGAAGAAATAAATTTAAATGATCAGCAGCAAAAAGTGTGTATATTTTAGTAGGCCTTATAAGGAAATTCACATAACTTATAAGGAACAACACATAAGGCCTTACAAGACCTTATTTGTTGTTCGCCTGAGATTTTTGATTTTAGTGAGCACATAATTTTTCGATTTTTTTCATTCGAAAAAATATGCGTCTGTTTCTCGTACTTTTCTAATATACAGTGAATTATTTCATAAGGGCATTACGCGGAAGTTTCTAATTATTAGTTTATATATAATATATAGACATTGTCAAACATTCGTTTCCTCCAGATGTAAACCACCTGTTTCTCAACCGGGCCCAAACAGCTTTTTACATATTGTTAACTGCAAACAATCATTCGGTTTACTACTTTAGTTAAATGGAATGTATTCTGAGAGCTGAAAAATGTCATCTAAGCAATTTGCAGTTTGATTCATTACTAGTAAACCTGAAATCAGTTTCGTTATTTTAACAAGAAAGGGCGTTTTTATGCATAGTGCTGGAAACAGATTAAAGATTTAATAAAAATTAAATTTTAGATTCGAGTTCCATTTGACGAATATCAAAATGTTTACCTTGAAATATTAATAAAAGTATTTTGAAAATAGGAATGTAATTTTTAATTATTTTAAATCTATTTACTCTAAAGCAAAATGCCGTTACATTAAATATCAGAGGCACAAGTAGAAGATATAGAACTGGATATAAATGGCTAGAAGTAAGAAACAAACAGAAAAGAAAGAGAGAGATCAGAGTAAAATTATTCATGTTAAATTCAAATGGAAAGAATTTGAAAATGCTATATTTCAATAGCTAAGATTTAGTTAACTCTAACAGGGAGAAGTACCTCATATGGGCATAGTATACATCATAAGTGAAGTGGTGAAAGCATACGGTATCGTGTTTTTACTATTTGAACACTTTCGAAGATCTGAATGATGAGTTTATATATGTCAAATACTCTATTAATTACTTATATCTATCTATCTGTAATTATACACGTACTGTCCAGCAATGAATGCTCGATGTATAGGTCACAGCCACTATCCCACCAAAAGAGAAAACTTTCATTTATGAAACTTCCTAGTACGTCTGCCAGGGAAACGAAAACAGGCTTTACATCTAACATTATCCTGCACATTTTTATGAAACATTAACATTTTGATTCGACCCTTTTGTTTTATTTTGTTTTGAGTTTTGTTCAAGCAAACGTTTCGAAAATCATTCCTACTTGTAAATACCTGTTTGTTTCTTGTATGTTTGGGGCACCATTGGTCATGTGGTTAGGATTGCAGAATACTGAGAGTTTTATGGAACTGATCATCCCAATTGTAATTTCCATTATTTATATACAAAAACAATATAGGAGCATGAAAAACACCAATATGGATAGTTTAATAAGACGAAACTTCAGCTCGTAAGTGCTGATAAAAAACAATGTACAATAACTAAATGTTACTGTAGGATGTTTATTATAGCTTAATAAACAATATTCTGTTTTTGCTCAAACACAGCGTTAAAAATACCAAGTGGTTGACACGAAGCCACATAAATTTCATTTGACTAATTATTAATATATTATTATATCATAATATTAGTTAATAGTGGTAAATCTAGGTATTAAAAAACCGTAAACACGATATTTTGAAAATTTTAATATTTCTCCTTTGGCCACGTTTGAATTATCCATTTGAAATTAGGCATCAAGAAGGTGGCAAGGGGCCTTCATTTTCAAGGAATGATTTCTACCGGCAGTAATTTTACAATAATATTATAAGATTAGACATAAGAAATCTGACAGCATGAATGCATTATATGAAAAAAACCAGGAATTTGCATTATTTTGCTGTAGAATGTTATACTAATTCTCGATTATCCGTGTGTGGAATAGCCGTCTTGCAATTTGGAACTAGGTACCGTTGAAGCAATTTTAAGCGACC
The DNA here is from genome assembly GCF_044657685.1 of Stegodyphus dumicola. NCBI lineage: Eukaryota > Metazoa > Arthropoda > Arachnida > Araneae > Eresidae > Stegodyphus > Stegodyphus dumicola. The sequence goes on along the minus strand of NC_140769.1, from coordinate 289,497,468 downwards.
AGCGAATATATTTTTCATTTAGTCAATTTGTCGAAATTTTAATCTTTTTAATTGCAGTTTTACATTATTTTGATTACCATTAAAAACGAACTTGAGTAACTCATCTGAAAATCTATAAGCTGTGAGAGAAATCATATTGAATGATCTGAGCATACAGAGGAGACTAATTATATGCCTTTGGCTTTACAATCCTTGTTAGAATATTTCATTTTCAGAGTAGTGTTTTTGTGTTTATTGCAGCTTGTAGGATGATGAGTGAAATTCCTTGGAACTCCGTGCATTAAATAAGTGCAAACATTGGTTACAGACCTTGTTAATTTAAAAAAATTAAACTTTACAAAAAATAATGTTACAGAATACATATATTTCTTTTACATTCCGAATCAATTTTTCGTACCTAGTTGAGTCACATAAATTATGACAAACATTGAGAAATTAATTTACAAGAATTAAATATGAAAAAAAAAAGAATTTAACAAAACAATTATAACTTGGCTGTGCGAGAAATCTCACAAATACTACGTTTATGTTTCTGAACAAATGCATAATATTCCCGCCATTTCTATCTATCAATTTTATCATTTATCTCTCACACCCTTTTTTTTTTTTGAAAATCTGTGATAACACTTTACAAACATTTAAACAAATAAATGAAACTTATACAGATTGGACTGTCAAATACCTCGAAAAATTAGTTGTTAAATTTCAAAAAATTTCAGATTTCATTACGAGATATATCTGACATCGAAACAGGTCTCAATTCGATAATGTCATGGATTTTTAGAATTATGTTTACAGTTTGAAATTATCCTTATTATATGAAAAATATTAAATAAATTTGTTATATATCAGTTTCCTTGCACACTCTTGTCCTATATGTACTTTAACGTACAAAGAACGTTATAGAATAATACGTTATAGAACGTCATAGAAAGAACGTTATAGAATAGTGTTATCAATGGTTATTTAAACCAAACTGCTGTGCGTTTTTAAGGCCGAGCGGTAGCTTTCTAATTAACACGCTGAATTCGGCGCCGAATTTGCTGTCCTTTCCGTTCAGCCGGCAGCGAGCTAAGCCTTAAATCTAAGCCGTATTTTTGTTTAGAATGTTTCAATACATTTCATTAATGCTAAATTTAATCACATTTCATTGAGACTATATTTATTTTTTAACTTATATTGTCGGTTTCGTGGAACGACGCCAGGCAAACGAAAATTCCAGTGTCGGTTCCGTGGAACGACGCCAGGCAAACGAAAATTCCAGTGTCGTTTCCCAGGGTCCGACGCCGGCCACACGGAAAGTTCACTGTCGGTCCCCAGAGACCGGCGCCGCGCTCAACGTGTTAAGAAAGTTTCGGGCCGGTAAGTAAATATGTATTTAATTCAAGTATATGAATTGATATGTAATCTATATATATGATTGATTGTATTTGAGTTCCATTTCGAATACTCAAAACTTAAACACAAAGAACTAGAGGCAGCAGATACATAAATCAGTTTATTGAACGCAATTTAACAGAATCGTTACAGGTGATGAGATGTGGGTAGCTCACTTCACCACAGAAAACAGCAACTCACGATTGATTGGCGTCACAGGGATCCACGCGCCGGACGATCCTCAGTCTATGCACGGAAATTGAAGTCCACGGTATTCTGGGATAGTAAAGGCATTCTGCTCATTGACGTATTGGCGAGTGGTGCTCTGGTGAAAGCTGATCTTTATTGCGCTTTACTAGAGAACATCTGAAGAGCCATTCAGAACAAATGGTTTGGGATGCTCAGTGCTGGTGTTGTGGTGTTCTACAACAACATCGGACGCATACGGGGAATTCCACAAAATATATGTTGCAGACGTTTCGCTGGGAGATGTCTGACCATCCATTCTGTGGCTCCGATCTTGCTGTTAAATACTTCCACGTGTTATTGCACCTGAAGACGTTCTTGTCTGGGCACACTTTCCTACAGGTGAAATGTTGCAGACAAATGTGATTTGATGCCTTTCTTCCCAGGCGACAGACTTCTATGACACTCTAATGGAAATAGGTAACCGACGCTATGACAATTGGTATAGTTCCGATGTTTCTTATGCTGAGAAGTAGCAGAAATATAGCTGTATCTTTTGCAATAAGTTTTTCCAGGTAATAAGACTTTGTTTTTTATGGTTTACGGCAAAGTAATTTTTCGGACGACCCTCTTATTGTTTAAATAATCATTATCAAATGAATATACCTTCATCTAAATCAATATCTAACTCATTAAAATCATCATCTATATAAATTTCCTTCTAAATCCAATCAACTTCATCTGCTAATCTAAGACATCTAACTAAGCATAACTACCCAAAACACATCTTCATGTTAAACCATCATATATATATTATCATCATCATCGTCATTGAAAATATCGCCAAATTAAGATAAATCATCATAGCTCAAATCAACTAAATAAAAAGCAGTATCATCTAAATCACCACCATCAACAATATGATTCTCATTTGATCATCGTCTTCATCACCTCAACCTTCTAATTCACCATCAAAATTGTTCTCTCAATAACCAAGAAAGAAATTATAAAATTATCACCAGATAATTCAAAACCATCATCTAAATAATCATCATCATCGAAATCATACCTTCAGTTTAAACCGTCGTATATGTCATCATCACCATTATCATCGTCGAGATAGATAAATTATAATCTTCCAGATCATCTAAATAGAAAGCAATATCAACCAAATCATCATCTTCTTCATCCTCATTTAATCATCGTCTTCATTGTCTAACTCCTCTAAATTATTATATAAATCACTCTCACATCATGTATAAAATCGTCATCAGTCAAAACTATGTCACCATCAAATTCATCTAAATATTTATTATCACTTAATACACATCGTCATTTTAACCATCATGTATATCGCGTCACCATGATCATCGTCAGAATAAGATAAACCATCATCACCCAAATCACATCAGTCATTCTAAACCATCCTATGTATCATCTTCATCATCATCATTGAAGTCGTCGTCAGAATAAAAGAACTTCACCTAGATACAAAGCCCGATCACCCAAAGTTTTATTATCATCCTACTCAATTATTCATACTCTTCATCACTAAACCATATACTCACGATCACCTAAATAAAAAATCATCAGCAGTTAATCTAAATTGTCGTCCTCAAAATTCCAGTTAAATTATTCAAATCATCGTCGTTTAAATCATGACTTTTTAGTGTTTCGCTAGTGTGCCGTCAAATAGAGCCAGTTTCATTCAGGTACAGACAGAAGGATATCACCGGAAGTTCACTATCGTTGGTACAGGTGTAGTAACCAACCGCCCTCAGGAGATGCCAGAGGCTTGGTGACGTAGCCGAAACCTATGCCATCTTAGATAACGTGACACTCGGAAGTGACGTAAGAGTTTGAATAACGTAATGTTTCAAAAAGTTTGATTTTTGTGACAACGAAAATATTTTTTAAAGTTTCATTTCTTCCGGAAACGACGAATTGTTTTCTTTTTTTTTTAGGCAACGGCCTCTTGAACCCCTTGAAATCTTGTTTGTAATGACATTAAAAATTTCCCTTTTATCATTAAATCTGTATTTGTTTTTAATTGAGCATCTCATTATTTACTGTTTGTTCATTTCGCATAATTTTAATATAATAATAATAAGCCAAATGCAAAATGTTAATCGTTAAAGAGAAATGCGACCAGAGATATAAAATTAAAAATTAAAAGACAAAGAATTAAATTTATATATCAAGTTTTACCAGAATATAAAAAAAGAGAAAAGACTTTAAAGAATATAATAGTTGAAGGGGTGTTGAAAGCCAAAACATTTCATAAAATGAGGATTTCTGATATTTGCATTTTCAAATTCTCTACAATTTTAGCTTTCTTAAAACACCGTTCTTTAATCTCTATGAAAATTAGGACTGTACAAAATCTAGCTTTAATTTGTCATTGAATACTTTGATAATTGAGAATTTTTACATAAAATCGCGTTTTTCCCCCGAACGTTATTTTTTATACTCGATGTAGTACCTGTTCTCAAGAACTACTGCTCACAGGTATCTGAAATTTTTATACCTTATTTACTACGCTTCCAAATATTTGCCGAAATGAGCTTTTGATTATAATCAGTGCTAAATTTTACTATGCGTAACAAAATATACTGTAAAATACTCTAAAATTTAAAATGATAAAAAAGCTCGTTTCAGGATATTCAGCTAGGTATTGTGATGTTCCTTCCCTTAGCGAAAGACGTTTCCAGAACATTTTATCCGCGAGGGGCGAAAGACGGTTAAAGGAAGGGACGTAGTTACACCGGAAAACAGAGTGGGGGCAAGCTGGTGGGAAGAATACGAGACTTGTGACTTTTGCGGTTGGACCGGCAGTCATGCCGTGTGCAAAGAGATAACTTAAGCTAAATGTATAGTAGTGGTATTTGTTTTATAGTGTATTGTTTAATAAATTAGTGGATAAAATTTCAAAGCTGATGGAGATTATTTTCCTATTATAGCGAGTGCATGAGAAATGACCGAACCCGCCTCGGAGTTGAAACGGCGCGAGGTGCAAATCGGCGCAGTCGATAGGATAAGATTGTGAAAAACAAAATCACTAAATAGTGAAAATAATAAATAAATATGGTTGTAAAAAGTTACTGAAAGTTATAAAATGAAATTCGGTGATAGTTCACGAATGGATCTACGATGAGAGAAGATTTTTATGACGAAAGAAAATGGCGCGTTTAGGGCCATGTGTTCGAATAAATTCATCCGATTTGTGAAAGCGTGATGTGCTAAAACGTTAACAGCCAGTGAGTGGTAAAATGGGATCATCAGTGTTCATCATCCTAGTGAAATCGTGAAAAGTTAAATCAGGGGTAATGTGAATTACCGTGTTGTAATCATGTCAAGTTACGTGCCACTGCAATGTGCTCATGATTAAAGTTAACAGCGTCAAGTTGTGCTCTTCGTTCGATATTTTCACTATCGGGATCAAAAGTAAGTCCTTCTTAATTTATATATTAACCATATGAACTTAGAAAATTATAATTGTTTTTATGTCTGTTAATAACATGATTCGAATGTCAGGCGTTAAAGCCAGTAGACACCGAGGAAGTATATTTTATATGGAAATGAGAAATTAAGGTTCTTATTTTTATCAAGATATAGGAGATTCTTAGAGTTTCTTAGAGCAAGGAAAACGATTATTGAAACATTTGAAAATAATAAAAGAGTTATGTTTGACCCACCATCGAAAGCTGAGAAATGGCTGTTCTTTTTACATCATGCTGAAGTGATTCTTAATCTCTATAAAATATCTGAAGAAGGGAAAATTATTTTGCAGAGTTTAAAAACAAAAGTTAAAAGTTTGATCGCGACTCTCGATGAAATGGATTGAAATAACAATATTATATTATGTATATAATTAAATGTATACTATACTAGTGATATTTGTTTTATTGTATATTGTGTACCGTTATGTGTAATAAATTAGAGGATAAAATTTCAAAGATAGAGATTATTTTCCTACTATGGCGAGTGCATAGACGAAGCTGCCTCGTGCTTGAAAGAGCGCGAGGTGATAGATGTACTTTAATTACGTAAAAACCTTCAAACCTGTAAGAACAGCAGATTTTCAGAAAAGGTAATCCAAAAATGGCCAATTCAACATTGTTGCTATAGGGTTTCCAACACCCCTTAATAAAAAGGAGTAAAATATTTTTAAAAAATGGCATTTATGGAAATACGAAATAGAAATATGTTTAGCTTTAAGAGTATATAATATTTCTGTAAAATAAATAAAGTGAGCATTTAAAAGCAATTTTTTAAAATAAAAAACCAAAAGGAAATATTTATAGTTTTTAAAATCTGTATTACTTTTGTAAAATGAAAGAACTTAAAATCTTTTTAAAGTAAAAATTGCGAAAAGAAAAATTTAAATTAAAGTTTCACGTTATTAAACTAAATATTGAAGAGAAAAACATTTTTGACACGAGAAAGGGAAAATAAAAGAATTTAAAAGTCAAAATTGCATTTACACAAGTTGCAACTTTGATAGAGATTCGCGTTCCTTTAAGCCTCGGGCGTCTTTCTATGACGGTCGGTTACTATTAAGTTTGTTATTGTAAACTGGCTATTCAAATTACAGTCGGTATGCGCAAAGGGGGCCTGAATCTTCATCCTGAAAAATAAACAAAATTATTGTTACACGTCACATAAAAATATCAGTTAAAATGATAATTCAATTCTTAGTCACAAGCATGAGAATATTTGAGAAGGTTATATGGCATACGCAAATAACCAAAATGAAAGGTACTCGAAACGCATGTCTGTGCACTGTCTGCAAAAGTTCAGACCGGATCTTGGTCGTTTGTGGTAGGCATTGACTTGCAAGTACAAATGTGTTTTGAAAAACGTAAATGTTTGCGCTTTGGTACTTTTAAATTTAAAGTCATTTGTTTTGTAAAAATTACGAAGCCTAGCTCTTCATATGTTTCTCCGACACTCATAATTTTATGAGGAAAAAGTTTGCACTCGTTATGAAATAATTTTGAACATAAGTATCTCCGTCTGATTTCGATTGACATCAGTCAATTGTTTTGTGATTTATTTCTTATAACCAAAAGGAAAGTTTCCGAAATGAAGTCTAGGTATTGGAGGAAAGAATAATTAGTAAAATGTAGAAAACTGATACATTTATTTTCAGTTTTTTTGAAATGAACTCATTATGCAGCTTGCCAAAAAAATTAAAAAGACTTCTCTCAAAATTTAATTTTCAACCTTCTATTTTGGAAATGAAAATACCAATTAACAATAGACAGAACTCGTCCTTGACTTTCTAAATTATTCTAGAAATCCTTGACTTCCTATAGCTGGTAAAAACCTGAAATCTCTTAGTAAATTTGTCATGGAATATGCCAGTAAATTTCAAACGTAAAAATGTGCGCCATTTGTTTTTACATAAAATTTCTCATATAAATAATTCTTGGTTTAGACTTTTTTTGAAAAGTATCTTGACCCAAAACGTTTAAACTGTTTTCTTAAAACATTCGTTTGCTATTGAAAATTTTATAAATATAACTAGACTGAGTTTTGAATAAATGAAATTACAACGCATAAGCACATTGTTGGAACATTTTGTATAAGAAAACGTAATCGCATATAAATCAAGTTCTTATATCGCTTAATTACAATGCATCAGATCTTTAGTAAATAAAGAAAGCAATAAAATACACATGGCGGTTTGGCAATACCAAAAACATCATATCCCGCAACAGCTCTTCTTGATTATTTCATACCTTAGGAAACACGAGCAAATATGTCAATTGCGGAAACATTGCAGTTTGGCAAGCGATAAGGTGCTGCGCAGGAGAATTGATTATCGGGGAAAATATTTCTGCAAGGTAGGAGGTGATTTGTATTCATTCTGGATGTGGAAGAGATTGTTATTCTAGGACTTCGAGAAATAAGGAACATAATTTGGATAAGAGTGCACTTTCGACCAAAGTGAATTTGCGGAATTAGGAGTCATGTTTCTTCTTTCTGTAGTCATTTGAAGTTGTGGTTCAGATGTCAACATCAAAGACTTAACGATATCACATTTGATTTTAGTGAAGTGTAGTTCATCCAGTGCTTTCTTCAGCAGTAGTTATGGCTTTCGCCGAACGAAACAAACACAATGCAAGTTTCAAATGTTAAGTCATTCAGTTTGCGAAAGAAAATGGAAATCATGCAGGTTGGTTTTCGTGAATGCTTCGTACACGAGTGGAAGAGGCATGAAATTTTACAATGATTATTGCGCCAAAGAATAAATGTGTATTGCATAAAGAAGTAATGAAATAGCTTACCGTCGGCGAAAGTGTTGGAAACTGCATTGTAGAAAATCCCCATCATCACTAGAATGGATTAATTGTAACAAGAAACAGCGTACGTTTCTTTGCCTTAAAAATAGAAAAAATGGTGTGCAAATGGAAGTGAAAACTCTAAAGCAAACTCAGATTGTGTATTCGATTTACTTCACGGAATAATTCAGTTCTCCGAGAAAAAGAGATAAAATTTTTTCAAAGGCTTCGAAAATATAGAGATAAAACTTTGATGAGCTTTTAAAAATATGTAAAAATTTATTTACTATCACGTGTTGCAAATATGGATGTCATTCCTGTAGTTTTGATATAGTAGGAGATAAAGAAACAATGATATGAAAGAAAAATAACGGTTAACATAAAATCAATAGGCCAACGAGAAATCTCACCTCACCGTACTGATCTCCTGCTTAGCCGACCGTGCGAAATTAAAAGCTCATCGATATCTTGAAAAGAAAGACTTTGCTGAAGTGCAGTTTCCCGAAAGTGTTTTCATCCGTATTCACGAGAAATGATCGGCGGAGAAAAATGTTGTGAAACTGTGGATAAGAAATATTTGGCAAAAGCTTCCTTTTGCCTCAGATAATCAAGAAGGTCTAATACTTTGGGAACATGCTCAGCCTCCATCTAACGGATAACACAAATATGTTGTTGAAAGAGTGTTATACAGATATGACAGTTTATCCAGGCGGATTATTGCCATTAGTTCAGATATTAGACATATATGTCAATAAATCATCGATAGAATATTTTAAACGTTAGTGGAATACTCGAACAAAAGTGAAGGTGAAAAAAACATATACAAATGGAGACCAAATACGTCATGCCAGTCCATAAATAGTGTGTCAGTAGATAATAAAATCACGGAATAAAATTAAACCCGTTTAATTTATGTGGTATATCTGACGGTCTAGATGCAACGAAAGATGATTATTTATGTGTGGATCAGAGTAAAAGTAACGGCAAAACTGAAACAGAATTCGATGATGTGCTTGAAGTTATTGCTTGAGACGTATATGAGGACCTTGGATCTGTCTATGCAAGTATGGATCAGAGGTGAAGGTGAAAATGAAACAGAATCCGATAACGAAAATTTTTAAATACATAAACTATGTTATGTTTCTCTTAAATAAAAAGCATTTAATTACACGCAGAAATCTAATTTTATCTAATTCTAATAACTTTTTCCATATTTCTAAACATAACATTTTTATAGCTGGCGTACAGCGCGTACCCATAAATTTCCATCTTGCATTTTCTTTTAAAAGTGCGCCTTATACGCCTGAATATACTATAACAAACATAGCTGAAACTTAAGTGATAGAGATATTTACATGCTTGCTGAAGCATTATATTCTGTTTTTTTTTTCCTTCTATTAGTGTATAAATGTTTTCAAAATTTCGATGTTACGTTTTTCAATCTTTGTGTTTAGAAAAGGGATAGAGAATTCAAACTTTTATCTCCGAAAACAAAATTCTAAATCAGATTTCTAATGAAGAAGGGAAATTCTCTATACCTTTACTTTCCGGACTAATTAAAATTAAGAAAAAGAAGAGAGGAAAAAAATAACTGATTTGGGTAAGCAGAATATTTAGCCATTCAGTATCTATTGATGGGAATGTATATAACTCTAATGAATAGTACAGAAATAAGATAAAGTTGAATTTAAGTTTGTAGGCCTTACATTTCAAAATGGTTTTAATACAGCTTAAAGCGCATAGCCAAAGATTATGCTCTCAACCGCTTTTTCAGTAATAACGTCAGAGAATAATTCTTACAGTTACAATGTTTTCAAATAATCCATTCTTTCAAAAGTAATCTATTGTACTAAGATATGTGTTTTCGAGGGCGGAAAATGAAACAGAACGGCGAGATCCATCAGAGTATGATCCTGTAATGCTTTAACAAATCTTTCGCAGTCTTAAGTAATAGAGAAATGTGGTAGAGCTTCATCTTACACTATATTCTTGTATTCATATTATTTGTATTATGTGACTATGTGTCTCTATTCGATGTGTGGGAAAAAAACGTCTCCAACAGGTTTATATATACGATACCATTCAGATAAACGCAAAGGAAACCAACATTTCCATCTAATAATATTCATTTTATTTTAATTATACCATTTTCTAGTTAGATAACCAATTTGTGAGCAAGAATTTGCATCGTAACAGTGAATCATATTGCTGCCAAATTTCAAATATAAAAAACTAAAGCTCACGAATCACAAACCGAGAGTTTCTGTGAGATTTGTGAGGTGCGAAGGAATCTCTATTTTGAAAGAAATCGAAATTGATATAAATTCGCTTTATAACATATTATTCAGTTTATTTATCTAATTATATTATGATTCTGATGTAATGTATACACACATTTTAAAAGTTATTTCTTTCGCTCATTTCAATTTGTAATCTTGAATTTTTACACTGAAAAAATCCTGAGTAGAGACGGAAACTGTGGTATGTCAAACTGAATTTAAACAAGGTGAAAGCAAATGAAAAGCTAATGTACATACTACAACAGCTTTTAATTTGTTTAGAATTACAATCTTAGTAATGCAAATCATGCTGATTAACACATAATTAAAAGTGGATAAACATTCCTTTTTGAACGTTTCTTTGAACCTTGATATAAAGTTCTATGAATATCTGCAGTTGGATAAGACAGCTCAGGGTCAAAGAAATTTTAAAATGAAATTTGTATAAATTAATTTCATGAGTTCAATTATGAAAGATATGCCGTGCAATATTTATTTGCACAATTTAAAGCCAGTAGCACAACTTAAATTTATTGTTGAAAAATATTGTCATGTGTAAAGCTATGTGTTAAAAAAGTCAATAAACTGTGACTTTCCAGGTAAAACCGGAAGACCTCGCAGCTATGAAAGGCACTGAAAACATAGATCTGAACTACGAAAGAGTGTACTTAGTTGCTACTAAAAGAATACTGGTATCTTTAAGTTAGCATGACTAATTACTAGCTAATAATATATCAGTAGTTACACTTACCGAGCAAAATATTATCAAATGCCGTCCATATACTAAGAATACCATAAAGTTCTTGATAATAAAAATGTTGTTAATAATAAATTTTGGTAAAATGAAGCAGGTATATGATTTATTTGTTCTATTTTTCTTTTCCAGGTCTTGCTTCGTTTGGTCATTAAATCAATCGTTCTACAGTCGGAATCCAGTTCTGGCTCTTTTCGCAGTTCAACCGGTTTCCTTTTCGGGTTTGACAGTTCTTTTCCGGTTCCAGCTTGTCTTTCAGATTTGGAATCTTTCCCGTTTTTTGCTTCTTTTCCAGGTATTGCGTCTTTTCAGACTCCTCTATATTTTCCATTTCTGGCATCTTTTCCGGCTCTTGCTTCTTTTCCAGTTTTTGCATTTTTTCCAGTTCCTTCTTCATTTTCAGGTCTCTCTTTTTTGGTTTTTGCAATTTTTCCCTCAACTTTTGCCTTTCCAGTTCATTTTTGTGTGCTTGTTTTAGCATCTCTTCAATATGTTTCTCCATTTTCAGTTCTTCTTTCTTTTCTAGTTTTTGTATTCTTTCCCGTATTTTCTTCTTTTTCAGTTCTTCTTTCTTTTCTAGTTTTTGAATCCATTCCAGTAATTGCTTCTTTTCCAGTTCTTTCTTCTTTTCTAGTTTCTGTTGCTTTTCCAGTTTTTGTTTGTTTTTCAGTTCTTCCTTCTTTTCCAGTTTTTGCTTCTTTTTCTGCTCTTGTTTCATTTTCAGTTCTTGCTTCTTTTCCAATTTTTGCTTCTTTTTCAGTTCTTGCTTCTGTTCTAATTCTTGTATCTTTTCCTGTTCTTGCTTCTTTTCTAGTTTTTGTATCTTTTCCAGCTTTTGTGTCTTTTTCAGTTCTTGCTTCTTTTCTAGTTTTTGTGTCAATTCCAGTTTTCTCTTGTTTTTGAGTTCTTGCTTCTTTTCCAGTTTCTCCTCCTTTTCCTGTTCTTCCTTTTTATTCAGTTTTTGATTCTTTACCAGTTTTTGCATCTTTTCCGGTTCTCGCTTCTTTTCCAGTTCCTTCTCGTTTTCCAGTTCTTTCTCGTTTTCCAGTTTTTGCTCCTTTTCATGATCACAAGGAGGATTTTCCAATCTACAAAAAAATCGGTATATCTTTATTTCAGTAGTAAAATAGTGAAGGTAATGCAATGACGATCACGTTTAACATGTACAACACTTCCATATTTAGATACTATATAACACTTTTGGCTCAGTTTCATAGGGAAAAAACTCCCCGTAGATTATTGCCTGGAAGAATTGTTTTCTACAAAGGGTGAATTTGTTGTTTTCGTTGTTCTGACCTAAAGCCAAGCAGATAAGTTAAAGTACTTTGCGTTATTTGTATGCAATAAGCGGCCTCCATGAATCTCACGTAGAGCGTAATAATTTGCAAAGTTTCAGTGCCTTACTTTTCCTTACTTAATTTTTACATAATTTGCAATAATAATAACAGAAATAATAAACAGGTGGCTTAAAAACAGAGGGAAACAATGACGAAAATTGCAAAATAGGAGGAAAAAAGGAAACTGAAATGAAAAGGGAAACAACTACAAACAAAGGATGGAAAAAGCATTTTAGAAGATATACACGTAACGTTCTTTCTGAATCAGCAAAACCTGTATTTTAACGAGTCTCTTTGCATCGTCTCTGCACAGATTTCAAATTTTCTCTCGTTATTCCAAATTCGGATCATATTACTGGTCTTTTTCGTAGTCCAGCAGAGCCGCACTAGGATTTTTGCCACCATTTGTTTTCAATTGAAACTTTTATTCTCATTCTTCAGTTGCATTCTTAAAGTTTATTTATTTATACATTAAGAAAGAAAGAAATCAATCAAATCAAAGTAAATTAGGAAAAGATATACCTGTTTTCTCCTATATTTATTGTTCCCTGTAATTTCTTTTGCCTGTTGCATTAAATTTATTGAAGGAAAATTTACAAAATCTTTCAAAATTTATTTCCTAAATCCTTATGCGAATTTAGCCCTTCTGATCATCTCGGCCACACTTTAATGGCTTTTAAAATTTGATGTTTGAATATTGACAGCTGCCTATAATGAAATATGTTCTCCATTGTCCTCGAAAAAAGAAAAATTAAAGTTCCAGGTAATTTTGCAATGAAGGACACATATATCTTATTTGAAGGGCAAGAGATAAAGAAAAAGATATTTTCGGATGGGAATATGTAGCATTTTAAACACCGTGTTTGTAAATGTCATCATATAGTAGCAACACTTGAGTCATAAGTAATTATACACATATATGAGAGAGACTACGATGACGAAAAATTAAATGGCAAAACATGGCCGAAAACACTTTCCTGGCCGGTGCAAACAACACAAAACACACGAAAGATCGGACACCAGTTATGCTTAGCACAAGATAAATTAAAAAGTAGGAACAAAATTAGATACTTATGGACCTCAAAAAAGGTGTTCGAAATTACGACCTGCACCCTGTTACAGGTATTCCATCTCTCGCACATCGAACATGAGATGTTCTGGAAAACACCGTGCATCCCCAGGACTTTCCCAGACCTGCCACAATATGTGCCACAAGTTCCTGTTGGACTTCTAACTGGGGTTTCGTGCACTTATGTGTTGAAGTACCCCGAGACGAACTGATAATGCAAGTTAGGTCTCGTGATCTTGCTGAACAATGCACTGGACTATCCCTACCAAACCCATGTTTAGGATACGTTCCGAAGGAACTTTCGAATACTTTCTTTGATGGCGATCCCCTGCTTTTGTTCTTATTCCTTGGTTTCTGCTGCGCTAAGGAAAATAAACAAATATCTTTACAATGTTCGTACCCTATTTTTCTTGTGTTGTCTCTCGTCACTATGGGCCAGGAAAGCGTTTCCGACAATGCATTGCAATAAACGATTATATATATATATATATATATATATAAACAATATATATATATATATAAACAATATATATATATATATAATCTTATAAACATATATTACCGTGAAAGACCGAAATTGGAGAATATCGACATTCACCGGAGAATGTCAACATTCACCAAATACGTCGGTGAAAGATCAAATATTGCATTACATTCTTCTACATTCGGACCCTCACCGGTGTATGTCGATAATCACAGATATGCTCTGGTGTAGATTGAAAAGAGCGGAGTATATGTACACACTGTTATTGCAAAAGGAAGTGTTCCACAAATAAATGCAGTTGTAAAAGCAAGGGCCTCTTGTGCAATTGAAAGTGTCATAACAGTTTAAGTTGTTGCAATAAATAAGATTTGAATCACGTAATTTAGTAAACATAGCTTGAGTAAGCTCCCTGTTCCGAGTCAGGATAGTTCATGTTTCCAAAGCAAGTAAAGAGGAATACAAGTCCTGATATTGGCGCCCGACGAAGAAGAATAACCATGGCCGAGTTTCAAGAAGAACCTGTGGTGCCTGCAGAAGCGGCTCAGAATCCAGAAATGCCAGCTGCCGCCCTGGAAGGATTTGGGTACATCGTACAGACAATGCGCGCATCGATGAAACCAGAAGCAACATTTAATGGAAACTCACCGGTAACCAGTTTTTTGGGAAAATTGGATGACCACTTCATGCTGTATCCAGTTCATGAGTTCCGTAAAGTCACCTTAGCTACCAGCGCTTTGAGGGGCCAAGCGCTTAATTGGTTCAAATGTATAGGCAGAAGCCTCTTGGGTCAAGCGGGAAGTCCCACCTATACTTACGAAAATTTTAAGACTGCCTTAGTAAAAGCCTTCCCTGTCGTAAGAGATCGTACAAGTTTAGAAACGGAACTCTTCAGCATATACCAGCAACGAATCGAAAATCTTTCCACCTTTATTTTAAGAAAAATTCACGTCTTTAAACTCTTGTATGGAAACCGTCCGGATCCTGAGATAATCCAAGTGATTTTGCCGAGTTTAGTTCCCCAAGTACAAGACTTTATTTAATTAGGGAATCCGACTACACTGGAAAAGTTATTTGAGCTAACAATCCAGTTTGAAAGTAGAAGAACGGCGGACATCGAATGAAGACGCCTGTATGAGCAACGAAGCCAATTTGGCGCGCCAAGACCACAGCAAAGGCAAGAACACGGCTACGGAAGCAAATCGAATCAGAGGGCAAGGAAACCTGAGTATCCAAAAACAACCGGCGAACGTCGACAGTTCAAAAGTAAGCCAGAAAAAAAGTCTGAAGGCCAGCGGAAAAACAAGGAAGGCATGGAAAGGAAGAAAGAAAATTTAAACTAAAACGGATTTCTGCTGACGGGAGGGTGCGGAAATCCGAAGGCCAAGAAAAGCCCTCTTTCTTCAAGTTAAATACAGTTATTGTGAAAAATTTGACTCTTCCAAAGATTGAAGTTAGAGTTTTATAAAAGATTTTGCAGCTATTGTTGAACCATTGTTAAAATTAAAAAGGAAAAAGGTAAGATTCTCGTGGACGGCCGAAGCCAATAGTGCTTTCGAAAAATTAAAGCAAGCATTAACGCAAGCCCCTGTTTTGAAATTTCCTGAAAACGATGAGAATTTAGAAATTTCAGTGGATGCTTCGGATTATGCGCTAGGAGCGGTACTTTCGCAAAATCAGCCGCCCGTGGCATTTTTTAGTAGAACTTTAAATCAAACACAAAGAAATTATTCCGCGACTGAGAGAGAGGCACTTGCAGTTCTGTTAACAGTGCAAAAGTTCCGAGTCTATTTTGGAAAGGTCCAATAACAGTGTATTCTGATCATGCGGCGGGAACTAGATTGTACTCAGGGAAAAACTTATCCCCAAGGTTAATAAAATGGGCACTAAAGTTACAAGAGTATAATCTGGTAATTAAACACACGCCCCGGAAAGGAAAATATCGTAGCAGATGCCCTATCCAGAATAAAAATAGATGAAGAAGGTAATACTGTAAAGGTGGCAATGCTCACAGCATGTAAGTTACATTCCCGAGAAACTGTGATAACCGAACTGAGTAAGGATCCTGAATTTAAAAATATTTATGATTATTTAAAGGATCCTGAAAATTTTAGCCACCAATATATTGTGGCGATAAGAAATAGGGCGGCCCATTACGAACTAATAGATGGTCTATTATTTTATACAAAAACTACGAATTCCAACAACGAATTTCGACCTGTTATCCCAGCTAGTCTTAGATTAAATATACTGCAGGAGTTACACGACTCCCCTTTAGCTTCTCATGCTGGTATTCAAAAAACCATCCAACGCGTACGCGAAGCAGTTTATTTTCCTGAGCTGCAAAAGTTAACAAGGGCGTATGTCCAGTCCTGCCCAACATGTCAAGCAGTTAATTATATTAATTTACGCCCGGCCGGGTTTCTAAATAGTATTAAATCGGAATTTCCAAATGAAATAATTGACATCGATTTATTGGGCCCTTTCCCAAAAAGTCAGTTAAATAAAAGTGGCTATCTCCTTGTTATGGTTGATCATTTTAGTAAGTGGATCGAAATTGTTCCCTTAAAACGAGCCTCCTCGAAATTAGTTACTGATTCTATTTTAAATAAATATATTTTAAAATACGGGGCGCCCCTAAAAGTAATATCGGATAATGGTCCTCAATTTGTAAGTAATATATTTGAAGACATGTGCCAAAAACTGGGCATACGTCATTTAAAAATGGTCCCGTATCGGCCGCAATCAAATATAGCGGAACGAGTCAATAGAAATATAATGAAAATTGTCCGTAGTTATGTTAAAAATTTTCATAAAAGCTGAGTTAACTATGTCAATGAATTAGGTTTCGCCCTTAGGACCGCAAAACATGATACGACGGGCAAAACTCCTGCTGAGTTATTTTTAGGCAGAAAGATTTTAACGCCGTTAGATAAATTATTTTATGTTCAACAAAGACCCCCAGAATTTAAAATGGGCAATATAGAAAAATAAATTAAAGAAGCAAAAAAGAACACTGAAGGAGCACAGAGAAAACAGAAGCTTTATTATGATATGAAACGACGGGGAGTAACTTATAAAGTACGAGATGAAGTGTTAAAAATTAAGCATTAACTTTCTTCAGCACCAGAAGATAAAACTGCCAAATTTTATCCACGATTTGAAGGACCATATGTCATAGAAAAAGTAACTCAGGCTTAGTGGTGTTAAAAGCCAGGAATGGTGAAACCTGCACCGCAAACGTAGACCAGATAAAACCATTTTATAATCGTAATAAAATGCCAATATTTCAAGATCTTTTGCAGGATCCGACACGGCAGGCACAAGCTCCAGAGGTGGAACAACGACAATCCCAAGGGCAAGCCATTAGTAGACAGGAGCAATTGAAAAGAAAGTTCCCCCGTTGGAAAACTGAAGGTAACCAGAAAAAGAAGTCGTTCCACCGACCAGAGAAGAGAGGGCACGACCACCCCCAGTATGAAGAATGGAGAAGTACGACTAATGCAAAGAAAGCCAGGAGAAATGACAGCAACTATAACACGGCTCCAAAACAGAAGATCTACCCATCGGATAGGAGTCTACGCAGCAAATGTCGAAGAATTGATGAAGGAAGACCAGCTGCAGATGCAAAGACGCAGGAAAAATTTGAACAGCCAGCAACGAGATCCAGGCAACAACGAGAGACAGTTGTCCCGGTTCCGCCAAGACCAGCTGCCATCAAACGGCCGAGACCACAGGCAGATGCTAAAAAAAAGGTCTTCAAGGGTGACCGAACTGGAAGAAAAAGAAAGCTCATGGAGGAAGGAACCGAAGGGCGAACCGCACAAGGAAGAAGATCAACCAGACCGTAGTCTTCGCCACCTTCCAGGACTGGGCAGAGAAAAGGATGTCTGAATATCACAAAGATAAGTAAAACTTTATGTTACTTTGAAACCATAAGTTAATTTTTCAATCTTACTGCAAGTGGCAGAATTCAAGAATTTTTACCTCATGTGAGTCCTACCTTTATCGCCAAAAAGGCGAGAAAGGAGTTGTTACCTATTTTAGTATTGTTTTTCAATTACTCGCGAGTAAAACTAAAATTAATGTATAATAGGAATGTGTAAATACTTGAATATTGAAAAAGCATTGATAATCTTTGAGAAAGGTACCTTAAGAAAATTGTAAAAATTATTGTATAAAATTTTATTTAAAATATTCTGGCAAGAAAGAAGTTTTAATCTGAAAGACTTTTGAAATGTAGAATTTCAATGCAGAAGAATTGGCACTTGCTTGGAAAAGAATAGAAGTTAACAATGTACTACTAATGTATGTTTTAAAATGCGTAAAATTAACGGCATGTTAATATGTCCTTATATACAATGTGAACTGTTATCTTAAAAGTTAAGAAATATTGTGATATGTTAAAAGTAAAAATATTAGAGTAATGCCAAAAATTTTAACTTATTCGTGTGACTGTAAAAAGAGCAAATTATTGTGAATATGTGATAAAGGTTGAATGAATGTAGTTAGGCTCTCTGACGCTACACTTCAGAGTTAGCCACTTTTCAGAATAGTACCTCAGGGTTTAGAGATGAATATAAGGTGTGTTCTGAGGTTTTGTTATGTTGAATTTTAAGACGTTAGTGTTTTGATTGCAGGCGGTAGTGTTGAACACTTGTACATAGACACGCTCGTGTTTGGTGTTTTTCTTTACAACACAAGTCAGAGAGCACGGGGAGATAATTAAATAACGTCATGAATGAAATAAGAATTTTAAAGGAGAAATATAAATATTCATGTTACTTGCCTTTTGATTGTGTAACATTTCATTAAACTAGTTTTCCTTCCATAAGGAACCATATTTCAACTAAGAAACTCCTGTTTATAGATGCAGTACAGATGAAAATACTTGTCCATAGAGATGATAATGTAAAAACGACTTTTTAATATCTAGTTTCTAGAGAGAAATGTTTGTAAAAGATTGGCCTCGCGTTAGATTCTAGAGCTAAAAGTTTTCAACAAGGTCGTTTTAGACCTCAGTTTCAAACTAATTAACTCTGGCGGGTAGTATGTAAGGATCCTAAGTTTTACTAACGTTTTTGATGTCATTTAAAACTCTTAATTACAGGGCCGTAGTACAATACACAACACCCCCCCCCAATCCCAGAAGTATAGCGATATACAATAGTGACGTGATCGAAGATTCTTTGGAAATAATCGTTGTCATCGAATGACATGCATATTCTATTTAAGTAATCGTAGTCATCGGCTTTTAATATTCTTTGCAAATGATCATTGTCATCAAATAATCATTGTAAAGAATCATTCTCATCGGATAATCATTGAAAATAATTCTTCTCGTTACATAAAGGGGCATACTAGCTGATGTATAAAGAATTGTACTCAAATTCTAATCAAAAGAATCGCATATGTATGCAATTTATCATATGATCATTATTTACAGCAATGATTCTTATATGTTTTCGACCTACGGCTCCTAATGACGTCGCGGAAAACTTGCGCAACAGTGACAAAAAGAATATTTAAAAATACAATAAAAGCTTGAAAGCTAGGGAAAATGTGTGAATTTATTTTCCTTTTATTTAAATGAAGCTTAATGTTTTTAAAGGAAATTGAATATTGTAAACAGGAATCAGCAGTTTAAATATATGTGGGATTTTGCCTCTTTGTTTTTTTTTCTTCATAACATCATATCCTCCGGAACGGGGGGGGAGATTTGAGTTTAGAAGGAGGTACCCTCGGATTTCAAAAATTCTTGGTAAAACTTTTCGACTATTGTTATCTTCCTACGACTATCACTCGAGATGTCATATAAAATTTCGGAAAGCGCTGGAGATCAAATTGCTTTATTTAGAAAAATGATGGCTCTTCTCACTCTCAAATCGTATTGTTTAAGAGAAATTTTTAAGTTAAAAAAATATGAAATAAATACTATTGCCAAACTCGAAACTTATTGTTATTATTTACGGTTATATTCTAAGTTGAGGAAAGCACGTGATTCCATATAACGTCACTGTATGTCGAAAAATATTTCGTTAATTTCAGTATTTTAAATGAATAGCTGCTTTTGGCAACTTTTATGGTTCACCTTTAGATACGTGACACGATATGCTATCGCTACGTTAATTCTTCTATTGAGATTTTGCAAATTTGTTATATTAAAATAAATTTAAATCATAATTTCAAATGTATTACCCCAAGTGTCAAAGTTCTTTGTTTCCTGACTTGGCAAGAAAACTTTATTTACGAATAGCTGGTTGCTTGGAAAGAATGAATACATTTTCTTCATAATGAAATGTTTCTATGCATTTTATGCTATTCTAATTTTATTTATAAAAATTTAATTTCTTTTATGGTATACTTCCTTTCTGAGTAGAAGTTTAAACTTCTGTAGGTATTTAACATATTTTAGATGCAATGTTACATTACTACAGTTACATAATTTTTTTCAATTTACTAAAATGTCTGAACGCAAGAAGACAGCACAAATGTTACAGCGAGCTACAGAAAAAATGAAGTAAAAAGCACTAGGAGACTCAGCAGGCAAGTAGAAGAAAACTTGCACGCTTCAAAAATGAATGAAGATACAACTAGAAACTCAGCAGGCAAGCATAGTGACAAGAAAGGTTACGCATTCAAGAAACTGAAGAAGAAACGAATAGGAGTTCCAGCAGACAAGCAACAACTCAAGAAACTTCGCTTGCTCAAACTGTATCAGAAACTAGTAGCAGACGCAAAAGACATTCAGAAAACCAAGAATCACTGCGTGCTCCGGAAAGGTAAGGAGAAGCGAAACGGAGGCCCATTAGGCAAGCGGAACGTCAAAAGAATATGCGCGATGACGGGAAGAAGTCGCAAGTAAACGAAGGATGCAAGACTGTCCGCGTCATCGTCAGATTCGACAGGAAATACCAGAACAGCTCAAGAAGCTGCATAAACAACTCAAGACGCTGCAGATTACGGACAATTTCGGTTCGAAGAGGCAGAGCTCATACGAGGAAACAAGCTTCGCATGAACGCATCACGACATACACGTAGTACTCTTCACAATGCAGGAAGTTTACTTTGAGCAACACACTGTATACGTAGAGCTCGTAGACTTATATAGTGAAGATTTTGCTTTGTCAACAGCCCCCTAGTAAAATGTATGAAGTTTATATTGACATCTCACAATACCTGAAAGAAATTTTTCTATTTACTTCTTCATTTACTATTCTCTTAAATTTCTTATCAGTAATCCTGTCTATATATTATAGATATCAAAATCAGAAAAAAATTAATTAATTATCCTTAAATGTATCTAAGTGATGAATACTTCGCCCCTGTTCGTACCGAAACAACACGATGTAATTGTAGATACCTAGAAAGTAACATGTATTCAGCAGGCTGTACAGCAAGCGACAACTATAAATGGTGATAACACAAGAATTTTATATAATGTTATATACTGGCAGAGT
This sequence comes from Stegodyphus dumicola, assembly GCF_044657685.1. Taxonomy (NCBI): domain Eukaryota; kingdom Metazoa; phylum Arthropoda; class Arachnida; order Araneae; family Eresidae; genus Stegodyphus; species Stegodyphus dumicola. Next base: position 289,476,238 of record NC_140769.1, on the reverse strand, counting down.
TTTAAAAAAAGAACATATACATCAGTGTTTTAAAAATACGAATTTTGCATAAAAAAAAATTTTTTAAAATACGAATTTTGAATTTTGCAAAACAAATATCTTAAAATCTGCCTTTCCATGCATAAGAGTTCAGGATTCGGAAAATTATATTTTCGTAAACGGTTTAGCAAAAATAACAAAAATTATTGCCTTGAGAAATGGATAATCTTGGTATGAATACGAATTACGCCAAGACTACTCGTCAATGGTTGTTTTGAACACGCCCTTAATGTATATATATAACCCTTAAAAAACGTAAAGTGAGTGAATCTACTATTCGAGTGTGTCTTTATATCTTGAGTATTTAAGAAATAGGAATTGCATTTATCTATCTCGATAAAGCTAACGCTATTGCCCGAATAACAACGTTTATTTAACACTTGATATTACCAACTTCATATATATCTTGAAATAAAACATAAATTTCCTAATCAGATACTACCAATTGCAGAAAAAATAAAAAAATAATGGAATTTCTAATAACACTACAAGTAACATACCGAGGAATAAATTGCGCTGTAAAACTGATGCAATCTACAATATGTAAACCACAAAATTTATGTACTGCTATAGAAATGCAATAGAATGAGAAATGAAACTGTCATGAGATTTATAATGAAAAATTTACCATAAACTATTAGTATATGGTATAAGTAAATATATACTTTTAATACTATTCATTTAAATATGTTCAAACGTTCATAATATTCATTACTTACAAACGCTTCTTCATCCATCGAAGCATAGCACAAGCCATTCTCAATTCAGTGCTGGTGCACGTCAATAAAATAAGGATAAATCCAAATTTTTACAAAAAATCAATCGCCTTGACTCGTTTCTCAAAAAACGTATGTCTACAAATGCAGTATTAATATATCACATCAATATAATTCGGGATCATAAAATCACCAAACAACGCATTAAACGCAAAAAATCGCATTAAGGCAGAATGAAGAATTTTCACTCTTACAATGACTTTTACAACAATATATAATAGAATCGAATTTCTAAACTAAGTGTTCATTGTTACACCATATTTCATTCTTGGGGAACCTTTCATGGTTGTTCAGTAATTCTAACTGTTAACTGGTATAAAAAGAATTAGGATTTCATATATATGCACAGACATATATATGTATTATATTAACACGTATCTATAGTAACATACATCATCTTATATTATATGTATTCGCATAATTCTAAATTAATTATACTAGTCAACATAATTTGTATATTGATAGCAGCACAGTTTTAAAATTATTTATTACTATCTGCTTGCTAACGATTATATAATTAAGTACAGTGGTACCTCGACAAACGAGTTTAATATGTTTCGTAACCTTGCTCGTATCTCAAAGCAATTTTCCGCATTCAAAGTAATCGAAATGCCATTAATCCGTTCCAGCTCCCAAAACACGACCTCAGCTGTTTTTTTAAGTGTTTTTGAATAAGAAAAATGTAGTTTCTTATTCAAAAACAAGAAGAAACATTTATTTATAAATAACAAATACATATTCTATAAAAAAATAATTAAAAGAAAAAGTGCCTACGGAAGCGCTTAATTTTTGTCACTGGTCTTCGCTCTTTTTGTCATGATCTGCTCATTTTCACCCGCAGATCGTTTAAAAAAACTGTCCAAGGAGGTTTGTTTCTTCCTACCTGTCAAGGTATTGCGGAATCGAGTTAGGCAAGTTTCGTTGAACAACTCCGATTTAGGACTAGTTGCAACTTTTTCGCGGTGACTTTTCTCCACGAACTCTACAACTTTATCCCACATTCTCAAGATCTCTTTTATATCTCTTGTAGGGATAACCTCCTCCATCTCTGGCTCCTCTTCAAAACTAATTTTTCGTTGAACCACCGTATGCTGCTGCAAATGCAGATCGTGTAACTCCTCGGTTGTCAGCTCCTGGGACTTTTCCTCTACGAGTTCGTTCACATCTCTCTCCTCCACCTCCAGACTCATGGATTTTCCGAGAGAAACAAGCTCCACTACCACTGACACTTTGGGTCTCTTTCAGCTACAGCCTCAGGCCATGCAGACGTTGTAACACCCAGCCAGGCCTGAACAATAATTCTTAGGCACATCACGATGTTAAAGTGGTTTTTCCAGAACTCTCGAATGGTAAGGTTTGTGTTCTCTGTCACCTCAAAGCAGCGGCGAAAAATGTGCTTGGTGTACAAATTCTTAAAATTAGAAATCTCCTGCTGATCCATGGGCTGCAGGATAGGAGTGGTGTTGGGTGGTAGGTAGGGAAATTTTATATACTTGAACTCTTCGAGTAAATCATCTTCGAGATTTGATGGGTGAGTAGGGGCATTGTCGAGGCCAACACCAGAACAGAACACCAGAATTATCCACTCCACAAAGAAGTTCATTCTGTCCCACGACTTCGGATTTGCCCTCCACATATCTTCTTAAAATTATAACTGGCAGGTTTTCTTTTAAAATATTATATGACTTAAAGCCTCTGGGGTTTTCCGAATGGTATACTAGCGGAGGCTTGATTTTACAGTCGCCACTCGCATTGACGCAAATTGCTAGATTTAATCTATTTTTAATGGGTTTGTGACCTGGCATCTTCTCCTCTGCCGTTATGTAAGTTCTATTCGGCATCCTTTTCCAGAAAGCCCTGTCTCGTCACAGTTGAGGACTTGCTGGGGGGGGGGATGTATCCTTTGGCTACTATCTGTTCGGAAATCATTTTGATGTAAACATCAGCTGCCTTTACATCCGGATTTGCTGCCTCACCATGCCTGACGACGGAGTGAAGGTCGGTCCTTTCCCTAAAGTTGTCAAACCAGCCCCGACTGGCTTTAAACGGGTCTTCCGATTCCACCTTTGTAGAAGTGTGTGGGATCTTCTGTAGAAAATAACCGTAAATCGCTCGTAAATAACTCGTAATAGTGCCTTCTCACATATGATGCTTTGTGTTAAGGTTGCTCCTTGAAGCTGCTTCTCTCTCACTCACACCATCAGTAGTTTCTCCATGTCTTGACGGAGAGAGGTCGGAGCTTAAAAATTATTGTAACGCCCTTTGTTGGCGCTATACTTTATCAACTCCTTTTGTTTAAGCACAGTAAATATCATTGATGTGTTACGCCCGTACATCCTCCCCAAGTCAATTACTCGCACATCTTGCTCATGGTTTTCTATTATTTAACGCTTTAATTCAATAGACATCATCATCTTCTTTGGACCCAGGGTTATAAAAATAAATATGATAATGTTTTCTAAATGTACAAAAAGCAAAAAACGCGAACCCAACTTATCAAAAATGCTTCCAAAACGAGGGAAACAAGCACTCAGACTGAGGACTAGTCTGAGGTGGGAGAAACTGTTAGACGCTGCACACGACACCTACATGCGCGCGCATGTTGCGGTCGTGTACAGCGGTGTAGTGTGCGATTCCTCGTATCTCAAATCTTGCTCTCGTCTCAAAGCAAAAACATCGCTCGCTTGGTAGCTCCTGTCTCAAAACACTCGTATGTTGGGGCACTCGTATATCGAGGTACCACTGTAAATACAGTTTATAGTTTTTTTAATGTGACAATCATTATAAGCCATGTAGATTTTTCCTTGTGGCTTCATTTGTTTTCTCTTCCAAAATTTCGAACGTCCAACAGTTTTGTCAGTTTCGGGCTTTTGGTATGGAGAGTTAGAAAATGAGATAAGACCAGAATGAACTTCAGTTCTGAACTTTGCAGTTCAGCATAGAGTAAGGAGTATTGACAGATTTATGTTCGCTCTTTACGTGCGCTTTTCATCGTATTTTCTTCATCATTCTCAGCACTTTAAAGTGATAACTACTAGCAGTGTTCCTTTATATTTCGTATATTTTTGGAATTATATTTTTTTACTCGTACTTTTCGAAAAACTCCAGAATTGTTCAGTGTTTTTTCGAGACAAATAATTTCTAACAAGCTACCAGCTCTTCCGCATGCTTTACGAACCTTTATGCCAGGAACAATTTTGGGTGTTAGAAGTAGGACAGATGCTAGAGACAAGAACAATTGAGGAGCATCTGAGGCAGCTTGTGACAGTCTTTGCTGCGTTCCAAGAAGATATAAAAGGAGAGGTTGATTCCTTTACAGAAGAGATAAATGCGTCCAACAAAAGAGGGAAAGGGGAAATAATACCAGTTCAAGGAAAGATGGAATCTATCCAAAATTGATACTTAAGCCTGTCAAGAAGAAATAAAAGACAACAGTAGAAGATTTTCGAGGATTTTGAAAGCAGAAATAACATGGTCGAAAGGAGAGTTAGAGAAACTGGAGAACGTGTTTCTGCTGTCAAACAGCAAATCAAAGAAAGAGTTAATGCTGTCAAACTACAAATCAAAGGAAGAGTTTCTGATGTCGAACAACAAATCGATGACAGAGTTTCTGCTGTTGTCGCCAAAGAATCTGACAGCTTTAACACATTCACAATGACAACTGGAAACGATTCTGATACCTTTAAATTGGTACCTATGTTTTCCGACCCATTTCTCATGCTTTCCACGTGTGATGGAAAAAACATTTGGCATATGTACAAGGCTCAGTTCTGTATAGCTCCAAATGGAAATGGGTAGGATTCCGAAGACAAACCTGTAATTTCGCAGCTTCTCTGAGAATAGAAGAAGACGATATCGGTCCCACTCTTCTAGAAACCCAGAGGCTAGATTTTGATGCTGTACCCGGTACGCGAAAGCTCTACTAAGAAGTGTTTAAAAGGCTACAGAAGGCTGCAGTTAATATCTCGATAGCAGAAGCTCACCAAAATAATCCAGAAGCTCGCCACTGATATCGAAATGCTCTCCCATCTCTCCTTTTTTGACTGCTCAACAGAAATACGTGAAGTACAATCCATGAAATACTTCCTCGGTGGCATACGGGAACCTGAGGTATAGAAACAACTGCGAATAGTGGATCTCAAGGATTTAAAAAATGCCTAGAGTGTACGCCATGAAACACGTAGCAGTCCTTTCAGAAACTTGCACACACCATTGCCCAATCGGAACTACTCCAACCCAGAAGCTAGTGGACAAGTGACAGCTCGTCCAGGCAGTCTACCCACTTAAGTAAGTGCCTTAAAGCGGAACAGACGTCAGACGAAAGCGACCTTAGTATGCTAGAACTGCAGTGGTGATGAACACTTACGAAAGAACTGCAGAACACATTAGGACACAGAAGATAATGCTGCTAATCAGCAAGAAGTCACGAAAACAAATCGTGGATGTTGAGCGGAATTTGCCAGAGATTGCCAGATATTGAGAAGTCCCACATAAAATCCTTTCAGATTTCGGTTATGGTTGGTGGCAATAATGGACTTTTCAATCATGAGGCATACAAATAGAGTTCCCTTTGTATAACAATCGATACATGAGTAATTTACCATCATCCAAAACCTCAAGTCGAGATGATAGAACCAGCATGAACAGAACTTTTCCTTCCAGGATTATAGCTGAAAACAGAAATTTCCGGTAAGGCATTATGAAATATGCTAAGAACGTTAAGAGCACGAAATGAGTACTAATAATATGTTCTTTCGTTGAATTATCAAGGCCGTCATTCCGGTGACGGTTGAAACGTAAGTGCCAAAGCTAAAGTCATTGGGGAATGAGAAGTGGTTGCATCACGTTCTCCATTGAACTACGTTAAGGGGTCTCGTACACCTTAAAACCCTCAAAATCTCTGAATATGATCCTGTTGTAAGAATTGGGATAGCATGTTTATTTTTAAAGCTATTACTTCCAGTTTTTTACAGCTGACTACATAGCACAGCTGAATTAGTAAGCAAATATTTTGTGTTGCCACAAATGTTTTTATAATTTAATCTTCTTTGTGAGGTAATTTTTTATATGTTCACGCAATACTCCCACTTTGCGTGCACAATTTAAAACATTCTGTTATATATTTTAACTTCATAGCTAATATACAGCTTGTATAGCATCTAAAGACTACTGTGAACCAAAAATCTTAAGAATTTCATGTTAAATTCTCATTTTATTTAGAACTAAATTTATACAATGCATTTTAATAAAGAATTTTTAATATTTCCATGCGTAAAACTTCTGACTATTAAAATATTCAATATATTTTTTGGTTCAGTTAGATGATAATACTCATATAAAGAAGTCCATTAAATTTAAAGTGTGTACCAAGAACCGTTTTTAAAATATCATGCGCGCAGCAGTGAAAATTTATGTTTTGAGATAATCAAGTTTTAATGTAAATATTTTTTTAAATACTTCTCTTGTTATAAAATATATAAAATGCTTATTTTCTGAGAGATATTTTAATATTATACAATTTCGAATAGTTGGTATAAGCATAATTAATGTAAAATAAGCTGCCATCATCAAAGTATAACATATCAACTAAAAATGATTTGAAACTTCTACGCTATCAATGATACAACTAAAATTTTTCTTACAAATTGGAACTTACTTATAGGCAAATGTTTCAGGTAAAGTTCTCTGTAATGTATTATTGTATATCAAACATATAAATCATTTAATAGTTCTTCCACAGAGTAACTTTAGCATACTCTAAATGATATGTATACAACTGGGAAAAAATGCATTTTAAGAAAATCGAGTTTTGATGCAAATATTTCAGTATACAACTTTCTAATAATAAAGTGCATAGTATATTTATTTTCGAAATGATATATTTAAAATGTATAAATCCTAATAAATTGCATAAGCTTTTGTCAATATGAAACACATTAAAATTACCATACTATATAAAATACCATGACAGAATGATAGCCGTGTATTAAAATACGTGTAGCATATTTGAACAAATAATTTATTTTTACATAACCACATCAGTTAAGTACTTTCAAGCATTTAAGCATATGATATGTATCATATTATGCAATATTATTTAAACATAGGTGGGAAAAAATCCTTTACGACTTATTTGAAATTGTATGCTAAACTGCTACATTCATCGAAGTATAACATATCGACTAAGAATGATAAAACTAAAACTTCCTTACAAATAAGAATTTACTTATAGCCAAATGTCTTAGCTCAAGTTCTCTGTAATATATTACTGTATATCAAACTTATAAAACATTTAATAGTTCTTCCACAATGTAACTTTAGCATACTTTAAATGCTATGTATACAACTGCGAAAAACCGTATTTTAAGAAATTTGAGTTTTAATGCCAATACTTCAGTATATAACTTTCTAATAATAAAGTGCATAGTATATTTATTTTGAAAATACATTTAAAAAGTATAAATCCTAATAAATTGCAGAAGCTTTTGTTAGTATGAAACACGTTAAATTTACCTTGCTATATACATTACCATGACAGAATGATAGCCGTATATTAAAATACATGTAGCATATTTGCACAAAAATTTATTTTTACATAACCACTTTCTTTTCTGCGTTATCTATTCTCTTGTTATCAATTTGTAAAAATCCTTCAATAGAAAACTTACTTCTAAAAAGCTGTAGCTCATTCATTACAGAATGTCTACCAACAGACCTTTCGTTAAAAGCAATTACTGCTTCATTTCCAGCAATTTGAACTATCCTACTACCAGCACGACATGTCTTTGTACAAAATTTCCAAATTAAGGAATTAAATGATTCATTAGTATTTTGTGTTTTGCCGCCAAGGCAACGTCTCAATAACGAAGGTTGTCACAAATCTATAAAAACTGGCTTTATTGCCTCCATTACAGCGACTGGTTCAGAATTTATATGCTTATAATCAGCTTTATTTTGCTTAGCTATATTGTATTTGCACCATGTGGTTTCATTTGCAGGGCAAACGTCATGAATCGGCTTTTCATCACTCGATATTTTGTGGTAGTAAATTGCCCAAATGGCATTTCTGATATCACTAACAGACTCATTATATTCTCTAATCGCATTACCATAATACGAAGTTATTTCATTTATTAACTTATCTGTTAGTCTCCCTTTCCCAGACAGATTTTACCGTCATTTAATTTTACTTTTTTTCTTTCAAGTTTTAATTTGCGTAGCCATATTCCCATTCGTTTTTGAATATGTCCAACACACTCAATTTTTTCTATATTTAATGAACCATATGGTTTGGCGTCAGTTATACCTGCAAATGGTTTTGCATCACCTATGTAAGGATCTTAAGTTTTACTAACGTTTATTTTATTTTAAATCTTTACTATCACTTCTTATTTTCCACTTCCGGCCAGAATTAAAAGCGTTAACTTATTTATGCAAAATTTGTGTGGCGAACGCCAAGTACTTAAGATGTGGCTTTTTGCCAAGCGAGAGAGAGGATGGAGTTAGTCGAAGCAGGCCGCTTACCTTAGAATTTTTACTCAGTTGCTGGTTGCCTTCCAGGCCAGAGGTTTAATCCTCGTGATAATTTTTAAACGTATTGTAGTGTTAACAGTTCTCTGTACTACATACGGCTTCCTGTTAATATAAGGCCAAACTTCCACGTTTATTATTCCAAAGTTAAGTTAGAGTTTAGTTAAATATTTTTATATTCTTACGTTTAGACCTCAAGTAGTGGGTCTTTGTATTCCGAAGTACGGAAATTATTGTAAAGAGAGAAAAATAAAGGGTTTTGTATACCTTTCTTGTGTATCCTGTCTACTTCCCACAGTTATTGAATATAGCTTTAGTAAGCTCTCTGTTCCGAGTCAGGTCCTTGCATATTCCCGAAGAAAGTAATACGGAACATTGAACCTGAGAGTGGCGCCCAACGAAGAAGAATAACCATGGCCGAGTTTCAAGAAGAACCTGTGCTGCCTGCAGAAGCGGCTCAGAATCCAGAAATGCCAGCTGCCGCCCTGGAAAGATTTGGTTACATCGTCCAGACCATGCGCGCTTCGATGAAACCAGAAGCAACATTTAATGGAAACTCAGCGGTAACCAGTTTTTTGGAAAAATTGGATGACCACTTCATGCTCTACCCCGTGCACGAATTTCAAAAAGATACCTTAGCTACCAGCGCTTTGAGGGGCCAAGCGCTTAATTGGTTGAAATGTATAGGCAGAAGTCTCTTGGGTCAAGCAGGAAGTCCCACCTGTACTTACGAGAATTTCAAGACTGCGCTAGTAAAAGCCTTCCCTGTCGTAAGGGATCGTGCGAAATTAGAAACGGAACTTTTCAGCATATATCAGCAAAGAATCGAAAATCTCTCAAGCTGTATTTTAAGAAAAATTCACGTCTTCAAAATCTTGTATGGAAACCGTCCGTATCCTGAGATAATTCAAGTGATTTCGCCGAGGTTACTGCCCCAAGTGCAAGACTTTATTGAATTAAGAAATCCGACTACACTGGAAAAGTTATTTGAGCTAGCAATCCAGTTTGAAAGTAGAAGAACGGCGGACATTGAAAGAAGACGCCATTATCAACAGCGAAACCAATTTGGTGCGCCAAGACTACAGCAAACTCAAGCACACTGCTACGGAAGCAAAGCGAATGAGTGGGCAAGGAAACCCGAGCATTCAAAAACAGCCGGCGAACGTCGACAGTTCAATAGCAATCCAGGAAAAAAGTCTCAAGGCCAGTGGAAAAAGAAGGAAAGCACGGGAATGAAAAATAATTTAAACTAAAACGGATTTCTGCTGACGGGAGGGTGCGGAAATCCGAAGGCCACAAAAACCCCTCTTCCTTCAAGTTAAATACAGTAATGGTGAAAAATTTGACTCTTCCGAAGATTGAAGTGTTGGTGAATAATATCCCAGCCACCGCACTCCTGGATACAGGCGCGCAGTGTTCCTGTGTGGCAGAAGATTTTTTTAGGAAGTATTTTCGTAAATATCGTATATATATTTCGGTTAATACGACAGTGTTAGCTGCGCAAGGAGAAAGATGTAAGTGTATAGGTAAATTACCGCTGTATGTCCGTATCAAGGACGAACAAGTAAAGGTCATGTTTTTCATAGTAAAGAATCTGCAAGCACATATTATCTTAGGAATAGATTTTCTTTCAGAGGCACAAGCAACGCTAGATTTTAATGAAGCGTCCCTTAAGCTGACAATGAAACCAGTTCGTGAAGAAAAGGCTGAACCGCCGATGTTAAACCTTGACCACCTGCCTAATGAAGAGCAACGAAGAATCCGACAAGTGGTAAGTGAATTTGCTTCGTTATTTAGTGATATTCCAGGATTTACTCAGGTTACTAACCATAGTGTTGACACCGGAGATTCAATGCCAGTTCGCCACAAAGCATACCGGTATGATAAGAATAAGGAAAAAATTATAGAATGGCATATCACGGATATGCTACGTAAAAAGATCATAACGCCCATCTCAAGTAGTTTTGCTAGCCCGGTGGTTTTATGTAAGAAAAATAATGACTATCCATTGACACATCCAAAAAGGTGGAGATTCGCAATTGACTACCGTAAATTAAACTCCATAACTAAATATCCGGTATATCCGTTACCTATTATTGAAGAAATTCTAAGGAACATAACATCCACCAAATATATGACGACTTTAGACTTAACGACTGGTTATTTTCAAATAGGGGTTAGGCCTGAGGACGTGCCTAAGACTGCTTTTATAACCAAGTCTGGCACTTATGCATTTCTGCGTATGCCGTTTGGCCTTTCAGGGGCACCGGCAACATTTCAGCGATGTATTGTGTTAAGGCCTGTTCATGGAAAGTCCACATTTATCTATTTAGAGGATATCATTATTACTAGTGATAATCTCGACCAACATGTACAGGATTTAAGACAGGTGTTTTCTTTATTAAATGAAGCCGGTCTAAAAGTTAATGTCGAAAAGTGCAAATTTGCAGCCCCTGAATTAAAATATTTAGGTTACAAAATATTTCAGAAAGGAATAGAGACAGACGAATCAAAAATAATCGCTGTACAAAAGTATCCGACTCCAAACACGGCGAAGAAGTTCTCTTCTTTTCTAGGACATTGTTCATATTATAGGTCCTTTATAAAAGATTTTGCAGCTATTGCTGAACCATTGTTAAAATTAAAAAGGAAAAAGGCGAGATTCTAATGGACGGCCGAAGCCAATAGTGCTTTCGAAAAATTAAAACAAGCATTAACGCAAGCTCCTGTGTTGAAATTTCCAGAAAAGGATGAGAATTTAGAAATTTCAGCGGATGCTTCGGATTATGCGGTAGGAGCGCTACTTTCGCAAAATCAGCAGCCCGTGGCATTTTTAGCCGAACTTTAAATCAAACACAAAGAAACTATTCCGCGACCGAGAGAGAGGCACTTGCAGTTCTGTTAGTAGTGCAAAAGTTCCGAGTCTATTTTGGAAAGGCGCCAATAACACTGTACTCTGATTATGCGGCGGTAACTAGATTGTACTCAGGGAAAAACTTATCCCCAAGGTTAATAAGATGGGCACTCAAGCTACAAGAATATAATCTGGTAATCAAGCATACCCCCGGAAAGGAAAATATCGTAGCAGATGCCCTATCCAGAATTAAAATAGATGAAGAAGGTAACACTGTAAAGGTGGCAATGCTCACAGCATGTACAATAAATTCCCGAGAAACTGTAATAACCGAACTGGGTAAGGATCCTGAGTTTGGAAGCATTTATGAGTATTTAAAGGATCCTGAAAATTTTAGCCACCAAGATATTGTGGCGATAAGAAATAGGGCGGCCCATTACGAACTAATAGATGGTCTATTAATTTATACAAAAACTACGAATTTCAACAACGAATTTCGACCTGTTATCCCAGCTAGTCTTAGATTAAATATCCTGCAGGAGCTCCATGACAGCCCTTTAGCTTCTCATGCTGGTATTCGAAAACCTATCCAAAGCGTACGCGAGGCAGTCTATTTTCCTGAACTGCAAAAGTTAACAAGGGCGTATGTCCATTCCTGCCCAACATGTCAAGCAGTTAATTATATTAATTTCCGCCCGGCCGGGTTTCTAAATAGTATTAAATCCGAATTTCCAAATGAAATAATTGGCATCGATTTATTGGGCCCTTTCACAAAAAGTCAGTTAAATAAAAGTCGCTATCTCCTTGTTATGGTTGATCATTTTAGTAAGTGGACCGAAATTGTTCCCTTAAAACGAGCCTCCGCGAAATTAGTTACTGATTCTATTTTAAATAAATATATTTTAAAATACGGAGCGCTCCTAAAAGTTATATAATGGTCCTCAATTTGTAAGTAATGTATTTGAAGACATGTGCCCAAAACTGGTCATATGTCATTTAAAAATGGTCCCGTATCGGCCGCAATCAAATATAGCGGAACGGCTGAATAGAAATATAGTGAAAATTATCCGTAGTTATGTTAACAATTTTCATAAAAGCTGGGATAACTATGTCAATGAATTTGCTTTCGCCCTTAGGACCGCAAAACATGATACAACGGGCAAAACTCCTGCTGAGTTATTTTTAGGCAGAAAGATTATAACGCCGTTAGATAAATTATTTTATGTGCAACAAAGAGCCCCAGAATTTAAAATGGGTGATATAGAAAAACTAATTAAAGAAGCAAAAAAGAATACTGAAGTAGCACAGAGAAAACAAAAGCTGCATTATGACTTGAAACGACGGGGAGTAACTTATAAAGTAGGGGATGAAGTGTTAAAAATTAAGCATTCACTATCTTCAGCACCACAAGATAAAACTGCCAAATTTTTTCCACGATTTGAAGGACCATATGTCATAGAAAATATAACTCACGCTGTAGTAGTGTTAAAAGCCAGGAATTGTGAAACCTGCTCCGCAAACATTGATCAAATCAAACCCTCTTATGATCGTAATAAAATGCAAATAATTACAGATCTTTTGCAGGATCCGGCACGACAGACACGGCGGGCACAAGCTCCAGAGGTGGAACAACGACAAGTACAAGGGCAAGCCATTAAGAGGCAGGAGCAAGTGAAAAGAAAGTTTCCCCGCGGGAAAATTAAAGGTTACAAGAAAAAGAAACCGTTCCACCGTCCAGAAAAGAGAGCTCACGAACACCCCCAGAATGAAGAAGGGAGAAGGACGACGTATGCAAAGAGAGCCAGGAGAAATGACGGCAACTATAATCCGGCTCTAAAACGGAAGATCTACTCATCCGACAGGACTCTCCGCAGCAAATGTCGCCGAACTGCGGAAGGGCCACCAGCGGCGGAGGAAAAGTTACAAGGAAAATTTGAACGGCCAGCAACGAGGTCCAAGCAGGAACGCGAAAGGATTCTCCCGGTTCCGCCAAGACCAGCTGCCATCAAACGGCCAAGACCACAGGCAGCGGCGAAAAGGAAGGTATTCAAGGGTGACCGAACTGGAGAAAAAAGAAAGCTTCTAGAGGAAGGCCCTGAAGGGCGAGCCCGCACAAGAAGGAGGATAAATCAAACGAGAATCTGCGCTACCTTCCAGGACTGGGCTCAGAAAAGAATGTCCGAATGTAACAAAGATAAGTAAAATTTTATGTTACTTTGCAAACGTAAGTTAATCTTTCATTCTTACTGCAAGTGGCAGATTTCAAGAAGTTTTACGTCATGCGAGGTCTACCTTTATCGCCAAAAAGGCGAGAAATGAGTTGTTACCGATTTTGGTATTATGTTTTTCAATTACTCGCGCGTAAAACAAAAGTTGATGTATAATAGGAATATGTAAAGACTTAAATATTGTAAAAGTTATTGTATAAATTTTATTTAAAACATCCTGGCAAGAAAGAAGTTTTAGTCTGAAAGACTTTTTGAAATGTAGTATTTCAATGTAGAAGAATTAGCACTTGATTTGAAAAGAATAGAAGTTAACAATGTACTACTAATGTATGTTTTCAAATGCGTAAAATTAACGGCATGTTAATATGTTCTTATATACAATGTGAACTGTTATTTTAAATGTTAAGAAATACCGTGATATGGTAAAAGTGAAAGTAATGTTAAAATGTTTTTTTATTCGTGTGACTGTAAAAAGACCAAATCATGGTGAATATGTGTTAAAGGTTGAATGAATGTAGTTAGGCTCTCTGATGCTACACTTCAGAGTTAGCCACTTTCAGAATAGTACCTCAGGGTTTAGAGTTGAAGTTAGGGTGTGTTATGAGGGCTTGGTATGTTGAATTTTTAACACGTTAGTGTTTTGATTGTAGGAGGAAGTGTTGAACACGTATACATAAACACATTCGTGTTTGGTGTTCTTTTACAACACATGTCAGAGAGCACGGGGAGAGATAATTAAAATAGTCATGAATGAAATAAGAATGTTAAGAGAAATATAAATATGCATGTTACTTGCCATTTCATTGTGTAACATTTCATTAAACTAGTTTTCCTTCCAGATCTCTGGAAGGAACCAGATTTGAATAAAAGCTCCTGTTTAGATGCAGTACAGATGAAAAATTGCGTGTCCTTGGAGCTGCTATTGTAAAAACAAATTTCTTTTTTTTTTTAATTTCTAGTTTCTAGTGAGAAATGTTTGTAAAAGATTAGCCTCGCGTTAGATTCTAGAGCTAAATGTTTTCAACAAGGTCGTTTTAGACCTCAGTTTAAAATTAATTAACTCTGGCGGGAAGTATGTAAGGATCTTAAGTTTTACTAACGTTTATTTTATTTTAAATCTTTACTATCACTTCTTATTTTCTACTTCCGGCCAGAATTAAAAGCGTTAACTTATTTATGCAAAATTTGTCTGGTGAACGCCAAGTACTTAAGTTGTGGCTTTTTGCCAAGCGAGAGAGAGGTTGGAGTTAGTTGAAGCAGGCCGCTTACCTTAGAATTTTTACTCAGTTGCTGGTTGCCTTCCAGGCCAGAGGTTTAATCCTCGTGATAATTTTTAAACGTATTGTAGTGTTAACAGTTCTCTGTACTACATACGGCTTCCTGTTAATATAAGGCCAATCTTCCACGTTTATTATTCCAAAGTTAAGTTAGAGTTTAGTTAAATATTTTTATATTCTTACGTTTAGACCACAAGTAGTGGGTCTTTGCATTCCGAAGTACGGAAATTATTGTAAAGAGAGGAAAACAAAGGGTTTTGTATACCCTTCTTGTGTATCCTGTCTACTTCCCACAGTTATTGAACATAGCTTTAGTAAGCTCTCTGTTCCGAGTCAGGTCCTTGCATGTTCCCGAAAAAAGTAAGACAGAACATTGAACCTGATACCGTCACCAATATAAGAAGTATATTTTACACCTCTTTTTTCCATGGAACATGAAAAATTGTTTATCTTTCCATTCATTTCCATTTTTCCTGAAGAACCAGCATTATTCTCCAAACAGGCCTTGTGTTCACTTACGCCATTTCCTAGAAATGACTCGCAACCTTTGCAATATAAGACAGTATTTCTGTATCGATTACTGTGTTGCTTTCTGACCCTATTACGGAACAGACTCCAACCAAAGACGTATGTCCTCGAGTCTTCCATGTACCGTCTCCACTTACAGTCACATTTAACGACGAATTTGAAAGAACGATGTGCAATCACAGGAGGGAGATCCATAACGCAGCAGAATTTCTGCATAGCAGCTTTCCCTTGACCAAGAGTTCGCATTGCATACGTAAATCTTCTGTTTAGCTCTGATATATTTTTTCGGACACCTATCATATTAGAGTTTCTGAAAGTTCTTTTACATGAACACTTTGAGCATAGTAACTCAAATTTTGAGCTTAAACCATGATGAAATAGTTCACTTAAATGAACATTACAAATTTTACAACATAAATTATTTTCAATAAATTGAAATAGGATATCCAAATCAAATAGTCTATAACCACTAAAATTAGGCTCTAAAGTTATCTTTATCTCTTGGTGGCAAATCAGTGTCACTATTTAATTTTTTAAACGAAGAACTGACACCACACTTCTTATTCATTGTATCATTATGCTGATTTCCCTGGAACTTTTTTTCTTTGGTCGATGAATATAAGATCTTTTATATTTTACATCTTCCTCACAATTTTCCATAATTATCAGGTGATAAAAATACTAAACAAAAACTGCAATGTTATAATAAAAACACCTTCAAAAAAGTCAAAAGAAATTTAGAAATCGCAAAAGAGCTTGTAAACAATCACGTTTCACGCTAATCCAAAGCTGGAGTAAGATTTCAACACATGCCTATGTTAGATGCCTATGTTAGAATAGTGCTATGTATAAATGTAATATATTCCTAAGTCGCGCTTTCGAGACATGAAAAACGCAGTTTGAATTTTGTCAATCGGGCCAGTAGAACGGGAGATATAGCACAGTCCTCCCTTTTTTTTTTTAGCTTGATAACACATCAGCACTGTTTTTCCACCATCTCAAAATAAATTATGAAGATTTGTGCTTATGCAACTAGTTGAATTTCAACAGAAATACACGTTCATATGAAAACGTTGAAGCTCTTTTAACCCTCTGAGCGTTATGACCGGGTTTAGGCGGTCAAGACGGCCTACCTCGAAAGCGTTACGGACGCTTCTAGGCGGTCACTGGAAAAGTGTTCGAAAGCGTTACTGACGGTTCTAGGCGGTCAGTGATGAAGACCTCGAAAGCGTTATGACCGCTTTAAAGCGGGCGTGCAGATGTCTCCTGCCCCCCTTATTTCTGGAACCCTGGAGATCTCTAAATGACAGTTCTCAGTAGGAGGCAAAGAGGGTTGTCTTTTTCGTTTTAGACCGCTATGTTTAATCGCCAAGAAAACGCTTGAACATGTAATGGTTTATAAACAACAAACAAACGTGGGCATTCTTCGCGAAATGAAAAAGTATCATGTAAGCATGTTTTTTCAATAGTCTCTTTAAACAGATAACATTTTCATAAAATATCCTTTAGTTTTTAAATTGATTGTTCAGAAATATGCGAAATGCTCGTGAATTCAATTAAAAAATAGCATTAGGAAATATTTAAATAAATTTACTTATGGATATATAGATACATAATTAAAACCGACAAGTTATAAGTTTTAATTATTCGAGCGAACGAATAGCGCATTTAATTACTGCATTTAATTTAATACTGCATTTAATATGAGTTATATATAATTACATGTAAAGAATAACATAATTAAGCAATAATTCAAATAAAAATTAGCCATCAACAGTAATTTATAATAAGCGTATTTTGAACGGGTTTATGAAGCATAATCTAATTTTATAGTAAAAATAATAATGGCGAATTATTTATTCATTTTGGAACAATATTCGTCGCTTATACTGGTTTGATGAAGTTCTGTTTAAATTCATTTCAAATATTCCAAATCTTTATATGTACATTGATTTCAATGCGATTTTTATTAGAAAAAAATTCAATTAGTTTGATTTTCTTACATAATTGTAATTACATTGTTCAACGCAAAATAACTACAAGCAGAAAGGCAAAGGTGTGTTAAAATTTCTGTATTTTGCTATATAAATTATTAAAATAACCAACCTACAGCTTAACAACTGAATGTCCGAAATATAACCCGCAACTTTTCTAAAAGTAACAAATTTCAGTTAAAAAAAACCGCAGTTAATAAATAAAACGAAATACTATTAAGAAAAGAAGCACGAAAATTTACTTTTTAGTCCAAAGAGATTTCAGTCCCGAAGGACTATTGCTTTCGTTTTGGCATTTTGCGTCGGACTCATAAACGTCGGTTCACTTTTCAAACTGTTGCCACAAAATGTTAGAGTCCTGCATTATATTTGAAGAAATTAAATAATAAAAAATCTGCATAAATGATTGTCTATTTCTCGCATTGTGATAAAACAATGGTACATAGAGCCATCGAATTTTGAATGACGAAATCCTACTGCGAATATGGGCATCTGAAATCCCAAATTTGGAATTTGTTTTATTATAGATTTTATATTTTGTAAAACTTTAACGAATTTTTGATTTACAAACTCAATGCTTTAAAAGCGAGAAATGGCAACGTTATATAGAAAAAAAAATACTTTTATCTCCAGCTCGCGAGACTGTGTATATCGGAAATTCTAAAGATATGCTTAATTTAACATTATTTTGCGATATTGCTCTTGAACTGAATTTTATGGTTTAAGTGCAAAGAACACGATATTTAATAAATAAAGGTAACACTCAAAACGTTAAAAAAACGCCCCTTTGGACATAATTTAAAATCTGAAAAATTTCAGATTTTTTTTTTTTTTTTATTTATGTTTGCTTACTTTATTTTTAGTTGAAAGGGGCAATTTGCCCTGAAGAACTTTTAATTTCGCTTTGGCATTTTTCATTGGAAACTATAAACGGCGGATCACTTTTCCAATTGTTGCCACTAAATTTTATCGCTCTGTATTATACTTAAAGAAATTAAATAATGAAGAATCTGCATGAATGTACGTATGTTTCTCGCATTGTAATAAAACAACGGTACCTAGAGCTATCAAAATTTAAAAAATGGAAGCCCTAATTTGAATTTGAAATTTGTTTTATTATCGATTTCATATTTTATAACACTTCAACGAATTTTTGATTAAAAAACTAAACGATTTCAAAGCAAGTTCCAAAGCGATTTTATCTCCAGCGCGAGAGACTCTAAGATACGCTCATTTTAAAATAATTTTGAGATATTGCTGTTGAACTGAACTTTGTGGTTTGAGTACGTAGAACATGATATTTAATGAGGTAACACACAAAACGTTAAAAACACTCCTTTGGACGCAGTTTAAAATCTGAAACCTTTCATATTTTTATTTATTAGTTCAAAGGGGCTTATTAGTATTTAAAACAATAGTCCTTGAGAGACTATTGTTTTAAATACTAATACTGTTTTCGTTTTTGCGATTTTGCGTTGAATCACTATAAACGGCCAATCACTTTTCAGACTGTTGCCACCAAATGTTAGAGTCCCGCATTACATTTGAAGTAAGTAAATAATGAAAATCTGCGTAAATGTGTGTATATTTCTGGCATTGTGATAAAAAAAAGGTTTGAAAAAAGGCCATCCAAGTTTGAATGCCGTAATCCTCCTACGAATATGGGCATGTGGAAGATCAAATTTTATATTATCTATTTCATATTTTGTGAAACTTTAACGAATTTTTGAGTAACAAACTCAACGATTTCAAAGCAAGCAATAGCAACACTCTACGGGGGTGGAAACCTTTTTATCTCCAGCGCGCGGAATTGTGTACCGGAAATTCTAAATATATGCTCATTTTAAAATTAATTATCGACATTGCTATTGAACTGAATTTTATGGCGTAAGTGCAAAGAACATGATATTTGATAAATAAAGGTACCACACAAAACGTTAAAGAAATGTCTTTTTGGACGCAATTTAAAATCTGAGACCTGTAAGATTTTTTTTTTAAAAATTTTTATTGTTTTTTGAATGCATGTTGTTTGCGAATGACGCAGTAGTCGTGTATAATTTGAATATATAATAATTATTTGTGCTATTTTTTATTTGAAATGCATAGAATTCTCTAAAATAGTAGCATTCTTAGATTGAATATTGTCTAAGCAGGTTCAATGATATTTTAACTTCATTACCATATCAAATACAGTTTCTTTTTAATTTAAAAACTTCGCCAGCGGTCTGAAGCAACTTTTTGAATCATAGGATGAGTTTTACTAAAATTTGTAGTAGTCCGAATTTTTATAAGTATTCAGAGTTACTGAAATAAAAAAAGCTAAACTTTTTAGAATTTTTTTATCAAAGTATTACATCTTAGGCCAGCAAGACCTGATTAGTAAATCTGGGAAAGGATCTATGATTGTTTAGTAAGAAGTAAAAAAAAGTACTCTAGGTCTAAGCAGTAAAAGAAAGCCTGTCCCTCTATCGAAAATTGTCACGTATGTTAGAAAGATTTTGCAAGACATTAATATTTTAGCTCAAACATGATTTTTTCAAAATTTAGTCTCTTGTTTTGGAGATGGTGTTCAAGCATCATAATTTTATTTTCACATGTGCAGAATTTTTATATTTTTTTATTGATCGCTGTACTTTTAACTTCCATAGCATAAATTAAAGAAATACACATAGCAACTTCAGCCATAAACAGATGACTTAAGAGAAATTTGTTTTGACATATTATGTGAAAGATTAATAAGTACTATAACACAACAATATTACATGACAGTAATATTAAATGCTTTTGCATTTATGTTACATGACAGTAATTAGAAAACAATAACTGTAGATGCGAAAAAAACCTGTACTTATAAACTTCTGCATTTTTAAAGAAAGTACAAAATAGTTCAGAATAGCAGATGGTTTTCAGATCATTCAGTAAGGTCATCGTAAGTATATTCTCTTCACGTTTCGGAAGAACTGTAGTAGTTCAGATTTGTTGTAAAAGACTAATTACACCCCTGGGGATTGGCGTACTTACGGAACGGAAAAACAAGCTTTGAAACATACTCATACAAAAGTCCTACCTTTTGTTCGACAGATAAATGACAGATGTGATAATTTGAACACATGCTTTCAATCAGTTGTTTCCTTCTAACAAAGCGTCTTGGGCGGCTAGCAGGATCCTAGCAAAGTCTTGTAATAGTCTCTTGTTTTAAATATGCTGTATTCGAACTCAAATTCAAAGACGGGCATTTAAAGATTTTATTAATGCTTTTTTTTTTTTTTTTTTTTTTTTTTTTTTTTTTTTTACATTCGACGATTCAATATTTGTTTAAAAAATAAACTTGCATAGCAGATCAAAATTATGTTGCTGTGGAAATGTTTCATCAACAGTTATTAGTAGTTATAACAGCATAACTAAATAAGCCCATTTTGAAATATGGATGATATTGCATTCATTATTTTTAATCTGAAACAATATCAAGTTGTTATTACTAGGTAAAATGGCTTAAAATAAGCTCACACATTATAAGAAAATTTTTTAAAATGAAAATTGGATTCACTTTCTTTCACATAATTTCTGACCAGTTCTTCCAAAATATTTTAAAGCTTACTTTACTACATAATAGAAATGTCTCCACGTTCGTTGTTTTTAGTTAGTAATTTTAATTGAGGCTGTTATATAAGAAGGCTATTTATCGTTGTTGTGTTATAGTACTTATTTTATTGTATAATGCAAATTTTTATCAATTGGTTAATTTTATAATGTATAGAGGAATTTAAAACAGAACAAAAGTAATTTCCACCGTTATAATATGTCCTTAAATGGTTCCCAATAAAAACATAGTTAACTGAGTAGTATACTACATTATATTAATTAATTTACTAACCAAATAGCAAAAACATTTCAAATTCGAAATCCATCTTTTAACTAAGTACTTTTTGCAAAGTAACAAAAATTCTAATCCCTTTGTAGTTTAAATTAAAGATAAACAAAAAATGTTGTTTTTTCCCCATGAAATGCTAATTTTATATTATTTGATAAAAACTGGGAAGTGCAAAATCAAAATCCTGGCGAAATACATATACTTATGAATGAACACAGCACACAAACATTTCTTCACCCTAAGCACGAACACAAATCATATTTTAAACAGCTTAAAATGAATCTACTTTCAAAGTATTTAATTTGTGATAGATAATGACAGCTGAAAATATTTTCCAATATTACAAGATAAAATGAGGTTATTTCTCAAATAGTTTCACAAATAAACTCACAAAATAAAGAACGCTTTTATAAATTTTTAATTTGCAATACGTTAGATGCTTTATTGAAGAATTTGCAATATTATCGTTCTGATTTTCATTTTATACAAGATTGTCATCATGTTTCACTGATGAGCAACTTGCTAATTATTAGTCCAATGTAGAGTCCTCCTTCTGTTTTCTCATAAAATCGCCTTTGTAAATTTAGAGTTTAATTTAGCAAAACGTTTTCCACCTAAGTGGTAAAATGTCTTCGTAAAGAATTCCCTAAAGAAATCTGCCGTGTATTTATGTTGCATTTAGGGATATTTTCAAAAACACACGCTGCTGATTGTTATTTTTAATAGGTGAACAAAAGAAATATTTTTTTAAGAAAGAATATAACTTAACTGCAAGCTATGTCTTATTCCTAGATAGCGAAGCTTGATTACAAACTCAATTTTTAAAATACATTTAATTATCTTTATGCTTTAAAAAATGTCTTGTCTGGTATTTGGCCACCCACTTAACTTACACGTTGACCATTTAAATAGAGCACTACCAAATGGCACATTGAAAATGATCATATTCATCTCAGTGAGATGGATATGATTCTCATATCTTTTCTGTTTCGCATCTCTTTCTCGGGAACAAATCTACCTATGTAGTATATTAATGTATAGGTAGCAGACATTCTGTCACTGTCAGCCGAACGGTAAAGTCGCTGAATAGTCGCAGAATACCGAGTTCTGACTTAAGTTCGATTCTAAGAGACCGGGCTGGCTGCATGGGAGTTTTCATAGTTTTCCGTATATATAACATATATACGAGCAGTTTCTTTAAAAAGTCCTGGGGCCCACCAGCGGCCGAGCGATAAAGTCGCTGAACACTGGTAGTTCGGTCCGAGGTTCGAATCCCGCGAACGGGCTGGCTGCATGGGTGTTTTCGTGGTTTTCATCATGTGTAACGTGTATACGAGCCAGTTTCCCTTAGAAAGTCCTCCACGACGCCATCCCTCCCCTTAGGCAGATAGCCCTCGAGGCTTTGCCGTAATTAAATAACCTAACCTTTAAAAAGTCCTCCACGAAGAGACCCTCCTCTTAGGCAGACAGCTCTAGTATGCTTTGATGTAGTCAAATAAGCCAAAACATTCTGTTGGCAAAAAAGCAAGATTGCATTTATCATGAATAATTTCTAATGCAAAAGTTATACTTGTCACTAAGGAAAGAATTTATTTTTGTGTAAAATTCAGATTGCTTGAATTTTAATAATTCTCAGAAACGAAACACAAATAACAAAAAACTAAAAAAAATATTCATAATTAATTAGGATATATAAACGATGTAATCATTAAGCATATTTTTAGTAAGAAAGAATATTTTGTAATAAATAATTGAAAAATATATTTAATACTAAAGAATCCTCTATATATCTCTACAAAGTATAAAAATTACAAATATTTTTCAAGGTGCATGTGTATATGTACCTGATAAAAATATTTACATTGTTTATTATTCTAGCGATATTTTTAACCAGGTGCATATTTTCCGTGAGGCATTTTCCGGAGAATTTTTTTTCCCGATATACATTTTCAGGATATTTTCTTGGCATTCGTTTTACTCAAGTGGTTAGATTAAAGTGTTATTTTGTATGCTGTGAAACCTAACTAGAATTTATTTTCATTCCATAGTTGCTTCACATAAATTTTCGATTTTATGTAATATTCAGTTTCATAATTGCACTATCATTTTGAGATTTACCATACTTTTCAGTTTTTTCTATTAAATGTTGTCTACAACTACTTTCAATAAAATACTGATATGATATATAATAGGGAAATATAACATACACGCGCACACATGCTCACAAACTTACATCACCATATGTATACACAGTGTTTTGTATTGTGTGTTTACATATATATATATATATATATATAGTTTACATATAACAGTTTTAATAATTTTAACAGCAAAACAGTTTTAATAATTCCTACGAAAAGTGTGATAAATTTTCACGAAATAAACTGCTTAAATTTATATATATATATCAAGCAAGGTAGTAATTACAATTTTGAAAAACTAATTTTGGTCTAGAAAACATCTTGTGCAATTTTTGGAGCAACAGCTCTTGGTAACTTTTATGCGAGCTTACTACATTTATATATATATATATATATATATATATATATATTGCGCTTTCCATAGATTAACATAAATGAAGTTTTTAAAGTCTGAATTTAAATAATGATATTGTGTTTATATGTACTGTAATTACTGATGAAAGGATGTTTCTGAATTTAAGGCCTTAAATTACTAACAGACGGCAAATACACAACTTGAAATCAGAGTCTTTGGAAGAAGCAATAAATTTAGAATTTTCGGCAGCTCCATTTCTCGTCATAGTTAACAAAATGAAAGAACTGAGAAAAATAGATAGCGGATGCTTTTTTGTCCTTGCACAAAGGTAATGGTCTCCCATATAAAGTAGAAAATGTACAAAGGTGGTAAGCTTTTAGTTCAGTAAACTAAAAGAGTTCAGTAAACTAAAATATACCCCTGGAGGTATATTTACGTTGAAGTCAACTTGGAGATTCCGCTATTAAGTGTTTTCTTTGAAAAGGGTAATATCTTTTTCAGCACATAACCAGAAATAAGAGTTTATGTTTTCATTACTTAATCTTCAAAGCTGTATAATTTGGAGCATCTGCTCGAAAAACTGTTAACTTATTTTTCATCCTTCATGAAAAGAATACACATCTGCGTAAATGTCTTGGAGAAATAATATCGTTAACAATTTTGCTACAAAGAATTTTTTTTTTTTTTTTGGTTTCTATTAACATCTCGATAATGCACGTAGTATATAAATACTTGCATTGTAACTCATATATAGCTAATTACAAGGAAATTGCATTGTAACTCGAAAATACATTTATTTTCTCAAGAAGCTCCTTTGTCCAAGCTGTTTACTTGTTTTCTACCCCCAAAGTGATTTTACTCTATGAAAGCCGAACTGCCTGATCTCGTTCATCAGCCACTTCATCTATTCTGCTGTTGAGTTATGCGATATACATGCATACATACGTCGCGCTAAAACTAGTCATAAGTCCCAAATATAAAATTTCAACATTTTATGTTAAGTTATGCGACATACGTACGTTTAAACGTCATGATGGAACTATTCAAAATGGAAATTTCCTTTGAAATATGAAAATCGAAATGTTTCGCGATTACAATACTTTATTTATTTCTCACAAGTCAAAACGGTGTCATAAATAACTAACTACTAATAAATTTATGGTGCAATCTAAAGAATTATTTAAATCTAACACTTTAAACTGGAATAAACTTATAATATTTGAAAATTAAATACAAACATAATACTAAAATAAGTTGCGAATAATTTGTATTCGAAAAATTGGAACACGAGAGAAAAAAATTCTCACAAAATCCCTTTGTATATTAAAAAATATTTCCTCAGAAAATAAGGATAAAAAAATGCAAGATTAATTTTTCACCATTATCGAAGCAATTCCTTAAAGAAACTGGAAATTTAAAGCATTTTACGTAGTTTCTCTTACTGATGTATATTGACTAACTTTCTGTATTCGGCACATATCTTGATTTTAAGGTACGAGTAATATACAGTAATATGTGTTAGTGCGCAAATTATAAAGTAGCCAAATAGGAGATAAAATACTATTTTAGCAACCAGTCTCGTGACGAAGATACCATAGGGAGAAAAAATAATTTCACTCGCTAAATTCAACGGAGGGGAGAATTAACTTAATTATATCCACATGGTAAGGGGGCCCGCTTTTGAAGCAGTTTGAGTAAAAATGCTTGCCGCTTTTGCGACAGACATGGTAACAAAACACGATTATTTTTACGTCGTTTCCTGAAAAAACCCGTAACGCTCGGGGTGTTAAACTTCCGCGGTTAAACATTCCGAGTTTCAATGGTAAATATACTGATTGGCTTAATTTTAAAGATCTGTACATGGCGACAGTTCATACCAATCAGTCATTAGCGAAAATTCAGAAATTCCAATATTTGATAGGACTTTTAAAAGACGAACCAGCTGCTATTATTAAGCATATTCCGATTTCCGAAACTACATACGATGAGGCTTGGGACAAATTGATGAATCGTTATGATAGAAAAAATCAAATTGTAATGTCGCTTGTCAGAACATTTCTTGAGCAACCAAAAATTACTAGCGCTGATTCTGTTAATCTAAGAAAACTATCTGATACATCTGATGAAGTTATCCGTGGATTAAAATCTCTTGGCGAAAAGGCTTCGTCTAGAGATGTTTGGCTAATTTATTTTTTGTTAGAAAAAGTCGATCCAGAAACGCGCCATTTATGGTCACAAAAAAATGGTGAAGAAGAATTTCCTACCTTAGAATGTTTTTTGGAATTCTTAAACTCAAGATGTGTTTCACTTGAAATGTTAAACACTCATAATAATGAAAAGCGAGTATCGCATAAAAATCAGTGCTCTGTTTCGAAGAATGTTTCACATAATAATAAAAATTCTGTTCTAAAATGTCAGCATTGCAATGGTTCTCATTTTTTATCAAAGTGTTATAAATTTAAAGGTGCAGATATTACGACTAGGAAAAATATCATTCGCAAGAATTTATTATGCTTCAATTGTTTCGGAAATCATCAATTAAAATTTTGTTCATCGCAGAATGTGTGTTCTATTTGCAAAGCAAAACACCATACTTTACTGCATGAAGATATTAAAAGTGTTAACGTAGTTGTGTCAAATTCATCTCCATCTGATGAACAAATTTCTAATTCAGACGAACAAAATAATATTTCGAGTTTTTCTATTCAGGGTCAGAGTACTTCATTTTTACCAACGGCGGCAGTAATAATTTACGATTCTGCTGGTCAAGGTCACGAATGTATCATTCTTTTTGACAGTGGAAGTGAAGCTTCTTTTATCAGTGAATCATTTATTCGACAATTAAATATACGCAGACAAAATGCCCGTATTTGCGTAAAGGGACTTGGTGATTCTGAAGCAGCTTTGACTCGTGGTTATGTAAATGTAAAATTGTTTCCCAAATCTGAGTTGAAAAAAAATGGTGTTTTAATACAAGCATATATTCTTAAAAAATTAACTTCGCATTTGCCTTCAGTAAAGATTGATAGCAAGGACCTTGATTATTTGAATTCAATTAATCTTGCAGATCCAAATTTCAGTACGCCCAAACAAATAGACATGATAATTGGAGCTGACTATTTCTTTTCTCTGCTTCAGCCAGGGCAGATTTTTGGCTATAAAAATGTAATTGCGCAAAATACTATTTTTGGTTGGGTTGTATCAGGCAGAATTAAAACAGAAGGCAATACTCCGCATCCCATTAGTGTTAATCGCATTAGTTTACATATTGAGGATAACGTCGATGCAACACTTAAGCGTTTTTGGGAGTTGGAAGAATTAACGTTCCAAAATCAGAAATCAACGATTGAAGAAGAGTTTTGTGAGAAGCATTTTAAAGAAAATTATCGAGTAAACGGAAATGGCAGATTTGTTGTCCGACTGCCCGTTTTCAGTAATGCTGAAGAGTTAGGCGACTCCAAACCTTTGGCTATTTCTCGTCTTCTATCCATGGAAAGAAAATTTGATTTAGATAAAGAACTTGGTAGGCAATAATAGGAGTTCATGCAAGAATACGAAACTTTAAATCATATGGTTCCAGTTGTTGAGAATGAAGAAAATAAGCAAGTATATTATCTACCGCATCATGCTGTTGTTAAACCAAGTAGCTCTACCACTAAACTTCGTGTAGTATTTGACGGTTCATGTAAACCTAAAAATTCAGTTTCTTTGAACTCTGTTTTAGGGATAGGTGCAACACTACAACGAGATATATTTTCAATATTGCTCAACTTTTGTATACATAAAATAGCTTTTTCTGCTGACATAGAAAAAATGTACCGCCAGATTTTAGTAGATAATGAGGATCAACATTTACAAAGAATTGTTTGGAGAGAATCTGTTAATTCAAAAATGCAGACATATAAATTATGTACAGTTAGTTATGGCACTGCATCTGCACCATTTTTAGCAACACGCTGTTTGTGGCAAATTGCTTTGGATGCAGAACAGGATCATCCTCATGTATCCTCCGTTCTTAAAAATGATTTCTATGTAGATGATTGTTTATCTGGAGCAAACAGTTTAGAGGAAGCAGTTGACCTATGCTCTAAGCTTTCACAGCTATTACAGAAACGTGGATTTAATTTAAGGAAATGGAGGTCAAACTGCTCAAAGCTTCTCGAAAATTTATCCATTGATAATCATGAAGAAGATGACCTGGAAGTTCACTCAGATGAATGTGCCAAGGCTTTAGGGCTGTTTTGGAACTCTACAGAAGAAGTATTTTTATTTAACATTTCTATGGATTTTGGGACTGAAATTACTAAAAGAAGGTTCATTTCTCAATCTTCTAAAATCTTTGATCCTCTTGGCTTGCTATCACCATGTACAGTCAAGTTGAAAATGTTTTATCAGCAATTGTGGTTTTTAAAACTTGACTGGGATGCCCCACTGCCTAAAGAATGGGAAGAGAAGTTGCAGCGACTTCAAAAAGATCTTAAGGCTCTCAAAAATGTTAAAATTTCGAGGTGGCTTCAAACTACGTCTAACCACATCTATCTGCATGGTTTTTGTGACGCGTCAGAATCTGCTTACGCTGCTGTTATCTACTGTGTTCAACCAACATCTCACGACAGAAATGAAGTCAATTTGGTGGTTGCTAAAACCAAAGTTGCTCCCATTAAACAAGTGTCCATACCTAGACTGGAACTCCTAGGTGCATTGCTCCTTGCCAGATTAATCAAAGCTGTTCGTAAAGCCTTCTCCACCACTGAAATTTCCTTTCACGCTTGGACTGACTCTAAGGTTGTTCTCTGTTGGTTAGCAGCTCATCCTCTAAAATGGAAGCTTTTTGTGGCAAACAGGACTTCAGAAATATTAGATGCTGTTCCCTATCAACAGTGGAGCTATATTTCGTCGAAACAGAATCCTGCCGATCTTCCTTCTAGAGGAATCGATCCTAAAGTTCTATCGAACATATCCCTATGGTGGCATGGGCCATCATTCTTAGCGTTCGACAGTTCAAAGTGGCCTCTACAATGTTCTGTCAGTAATGAGACTAACAGCGATGCAACTGTCTTAACTGAACAAAGGACAAAATCATTTTTTTGTACAACAGCTTATTTGACTAATGACACTCTGGACAATTTATTTCAGAACTGTTCTTCTTTATCTAAAATAGTTAATGTAATTTCTTTTTGTTTAAGATTTATTTCTAGGTGCAAAGAACGGGTCTTTGGTTCTGAAGATAATAGGTTAAAAAGTCCTGCAGTAGTACCTTCATCTAATGAAAGGCAAGCAGCTATGAAGTTGATCATTAAATGGATCCAGTTTGTGCACTTCCATAAAGATATAAAGGATCTCAAAAATAATTCATCTTTAAGTCCTAAAAGTGTCCTAAAAGTTCACTTTTTCCTTTTCTAGATGATGATGGTGTTTTACGGGTGGGAGGTAGGCTGCAAAATTCTGACTTGTCATTCAATGCTAAGCATCCCATAATTATACCAGGTCAACACAGGATTGCTTTGTTGCTTGTTAAACAATATCATGTAACTTATATGCATGCAGGGCCCAGTTTACTAGCTAACATTTTAAAGCAAAGCTATTGGATTGTAAATGGTAAGAAACTTATTCAGTCCTTTATCCATAAATGTATTGTTTGTCACAGATATAAATTGTCATCTAATAATCAATTAATGGCAATATTAGAGTTGTTACAGTGAAAACTGTTAATGGTTATTTTAAAATACCCGTAGTAAAACTTTTACCGTTGCCATTGCATCGGGAATGATCTATGTTAATGCAATGGCAAGGGTGGGAGTTAATGTTGGATGCATATTTAATATTTGCTTTTCTTTTTTTTTTTTTTTTTTTTTGTATATTTTATTTCCTCACTGCTTAATTTTATGTTATGATTTTTGCAATAATCTTGTTACTGGCAACGTGCTTTATTTTACTATAAAGTTTGTGTGAATGGCAACAGTTGTTCATGTTTATGTTTCAGTAGAATAGCGTTCTTAGCCGCACTGCGCTGCAGGCAATATTTCTCTTAAAGAATTTTATGTTTTAGAATAAGAATAAAGTTTATTATACAAAGCTGATGCGTTTTAGTTCAAGGCAACTAAACGGCAAATCACGATACTACGGGAAAACCCCAGCAGAATTATTTTTAGGACGAAAGTTAATTTCGCCATTAGATAAATTATTCTTTGTACAACAAAGAGAGCAAGAATTTAAACAGAAAGATGTGAAAACACTTATTGACCAGGCGGTTAAAAGATCGGATACGGCAAGAAATAGGCAAAAGTTATACTATGATAGAAAACGCCGTGAAGCAGATTTTAAAGTTGGAGATAAAGTGTTGAAGCGGAAATTTTCTTTATCAAGTGCCCCAGATAATTTTACTGCAAAGTTAGCTCCAAAATTTGAAGGCCCATATGTAATTCAGGAAATCAAGGGAGTCGTATTGTACCTTAAGAACGAGAGAGGGGAAATCTGTAAAGCAAGTCCCGACCAGGTGAAAAATATTATAATCAAAATGATTTTGAAATCCTTAGAAGTTTCTTGCAGGACTCAAGCGTAAATGAAGTAGAAGGTCCAGAAGTAACGTCACCCGTTCCACAACCCAAGAAGCAGAGAACTGAAGAGAAACCTAGCCCTTCTATAAGTCATGCGGCGGTACCGAAAAGAAGAAATGAAAACGTCAGACTCCAGCATTTAAGAAATACAAGAAAGCAAAGCCGCCGCGTAAAGACACTTTGGTAAAGAGGAAAATGCTACTTACAACGTATCGCAGTAGAAATTCTACATCGAGTAGAACGCTTCCAGGGCCAGAGAGTCAGGTGCAAACAAGGCCGCCGTTCCCGAGAACAAAAACACAGCAGGAGGAACGAAAAGACCACCACCAACAGAAGAAATCCAAGCACGATTCCAGACGGGAGGACGCCAAGACCAGCCGTCCAGGGGCAGAACGGAAAAGACAGCAACCCGACGACTACCACTCCAAGAGGCCAGCATGCTCAGGCAAAAAAGAAGAAGCAACGTGGACGACACTCGAAGGACCCTAAGGAGACGACTGACGTCGATGAAATCTATAACGTATGAGCAGTTCTGCCAGAAGAGGATGTCGGAGTTACAATCATCGAAAAATCAAAGATAAGTTAAAAATCTTCTATAACATTTTTTTCTTTTGTTCCGAAATGTTATGCGTAAATACAAAGTTCTATGTTTTGACGGAAGTCAATGTGTCTCGGTTGAGATTTAGTTTTATTTTACTTTATTTAGCTAAGGCAAAAGTATTATTTTCTTAAAGTATAAAATCTAGGAACAAGTAGTTTCTGTTGGTCGAAAGACTAATTCTGTTATTTTAAAGCCAAAATTTGGCCGAAGATAAAAATAACTTCGTATTCTTGTATTAATAACTACTTTAGTTTCAGTGCCTCCAGCTTGGCGAAGAATGAGTAAAGTAAAAATTTATTTTTCTCTTATTCATTTTATGGTAAATTGTAAAAATCATATTTATTAGAATTTTGTAAAGATACGTAAATGCTTGAAAGTTATGTAAAAGTAGAATTTAGTCTAGAAGCATAAAACTTTAAATGCTAAATGTAAAGGCTCAATAGCAATGAATTCAAATTTAAGTATTAAACTGTAGATAAAATCATGCTTTAGAGCGAAAGCCTGCATGTCTAAGGATAAATGAGAGGGAAGTTAGAATGAATGTGCTTTGCAGGGTTCTCCACCTAGACTTGAATTTTTAGAATGTTAAAGTAGCTCATCGAGTTGTAGAATGTCGAGTAAGGTGTGTCTATTTGGTCGTTGAATTCTAACAAATCATTGTGGTTAGGAGAAGTGTTGCAATACTAAAACACGAATATTCTCGTTTGACACCACACATGGTGGAGAGCCAGGGTAAAGTTAAATTCATGTTTGAATACTTGAATGTATGTGCATTAAGCAGTAACTAAGGAAAATAAATCGTTCAAAAACAAAAACTTATTCAGTGTCAAGAAAGTATAAATTATAATGTATTTAGAAAGATACTGATACTTATTCCTTCCAGATACTGGAAGGAAGAGAACAGATTGATTGCTGAAGTCCAGGAAAGGTTGCTGTAAGAAGAGAGAATTAAATAAGTATCTACAGAAATTTGTTCTACCTTTTATGAGATAACAGATTTTTTTTTATGTCAATGAGGCTCTTAAAATTTAGATCAGAATTGTGGAAACTTTCCAACAGGTCGTTTCTAGGACCTGCTTCCAAGTTTACCAAATTCTGGCAGCGGCAAATGTAGGGTTTATATTTATTTTAACTAACATTTATTTTAAGTTTAAACTATCTTTTCTGTTAAACCTTACTTTCCCCTGGAATTGCCAATGCCAGAGTATGTAAATTCTAGTAGAACGCGCAAAGGATTCGAATTGTCAGCGGAAGTAATCTGAGTTAAATAGAAGGGAACCGAGTTCGAAAGTGTGCTTTCTTGCTGCACGAGCGTGGAGGTGGCTAGTTAGAAATTGAAGAACCACGCGTTTAGGCCTGTGTGCTTGCCTCGGCAGATTGTTAATTTTTCAACGTAATATTCAGAAGTTTGCTGAATTATCAGCGGTATCTTAGAACGCGGTGAGGTTAGTTACGTTTAGATAGCCTCGTAGCTAGTCACTTGTTATTATTCTTTTTTTAGTTTCTTATTTTTATTTTACCTCCGGGTCGGCGTAGTTTGCGAGCGTCAAGAGCACGCATTTGTAATTTCTAAAGTTGAATGAAAAGGGATTTAAACCCTTCTCAAGAATTTGTCTACTTTCCAGTCACCACTATTGTTGCGTGCAGGTTGGAAGCGCGCAACATTACAAGGGATATCATTAATTATACTTTGCATTATCATTAATTATACTTTGCTTTCCAGAATTTTTTTTTTTTTTTTTTTGTATTCTTTTGTGTTCTTTGTTGCTCATTTCACTGATTTTAAGATACTGAAAAGTTTTGAGTGATTTTTTTGGAAACAAAATTCTTAACCTCCTTTATACCATTTGAGTTCTTAAGATTTTGCAAAGGGAAGTTGGTTAATTTATTTATTAGGATCATTAATATTTGAATTAAGGGATATTGCTTATTTCATGGTAATTTTGTTATACGTAATAACTTTTTTGATAGTGATTTATATAATAGTTTAGAGGGTTTCGGCAGTGAAGACGATGGTTATTTATATTTAGATGCAGCGTCTAACAGTTTCTCCCACCTCAGACAAGATCTCAGTCTGTGTGCTTGTTTCCCTCGTTTTGGAAGCATATTTGATAAGCTGGGTTGGCACTTTTTGCTTTTTGTACATTTAGAAAACATTATCATATTTATTTTTATAACCATGGGTACAAAGAAGAAGATGATGTCTATTGAATTACAGCGTGAAATCATAGAAAACCATGAGCAAGGTGTGCGAGTAATTGACTTGGCGATGATGTACGGTCGTAGCACATCAATGATATGTACTGTGCTTAAAAAAAAAGGAGTTGATAAAGGGTATAACGCCATCTAAGGCCGATAAAATAATGTCTAAACTCTGCACCTCTCTCCGTGAATAGATGGAGAAACTAGTGATGGGGTGGGTGAGAGAGGAGCAGCTTCAAGGAGGAACCTTAACATAAAGCATCATATGTGAGAAGGCACGAGCAATTTACGGTTATTTGCTAAAGAAGATCCCACACACTTCTAAAAATGAGGAATCGGAAGACTTGTTTAAATCCAGTAGGGCTGGCTTGACATCTTTAGGAAAAGGACCGGCATTCACTCCGTCCTCAGACATGGTGAGGCAGCAAGTTCCGATGTGAAGGCAGCTGAGGTTCACATCAAAATGTTTTCCGAACTGATACTAGCCAAAGCATACATCCCCCCAGCAAGTCTTTAACTGTGACGATACAGTATTTTTCTAGAAAAGGATGGCGAATAGAACTTACATAACGGCAGAGCAGAAGACGATGCCAGGTCACAAACCCATGAAGGATAGATTAACTCTAGTAATTTGCGCCAATGAGATTGGCGACTGTAAAATCAAGCCTCTGCTAGTATACCATTCGGAAAATCCCAGAGTCTTTAAGTCATATAATATTTCAAAAGAAAATCTGCCAGGTATGTGGATGACAAATCCGAAGGCTTGGGTCACCAGGAAATTCTTTCTGAAGTGGATAAACCTGGTGTTTGGCCCTTCTGTTAAAAAATACCCACAGAAAAACAACCTACCCATGCAAGCCCTTCTCTTCCTCGACAATGCCCCTACTCACCCACCAAATCACGAAGTTGATTTACTCTAATAGTTCAAGTTTATAAAAGTTCCCTACCTACCACCCAACACCACTCCTATCCTTCAGACGATGGATCAGCAGGTGATTTCTAATTTTAAGAAATTGTACACCAAGCACATTTTTTGGGGCTGCTTTGAGGTGACGGAGAACACAAACCTTACCCTTCGAGAGTTCTGGAAAGGCCACTTTAAGATCGTCATATGCCTAGGAATTATTGATCAGGCCTGGCTGGGTGTTACAACGAGGACCTTAACCTCTGCACGGAAGAAGCTGTGGCCTGAGGCTGTTGCTGAAAGGGCCTTCGAAGGATTGGAACCCAAAGTCGCATAGGTAGAGGAGCTTGTTTCTCTGGGAAAATCCATGAGTCTGGAGGTGGATGGGAGAGATGTGAACGAACTCGTCGAACAACAGTCTCAGGAGCTGACAACCGAGGCGTTACACGATCTGTATTTGCAGCAGCATACGTTGGGTTAACGAAAAATTAGTTTTGAAGAGGAGCCAGAGGTGGAGGAGGTTATCGCTACAAGAGATATAAAACAGGTCTTGGGAATGTGGGAGAAAGTTGTAGAGTTCGTGGATAAAAATCACCGCGAAAACGTTGCAACTAGCCGTGCATCCTTGACACGGAAGAAGAAACAAACCTCCTTGGAAAGTTTTTTTAAATGATCTGCGGGTGGAAATAAGCAGATCATGACGAAAAAAGCGAAGACCAGTGACAAAAATTAAGCTCTTCCGTAGGCACTTCACTTTTTCTTTTAATTATGTTTTTATAGAATATGTATTTGTTATTTATAAATAAATGTTTCTTCTTGTTTTTCATTCTTACTTAAAAACACTTAACAAACAACTGAGGTCGTGTTTTGGGATCTGGAACGGATTAATGGGATTTCGATTAATTTCAATGTGGAAAATTGCTTTGAGATACGAGCAATTTGACATACGAGCAAAGTTACGAAACGAATTAAACACGCATGTCGAGGTACCACTGTGCGTAATTATATAATCGTTAGCAAGCAGATAGTAATAAATAATTTTAAAAGTCTGATGCTATCAATATATAAAATATGTTGACTAGTATAATTAATTTAGAATTATACGCCTACATATAATAATATGATGTATGTTACTACAGATACGTGTTAATATATACATATATAAGTCTGTGCATATATATGAAATCATAATTCTATTTAAACAAGTTAACAGTTAGAATTACTGAACAACCATGAAAGATTCCCCAAAAATTAAATATGGTGTAACAATGAACACTTAGTTTAGAAATTAGATTCTATTGTATATTGTTGTAAAAGCCATTGTAAGAGTGAAAATTCTTCATTCTGCCTTAATGCGATTTTTTGCGTTTAATGCGTTGTTTGGAGATTTTATGATCCCGAATTATATTGATGTGATATATTAATACTGCATTTGTAGACATACGTTTTCTTAGAAACGAGTCAAGGCGATTGATTTTTTGTAAAAATTTGGATTTATCCTTATTTTATTGACGTGCACCAGCACTGAATTGAGAATGGCTTGTGCTATGTTTCGATGGATGAAAAAGCGTTCGTAAGTAATGAATATTATGAAAGTTTCAGCATATTTAAATGAATAGTATTAAAAGCAAATATTTATTAACATATATCAATAGTTTATGGTAAATTTTTCATTATAAATCTCATGATAGTTTCATTTCTCATTCTTTCGCATTTCTATTGCGGTACATAAATTTTTTGGTATACATATTGTAGATTGCATCAGTTTTGCTGCGCAATTTATTCCTTTACTTGTAGTGTTATTAGAAATTCCATTATTTTTGTATTTTTTCTGCAATTGGTAGTATCTGATTAGGAAATTTATGTTTTATTTCAAGATATATATGAAGTTGGTAATATCAAGTGTTAAATAAACGTTGTTATTCAGGCAATAGCGTTAGCTTTATCCAGATAGATAAATGCATTTCTTAAATACTCAAGATATAAAGACACACTCGGATAGTAGATTCACTGACTTTACGTTTTTTAAGGGTTATATATATTCATTAAGGGCGTGTTCAAAACAACCATTGACGGGTAGTCTTGGCGTAATTCGGATTCATACCAAGCATATCCATTTCTCAGGGCAATAATTTTCGTTATTTTTGCTAAACCATTTACGAAAATATAATTTTCCGAATGCTGAACTCTTATGCATGAAAAGACAGAAGTTAAGATATTTGTTTTGCAATTTGATGCAAAATTCTTATTATTAAAACACTGATGTATATGTTCTTAATTTAAAACTCTGCCAGTATATAACATTATATAACATTATTGTTTTATCACCATTTATAGATGTCGCTTGCTGCACAGCCTGCTGAATACATTTTACTTTCTAGCTATCTACAATTACATCATGTTGTTTCGGTATGAACAGGGGCGAAGTATTCATTACTTAGATAGATTTAAAGATAATTAATTAAATTTTTCTGATTTTGATATCTATATTATATAGACAGGATTACTGATAAAAAATATCAGAAAATTGTAAATGAAGAAGTAAATAGAAAAATTTCGTTCAGGTATTGTGAGATGCTAATATAAACTTCATACATTTTACTAGAGGGCTGTTGCCAAAGCAAAATCTTTACTATATATGTCTACGAGCTCTATGTATACAGTGTGTTGCTCAAAGTAAACTTCCTGCATTGTGAAGAGTACTACGTGTATGTCTTGATGCGTTCATGAGAAGCTTGTTCCCTCGTATACGCTCTGCCACTTCGAACAAAAATTGTCCGTAAACTGCAGCGTCTTGAGTTGTTTATATAGGTTCTTGAGCTGTTCTGTTATTTCCTGTCGAATCTGACGCTGACGCGGAGAGTCTTGTATCCTTCGTTTACTTGCTACTTCTTCTATTCATCGCGCATGGTCTGTTGACGTTCCACTTGCCTAATGGGCCTCCGTTTCCCTTCTGCTTCCCTTTCCGGAGCACGCAGTGTTTCTTGGTTTTCTGAATGTCTTTTGTGTTTTCTACTAGTTTCTGATACAGTTTGAGCACGCGAAGTTTCTTGAGTTGCTGCTTGTCTGCTGGAACTCCTATTCGTTTCTTCTTCAGTTTCTTGAATGAGTAAGCTGTCTTGTCACTATGCTTGCCTGCTGAGTTTCTAGTTGTGTCTTCATTCATTTTTGAAGCTCGCAAATTTTATTGTACTTGCCTGTTGAGTCTCCTAGAGTTTTTTACTTCATTTTTCTGTAGCTCGCTGTACCATTTGTGCTCTCTTCTTGCGTTCAGACATTTTAGTAAATTGGAAAAAAAAATTATTTAACTGTAGTAAAGTAACATTGCATCTAAAATACGTTAAATATCTACAGATGTTTAAACTTCTACTCAGAAAGTAAGTATACAATAAAAGAAATTAATTTTTTATAAATAAATTTAGAATAGCATAAAATGCATAGAAACATTTCATTATGAAGAAAATGTATTCATTCTTTCCAAGCAACCAGCGATTCGTAAATACATTTTTCTTGCCAACTCAGGAAACAAAGACCTTTGACCCTTCAGGTAATACATTGGAAGTTATGATTTAAATTTATTTCAATATAACAAATTTTCAAAATCTCAATAAAGGAATTAACGTAGCGATAGCATATCGTGTCACGTATCCAAAGGTGAAACATAAAAGTTGCCAAAAGTAGCTATTCATTTAAAATACTGATATTAACGAAAGATTTTCGACATACAATGACGTTATATGGAATCACGTGCTTTCTTCAACTTCAGAATATGACCGTAAATAATAATAACAATAAGTTTCACGTTTGGCAATACTATTTATTTCATATTTTTTTTAACTTAAAAATATCTCTTAAACAAACTCTACGATTTGAAAGTGAGAACGGCCAACATTTTTCCAAGTAAAGCATTTTGATGTCCAGTGCGCTAGACTTCGGCTACTTGGAAAAATAAATACGAAAAATTACCGTTTTCCGAAATTTTATATAATATCTCGAGTGATAGTCGTAGGAAGATAACAATAGTCGGAAAGTTTTACCAAGATGTTTTGAAATCCGGGGGTACCTCCTTCCAAACTCAAACTCCCCGTTCCGGAGATATGATGTTACGAAGAAAAAAACAAGGAGGCAAAAATCCACAGATATTTATATTGTTGATTCCTGTGTACAATATTCAAATTCCTTCAAAACATTAAGCTTCATTTAAATAAAAGGAAATTAAATTCAGGCATTTTTATTACCTTTCAAGCTTTTATTGTATTTTTAAATATTCTTTTTGTCACATTTGCGCAAGTTTTCCTCGGCGTCATTAGGAGCCGTAGGTCGAAGACATTTAAGAATCATTGCTGTAAATAATGATCATATGATAAATTGCAATACATATTCGATTGTTTTGATGAGAATTTGAGTACAAATCTTTATACATCAGCTACTATGCCCGTTTATGTAACGACAAAGATTATTTTCGATGATTATCCGATGAGAATGATTCTTTACAATGATTATTCGATGACAATGATTATTTACAACGAATATTAAAAGCTGATGACTATGATTACTTAAATAGAATATGCATGTCATTCGATGACAGCGATTATTTCCAAAGAATCTTCGATCACGTCACTATTGTATATCGCTATACCCGTGGGGTTGGGGCCGGTTGTGAATTGTACTACGGCCCTGTAATTAAGCGTTTTAAATGACGTCAAATAGTCACTGATCCAGATATTTTTCTAGTAACTGCCGCGTATTGTGATCAAAACCGTTATTTAAATCTTCTAAATAAAATTTGGGATAATTCCTTTTACATCAGAGAATAAAGCAATTTGTAACACGAATTTCAACAAAACTACATGCATCGAATAACAAGAATTATATAAACGGAAGTATCAGTACAACAAATCGCTCCTTGCAGCTCCGCTTTTGTCCGACACTTGTTTTTCAGCTATCGTATCTACCCATTTGAAGATACCATGTGAAGAATACTTTTTTTAAGTGTGTAAATTAATTACATGTATGTTATGTATATATATGGAGATATTTTTTGAATTAAGAAAGCACCAACTTCTTTTAACGAAAACAACCGAGACATTACCTCCAGTCCAATTTAATTTTTCATCTAAATCATTTCTTAATTACAAAAGTTAATATTAATTTTCTTTGCAAAGGAGACTAGGTGTTGCTGGAAACAAATGAAATACCAAACATCATAAATTTATTGAAGTCAACAGCAGAAAACTGTTAAACAATTAATAGATCACTTCAATGAAATGTAATTGCATTTAAACGTATTAAATTGTTTTCAGCAGATGTAATAATCAGGAACATAGGAAGATCCGAAGAGATATTTTGCGTTTAAATACTTCTTTTGTTTTCGCTATTTTTTTATACATTTCAGTTAACGTGTAAATCTATGTTTTGAACGCATGGCCCGTTAAGTGAAGAAGTCTGTAGGAAGGCAATTTTAATCCTGTGCGGAAATTGTCCAAATGATTGATCAGTCATCGACTCAGCATACGCAGCCATCAGGTTGAGATCCCAAACATTGATTAATTGCGCTCGACTGGAAATTTGATCAGCATGGTCAACGGAAGCCACCGTTTAAAACATTTTCTTGTTCTTAAATATATGCTTATTCACTTTTGTAATATTACTAGATACTTATAATCACGGTTCCTTCACTTTCAATTATATATTTCATAAATTGTTGAAGTGCAGACACATACTTCATATTGTAGAAAAACGTTTCTCTGGAATTTTTGATGCAAATCCTGGTTATCTTTTCTAAGAAGGGAAAGTAAGAAAGTGTGCCATTTATAAAGCTTAAATTTTGCTAGATTTGCAGGTTTTTCGCGCTCGCATTTTACGTGCTTCTTAAGAATCTCTGGAAATAAAATGGGAACTTTCCATGACTTGTTGCCAATCTAATTGGAGAAAAAATTTATTCTTTATAGGGATACTTGCGGGAGGTAACCGTCGAGCAATCTTCTTGTATCTGCCTCGTCCCATCCTGTTTGTTATTTTATTAAAACGTGTTTGGAAATTATTTCCCTCATTGCAATGTTTGATTTGAGATGATAGATGTCAATCAGACCTTTTAATATGGCATCTTGAGCTGCTGGTGCCAGGAACTTTATTTCCTTTTATACCTGTATATCCTCATAATGGAATTTAGGCTAATAAGACGAATATTCATTTCCATATTTATTGTTTTTTAAAGATTTTGAATAAGTAAAGATATTTTACAACATAGAACGTTTAGAAATCTTTGACAATCTGTAAAAATGTTCGCAAACTGTAACTTACTACTTTTGAGTAAAAACGTATAAGTAATCATTTATTAAATTAATTAATTCAAACATATGAATATATATATTTAATGAAATAAAAATATTTCAGCGCAAATAATTATCGACGTGTATTTGAAGAAGAAGAAGGAGAAGCAGAAATATACTACAGCGAACAATTACTAGAAGAATTGGATCCCCAGTGTTTAAGATTGCAATACGTGTCGGAGACGTAAGTCTTTTCGGAAAAAATAATAAAACAAAACATAATGTTTCAGGTCCAGTTTAATTATACATTTAATAATTTTTTGACAAAAACGCTGGTCTGGAAAATAATCCTTTTCAGATTTATAATGCTTAAAGTTTTTTTCATTCCTTCATTACAAAAATAGATTATAAATGTTTAAAATGGAAAATTACATTGTGAAGAATTCATATTTATTGTAATACCTTTTGATTATAAGGAAACTTTATTGCATTAACTAATGAAATATCTAAACAGAAAGCTAATATACAAAATACACGTGTTTATACGGCCAGTTTGTAAAATTTGTGAATGAGAAGTAAATGTCAAATAGTTGATATAATTAGAGTAACAAAGACAAAAAAGACTTTATGTTTATAAATAATATGCATATATATATATATATATATATATGTAAAACAAATTAAGTAAACACCGAAATCCATCCCATACTCTATTCGGAACAAATCTAATATAAATTGTTCTCCTCACCTCTTTCTGTTAGACTATATATTTCTAGATTTACAGAGATTTATGATATTATTTAGCTCGAGTTTTGACAATGTACTCATCAAACATAATAAAAATTTCGAGATTCTAACTTTTCATTGCAATTATTGTTTTTAATATGTAATATTAAATGATTTTGAATTAATAGCAAATTAAAAAATAAAAATTAATTAATAAAAATATATGTTTATGTAGATATATATATCCCCATCACATGATTTTTACATAAAGATGATGACTTAGCTAAGTGGGAATATAAAATTTCCTGAATCAAATATTTCTCTTACTAAACCACAATATTGTCGAACTATGCACATTTTTTCTATCTCTGTCACCGCTGACACGGCGTCGTACTACTTTATTCCTATTCCAACAATATGAGAAATATAAATATTCTAGAAATAGGTAAGTTTGGAATTTCAAATGAACTGGGGCCGCAAATGTGAATTGAAATAAATCTGAATGTTTTATCTTATTCATCTGCCAAATTTGCTCTGTATTATAGATCAACATGTGCGATCAGAATTCCTAACATTAATTCACACACACACACACACACACACACATATATATATAT
This sequence comes from Stegodyphus dumicola, assembly GCF_044657685.1. Lineage (NCBI taxonomy): Eukaryota > Metazoa > Arthropoda > Arachnida > Araneae > Eresidae > Stegodyphus > Stegodyphus dumicola. The sequence goes on along the minus strand of NC_140769.1, from coordinate 289,434,766 downwards.
ACGTTTATCGTATATATGTTACGGTGAAACACCGAAATCTGGAGAATGTCGACTTTCACCGGTGAATGTCAACATTCACATAGTCGCTTGTTGTATGTCCGAAATATTTTCAAATACTCTTATTTCTGACTTACACCGGTAAATGTCGACATTCACCATCTACTAATGGTATATATATATATATATATATATATATATATATATATATATACATATAATCGTTTATTGCAATGCATTGTCGGAAACGCTTTCCTGGCGCCATAGTGACGAGAGACAACAGAAGAAAAATAGGGTACGAACAGTGTAAAGATATTTGTTTGTTATTCTTAGCGCGGCGGAAACTAAGAAATAAGAACAAAAACATTGGATCGTCATCAAAAAAAGTATTCGAAAGTTCCTTCGGGAAGTATCCTAGACATGGGTTTGGTAGGGGTAGTCCAGTGCATTGTTCAGCAAGATCACGAGCCCTCACTTGCATTATCACTTTCTCTAGGGTACGTCAAAACATTAGTGCACGAAACCCCCGTTAGAACTCCAACAGGAACTTGTGGCACATATCGTGTCAGCTGCTGGGAAAGTCCTGGGGGTGCACGGTATTTTCCAGAACATCTTATGTTCGATGTGCGAGAGATGTGATACCTGCATCAGGGTTCAGGTCGTAATTTCGAAGAATTTCATTGAGGTCCATAAGTGTCTAATTTTGTTCCTATTTTTTAATTTCTCTTGTGCTAAGCATAACTGGTGTCCGTTCTTTCTTGTGTTTCGTGTTGTTTGTACCGACCAGGAAAGTGTTTTCGGTCACGTTTTGCCATTTCATTTTTCGTCGTCGTCGTCTCTCTCATATATGTGCATAATTACCTATGACTCATGTGTTACTACTATATCATGAAATTTACAAACATAGTGTTTAAAATGCTACATATCCCCATCCGAAAATATCTTTTTTTTTTCTCTTGCCCTTCAAATAAGAAATGTGTGTCCTTCATTGTATAACCTCCTGGAACTTTAATTCTTCTTTATTTGAGGACTATGGAGAAAATATTTCAGTATTGGCAGCTGTCAATATTCTAACATTACATTTTAAAAGCCATTAAAGTGTAGCCGAAACGCTCAGAAAGGCTTAATTCTCTTAGGATTTAGGAAATACATTTTGTAAGACTTCGCAAATTTTCCTTCAATTAATTTAATGGAACAGACAAAAGAAATTACAGGGAACAATAAATATAGGAGAAAACAGATATATCTTTTCGTAATTTATTTTGCTTTGTTTGATTTCTTTCATTCTTCCTGTATAAATAATTAAAACTTTAAGAATGCAACTGAAGAATGAGAATAAAATTTTCAATTGAAAACGAATGGTGGCAAAAATCCTAGTGCTCCTCTGCTGTACCACGAAATAGACCAGCAATATATTCCGAATTTGGAATAACGAGAAAAAATTTGAAACCTTTGCAGCCAGCGATGCAAAGAGATTGATCTGACAGGAAGATGACTTAAATGAGGAAACTCGGAGATAATTTAATGAGGTGTCAGGTTACCTCTACTGGGATAATAATAAGAAAAGGTTAAAATACAAAATACGTAAGTAAATTATACAAAAATTGAAGAAATTTAATATATCTGGCATGCGTAAGAAATAGTAATTGATTCAAAAATGTAAATGAATCCAAAGCTTTCAAACTTATACTCGTTTAAATACAGATTTTGCTGATTCAGAAAGTACGTTACTTGTATATCTTCTAAAATGCTTTTTCCATCCTTTGTTTGTAGTTGTTTCATTTTTCATTTCAGTTTCATTTTTTCCTCCTATTTTGCAATTTTCGCCATTCTTTCCCTCTGCTTTTAAGCCACCTGTTTATTAGTACTATTATTTATATTACAACTTATGTAAAAATTAAGTAAGGAAAAGTAAGGCACTAAAACTTTGCAACTTATTACGCTCTACGTGAGATTCATGGTGGTCGCTTATTGCATACAAATCATGCCAAATGCTTTCACTCTTTCGCATCGAGGGACGACCAAATCTGTTTTCAATAAACATCGAAAACGCCCGTGTTTACGAATTTGTCTTGGAATAGTTTTCCTTTCCCCCTCCGGTTTCATCCATTGTGTGCAGTTTCACCTTAGGGCCGGTTTGCACTTGCGAGCGTCAATAGCTTTCCGTTTTTCTCCTTTTTACTTTCCGTTTTTCTCCTTTTTTTAATTTATATTATTGTTTTTATTATTTTTATTTTTCGTTTTTCTCCTTTCCTTTATTATTTCTTCTCCTTTATTTTTTATTTCCCTTTTAGTTATATATTATTATTATTTTATTGCTTCAAAAGAATGATTCACATGTCTTTTAACAACTCGCGAAACCAATGAGCCATACACACTAACGTGGAGGGGAAAGGACTAGGTAGAAAATAAACGAGGCGTTGCGGCGGTTTGCTGTTGCCTGAATGCACGGGCGTTTCGGGCGACTTTCGGGCAACTTTATGCGAAAGAGTTAATTTCTCTGCTTGGCTTTAGGTCCTAACAACGAAAACTAAAAATTCGCCCTTTGTAGAAAAACATTCTATCAGGCAATGAATCTACGGTTAGATTTTTCCCTATGAAACTGAGCCAAAAGTGTTATATAGTATCTAAATATGGAAGTGTTGTACATGTTAAACGTGATCTTCGTTGCATTACTTTCACTCTTTTACTACTGAAATAAAGAGATACTGATTATTTTGTAGATTGGAAAACCCTCCTTGTGATCATGAAAAGGAGCAAAAACTGGAAGACGAGAAAGAACTAGAAAAGAAGCGAGAACAGGAAAAGATGCAAGAGCTGAAAAAGAATCAAGAGCTGAATAAAAAGGAAGAACAGGAAAAGAAGGAGAAACTGGAAAAGAAGCAAGAACTGAAAAAAAGAAAAAACTGGAATTGACACAAAAACGAGAAAAGAAGCAAGAACTGAAAAAGAAGCAAAAGCTGGAAAAGATACAAAAACGAGAAAAGAAGCAAGAACCGGAAAAGATACAAGAATTGGAAAACATACAAGAATTGGAAAATAAGCAAGAACTGAAAATAAGAAGCAAGAGCAGGAAAAGAAGCAAAAACTTGAAAAGAAGCAAGAACTGAAAATGAAACAAGAGCAGAAAAAGAAGCAAAAACTGGAAAAGAAGGAAGAACTGAAAAACAAACAAAAACTGCAAAAGCAACAGAAACTAGAAAAGAAGCAAGAACTGAAAAAGAAGCAAAAGCTGGAAAAGATACAAAAACGAGAAAAGAAGCAAGAACCGGAAAAGATACAAGAATTGGAAAACATACAAGAATTGGAAAATAAGCAAGAACTGAAAATAAGAAGCAAGAGCAGGAAAAGAAGCAAAAACTTGAAAAGAAGCAAGAACTGAAAATGAAACAAGAGCAGAAAAAGAAGCAAAAACTGGAAAAGAAGGAAGAACTGAAAAACAAACAAAAACTGGAAAAGCAACAGAAACTAGAAAAGAAGCAAGAACTGAAAAAGAAGCAAACTCTGGAATGGATTCAAAAACTAGAAAAGAAAGAAGAACTAAAAATTCAGAAACAACTGGAAGAGATACAAAAACAAGTAAACAAAGAAGAACTGAAAAGGCAGAAGAAACTGGAAAAAATGCAAAAACTAAAAAACAAAGAAGAACTGAAAAAGAAGAAACTGGAAAAAATGCAAAAAATAAAAGACAAAGAAGAACTGAAAAAGAAGAAGAAACTGGAAAAAATGCAAATACAGGAAACGAAGCAAGAGCCGGAAAAGATGCCAGAACTGGAAAATACAGACGAGTCAGAAAAGACGCAATACCTGGAAAAGAAGCAAAAACGGAAAAGAATACAAATCTGAAAAACAAACTGGAACCGGAAAAGAACTGTCAAACCCGAAAAGGAAACCGGATGAACTGCGAAAAGAGCCAGAACTGGATAACGACTGTAGAACGATTGATTTAATGACCAAACGAAGCAAGAACCGGAAAAGAAAAATAAAACAAATCAATCATATACCACTGCAAGTAATAGCACTGCAAACATTAAATATCAACGTCAAAAAAGTAAACACCCTTCTTCAAGGGGGCCTTGCAATACACTGTCATAATCCAGAAGATATAGAAAAAAATCAGTTATAACCTCATTGCCAAAACAGTTGCAAAAGATATAGTTAACATAAAATTTCCTGAAGCCAGAATACCAAAATGCACAATTCATAATATTCCAAAAAATTTCAACTCTCATGAACTGATTCAAATTATCGCCCGAGAAACATAATATTTCCGAGCTAAGACCTTTATTTAAACTGAATGATCAAAATAATAAATGGATCATAAAATGTCACGGTAAAACTTTCCAAAATTTTATGAGTAAGAAACAAATATATATTGGATGGCGCACCAATAAAATAACCGAGTTTATCGGTGTACGCAGATGTCAAATCTGCCAGGATTCTCTCATAAGACAAACAAACCAAAATGCTCATTCTTCATCGGAAATTCTCATGTTTCTTGCGTTCTTTCCAAACTCCGTACTGCATAAACTGCTGGATTAACAATGAAATGTATGAAGCAAACTTTGAGTGTAAACATCCAGCATTAGCTATTTCCTGTTCCACATATCAAACAGAAGTTAGACGACTAAAATCCAATACATATTATCAACAATAATACAAGATCCTTCAGACTATATATGGACCATTTCCATCAATAAAAAGAATAATAATGTCATCCGCTTTCTCAAAATAAATCTTCAAAGAGAGAAGACCGTCACCGACCAACTAAGTCAGTATCAAGTAGATTATCTGGCAGATTTTATTATAACACAAGAATCTTATTGCATCACTGGCAAAGTAGGAAGAAATCCAAATAACTGGACAATTATTCAACGTCATGCTTCAACCGGTGTTTTATCTCCTCGTACAGCCATATTCATTCCAAACAATAAATGGAGTTCTACAATAATTATTAATACTCGAGATATAATCACAATTTTAATCAATACTAATGCATCTCAGCTTCTTATTACTAGTATCTATATATCTCCGTCAAAAATCCAAATCAAACCTTATCCATACTAAATGAAATCTTACAACAATAATAATAGTCCGCATGTTATTAGTGGAGACTTTAACTCCCATAGTACTTAATGGGGATACTTACAAACCGATCAGAGGAGACCACAGAGGAGAAATATTTGAAGAATATTTAAATGCAAACAATCTCATTCTACATAATCATTTTACTGACCGACCTACCTTTGATAATACCTACAATAAAGATTGGACTGATCTTCTTATTTCTACAACACATCTTGATAATAAAATTAACAACAGATCAATACTAGATGAACACTGAATCTGATAACAAATATATCTCTTTTGATATAACTGAATATACGTCCTTTACTGCACTTACAAGATATAAAATCAATAATAACAAAGAAAAGAAATTTCAACAAAAGTTCAATTCAATTTCAAATGACTTTCTAAATTCTATTATTCTGTGTACAACAAAAACAGAACTTAATAATATTACCAAGGAACTTATCAGAAAGTTTCAAGATACCTAAGAACGTACCTTCTTCAAAAGATCATCAATTCCCATTATAAAAATCAACTGGTGACGAAAGAACTCCGCAAAGAAACACACAAAACACGCGCATTACGAAGAAAACTCAAATCATCGCAAACTGATGAAGAACGACTCAACCTACTTCAAAGATACAAAAAACGAAAAGCCTCATATAAAAAGCAAATAATATCTGAAAACTTTAAGCATGGTGCAACTATTATTCAAACAACCAGGATACGTATGGCTCATTGTACAAAATTGAAACCAACAAAATCTTCCACCCAACGCAACTTACAGTCACTAATACGGGAAATAATGATAAAAATGTTACGAAGATCACTTTAGAAAACATCCTAGATGTTATTCTACCAAACGAAAGCATATATGATGATTCAACTGAACAAAGATTAATTCGTTTTAATCTACTTCCACGAAAATGATATCCCATTTACATCCATGAAACTCAATCGAATTATTGAAAAACTCAATAACAAAAATGCTCCTGGACCAGATAGAATCTGCATTCAAATTATACATAAAAGCTCTTGGAGAAATTCTTGAACGTTGTATTATAGGAAGACTTGAATACCAATTTCAACATCAAAATTTCATCAAGGAAAATCAGTATGGATTTAGGCAGCAAAAATCTACCATTCATGCAACCAGTGCAGTCCTAAATCAAATCGATGTTAATAAAATCAATAACCTACACTCCGCAATAATCAGCTTAGATCTTGAATCAGCCTTTGATTCATTATGGCGGCCTTCAATTAAAGAAGCACTTAGAAATATTGAATGTAATTATAATATCTATCAAATAATCAATAATTTCCTTGATAATCGCCATAATCTCATTTTATATAATAATACTTTAATCAGAAGAAAACAGGTTCGTGGATGTTCACAAGGCGCATGTATGAGCGCAGAATTATGGAATATTACATTTAATAAAATTATAAAAAGTGCCTGGCTTCCTTTTCCTAAAATTACTGCTTTCGCCGATGATGTCGCGTTTGTTATCAGTGGAAGGTCCTACTTAATCCTTCGAAGAAATTGTCAAGAAATAATAGCCATATTCCAGCAAAAATGCAAGAAAATTAAACTTGAAATTTAATCCTTCAAATCTAGAATCATGACAAATAATAAACTTGGATAAAATCTTACTAAGCAACTTTCTGTTAAAACAAATGGCGAAAAAAATCAAGCATACTAAATCAATCAAATACCTAGGAAATTATAATACATGAAAACAACATCTTATCGAATATCTCAAAGAACTTAAAATTCGCACACATTCTATAAGTCAAAATCTTCGACATGTGCATGGCACAAACTGAGGTTTAAATCGCCATATCACCAAATTACTATGTCGTACAGTAATAACCAAAATGATTACCTACGGCTCTGCCATCTGGGCATTCCCTATAACCACAAGAAAAAAAAATTCTTACCTCAACACAACGACAATTTAATCTTAATATTTCCAGAGGCTTTCGAAATACCTCCAGTACTACTCTTAATATCTTAGCTGGAACTATTCCACTCCATGTCGAATCCATTCAGGAAGCAACTGATTCTACAATATATGAACTTCGCCATAATATCACTTATAACAAAACCATATACATCACAGAGGATTACGAAATGTGCCCTGCTCCTTACAATAGACATCTCCTGCTGTATCACACACAAAAATAAAAACAGCAATAAACACTAAAACTAAAAACAATTCAAATGAAGTATTTAATTATAGAATCAAATATTAATACTGACCGTCAATCTGCCATCTATGCTATCTCTAACACAGAAAATCAGACTTCTATTGTTTATGATATCAATAACCTCTCTAAAACAACAGATAATTTAAAAATTCATATATCATGGATAAGAGGCCATAGTAGAAATGCCGGTAACTTAACATTTGAGAAACTTGCAAAGAAGCTGTTCCTAATCAAGAAAGCAATTTTCTATATACGAAATTTCCCAAATCTTATCTTCGACTGCCCATAAAAGAACAAATTACCCAAATATGCCAAGAACAATGGAAGAACGCATCTACAGGTCGATGAAATTACTAGTTCTACCCGTATTGCAATACTGACGCCAAGAGTACATAATCCTTTTTAACATGTAATATTACTGGCCATGGGCCATATCGTGTTTATTTTCATCAAAGAAACTTAATAGACACTGACTTCTGTATATGCTGCTAGAAAGGTTACAGTGATCACTATCTTTTCTCATCTCCTCTCAAGAAAACGTTTCATATTCGCGCACCCAGAAATATTGATATATAATTCAAAAGAACGATCAGCAAACTTCAACATCTTCATTCTAATATGAAACAAATTCACCAAAACCTAACTTAATTGGATTAAATCTATGCAGAGTAACCCCATCTACAACAGACGAAATATAACAAAATATTTAATTTTCACCTTTGTAGAATTTTAAGATAATTATCGATCTTTGTCACAAATACTTATTTGTACTGATCGTAATAAAAAAAGCCTTGCAAAATCCATAATAAACAGAATGAAATATAAAAATTGAGTCGTCAGAGTAAACTAGAACTGAAAAGGTGAGTCATGATACTGATTTGCTGTGTCATGACAAAAATGAGCTATGAATATTGTATGAGTCATGTAAAATATATGAACTTAAACGAGAAACTTTTTATGATCTCTGTAATCATGAACACTTTAGTCACTTATGAACTCTGACTAATGAATACTGAAAACTATTTGTGATCATGAACTCTAAAATAAAATTTTATTCTCTTCTACATGTTATACTTCTATTTTATTAATTTTATTATATGATATATCATATATTATCCTATACTTTAGCACTTTATTCAAAATTATAATTTTATTATATGATATATTATGTACTATTCTATACTTTATGTATTAAGCTATATTTTATTTCCCATATTTTAAGTATTATTCAGTATTTGTCATGATATATTCGGTTTTAGCATTTTATTCTAAATTTGGAAAATTCAAAATTTTGTTATAATGGCACATTATGTGTTATTGTATACTTGATGTATTATTCTACATATATTTTTCTTCTATTTTAAGAATTATTCCAAATTTGCCATATGATATCTCTACATATAATAAAAGAAAGAGTCTGTCTGTGTGTTGTGTGTGTTTCTTTCGTTCGCGCTGCGCGTAAGCTAATAGACACAGGGCTACAAAATTTGCTACATGAGGTGTATCTAGACAAGGGCCAGTGCACCTCGAAGCGAGATTTTACTCTACACACTCCATTTTCAAATCGTCATGAAACGTAAGCACTTAGATATTTTACGAACTTAAAATAAATTTCTTGTTTCAATAAATCGATTAAATACGAATTTATTTAACAAATGGAGCTTAACACATTTTCAACGGGATATTTTCTAAAAAAGTTTATTTTTAAAAATGTACAGTTTATTTTTCTTTGATTTTTGGACACGTTAAACATTCATCCTTGCGACTGCTTTTACAAAAAAATTTTGGAAAACTGATAATATTTTGTACTTTTAAAAATACGTTTAAATGAAGCTTCCGAGTACACTTCGCACATCTCACATCTTTAAAAATGTGATTTTGGCAACAAATTTCCTGTCTTATTGTTGTTGATATATTTTTGATGAAATCGCATCATTTTGAATAGTTTCATTCTTTTAGAAATAAGGGTTTGGCAACAATTTTTCATCGTATTTCTTATGTCACTGTTTTTAAGAAATCGGCATATTTCATTGTCATGTATATATATATATATATAATACATTTTTATTGATTTTTTTGATAAAGTTCTTCTGTAGAGTAAAATTCTGCGCGGAATTTTATGTTTTTTGAGTTGTTTTCAAGTTAATTTTTGCTTATTTCACTGTTTGTAAAATACTGAAAAGTTTTGCATATTTTTTTTCTTCAACGGAAAGTTGGTTAATTTTTTATTATGATAATAATTATTTGCATTAAGGGTGTAGGGTTTATGTTTTTTTTAAGTTTAAACTACCTTTCCTGTCAAGCCTTACTTTCCCCTGGAATTGCCAATGCCAGAGTATGTAAATTTTAGTAGAACGCGCAAAGGATTCAAATTGACAGCGGAAGTAATCTGAGTTAAATAGAAGGGAAACGAGTTCGAAGGTGTGCTTACTTGCTTCACGAGCGTGGAGGTGGCTAGTTAGAAATTAAAGAACCACGCGTTTCGGCCTGTGTGCTTGCCTCGCCAGATTGTTAATTTTTCAACGTAATATTCAGAAGTTTCCTGAATTATCAGCGGTATCTTAGAACGCGGTGAGGTTAGTTACGTTTAGAGAGCCTCGTAGTTAGTCAATTGTTATTATTCTTTCTTTAGTTTCTTATTTTTATTTTACCGCCGGGTCGGCGTAGTTTGTGAGCGTCAAGAGCACGCATTTGTAATTTCTAAAGTTGAATAAAAAGGGATTTAAACCCTTCTCAAGACTTTGTCTACTTTCCAGTTCTTAGCAGTCACCACTATTGTTGCGTGCAAACATAACATTAGCGCCTTAACACTTGTCGAACTGAAATGGCCGAAAATTGGATGGAAGTTGCTGGAGAACAACAAGACATGGCAAGCCAATTAGAAGGATTCGGATACCTGGTCCAGACGATGACAGGGTCAAGCAAGCCAAACGTCAATTTCGAAGGAAAAAATTCGGTGGCGATATTTCTAGAATGCCTCGACAATCACTTCCAGCTCTACCCTGTGCCTGAAAGACAAAAAGTTGCCATCTCCACATCTGCACTAAGAGGACAGGCCGCGCTATGGTGGAAGAATATAGGCAAATTTTTATTAGGGGAATTCGGAGGCCAGACATATACATTTGAAAATTTCAAAAAATCGTTATTAAAGGCCTTCCCCATAGTGAAAGATCGAGCAAGGTTAGAAGCCGAACTGTATAGTTTTTATCAACGGAATATAGAAGAGTTGACGGACTTTATTCTGCGAAAAATTAAGCTGACGGATATGCTGTATGGGAAGAAACCCGACGCGGAGATTATTGAAATAATCTTACCAAGATTGTTACCTGCTGTTCAAGACTACTTCGAAATTAGAAACCCAAGCACATTGCAGGAGCTCTTCGAATTAGCGGTCAAGTTCCAAAATCGCAGAATAGCGGAAAAAGCTAGAGGGGCATCGTATTCTCAAAGTATCCGAAGGCAATCTTCAAATGAGCAGACCAGAAATGCAAACCGCTCTTATGGGGGAAAGAGCTATCAAGCAAGGTCATCGAAGCTCGAAGGTCAAGGCCCAAAAAGGAAATTTGAAAACAACCGTCCGCGTACCCAGAAGGCACAAGATGAAAGAAAAGCTGTAAACGAGTAGAGGGGCCTGTGAAAGCGAGGGTCCAGACCCCGGAAGTTTTGAAAAAACCCTCAGGAAGACACTTAAATACGGTCATCGTAAAGAACTCACAGTTACCAATTATACAAGTCCTGGTTGGCGATGTACCAGTAGAAGCCCTCATCGATACAGGAGCAGAAGGTAATTTTATGAGTGATATTTTTTTTAAGAACTTTAATAGGTTTCGATTATTTAAAAATAAAAACACAGAAATCATAGCAGCGCAAGGACAAACTTGTCATTGTATTGGAAAACTATCTTTAAAAATTCAAGTTCAAAACGAAAGCCTTAAAGTATTAATTTTTGTAGTAAAAAATTAATAATTAATCCACTTATTTTAGGTATGGAGTTTTTAAAAGCCGCGAAGGCCAAACTGAATTTTCAGGAAAGTTCTATCGTGCTGGAGATGGATCGGAGGGTTGTGGAACCAGTGGAACAACCGCAAGTTGACCTTAGCCATTTGAATGACCATGAAAGTCAAGCCATCCAGCAAGTGGTGAGTACTTTTTTAAACTTGTTTTCAGAACGGCCTGGTAGCTGTCAAATAGTTACGCATGAGATACAGTTAACTGCCGACAAACCCTGTAGGACTAAACCTTACCGCTATGATAAACAAAAAGACCAAATCATAGAAGAACATATTAAGGAAATGTTAAAGAACAAAATAACAACGCCCATAAATAATGAGTACGCGAGTCCAGTCGTACTATGTAAGAAAAAGAACGAGTTTCTTCCTTCGGATAAAAGGGCTTGGAGGTTTGCTATCGATTACAGAAAACTTAATAGTATTACTAAATTCCCAGTTTACCCTTTGCCGGTTCTAGAGGAAATTATTAGAAAGATTAAATCTACAAGATACATGACTACTTTGGACTTAACGTCTGGCTACTATCAAATAGCTATGAGACCCGAAGACATACATAAAACCGCGTTTATAACAAAATCGGGCACTTATGCATTTTTACGCATGTCCTTTGGGTTGTGTAGGGCCCCATCAACATTCCAGAGAGCTATGGACATTGTTCTAAAGCTTGTCCTAGGAAAATCGACTTTAATTTATCTAGATGATATAATTATAAAGAGTAGTATCTTGGAACAACATATTAAAGATCTAGAAGAAGTTTTTAAATTATTAAAAGAGGCCGGTCTTACAATTAACGCCTTAAAATGCAAGTTCGCAACTAAAGACTTAAATATCTGTGTTAAAAATTTCGCAAAAGAGTATAGAAACTCAAGATTCAAAAATAAAAGCAATCAAGAATTTCCCACCTCCCAACACCGCCAAGAAAATTTCTTCTTTCCTTGGGTTATGTTCTTATTATCGGCCATTCATAAAAGATTTTGCTAATATTGTTGAACCCTTGTTAGTAATTAAAAGAAAGAAAAGTAAATTCATGTGGACAGCAGAAGCAAATACCGCATTCGAAAGGTTAAAAGAAGCGCTTATCAATGCCCCTGTTTTGAAATTCCCGGAGGGGGACGAAAACCTGGAAATTCCAGCAGATGCGTCGGACTATGGTGTGGGTGTGGTTCTTATGCAAAATGACCATCCTTTGGCAATTTTTAGTAAAACGTTGAATCATACACAAAGGAATTATACAGCTACAGAGAGAGAAACATTAGCCGTATTAAAGGCTGTACACAAATTTCGAGTTTATTTCGGCAAAGCGCCTGTAACAGTCTTTTCGAATCATGCGGCTGTTGGTAGACTTTACTCGGGGAAAAACCTAACGCCCAGGTTAATAAGATGGGCTTTAAAACTCCAAGAATATAATCTCATAATCAAATATAAACCGGGTAAGGAAAACAATGTAGCTGACGCACTTTCTCGTATAAAACTGGACGATGAAGGCAAAGAACTTAAATGCGCTGTGTTGACTTCAAAAATTTTAGATTCTAGAGATACAATTATTGCTGAATTGAAAGCTGATCCTGAATTTGGAAGTATCTATGCGTATTTGAAAGACCCCGAAAGCTTTGAACACACAGATATCGATGAGATAAGAAATAGAGCAGAAAACTATGAAATAATAGATAATTTATTATTTTATACGAAAACAACAAACGAAAATCTGTAATACAAACCAGTCATCCCAGCCTCGCTTCGTATAAGCATTTTGATGGAATTACACGACGCGAAAACAGCGGGTCATTTAGGGGTCAGAAAGGCTTTAAAAAGGGTACGCGAAGCGGTATATTTCCCGCAAATATACAAAATAGTAACTGCGTATGTCAGGTCCTGCAATAAATGTCAGTTAATAAATGATATTAATTACAGCCCGGCCGGTACATTCGCGCTACATTTCCGAATGAAATTTTAGGCAAAGATCTTCTTGGTCCTTTCCTCCAGTGAGTTAAATAAAAATCGTTTTCTTTTAGTAATTGTAGATCATTTTTCAAAATGGCCAGAAATTCTTCCACTTAAACGCGCGTCAGCCAAAACAGTCGCAGATGCATTCTTACACAGATACATAAATACGGTGCACCGAAAAAAGTACATAGGGATAACGGTAAACAATTCGATAGCCAAATATTTGAAAACATATGCACTGGACTTGGCATTCGCCATATCAAAATGGTTCCGTATAGACCACAGGCAAACATAGCAGAAGGAGTTAATAGAAACATTGTAAAAATAATTCCAAGTTATGTTAGCACACATCACAAGCGCTGGGATGGCTACATAAATATGTTAGCTTATGCTTTAAGAACGGCAAATCACGATACTACGGGAAAACCCCAGCAGAATTATTTTTAGGACGAAAGTTAATTACGCCATTAGATAAATTATTCTTTGTGCAACAAAGAGACCAAGAATTTAAACAGAAAGATGTGCAAACACTTATTGACCAGGCGGTTAAAAGATCGGATACGGCAAGAAATAGGCAAAAGTTATACTATGATAGAAAACGCCGTGAAGCAGATTTTAAAGTTGGAGATAAAGTGTTGAAGCGGAAATTTTCTTTATCGAGTGCCCCAGATAATTTTACTGCAAAGTTAGCTCCAAAATTTGAAGGCCCATATGTAATTCAGGAAATCAAGGGAGTCGTATTGTACCTTAAGAACGAGAGAGTGCAAATCTGTAAAGCAAGTCCCGACCAGGTGAAAAATATTATAATCAAAATGATTTTTAAATCCTTAGAAGTTTCTTGCAGGACTCAAGCGTAAATGAAGAAGAAAGTCACCCGTTCCACAACGCAAGAAGCAGAGAACAAGAAGAGAAACCTAGCCGTTCTATAAGTCATGCGACGGTACCGAAAAGAAGAAATGAAAACGTCAGACTCCAGCATTTAAGAAATACGAGAAAGCAAAGCCGCCGCGTAAAGACACTTTGGTAAAGAGGAAAACACCACTTACAACTTATCGCAGTAGAAATTCTGCATCGAGGAGAACGCTTCCAGGGCCAGAGAGTCAGGTGCAAACAAGGCCGCCGTTCCCGAGGACGAAAAGACAGCAGGAGGAACGAAAAGACCACCACCAACAGAAGAAATCCAAGCACGATTCCAGACCGCAGACGCCAAGACCAGCCGTCCAGGGGCAAAACGGAAAAGACAGCAAACCGACGACTACCACTCCAAGAGGCCAGCATGCAGAGGGCGAAAAAGAAGAAGCAACGTGGACGACACTCGAAGGACCCTAAGGAGACGACTGACGTCGATGAAATCTATAACATGGGAGCAGTTCTGCCAGAAGAGGATGTCGGAGTTACAATCATCGAAAACTCAAAGATAAGTTAAAATCTTCTATAACATTTTTTTTCTTTTGTTGCGAAATGTTATGCGTAAATACAAAGTTCTATGTTTTGACGGAAGTCAATGTGTCTCGGTTGAGATTTAGTTTTATTTTACTTTATTTAGCTAAGGCAAAACTCGTCGAACAACAGTCTCAGGAGCTGACAACCGAGGAGTTACAATATCTGTATTTGCAGCAGCATATGTTGGGTTAACGAAAAATTAGTTTTGAAGAGGAGCCAGCGATGGAGGATATTATCGCTACAAGAGATATAAAACAGGTCTTGGGAATGTGGGAGAAAGTTGTAGAGTTCGTGGATAAAAATCACCGCGACAACGTTGCAACTAGTCGTGCATCCTTGACACGGATGAAGAAACAAACCTGCTTGGAAAGTTTTTTTAAATGATCTGCGGGTGGAAATAAGCAGATCATGACGAAAAAAGCGAAGACCAGTGACAAAAATTAAGCTCTTCCGTAGGCACTTCACTTTTTCTTTTAATTATGTTTTTATAGAATATGTATTTGTTATTTATAAATAAATGTTTCTTCTTGTTTTTCATTCTTACTTAAAAACACTTAACAAACAACTGAGGTCGTGTTTTGGGATCTGGAACGGATTAATGGCATTTCGATTAATTTCAATGTGGAAAATTGCTTTGAGATACGAGCAATTTGACATACGAGTAAAGTTACGAAACGAATTAAACACGTATGACGAGGTACCACTGTGCGTAATTATATAATCGTTAGCAAGCAGATAGTAATAAATAATTTTAAAAGTCTGATGCTATCAATATATAAAATATGTTGACTAGTATAATTAATTTAGAATTATACGCCTACATACAATAATATGATGTATGTTACTACAGATACGTATTAATATATACATATATAAGTCTGTACATATATATGAAGTCATAATTCTATTTAAACAAGTTAACAGTTAGAATTACTGAACAACCATGAAAGATTCCCCAAAAATGAAATATGGTGTAACAATGAACACTTAGTTTAGAAATTAGATTCTATTGTATATTGTTGTAAAAGCCATTGTAAGAGTGAAAATTCTTAATTCTGCCTTAATGCGATTTTTTGCGTTTAATGCGTTGTTTGGAGATTTTATGATCCCGAATTATATTGATGTGATATATTAATACTGCATTTGTAGACATACGTTTTCTGAGAAACGAGTCAAGGGGATTGATTTTTTGTAAAAATTTGGATTTATCCTTATTTTATTGACGTGCACCAGCACTGAATTGTGAATGGCTTGTGCTATGTTTCGATGGATGAAAAAGCGTTCGTAAGTAATGAATATTATGAAAGTTTCAGCATATTTAAATGAATAGTATTAAAAGCATATATTTATTAACATATATCAATAGCTTATGGTAAATTTTTCATTATAAATCTCATGATAGTTTCATTTCTCATTCTTTTGCATTTCTATTGCGGTACATAAATTTTTTGGTATACATATTGTAGATTGCATCAGTTTTGCTGCGCAATTTATTCCTCGGTATGTTACTTGTAGTGTCATTAGAAATTCCATTATTTTTGTATTTTTTCTGCAATTTTTAGTATTTTATTAAGAAATTTATGTTTTATTTCAAGATGTATATGAAGTTGGTTATATCAAATGTTAAAAAAACGTTGTTATTCAGGCAATAGCGTTAGCTTTATCCAGATAGATAAATGCATTTCTTAAATACTCAAGATATAAAGACACACTCGGATAGTAGATTCACTGACTTTACGTTTTTTAAGGGTTATATGTATTCATTAAGGGCGTGTTCAAAACAACCACTGACGGGTAGTCTTGGCGTAATTCGGATTCATACCAAGCTTATCCATTTCTCAGGGCAATAATTTTCGTTATTTTTGCTAAACCATTTACGAAAATATAATTTTCCGAATGCTGAACTCTTATGCATGAAAAGACAGAAGTTAAGATATTTGTTTTGCAATTTGATGCAAAATCCTTATTATTAAAACACTGAAGTATATGTTCTTAATTGAAAACTCTGCCAGTACATAACATTATATAACATTATTGTGTTATCACCATTTATAGATGTCGCTTGCTGCACAGCCTGCTGAATACATTTTACTTTCTAGCTATCTACAATTACATCATGTTGTTTCGTGATGAACAGGGGCGAATTATTCATTACTTAGATACATTTAAAGATAATTAATTAAATTTTTCTGATTTTGATATCTATATTATATAGACAGGATTACTGATAAAAAATTTCAGAAAATAGTAAATGAAGAAGTAAATAGAAAAATTTCGTTCAGGTATTGTGAGATGCTAATATAAACTTCATACATTTTACTAGAGGGCTGTTGCCAAAGCAAAATCTTTACTATATATGTCTACGAGCTCTATGTATACAGTGTGTTGCTCAAAGTAAACTTCCTGCATTGTGAAGAGTACTACGTGTATGTCTTGATGCGTTCATGAGAAGCTTGTTCCCTCGTATACGCTCTGCCTCTTCGAACAAAAATTGTCCGTAAACTGCAGCGTCTTGAGTTGTTTATATAGGTTCTTGAGCTGTTCTGGTATTTCCTGTCGAATCTGACGATGACGCGGAGAGTCTTGTAACCTTCGTTTACTTGCTACTTCTTCTATTCATCGCGCATGGTCTGTTGACGTTCCACTTGCCTAATGGGCCTCCGTTTCCCTTCTGCTTCCCTTTCCGGAGCACGCAGTGTTTCTTGGTTTTCTGAATGTCTTTTGTGTTTTCTACTAGTTTCTGATACAGTTTGAGCACGCGAAGTTTCTTGAGTTGCTGCTTGTCTGCTGGAACTCCTATTCGTTCCTTCTTCAGTTTCTTGAATGCGTAAGCTTTCTTGTCACTATGCTTGCCTGCTGAGTTTCTAGTTGTGTCTTCATTCATGTTTGAAGCTCGCAAATTTTATTGTACTTGCCTGTTGAGTGTCCTAGTGCTTTTTACTTCATTTTTCTGTAGCTCGCTGTACCATTTGTGCTCTCTTCTTGCGTTCAGACATTTTAGTAAATTGGAAAAAAAATTATTTAACTGTAGTAAAGTAACATTGCATCTAAAATACGTTAAATATCTACAGATGTTTAAACTTCTACTCAGAAAGTAAGTATACAATAAAAGAAATTAAATTTTTATAAATAAATTTAGAATAGCATAAAATGCATAGAAACATTTCATTATGAAGAAAATGTATTCATTCTTTCCAAGCAACCAGCGATTCGTAAATACATTTTTCTTTCCAACTCAGGAAACAAAGACCTTTGACACTTCAGGTAATATATTGGAAGTTATGATTTAAATTTATTTCAATATAACGAATTTTCAAAATCTCAATAAAGGAATTAACGTAGCGATAGCATATCGTGTCACGTATCCAAAGGTGAAACATAAAAGTTGCCAAAAGCAGCTATTTATTTAAAATACTGATATTAACGAAAGATTTTCGACATACAATGACGTTATATGGAATCACGTGCTTTCTTCAACTTCAGAATATAACCGTAAATAATAATAACAATAAGTTTCACGTTTGGCAATACTATTTATTTCATATTTTTTTTTAACTTAAAAATATCTCTTAAACAAACTCTACGATTTGAAAGTGAGAAGGGCCAACATATTTCCAAGTAAAGCATTTTGATGTCCAGTGCGCTAGACTTCGGCCACTTGGAAAAATAAATACGAAAAATTACCGTTTTCCGAAATTTTATATAATATCTCGAGTGATAGTCGTAGGAAGATAACAATAGTCGGAAAGTTTTACCAAGAAGTTTTGAAATCCGGGGGTACCTCCTTCCAAACTCAAACTCCCCGTTCCGGAGATATAATGTTACGAAGAAAAAAACAAGGAGGCGAAAATCCACAGATATTTATATTGTTGATTCCTGTGTACAATATTCAATTTCCTTTAAAACATTAAGCTTCATTTAAATAAAAGGAAATTAAATTCAGGCATTTTTATTACCTTTCAAGCTTTTATTGCATTTTTAAATATTCTTTTTGTCACATTTGCGCAAGTTTTCCTCGGCGTCATTAGGAGCCGTAGGTCGAAGACATTTAAGAATCATTGCTGTAAATAATGATCATATGATAAATTGCAATACATATTCGATTCTTTTGATGAGAATTTGAGTACAATTCTTTATACATCAGCTACTATGCCCCTTTATGTAACGACAAATATTATTTTCGATGATTATCCGATGAGTATGATTCTTTACAATGATTATTCGATGACAATGATTATTTACAACGAATATTAAAAGCTGATGACTATGATTACTTAAATAGAATATGCATGTCATTCGATGACAGCGATTATTTCCAAAGAATCTTCGATCACGTCACTATTGTATATCGCTATACCCGTGGGGTTGGGGCCGGTTGTGAATTGTACTACGGCCCTGTAATTAAGCGTTTTAAATGACGTCAAATAGTCACTGATACAGATATTTTTCTAGTAACTGCCGCGTATTGTGATCAACGCCGTTATTTAAATCTTCTGAATAAAATTTGGGATAATTCCTTTTACATCAGAGAATAAAGCAATTTCAACAAAACTACATGCATCGAATAACAAGAATTATATAAAAGGAAGTATCAGTACAAGAAATCGCTCTTTGCAGCTCCGCTTTTGTCCGACACTTGTTTTTCAGCTATCGTATCTACCCATTTGAAGATACCATGTGAAGAATACTTTTTTTAAGTGTGTAATTATTTTTAAAAATGTACAGTTTATTTTTCTTTGATTTTTGGACACGTTAAACATTCATCCTTCCTACTGCTTTTAAAAAAAAATTTTGGAAAACTGATAATATTTTGTACTTTTAAAAATATGTTTAAATGAAGCTTCCGAGTACACTTCGCACATCTCACATCTTTAAAAATGTGATTTTGGCAACAATTTTCCTGTCTTATTGTTGTTGATATATTTTTGATGAAATCGCATCATTTTGAATAGTTTCATTCTTTTAGAAATAAGGGTTTGGCAACAATTTTTCATCGTATTTCTTATGTCACTGTTTTTAAGAAATCGGCATATTTCATTGTCATGTATATATATATAATACATTTTTATTGATTTTTTTGATAAAGTTGTTCTGTAGAGCAAAATTCTGCGCGGAATTCTGTTTGTAAAATACTGAAAAGTTTTGCATATTTTTTTTTTTCTTCAACGGAAAGTTGGTTAATTTTTTATTATGATAATAATTATTTGCATTAAGGGTGTAGGGTTTATGTTTTTTTTAAGTTTAAACTACCTTTCCTGTCAAGCCTTACTTTCCCCTGGAATTGCCAATGCCAGAGTATGTAAATTTTAGTAGAACGCGCAAAGGATTCAAATTGTCAGCGGAAGTAATCTGAGTTAAATAGAAGGGAAACGAGTTCGAAGGTGTGCTTTCTTGCTTCACGAGCGTGGAGGTGGCTAGTTAGAAATTGAAGAACGACGCGTTTCGGCCTGTGTGCTTGCCTCGCCAGATTGTTAATTTTTCAACGTAGTATTCAAAAGTTTGCTGAATTATCAGCGGTATCTTAGAACGCGGTGAGGTTAGTTACGTTTAGAGAGCCTCGTAGTTAGTCACTTGTTATTATTCTTATTTTAGTTTCTTATTTTTATTTTACCGCCGGGTCGGCGTAGTTTGTGAGCGTCAAGAGCACGCATTTGTAATTTCTAAAGTTGAATAAAAAGGGATTTAAACCCTTTTCAAGACTTTGTCTACTTTCCAGTTCTTAGCAGTCACCACTATTGTTGCGTGCAGGTTGGAAGCGCGCAACATAACATTAGGGCCTTAACACTTGTCGAACTGAAATGGACGAAAATTGGATGGAAGTTGCTGGAGAACAACAAGAAATGGCAAGCCAATTGGAAGGATTTGGATACCTGGTCCAGACGATGACAGCGTCAATCAAGCCAAACGTCAATTTCGAAGGAAAAAATTCGGTGGCGATATTTCTAGAATGCCTCGACAATCACTTCCAGCTCTACCCTGTGCCTGAAAGACAAAAAGTTGCCATCTCCACATCTGCACTAAGAGGACAGGCCGCGCTATGGTGGAAGAATATAGGCAAATTCTTATTAGGGGAATTCGGAGGCCAGATTCAAAAATAAAAGCAATCAAGAATTTCCCACCTCCCAACACCGCCAAGAAAATTTCTTCTTTCCTTGGGTTATGTTCTTATTATCGGCCATTCATAAAAGATTTTGCTAATATTGTTGAATCCTTGTTAGTAATTAAAAGAAAGAAAAGTAAATTCATGTGGACAGCAGAAGCAAATGCCGCATTCGAAAGGTTAAAAGAAGCGCTTATCAATGCCCGTTTTGAAATTCCCGGAGGGGGACGAAAACCTGGAAATTGCAGCAGATGCGTCGGACTATGCTGTGGGTGCGGTTCTTATGCAAAATGGCCATCCTTTGGCAATTTTTGACATTTGAAATTTGGCATTTGAAAATTTCAAAAAATCGTTATTAAAGGCCTTCCCCATAGTGAAAGATCGAGCAAGGCTAGAAGCCAAACTGTATAGTTTTTATCAACGGAATATAGAAGAGTTGAAGGACTTTATTCTGTGAAAAATTAAGCTGACGGATATGCTGTATGGGAAGAAACCCGACGAGGAGATTATTGAAATAATCTTACCAAGATTGTTACCTGCTGTTCAAGACTACTTCGAAATTAGAAACCCAAGCACACTGTAGGAGCTCTTCGAATTAGCGGTGAAGTTCCAAAATCGCAGAATAGCGGAAAAATCTAGAGGGGCATCGTATTCTCAAAGTATACGAAGGCAATATTCAAATGAGCAGACCAGAAATGCAAACCGCTCTTATGGGGGAAAGAGCTATCAAGCAAGGTCATCGAAGCTCGAAGGTCAAGGCCCAAAAAGGAAATTTGAAAACAACCGTCCGCGTACCCAGAAGGCAGAAGTTGAAAGAAAAGTTTTAACGAGTAGAGGGGCCTGTGAAAGCGAGGGTCCAGACCCCGGAAGTTTTGAAAAAACCCTCAGGAAGACACTTAAATACGGTCATCGTATAGAACTCACAGTTACCAATTATACAAGTCCTGGTTGGCGATGTACCAGTAGAAGCCCTCATCGATACAGGAGCAGAAGGTAATTTTATGAGTGATATTTTTTTAAGAACTTTAAT
Source organism: Stegodyphus dumicola (assembly GCF_044657685.1). Classification (NCBI taxonomy): domain Eukaryota; kingdom Metazoa; phylum Arthropoda; class Arachnida; order Araneae; family Eresidae; genus Stegodyphus; species Stegodyphus dumicola. Next base: position 289,412,961 of record NC_140769.1, on the reverse strand, counting down.
AGGTTTCGATTATTTAAAAATAAAAACACAGAAATCATAGCAGCGCAAGGACAAACTTGTCATTGTATTGGAAAACTAGAAAGCCTTAAAGTATTAATTTTTGTAGTAAAAAATTAATAATTAATCCACTTATTTTAGGTATGGAGTTTTTAAAAGCCGCAAAGGCCAAACTGAATTTTCAGGAAAGTTCTATCGTGCTCGAAATGGATCGGAGGGTGGTGGAACCAGTAGAACAACCGCAAGTTGACCTTAGCCATTTGAATGACCATGAAAGTCAAGCCATCCAGCAAGTGATGAGTACTTTTTCAAACTTGTTTTCAGAACGGCCTTGTAGCTGTCAAATAGTTACGCATGAGATACAGTTAACTGCCGACAAACCCTGTAGGACTAAACCTTACCGCTATGATAAACAAAAAGACCAAGTCATAGAAGATCATATTCAGGAAATGTTAAAGAACAAAATAATAACGCCCATAAATAGTGAGTACGCGAGTCCAGTCGTACTATGTAAGAAAAAGAACGAGTTTCCTCCTTCGGATAAAAGGGCTTGGAGGTTTGCTATCGATTACAGAAAACTTAATAGTATTACTAAATTCCCAGTTTACCCTTTGCCGGTTCTAGAGGAAATTGCGAAATCGCCGAACGCTGGTAGTTCGGTGGCTGCATGTTCGTTTTTGTAGTTTTCCACGTGTGTAATTTGTATACGAGCAATTTTCCTTAGAAAGACCTCCACGAAGGCCTCCCTCATGCAGACAGCCCTTGTATATTTTCCAGTAACCAAACAAACCAAATTATTCTACATTTTATTAATACTGTATTATAAGAGGCATATAATTGTGGCAACAGTTTTATAGATAGGTAGGTTGTTTCTCTGTAGAATTATATATATATATATATGGATGTTGACCATTTTTGTTGCAAAGAAATATATCATTCTCTGCTAACCCAGGCTTTAAAGTCTGAACTAAAACTGTACCGATGTTCTAGAGGGCAGTAAACCACAATAATGATTGAAATGTGATAGGCAAACAAAATATGCTTTGGCCCAAAATTATATCTCATAGATAAAACTAATATTATTTATGCAATCAATATGAGTAATGTTTCATGCACTTAGAAGAAAGCTAAAGTAAAAATTTGTATACAGTAGAACTTGGTCAATCTGTTCCTAAGAGTCTGAATAAAATGATGAGGTATTGAAATGGAATGACAAATGCTCTAAGCCAAGCTTAAAGTTTCAGAGTTTAACTTCAGCGTTCATTCAGTCAAAACGTTTTCTGGTAGCAAATTAAACCCTTGTTTAGAAGAAGAAGATGTTTGTGTGTGTGTGTGTGTGTGTGTGTGATTATGGTAAAGCCTCCAGGGCTATCTGCCTAAGAGGACTGATGCTTTCGTGGAGGACTTTCTAAGGGAAACTGGCTCTTATACAGGTTACACATGGGAATAACCTCGAAAACGCTCATGCAGCCAGCCCGTTCGCGGGATTCGTACCTCGGATCGAACTACCAGTGTTCAGCGATTTTACCGCTCGGCCGCTGGTGGGCTAGAAGATATGAAACTGAGAGATGTCGGCCGTTAAATGGAACACCGTATTTCCTTACGCACTTCTCCCCCTTTTTGTAGTAAATGTTTCGTAAGTAAATCGAGAGGGAAAAATTATGCGAATACCTCAATTTCCAAAGGACGTGGTTACAGCAAGAACATCAGAAAAGAAAAGTATTCTTTGAATGACCTACATGTAACTATCACAATATTACTTTTTTTAAGTAATCTTTATTCCAACAAGAATGAGTAGTAATATTAACATTAGTTTAACTAATATGATATCTTCATGTCTACATCCCTATAACATAGATCTCGCCGTTGTTATTCCTCAAAATATCTATGCAGCTGCTTCAGCGAAATGGTAAATTGAATGTCAGTTGGTGTTTGCTTCGCTCTGACTTGTCGGTTATTGAATTAGACTAACAAAAAATTCAACAGTTAGATAGGAACGTTTCGGCGGTATCTTCGCAAGTATTTTGCGAGAGTTTGTCTGTTAGTAAGATGAAAACAATCACTATATGAGCAAATTCATTTTAGAATTTAAGGGAGTTCGTTTTCTGAACGCACTGAGAAAGGAGAAAAATCACGCGAATAATTTTAAAAATTTCAGAACCTGGCGCTTTAGATCAAAGAGGAAATATACGCAAGGGAGAAAAGGGATTTACGCGAGAAATACGCTAATTGTTTGCATGCAAGACGTAAGAAAAAAATGATGGTATTATACGCTGAATATATAAAAGCAGAATTCTCTTACATTATAACTTTTATTGTACATTTTATAAGACATCTATATTGTATAGTTTAAACAGTGTGGGATTTTTATTTTTCTGGGAAGCGAACACAAACTGACATTCCGTCTACAACTTCGCCGAGTGAGCTGCACATTCACCTTCTCCAATTATTTATGATTGAATTGAGGCCTAAGGAGTACCAAGGACAACAATAAAACTGTCAAGATTCATTTGCAGGGAACTAAAAATGAAGACATAACAAAGATGCGTGGTTTAAGTATCTGTATTTTTAAAGTATGAAATAAAATATATTTATTCCCAGCCATGGAGACTGTATACAGGGAATTCTAAACATGTGCTACTTTTAACTGTTTAGCCATTTTGCTGTTCAAATGGGTTTCCCAACTAGTCAGTTTGCCGAATCCCAGCTAGCCCGTTCGCCTGCAATAGAATCCAGTCTAAATTGAACTACGAGTATTCACCCGAATCTACATTAATTACACCATCAAGTGATGTGTCTCTTTTTATAACATAAATATTAGTGGTAAAAAATTCAGTATGAGTTAGAGTATCAGTTGTGAAACAGGCTGTTGGCCTTAATTTCTCATTATCAAAACTAATCGAATTACACTTAATGAGTGAGAATTTTTTGATAAGTAAGTTAATAATAATCATAGTTTTAAATAGTAAATAGAGCCGTAAACGACGCCATATCATTAATTTGAATTACTTTATACATTCTGTTCGGTACGCTACACTTAATTCACACTTAAATGGCAGTGTTAATATTTTCATCATAAGTCTGAGTTATTGCCACCAAATATTATCACCCTGTAATACATTTAAAGAAATTAATGAAGAATCTGTACGTTTCTCGCATTGTGAAAAAACAACGGTACCTAGAACCATCCACTTTTGAGTAACGTAGTCCTCTATCTGAATATGGACACCTGGAGGCCCAAAATCTGAATGTCTTTATTTGTTTGATTATCTAGTATTTGATACAGTATAAAACTTTAATTATGATTTATTTATTAGCAATGACCATTCTGTTTTGCCCAATAAAGTGGGGTCCAACCACAATTGTTTATTGTATTTGCCTGAATATTAGAATTATTCAGTAAGAGTTTTACTATTCCTACATGACTCTTACTTACCTCGTTGGCATGAAACTGATTCATTCTTAGACTTATTATAAGCAAAAGTAATGAACACAATACAAAAACATATTACTGAAATTGAATGGTATACAGAGTTCGCACACATGGAAATTAAGTACTTTTAAGAACCATTAATGAAAAAAATTAAGGATCTATAATTCACTCTTCTAATATCATCCTAAAAATAAAATAGATTTTTAAGTAATATAAATTATTACTAAACATGAATTAATTAACATAATTATTAATAAGTTTGAGAATAAAATAAACTACATACAGTATATTAAGTAGCATTAAATATTTTACACTTATAATAGGTAGGACACATTTGAAAGAAGATAAGTGACATTTACGTTTTACTAATAGTTAGCTTTATGTTAATTTTTTTTGTCTCATTTTGTCACATACTTGGTCAGTCTAGAGCAGAGGTTCTCAACCGGTGGTATGCGTACCACTAGTGGTACGTAAGAAGAAAATAGGTGGTACACAAAGAAGCAAAGTATTTTTAACTATTTATTTCAAAAATTAAAACCCCAACATCCTGATTGAGTTTTTTTCTCTAACACTCGTAAATTTATGCGATCTGAGCTTTGTTCGAGAGTGGTGGTAGTAGTAGTAGTACTTTGTGGTGGTGGTACTAAAGGTTTTCAATTTTTGTTTAGATGGTACACGTTAGTCAAAAGGTTGAGAATCGCTGGTCCAGAGGTTTAGTAAATAGCAAGTAGATTTTATGTCAAACGGCATAGGTTAAAATGAGAAGTCAGATCATAATCAGCATGATTCATAACAAAGGACTGATGTTATCACCGCCGCTGCTTGTTTAGAGAGAGACCTGCTGATTAGAACAAACCTGAAAGGCCTGGTGTAGGCACGGTTGGCAAGTGTTGAAAGTTAATCAGGCTCTGTTTGATGCAGTTAGTGTCATAGCTTTGTGTAGAGTTCCAGGGGTTGTAACCCAGTTAATATACTTTTAGGTTCCAATAAGCCATTTAAAGCACCAGAGGTGATAAGTTGTTTTGTATTATTTTAAATCTCACTAGATGCAAAGAATATGTTTTACTTGAATTTCTACATTTTTGTGTTTTATCTTGCGACTACAGTTAGTATTAACGAAAGGCAATAACTCGCTTTAATATGTAGAGATAATTTTTAAGGGTAAGCAGTTAGTTAGAAATTATCAAATTACGTGAATAGGTAACCTTAGTCATTATGGATCCTATTAAAATCTAAATCTAATAAAATTTCACAGTTTAAAATACATGTAATTTATGACACTGATTCTTAAAGGACATTAGAATAATTACACATTTAAAACTACAAAACATTTATGTTTTGTAACAACAACACTCGACAAAATATTTATCCAAAACATCAAACAATATTTATCAACAAAATATTATTTATTAATTTTATTTTAATTTGAAGCTTTACCAAACATTTTGGCTAGTTTATATTGATTTCCTTCTCTTTAAGCATCTTTCCTAACAATAATTAGAGATTTGTCTCAATATACAAACCAGTGCTCTCGCTAGCTTCTGCGTACTTTTATCTCCTAACTTGTAAACTTCTCCATAATGTACCTATGAGGGTTTACTTTATCTGATAAAAGTTAAATAGTCCAAAACCCCCAACAGACGTGAAGCAAATTATCACTATGTCTGAAAGTAACTACAATATCAGACAAAGGTTTAAATAAGCCTTTTATTTAAAAAGAACTTCGAACAAACATAAAGGCATGTTCTGATGCTAACAAAGTCAATTACATCTCATGGTGGCATAATTAAACAAGAACAGTCAAATTCAAACTAAAAATGTGGACGAGTGGTCAAAGATTATACAATTTAATTTTAATTTAATCTGACTCAGTAACTCTATCATATGAGGAAACAGAAATGGAAAATTATAGTAAAGGCTGAAATCATAAACAATTGGGTAATTTACATAATAATAACTGCACATATCTTTGACATAAAAAGATTTTTAATTAACTGTTTTAATTAACTGATTTTTAATTAACATTTTAACATAAAAAGATTTTTAATTAACATCCAGTTGGGAAAAAACTTACTGGGTATAAAATGTCAGCCATTAACTTGAAATTATTTTAAAATTTTTTGAAATTATATTAAACTTGAAATTATTTTAATAAATAAATTTAATCTGGCTCAATAACTCTTATCATATAAGAAACAGAAATGGAAAATTATAGAAAAGGCTGAAATCATAAACAGTTGGGTAATTCACATAATAAGAACTGCACATATCTTTGAAGAATAATTTTCTTTATGTATTCAGTTTCTTTCTTCAGCACGTTTCCTTTTCATTTTAGAATTTTTGGATTTAATTAAGGATTTCCGTTTTTCTAAAAAACACTAAATGCATTTAGAATGTATAGAAAAGTGACTAATTTAATTTCTTTAGTAATATGGAATTCAAAAGAAATATGAAATATATATCAGAGCTGGTGTGGCAGAATTTTTAGAATTTAGTGACAACAAAATCTAGAAATGCCAAAACTTTTAGAATTTAGACAGGCACTGCAAGCAGAATTTAGATAGGCACTATGCAATCGAATTTAGGATCCACAGAGATTTCATCAGATGTCAGAATGCCTCGTGCCACCTCTGTGTATGATGCATTAAGACATATTAGATGGATATTTTACATTGTAAGTTTTCAATTTCTTTATTAATAAAAAAAACCCCTTTCTATAAATCTTTCCTTTCTTCCCAAGTGATAAGATTAGAAGCATTTTTGATATTTTCCATGCTTGTATATAGTGAAAAGCAGAGAATATAAAGGGAAGATAAACATGTTAAAAAAAAAAAATTCTAGTATCAGGAGTAAAACATTCAAATATTATGTCTTCATTGTTCTTCCAGACGTTCTACAAAAAGTAAGAAATTCATCTCAAACTTTCTGTAAAGTACATCCATTACGCGCTGATACCATGGAGACATTTTTCATTTTGTCACATATTTCTCGAATCTTCTAGAATCGTGGGTCTATAAATCTTGCCTTCAAACCGTTCTAAATTTTCCAAGCTGCAATGTCAAAAATACTAAAGAAAAATTATCTCAAACAAATCTGTAAAAGCAAAATGACAGAAATATTTTGGAAAAAAAAAAAAAGGAGAGAAAAAATGTAAAATTAATTTTATAGAGAAAACTGATGCATATTCTGAGACAATTACATGGGTGGGATAGAAACTTTTATATGTCATACAAAGCAGATCATGTTTGTTTAAATAGTTAAACCGAAGGAGTCAAAGGAAATCGATTAATTGGAAAAGGTTTCATTTATTTCTATCAGCTAATCCACTTCCAAAAGCAAAACTTATCTATACAATTCAAAATGGCATTTGACAGGTGATGCGCTAGGATGCCTTCTCTTCAATTTGGTCCTAGAAAAAGTAATAAGAGATTCAAATATCAATACCATCTTTCATAAACTGGTACAGATATTGGCTTTTCCTGATGACATTATCATTATTACTACTACAATACAAGCTGTACTAAAATGGGCTTTTATATCTCTAGAGGAGGCTCACAGGAGGGGCCTGAGAATTAATGAAAATAAAATATATGCCATGCACTAAATGAGGCATCTAGATAGGACACTTAGACATGGGAGAATATAAATTTCAAAGTGTTGCCAGCTTCACATATTTAGGGACTGAAACTTCAACAGAAACAATATTACTACAAAAATACAAAAGAGAATCACTGCAGTCAATAGCTGCTTCAGTGGAATGCAAAAATATATGTACTCAAATGTTGGTCAAAGAAAAACAAAGGTTTTACTGTATAAGACCAATTTTGACATATGCATATGAAACGACCGTAATGCGCATAAATGAGGATATTGTTACGAAATGTCCAGCCGCGGTGAGATACCTTCCCCGCAAAACAGTTTTAGTGTTGCCATAAAATGGCAAGATAAGGCAGAGTTGCCACATTTGGCGAGAAATCGCCCATTTGGCGACAAAACTGGCGATATGCAATGGACGGATGGAAAACCTGCTGGAACGAATTCTTCCTGGTTTAGCCCAGAATGTTCCCGAACACCAGTCAAAACTTATATAAACCCTGCTGGTACGCTAGTATCAAGTTGGTGTCTCTTTTAGCGAGTCAATCCCTGCAGAGTCGATCGAGTTGACAGCCGGGCAGTGAGTGCCAAGTGGGTCGTCGAGTGCACTGAAAGCTGTTATCGCTGTTAATGCATCATCGAGAGGACGTGTTGAGCTCCGGGAACGACTGAACCGAAGAGTCGGGAGCTGTGCTCTGTGTGTCGTCGAGTGCATCGCGAGTTGTAGCAAGTACGTGGAGTTGAGTCGGGTGCTTTGCAGGAAGTACTCTAGTGCTTTGCCGTGAAGCTGTCTCCACTGTGATAGCCTGAGCTAACATGGAGGCTGTGTCGCTGATCGTGTCAGCGTGTTTATAGTAGTTCATCGACGGCTGTAAAATGTGTTTTGGAGCTGTCCTCACAATACTGGCCAATAACGTATGTTTCGATACTTCATCAAGTAATATTGTCATTATTCTCTCCAAATCCTCACGAACCCCATACGAACGTGAAGGAAAAAAATAACGTAACAACTGTTGTCAGAAGAAAAACATAACAATATGTTGGGCATCTTTGAAAGGAAGGTTTTTGAGAAGTACTTTTGGAGGAATACAAAAATATAGTGTGTGGCTTAGAAGATCAAATTTGAAGCTATATCGCAAATATAACGAACATGACATCATTTAAAAAACAAAGAATAAAATGGGCAGACCATGTAAATAAAAAAAGTCTTCAACGGCAGACCAAATCTAAGATGACTACATAATGGCCTACTGGTCTTAAAATCCAAAAACTGTAAAACGCTAGCTGTGAGAATATTGGCCTGAAAAAAGCTTTTTGAGAACGCCAGGGTGAACTTTGGAGGATTTACTGGAGGATGGAATTATTAACTCAAGAATACTGAGGTGCATGTTATAAATTTGGGACTCCATCATAAATAAATCAATGCATTCAAAATTTATAAGGAATGAAATTCCACATAAAAGAAAAGCTCGGAAAATCCCGAATTCCAGGTACAGGAAAATTCCGCTAGTGGTATGTAAAAAACAGAATTCTTATTAAAAAAGCCAATTGAATGGCAAAAATGTCAACTTTAAAATTATAAAAACAATCAACAAATTTGTTTACCAACTTGAAAAGTATCACCATACAAAAGCACATAAGTTTTTTAAATAACATTCAGTCAAAAAAGACACATATTTTGATTACTATAAAATCTCACTGCACCTGGAAAGTTGGCAAAGGTGTTGCCAGTTTTTATTGGGCAACACACAAATAGACATTTATATGCATTAAAGACGTATATATAAATATAAGCATCTTACCAAGGTCTTCGTTCAGAAACTTTTCATATTTTCATACTGATTAATCCATAGTGTGTCTTATGAAGATTTTGAATTTGAAGGTAGCCACAGATACAAAATTATGTATCCACTTTTCAGTAGCAAGGCAACAGTTTTCTAATGCAATTATTTGTTGGGCTTTTGCTACACAGCAATACATATGCTGGCTGGATCTAACTGATCTGATTTCTACATGAATATTCCACACTTTGGGATTCAATGCTTCGACTGCAACATCAAAAGGTAATTCGCTGATTTCAATTCAGTGTAATGGTGGTGTAATTCAAGAGGACTTGTTTTCAATTATGGTACGTTTCCGAAAACATATTTATGCTTTTACAGCGTATATCAGAAAGATGTACCGAATGGTATCAATTCATCCTACTCAACAGCAGCTACAGATAATTTTTTGGAAAGAGTCAATTAATGGTCCAGTTAAAACTTTTGAGTTGAACACGGTCACTTATGACAAAGTGCATCTTTTTTACCCATGAGAACATTACGTCAGCTTGCTATGGATGAGCTCACAAATTTTCTATTAGCAGCTGCAGTTCTACAGAGTGATTTTTACATGGATGATGTGCTAACAGGGTCCAATTCATTGAGGTCGGCAAAAGAGCTACAGCATGAACTAACTGAGATTTTAAAAAGTGCAACTATGACTCTGCACAAATGGTGTAGCAACAATCCTGAGCTTGCAGTTAATGTTGATGATGAATACACATTTCAGTGCGAAAATGAAGTCTCAGCTCTTGGTGTTTCCTGGAAAGCATATGAAGATTGTTTTAATTTTAAGGTTAGGTTAGGCTATTTAATTACGGCAAAGCCTTGAGGTCTTCGTGGAGGTCTCTCTAAGGGAAACTGGCTCGTATACATGTTGCACTTGGGGAAAAACCACGAAAACATCCAAGCAGCCAGCCCGTTCGCGGGATTCGAACCTCGAGCCAAACTACCAGTGTTCAACGACTTTCCCGCTCGGCCGCTGGTGGGCTGTTTTAATTTTAAAGTGAAAGTAGTAAATGAGTGTGGAATTACTAAAAGGCAAGTTTTGTCGACAATAGCGAGAATCTTTGACCTACTTGGTTTATTGGATCCCGTGATAGCTAAAGCTAAAATATTTCTTTAGAGACTATGGTTTTTGAAGTTCAATTGGGACGATCTTCTACCTGAAAAGAAGCCAAAGAATGGCAACGGTTTTTCTCTGAACTGCCAAATATTTGTAAATTAGAAATTAACAGATGCATTCTTGTCACAGAAGCAATTGTTATTGAATTACATGGATTTTGTGACGCCTCCGAGTTAGCTTATGTAGCTGTAGTTTATTGAAAATCCGTCTCCCAATATGGTGAAGTAGTAATATAAGGCTTGTAACAAGTAAATCAAGAGTTTCTCCTATAAAGCAAGTTACCATACCAAGATTACAGTTATGTGCAGCTGTATTGCTTGCGAAGTTATTGACTCGAGTAATATCTGCTCTGTAATAATGTATTTTTCTGGAGTGACTCTATGATAGTCTTTTCCTGGCTGCAAAAGGAGCTCTGCTGTATGAAAACGTTTGTTGCTAATCGAGTTGCAGTGGTTCAAGAAATGACAGATGTGCAACAGTGGCGGCACGTTCCATTCAGTGAAAATACGGCTGATATTATCTCCAGGGGACTTGACTCAATCAAGTTTGTCCAAAGTGAACTATGTTATCCTGGTTTCTTGATGAAGGATGAGTAGCCATGTAAAAGTTATTCCTACTGAACTTTTGTGAAAGATTTCCTTAATGAACTCAAAAAACTTAATGACTCTAAAATTTCACTTAATATAAAAGTCAATTATTTCCTAAGTGAATTCTTAAATTCGAGTAATAATTATGTTAAACTTTTGCATATTTTAAGTTATATTTACAGGTTCTACAATAATTGCAAGGCTAAGAACAAGATTAGCTGTCCTCTTAGCAGTGAAGAAATTAAACATGCGGAATTAAAACTAATCAAAATCGTTCAAGAAGAGTTTAAAAAAGAATTAGCTAGTCTCCAGAAAGATGGTAAAGTGGTTCCGAAACAGTAAGTTAAAAAAAAATGTATCCCTTTTTAGATAAAGAAAATATTTTGCGAATAGGCGAAATAGTAAGTATAACTTTGAAAGAAAATTTCCTATAATATTGCCGAAAAATCATAGATTAACGATCTTATATTTCTCTCTAATCTTGAGATGATCTATAAAAAATACATGCACATTGGACCTCAAGGATTACTGTGCAATATTAGACAGAAATTTTGGCCTTTAGGTGCTCGTAAACTTTGTAGGAAAATAGTCCATGGCTGTATGATTTGCTTTAAAGCAAAACCAGCCCCTAGTGACCAGCTCATGGCCCATTTACCACAAGAAAGAGTTACACCAAACTTCCCAGGAGTTGATTTTTCTGGGCTATTTATGATAAACTACAAAAATCAGAAGAAAGGAGTTCTAAATAAAAGTGAGGAGTAAAGTTCTTAACAAAAGGCGTATTCTTCTAGTGAGGCCTTTATCACAGCATTAAAAAGATTTGTTAGCAGAAGAGGTAAGTGTGCACGTACCTTTTCCGACAACGCGAGAAATTTTGTTGGAAGTAATTTAGAACTGAAAAAAACTGAACAAGTTGATCAACAAACTAGACGAGAAGTTGGGAATTATTTATGCGTCGAAGGCATTGATTGGACTTTCATTCCTACACGTGCTGCTAATCACAGAGGACTCTGGGACGCAGCCGTCAAGTAAGTCAAACATCATCTCAAACGTATGGTGGGAAATTTAAAATTAACATTGGAGGAATTTTTAACTATAATTACTCAAATTGAGGGGATACTTAATTCACGCCCACTGTATCCTATGTCAGCTGAGTTAGATGACTTTGACGTCTTGAAGCCTGGTCATTTTTTGATTGGAAGACCAATAACTGCATTAGTAGAACCCAGCATTTTAAATGCAAATGATAACATGTTAAACAACTGGAAAAAATTAACGAAAGTAATTCATTCCATCTGTAAATGTTGGTTAAACAATTATTTAAGTACACTTCAACAAAGAAATAAATGATATTATGGAAAAAATATTGTAGAAGTTGGTACTATGGTCATTCTATGAGAAGATAATACACCTGTTTAATAATACACCACTAGGTAGAATTATAGAAACGCGAGCAGGTAAAGATAATAAAGTAAGAGTCGTAAAAGTAAAAAAAAAAAAAAAAAAAAAACTTTTATAAGGCCAATTTTTAAAATTTGCATTTTACCTTTACTTAAATGAGTAAAATTAAAGTAATTACAAGATGTAGATTTATGTAATTATATTGTAATTAGATTGTGTTGCAATGCTTATGAAAATTTTAAATTGTTGAATGTAACCACGTCAACGCCGGGCGGTATGTTCATGCCTGCGAGTGCAGCGCTCCTGGTGTAAAAAAATTGTTACTGGTAAGTTAGTTGCCAAGAGTACGAGATGCAGTAGGTTTAATACATTGAGTGCCAGTTTTATTTACAGTCCATTTTAGAGAATATAATAATATTATCTTTGAAGAAAGCGAACCGGTCAACAGCCTCCTTATTCCTGTTATTAAAAAATTTTTCTTTCCTGTCCATCCCCCGGGGGGGGAGGGGAGTTGACGCAGAGAACTCTCTTAGGCTACTGGCTAGGATTGTACCTAGACAGTCTCGGCCATGGGGGTATAATATTATTGAATTGTGTGGTTCCACGTGCCCAGGAGGATATACCTCAGGACTAACTGTTGGCCTGCCTGGGTGGGTAGGCCTCGGTGTGGGACGGCACCATAGTTTGCTAAGTAATGACAATATTGTGAACTGCAGCCCGCATAGTAATGGTAGGTAGTCTTTAAATGACCAGTCAGATCTCCAAAGTGACATTTTCCCGCCACAGTGAAACCTGAGAATCGGGAATGGTAGCCCCGCGGGCACAGGAGGTAGCCGTGGTTATAGAGACCATTTTTAGTCTGCCACCCAGAATTGGGAACCCGGGGTGGTAGTATGATTAGTGTATGTTCTTGGGAGACTAAATTCTGGGATCCAGCCCCTTGCCTGATATGGGGGTTCCACAGTTGGTACCAGACGTGTAATGACAAAGAACGGGGCACGTAATATTTCTCTCTAATATTGGGGGGAGGGGGCATCTGGGCTAGGTCCATCAACAGTAACTATGCTAGCACTTATACTGAAGTTTTAAGTGCAGGCAAAGTAGCCTCACCTTTGCTTGCCTTGACCAAATTTATAGTTAAATTTCAGTTATAAATCGCCAGGAATGAACCGGATATCTGTAAGTATGTATGTTAATAATCAGACAGAACTTAACATGGTTAATTTACCAGCATGTTAAGATTACCCTGTCAGCCATCAGGATTAGTATTCATATTAATCATTGTGAAAATGTTCCAAATAAAATACAAATGAAAGTGAAAAAAGCTGTCAACAAAACTGTCTCAGAAAAGTAAAATTTGTTGCTAGAATACCATGGAGATATTTAGATACCAAAGACGAAAGTTGGCTCACCTTGCCAATTTTCGTGTTTGGTATGAGGCGAACTTTTTTGGTGATGTGAGATCATGAATCTAGGATCAATAAGATCATCATTTGAAGAAATAAATGAAAGTTTTGCTTGAATTATGCTCAAAAGATGAGGCTAAAGATCATGATATATGTGGCACCATTACGCTTTCATTCGATTTTGCTCGTACAACTCAGGTTTAAAGGTGTTAAATGCAAATAAGAACTGTAGCATATTTGCGTTGCTACGCTACCAACATTATACCAGTAAGAAATGTAAAGAAACCTTACACATAGAATATCAGTGTGTGAAAATGCATGTCTTCCAGTTATTCTGTATATTTGAGTAATAAAGTCTTGTTCGTTCAAAATTAGAGAGATTTCTCTAAAAATTCATTACAGACGTATAAAAGAAATAAATATCTAGTGGTAATCACTGGGATAAAGGTGAAACCAGTGTTTATTTAAAAACAAAAGAAATACAGTATGTGTGAGTATTAGTTTTTATGAATACTGTGCCATTTTATATGAAAGTGTTTCATCTTATTATTCAATTCAACTAATAGAATGATATTCTAAGTTTGGATTAAGCATCAAAATACTTAAGCCTGATTACGATGTTCTTTTAAAATTTGAGCTCTTCTATTTAGAGTGGCAAATTTACTATGTTAATGTTAGAATATATTTATATTATGAAAAGTAAGATTTGTCTTACCCAAACAGCCTCTGAGAACTAAATCAGAATCCACGAATGGATTCACATTTTTTAACTTTAATTTACGTAAGACATTTCTATGCCGTATGTAATTGGTGAATGTCCTTTTCAAAGCATTCACTTTCTGTTTGTTGTATCAGGAACATTTGGCCATGCTGAACACTAATTGGTCCTGAAAATCTTTCTAAGGGCCCTTTTTCAAATAAACCTGAAAATATAACTAATAACATATAAAATAATTATATAATTATTACTTAATTTAAGTAAATTATGTAAAAGGCTATTCACTTTTATCTCAAATAGTTACTGTCCGAGTTGGATAATTTCTGCCCAACAGAAGTGCCTGACCACACAATTTGTGATGCACTAGCTTATCAGGATTCTGATTCGATGCCATGGTTGAACAGATGAAAAGTTCTTGAATTGTGGCCGCACTATGCTGAACAAACATCTTATCATCTGCAGGTTCCTTTTATATCCATTCGAGGGCTATCATTGAGTCTATCCATAAGTAGACTTGAGTCACTGCTAATTTCAAGGCGATAAGGGCGTTTTTAACCAACTCGGGCAATAAGACAGTGGCACATAGCTCAAGCCTTGAGAATGATTAGGCTCTTAAGAGGAGCAACTCTTGATTTGCTCAAGATTAACCTTACCAATGTTCTCCCAGAAGAATATACAGACTTGCAATAAACTGCTCCGAAAATATGTTCATAAGCATCGGCAAAACAATGAATTTCAACAATTTTAGCTTAATCAACCACTACATGTCTGTCATTATTGATGTTGTTTATGCTCTCTAGTGTCAAAAGATATTGATGCCGTTCCTGATTTTCTGCAGTAGGAAGTCCATCATTCGAATTAAATTTGACGGCACAGTTTCTGCATAAAAATCTTTGCTTTGGCTTATAGTTGGGCCAAAAAGACCAAAAGGATCAAATAATCTAGCAACTGAAGATAAGACACATCACTTATGTATGTGATATGATACAAATACAGAAATGATATCCCTCTATACAGATGAATGAAAATGTCAAGATCACGTTGGTGTAGCCTTTGTAGCAGGAAAAAAAATTCTGGGATATCGATTACACCCGACTTGCAGCGTTTTTTCCTCTGAACTCACTGCAGTTTATCATGCTCTAAACATTTATGTCAAAAGAATGTTGGAGGATTTTCGTTATCTATACAGATTCCTTGAGTGTCCTAACATCATTTAAAGAGCTTAAGTATAAATTCATATTGCAGTATTACCAGAATTCTGAAGCTTAATCAGACTAAAATATCGAAGATATCAGATTCTTTATTTCTGCATCTCTGGCCAGGGTGGCATAAAAGCGAATGAACTTGCAGACATTACAGCTAAAACTGCTAACTACAATATCCAATTCCCAGATTTCACTCATAGATATTAGTGCGATGATGAATCTTTTTTAATAAATGGCAGAGATATCGTTTGGTCACCCAAACGATTAATAGGCTGAGAAATGTTAAATCCACAACTGAATGCTGGCTGTATATGGCAAATAGAGGAGAACAAGTTATCTTGACCCGGTTGAGAATAGGTCATTGCCCATACGGCTCTAACATTTTAAACATTACTTCAGTACTGAGATTCTTCAGTGTACTTTCAGTTTGCTTTGTTAATGTTTATACATGAAAAAATTATTCCTATGCCTATTTGGTAAACTGATAAGTATAAGGATTCATAATAATATTTGAATAACATAATGTAATAATATAATGTCATTTATGTAGTTTTATAATAACGTTCATAATTAGATGGCATTTTAGTTTTATTACAATTTAAAAAATCACCATATTATGAAGATTAATTAGAATTTTAAAATTGTAATATTTTGGAAAAAAATATATGTTCTCAAATTTAAACATTCTTTTAATTTAGCTTCATTTAATTCTTTCTGGTACTTGTATTTTAATATTGGATAAAATCCAATCTGGAAAAAAACAGTGAAACTTTCAGGGCAAAAAAGTAACTGTAGTGGAGGACACATCTTTAATTTAAACAATGTGTAGATACAGAACTATACTCATTATAATAATTTGGAACACCATTTTAAAGAATTTCAATGCTAACAGCAAATCCATACAATCAGCTCAATGCAACATCAATCCAACTGGAGGCTTTGCTGTAAGCTCTGAGAAAGGAACCGTTTTTTCTTGTTACTTTTGAGTTCAAGCCTAACTGGAGGCTTTGCTGTAAGCTCTGAGAAAGGAGCCTACTACTTTTAAGTTCTTATTTAGAGAAATAAAGGGTAATTAACCCTTCTTGAATTTTACGTTTGTTTTTCTTAAGCGATTATTCTCTTATTCCTTAATGAGGTTCCTACACATTTATCTGTCAGATAGAAAGTTAGAACCCCACAAACTGTTGGGGTTATATTGTGATTCAATATTTATTATATACTGGCATTAAATGCCATCACTCTCATCGAAGATTTTTAACCCTCCAGGCAGTGAAGATCATGTATCGACATCTTTGGATTTACACTAATGATTGGTAAATGTATTAAGTTTCAGCATACTGAATTTCCTAGATGCATTCATATACAGACAATTACATACAGTTACATACATTTTGCGATGCATCAGAGTTTGCTTATCCATCAGTGATTTCTCATGGGCAAGGATGAAGATAATGTAATGATTGCAGTTATTCCTATTTAAGAATGTGAAGATGTTTTCCTGTCTGAACTTGTAGTTGTTCAAGAAAAATAGGTATATATTTTCTTTTTTCATTGCAGCATTGGCAAGCAGAGAAAACATTTGGCTGAGTTTTGGGGGTATACGAAAAGGATTCAAAAAAAGAAAAGGAGATTAGTAATTATTTTAATATTTGATTATGAATAGGATAGGATTTCATAGGATTGACCAAAATTACAGAAAAGTACTTGAGCAGAGTGTAATTCAGATCTACCAACCTAGTAAATAAAAATTGGAATATGAATGGAATTAATGAAATGGATTAAATTCTCTTACCTTATGAGGTATTTTTCCCTCTTCCCTTCCACCATGCTTTAGTGCTGTAACTGTTCACAAATGAACTCCACTGTCCTCAGAAGCTGGTGCGTTGGGCAGTGTACTCGTAAACCAAATTGCTCGTCAATAAGGACTTTTTGGCTCCAGAGAAAACTAACTATTTAGGCCTTTAAGTAGCACAAAATCATATCTTAGATAATGAAGATAGGAAGCCGGTTGGGTTTTCATTTTGAGGATTTGAACGGTACTAGCCAGGTTTCAGAATCGGCACGACGAGCGTGCGCTTCCAGCTTTGAGGAAAACAGCAATGCAGTAACGTATAACTGATCAGCATTGCTAAGAAAAATATATAACAGGTAGGAAGGTATTTAATCATGCGATTAGTAATAGAGTCAATGCTGGAGTCTTCTTAGGTTTGAGCTTAGCGACATATTCCCTTACTTTGCTCAGTGTTGCATATTGCATCATAAATCTCTCCTGCATGGAGAGTTAAGAAATCGTGCAACATCATGTCGGAAGGAAGTTGCGGTCTTGGCAAAAACTCCCATTACGTGGTGTGAACTGTGTTTGGAGACTATCGGCTAGTAACTCAGTTTTCTTCATGTCTGTATGGGCCACCACCACTGCATCCTTAGCTAAGGACGGAATGTGTGATTTATGTTTGCAAAGTCTGGCAGATGCATGCCAAAGATTAATTTATCTGAGATAGTTTCGGTCTGAATGTGGTCAGAATATCATGATTGGGTGTACTGGTCATATGATGCCTTGATCTCATTTTGGAGAGTATGAAGTTGTAATTTTAGTTCAGAACTCCAAGTTCTTTCTCAAGGTCTTCGTACTTTATTCTTTTCACGAATTCTAAATTTACCTTCTGTTGGTGGTTTAGAATAAACTGGGGCGTATGGTAAGTATTTGTTAACGTTGAAGTTAATTCATAAACTGCCTCATCAATGCTGGATTTAATTTCAAGGGAGCGTCAAATTTTAGTGTTCAGTTTAAAATGAACGTGCTCCCAATTTGTTGAGACGAGTGCCGAAGAATTTTGATAAAGAGTTACAGTTAAGGTCGATGAGCACGGGGTTGTGTTCTGAGGATAATCAGCATTCTACAGTCACTTGATACCCAAATGGAATATTTCGAAAAAGAGTCAAATCAATAAACGACAGGACTCCTGTGTATCACATTGTGTAGGGAAATCCGGAGCAACACTGAACCCATTGTAGGAGGCAATTTAGATCACCAGCAATTGTGATATTGTTTGAAATAGTGAGCAGCTTGTTGAAATCTTCGGCTAGGAATTTTTTATGAGGTGGAAGATAGGGAAGAGATCCAAGACTAAGGGAGGATGAAAAATTCCCCCGATATCTAGCACGAGAATCCGAGGCTTGTCTGTCATTTTGATAAAAATTATAATTTGTAAGCTTGGGAGCTCTTCCTGGCCGGAGTTTGGTCTCTAGGACAAAAATAATGTCAAAGCCCTTCTCATCTACGTAATCACAAATAATGCTGTTAGCATTCCAGGTACATAATTTTAAAAAATTCAAACCTCTTAAAGTATTGAATGTTAATGATTGGGGGAGAGAGCTCGTTAAAACATTTAAGAGTGAAAATCCAGGGAGAACTTTAGTAGAAAGTGGTAAAAGTTGCAGTCAGTCATAATTTGAACTATTATTTGCATTGAAGGTAGGACCAACGAAAGGACAGGATAGAGACAGGGTTGGGTAGTGGGTACTGAGTCTGAACTTTAGGTGCAGGGTTTACGGCCGGCTGCGGGGTATTAGTATCAGCACTAAGTTGAAATTTTCCAAGTTTTCAAACTGATTAGATGTGCTGGTAGTTTTATTAATATTATTGATATTATTAATAAAACTTATTAGAAAAAACGTCCCTGGGACTTTCTTTGCAATACGGTAAAGCAAATCCTTTGGAGTCTACTGGTTGAAATTTTTTTTTGTCTTCAGTCTTTTGAGAATTAGTTTTTGCAGAACTAAGAGAGGGGTTGAATACCAGTAGCAGTACTGCTGCTGTTTTTAGAATTCAGTTTGTTGCAATAGGCCAAAAATTTTTGTTCTGTGGCTGGTAGTGTAAACAAGTAAACACCAAGGCTCACACAAAGCGTTTTTAAGTAAAATAAAATTTTCTTACCGTCGGCTATCATCTGTTTCAGCATCGGCTCTTTGTTTGGCTTGACCTGAAGTGATTTCAAACATCTTCTCCATGTGGTGGTTCTTCAGTGCATAAATCTGTATCATATTTTTGAGCAGTTCATTTGGAGATAGTTGAGGTGGCCATATCTCAATTCGTAATAACATGAAGAGGTCCAGGAGGCTACATAATCGCCTTTATAGCAGGATGACTGCCAGCTGGCGAAGCCGCCTTCAGGTTAGCAATCTAAACTGCTGAGCTCAGAGCTCGTCAGCGAACGACCGTAACTCTTGGCGGCCGTGACGCAAATCAAAATAAAAAAATCAAGATACCTTGCCGGTCTGATTATACATTTCTGTAAACTGGAATTGATCAATCACGTGAATAAACGACACATACGAAAAGTCAAATTTCTAAGCTACGCCTCATGAACATCACGATGGACTGCTGAACTCAGAGACAAGTCAATTTTTGTTTTCCCCTGCTCGAAAATTTTCGTAAGTATTTTTTGCTTATTCTGTTCGCAAAGCATAGGGTGTCAGAAACAAGACGCATTTATTATCTTTCTTTCATAGTTTGCTATTGAAAAGTGGTAACTGTCGGATCTTTGTCTTAACGTATCATTTGCGAGCACCAAAATAAAGCAACCAATTATAGTGAGAAGAATCCTTGCATATTTTGTGAAAAATTTCATGAAAGTCGAGATTGCTTTGTTGCTCAGAAGATGCCTCTGAGTCAAAAGAATGGTGAAATTAAGGAAAAGAAGGGTTGCTTCTTCTGCCTCAAAATGGGACACGGCCAAGCAATGCAAGAAAAATGTACGATGTTTGATATGCTCGAAAAGACATTGGGGTGTCATGTGTCCAGATTTGCCCACCAATCAAAAAAAAGAGCAATGATGTTGAAAAGAATAAAGAAGAGGAATCACAAAACGTATCACTTGCGAGCACTAATTTCCCAGATGGAGTGTTTCTTTTATTAAAGGAGACGTAGACGTACGGTGCCATACAATTGGATTTGAATATTTAATTCATGCACTTTTGGGAAGAGTAACAACAAAGTGAGAAATTCACAAACGCTATGAAGTGAACGTTAGAAGCCTAAAATGTAATTTTTCTAGACGATTAATCTTGTTGGATCAGTCAAAGATTTGTAAACTAGTAGTCAGTTTAAAGCCTGGACCACGGATAGAAGGCTTAAATATCTATCTATATATCTGATGTAGGAAGAAGGGATTTAATAATAGAAGTTCTTATTCGAGCTGATGTCGCAGACGTAAGGTATTTCTCCTGCCTTCTTAGCATGCCTTCAGCATACTCGGCACGTATTCGAGGTCCCGTTGTTCGAATCCTGGCGAGGGCATTCCTCATATTTCAAACTTTTCTGCTTTCAAAAAATACCTAACGTCTCTAAGCGGTGGTGGATAATTTTCCACCACAAGGATTCGGCGACTAGGTCCTCTAATCCCCAGTCACCCTTTAAAAGGGGGGAGCATATAAGATATTTCTCCCACCTTTTTATATCATGCCTTCGTCGTGTAACGGTTAGCATATTCGGCGCATATTCAAAAAGTCCGTGGTTTCAATCATCTCTCCTGCTTCCAAATAATCTAATGTCTCTACAATCGGAAGAATTCAGAAATAGAAAATGGGCTGACTGCTGTGGAATCACCACTTGGATGGGCAGTCATGGGAAAGATAAATGATCAAGTTTCAGAAAGAAACTACTTATCTGTGACATCAACAATAATATCCATGTTGACTCAAGAAAACTTGTGGAAGCACTAGGAACAGATGCTAAAAGAAAATAAATCTGATTCAGAGTTAGAAGAAGCAATGTGGGATCATTTTCACAAGATTCTTCGTGGTTGATATCAAATCAGTTTACTTTGGGTCCAATGATAAAGAAGCTTTACCAAGTAACAGAGAAGTTTCTAAAAAATGATTGATTTCCGTAACAAAGAAGCTCCTGCTGAAAGATAAATCTGACACATAAAATGCAGTGTATTGTGTGAAGAATGGCTCGAATCTGGAGTAATACAAGAAATACTGGAAAAAGAGGAACGAGTTAATAATCATTACCTTCCCCACAGACCGGTCTTGAACGAAAAGTGTACAGCATTATTTGACGCTTCATGCAAGCAAAAAGATTTCTTGTCACTTAATGACTGTCAGGCAAAAGATCAAAACTTAATTGAATTGATACCTAGATTGCTTCTGGAATTTAGCAAGGAAAAATACAGATTATCTCAGATAATAGAGATGTTCTTCAAATATCTGTTCAAAGAAATAATCGTGATTTCTTAGGATTCCTGTGGTGCATAAACTGGGAACAAAAGGAAATAATAAAATTTCGCAGCTGTAGAGAAGTCTTCGAACTAAAATGCAGTCCGTTTCTTTTAGGAGCAGTAATCAACACTCATTTAGACGAATGTGAACTTTCTTTGAAGAAGCGTTTAAAAAACTGAACAATTCCTTCTATGTTCACAACTGTGTCCCTTCAGAGAATTCGAATAAAGAAAAAGAATAATTTATTGCAAAATCAACTCAGTTAATGGCAAATGCTAACTTCGACTTAAGAGGGTGGGAATAAACAGAATTCAGCAGTGAAAAATCTACAATGGGTGAACTACTGAAAGTACTTCATCTTCTGTGGCATAAATATGAAGAGTCATCCCTTTGTGACATCCCTAATATCGCTTGACTGAGTTGTCAGTGACAAGACGAAACGTACTATGTACTTGTACAGAGTTTTTTTACCGATGCTAGTGTAGTATATTTGAGAAGACAATATAAAGAAGTGACTCTACTGCAAGCCAAAGCATGAGCAGCTCCCTTGAAAAAAACAAGCATACCACAACTTGAATTGCTTGCTTGTCTTACTGGAGTGCGATAAGCCTCATTTATCATGAAAAATAAGGTTGAAATTTCAAAGGAATATTACTGGACAGATTCTTCATCAGGACTTTTCTGAATAAAGAACGTAGAAGTTCGGAGCACTTTTGTAAATATTAGTTTCAGAAATTAGAATACTATCGGACCAGGAAAACTGGCACCATGTCCGGTGCAGAAAACCATCCGATATGCCATCAAGAGGATGTTCCGCGAAGAAACTTATTAAATCAAGATGGTGGGAGGGCCCACCTTGGTTGACACAGGCGGCAGAAGAATGGCCTCTTTCTATCCCAATCCATAATAAAGAAGAGGTTAATATTGGCTGCTACATACAAAATCGACTGGAAGTTCAGTCCACCCGCAGCATCATGGTGGGGCGGCTTTTGGGAATGACTTGTTTAAATGGTTGTAAAAACTCTTGTGTCAAGTCTTAGGCCAGTCGTGTCTGAATTATTAAGAACTGATAAGTGTGATGTGCGACTGTGAATGCCAGACCACTCACTAATCTGTCAGAGGACTCTGATAGTCTCATCCGTTTGACACCGTCCTTATTTTTAGGTGAAATTCCAGTCTTTGTCCTAACTTGGATCACCTTGATAAAGTTTATTTCTGAAACATCTACAGAATTTACGAGCACTCTTGAGAAATGAGATTTAGAAATGGATATCTCAGGTTGTTAATGCAACATCATCTACAGTGCCGATTTCTCAACAAATAAAAATTCAGGGATATAGTTCTCATTGTGTGTGATGACAAATGCAAAATTCTGCAGCCTGTAGTGATTGAGCTATAACCAGGAAAAGAGGGAACATTTGAGTAGTTTGTGTCAGAACCATGTCTAGAAAATTATTTCGAACAATCCAGAGAACATTCCGTCTGGAAATACCTTCATCTTTGGAGTTAGACGAAGCAAATGAAACTGAGACGCAGGGTAAAGACAATGTAGTTTAAAAATTTGAACAAATTAAAATTTCAACTAATTTCTTACCTGAACATTACTTAAGTCATTTTAGTGTAGGAATTTAATAACTTAATTTTCTTTTTGTTTACTATTTAGCCCTAATATTTGTATGGACAGTATTTTTTTTGATTGATCGATTGATTAAGTGTATGTCATCAATCAAAAGGTGGGAGGAAGTATTGTTGGAACCAAGCCTCAGTTGTTATCTTTCTTTCATAGTTTGTCACCGTCTGAGCTTTGTTGTAGTTTGTTGTTTTACGGATTTTGAAAATACACATGACACTTTGGAATATTAGAGGTAAAATTATTTTATTTTACATTTACTAGGATAACGATCAACAAACCTCGGATAAATTATGATCAGCAATTGAAAACATCTCAAATAGTCAAGCAAACGCCCCCCCCCCAAAAAAAAGAGTGAAAAAATTGAGTCAAAAATATAATCAAAAATCTTAAATTAAAACTTTTCATCTAAAAGTATGCTTTGATGGAGAAAACTTATTGCTACCTTCCACCAAATAAAAGATGTTTTAGAGGTAATAACTTAAACTGGAATTCAAATTTCAGGTAATGTCTTCTAAATCTTAAAAACAATACTTATTATTTTTCAAATATTTTTGTTATTTTTAATCTTCATGATCCCCCAGTTTGACTCTAAATTGCTTTATCTATTCATAATTTTTTTTATTCCTGCCCTTAATATTACATTTTTTTGTGGTACTTATCAATATACGACAGGTTAAATCAATACTCCCCCCCCAAAAAAAAGAGTAAGTAGATATTTTTTTTTAACTTTATAATTGTATATTTCAATTTTTATTTAAAACAATTAATAAGCTGTTTTCAAAAATTGCAGAGATATTTATTCCCACATATATTGTTTTAATGTTAAATAATTATATCCTATAAAACATATTTTAAAGTATTTGAAATTAAGTAATATTTTAATTCTTTTAAACGTTGGTATGATGGTTTTTAATTCGATATTCAATTTAAGTAATATTTTAATCTAATTAAAAGTTGGTGCAATGTTTTTATAGCGGTGTTTTTATTCTACTTCTTAAAACAACGTTAGAATAGGAATAGCATGTATTAAAATATTTGCAATCAATATTCATTTTGTAATTTTGTTTTTGAAAGTAAGACAGTCTTATGAAGCACTTTTATGAACTGGTTTAAACACACATATATGTGACTGCAATATTTTTTGTATTTAACAAAGAGACGCATGAAGCTTTATTTCATTTCTTTCAGGTGTTGGAGATGGTTCATTACATGTTAGAAAAGAATGATTGGATGGCCAAACAAACTAAAACAAAAGGTGTTCTTATATTTTTCCTTTTTCTAATATTATTTAAATTTTATAATATAATACTGTGTTTTTTTTGCAGTGGATCTTCCGATCATCAACAGCATCCTCATTAAAATCATTATCAATCATCTTCAAATGCCCGAGTTGAGAACCTAGTTATAACAAGAATCGTAATAAAAAAATAACCACATTTACAAGGTGTCAAATGCTAATAATCTCATCCTCACATCAGCCAGTTACATATTCCTAGTATGCTCCATTAAAAGTATCAGGATATCCTAGATTTCATTCTGCAACCAGAAACTTCCATGATCATGTACAATCAAAACTGATCACCTGAAATTTTCAAATGCCACATTTTAATTTTTCAATAAATAGTCTGATTTATTTTTAGTGTAAATCTATTTAACTTGCATAGAAAGAAAATTACACTTTAGAATTTAAATATAATGTTAAATTAAAACTCATGTTAATTTCTTAAATAAAATAACCAAAAAAGTATGCGATAATATCTTTTCCAAAATCCTCTGTATGCATTCTTCGTAAAATGTTTATACATTGCGAAGAATATTACATAAATAAATTAACTGTTTATTCAGATATACACATTGCCTTCTTAATCCCCTTCCTACTTATATGCTCATCAGTACCATTAAGTTAGTATCTCTAAAATTGCATGCTATTACTAGAAGAAAAACACACAGAAGTGATACATCTGTTACCAATGGGTAAAAAAAGGTTTCTCATTGAAAAACTTCTACTTTGTTCCCCTTGAAAACTCTACCAGTTTCTAGTCAATGACAATAATTACCGTATTTATGCGAATCTAATGCGCATCCCCATTTTAAAACTTTAAATAATAAAAAAATTGTTTGTCGGCGAATGTAATGCGCATCAATGATATGAGAAATTTATTGAATCTTATTTTATGCAACAATGGATTTGTATATAAACTATCAATTAATGGTATGATAATTTTATTTAAATTTAGATACCATATTTTATACAACAATGGATTTATAGATAAAGTAGCAGAACATAGAATTAACCTATTAGTGGGCTAGTGTCATGTGAAACAATCATTGTTAATTAGCACTACCGTATATACGGTACCTATCGTAAAATATGAACATGAAATAAATCGTAACATTTCTATCTAGCGGCATGTTTTCCGTTTGAAGGTTAAGAAAGGGGGAAGTTTGCACCCGTCTGCTGTTATTGCCAGAATCACTGTTACGCGTTGTTTTTCACATCCCGAAGTTTTGATGATAACTTCCTTAGTCCCCTTCTCGTAATGGTGTAGTTACGAGGCATATCATGAACTCTCTCCCTGCCTTTCTATTGCCACTTTTTTCAGCATAAAGAATTACTTTACGTTTGAAAGTAGCGTCTTCTCTGTTTGCCCTCCATTTCGTGACTACGTACTCTGCAGTTTGTATCCTCTATGCAATAATGTGTCAACGATAAATGTAACGGTAAATGCAGTCGAGAAATTTGGTTGACGTCATCGGTGAACTTTGCACTCGAATCTAATGCGCACCCCAATTTTGAATACTACATTTGGCCAAAAACGATGCGCATTAGATTCGCGTAAATACGGTACTTGGTTTATTGAGTAGATTTTAATTTTTTGGAAACTTATTCATGATTTATAAGGTATTTCTTCCTCCTTCTTTGTTGTAGTGTAGTGGTCAGCACACTGGGTACGTATTCCAGAGGTCTGTGGTTCGATTCCCGGTGAATTTGCTCATTTTTCAAGTCTAATGTTATTACACTGGTGCCCAAACTAAAAAGTGGTGAATGATGATTCGTCACCACCAGGATTTGGCAACTGGCTCCCTTAAAATCCCAGTTTGCATATAAAAGGGGGAGTATATAAGGTATTTCTCCCACCTTCTTAGCATGCCTTCGTAGTGTAGTGGTCAGCATGCTTGGTGCGTATTCCAGAGGTCTGTGGTTCGATTTCCGGTGAGGACGTTGCTCATTTTTCATCTCTCCTGCTTTCAAAGATTACCTAATGTCTCTACAGACTCATATTTCATGTTTAATAAAAAAAAATTTCAAGATTCATTTATTAAATATGCTTATAAGTTATTTCATTTTAATAAAATTATACTACCTTTATCAAAGGAGATAACATACTAAATAATCCATTAGTATATGAATTATTATTTTATTACTTTTTGAATTTTATTTAATGTTTTAATACATTTACTTATATGCTATATATATATACGTATATAAAGCGCATTATTCTGAAACGACTGTCGTGTATACATTGTGAGGTGCTCTAGAAATATTTAACACAAACGTGGCATGATGTGGGCATTTTTGTATAGCATATGTATGAATAGGATGATGAACACAAACAAAAACAAATATAGTTCATACAAAGTCAGTATCATAATATTCTGCTGGTATATAGAATGTAACATCCATTATCGTGAGACTCTTTTCTCTTCATTCCTCTCATGTGGGAGAGAGGCAAAAACACAAGGCGCGAGCAGTTCAGCTAAAGTGATCATTCCTGTTCATCAGAACATCACAAAAGGAATAAATACACAGCAAAAAAAAAAAAAAAACATTTAAAAACCAAATTCAGTTGTGTGCTGATAGCAGCAACAAGTGGGATAAAAACAAAATTTAAATAAGTACATTTACATTCAGGTAAACCACACCAAAAAACAGAAGCAAAGCGCTAACCTTTCCGTATTTGGATGCACTATCATCAGGGGGTTGGTAAAACTAGAAAAGTAAATAAATAAAATAGTTTGTTTCTGAACAGACTTCCTTCCTTGTGCTGCGTGCCACAGAGCGGCATGGAAGCACAGAAAAACTTCCCAAGTGGTCTCGAACCCGCATCGAAGTGCCTAATAAAATGCAATTCATTCTTTAACTCAAAAGACAACAGATGGCATCTTTGTGCAGGTATGCTTATTTCTTGCCTACTACGAACCATGGAATATGCTTTAAAGATTTTGTGTACGTACTTAAGGCTTGTTGCTGATGTTGTTGTGACTAATCTGGCTTGCCTCACATTAGAACAAACCATTAAGCTCAGGAGTACATGATTACGTCTGTCGTTGGCAAGAGCCTTGGGTACCGTATAGGCTACAGTATGGTTCTTCCCTAGTTTCACATCAATTTTGAGGGAAATCCACTTCAATTCAAGAGTAGGTCCCAGGGCTCCCATCCCTCTTATATTTCCCGGTCACATCATGATGACAAGAGGGAGGTGTCAGACTTTTGGGTCCAATGCTAGGTATTTTAACAGATTGAGTCCAGAAACAAAACTTGCAAAAATAATAATCCAACACTTGGAGGGGGAGGGAAATAAAAAAACTAAATGCAAATTTTGAAAGCATATAGGCCTTGTTAAAAAATTAAAACACAATTTATAAACAAGTTAAAAAATAAAACTGTTCCAGCCCAGTGTTGCCAGATCATGCAATTTTTGGCAAATTTGCTGGCCCAAATTTATCTGTATACGATTTTGGGGAAATTTTTGCTCCTCCATCATTTCTTTGTGCTACTTGTGCAACTTTAAAATCTTTTAATATACCGCAAAACACTTATATGTTAAAATAATGGCAAATGCTGTTACCGCAAAACGCTTATATGTTAAAATAATGGCAAATGCTGTTACAGCCATCAGTGAGTGTTAATTTTGGAATTTGATTTCAAGACTAAGCTGAGAGTGTTTTATACATTCTTTATGAAAATGATTTACAATGGACAGATAGCTGAGAGTCATACTTCATATAATGTCAAAATGCAGTTCCCTTTCCATGTGAAAAATGGATTGCATTGTTGGTTATACTGAAAATGTTTTAGGGATTATATCATTAATGGATATTAGTAGTATTCCATATCAACGAGAATAGAAAAAAAGGTTTCCAGGCTACCTGTGTAACAACAGCATATGCACTCCATTTTGAATGTTTCTCCAGTATATATTAACATAAATTACAGAATTTTTAAATTTAAAGTAAAATTTTTGGGTTTTTCTGCCACAACAAGTTAAAAAATTCTTAAATGTTTTAATGACCTTTGTTGGGTCTATGAGTGAAAATTTTTAATAATGGCACTGAGAATTTCAAACTAAACACTTATAAAGCATGTTCTTATTTATTTTTTCAAAACTCCATGGTGGTTTGTCCAACATTTTCATATTACCTTTGTATTTTTTTCTGCATACAGCCCGTTAAATATATTCAAAATTATTCTAACGGAAATAACATATCAAAAACAAAAATGTTTTTATTTTGTATCTTACAGGCCAAGGCCATAATAACATTTGTTGGATATCCAAAACAGCTTATGAATGATTTTTTCCTCCGAGTATTATAAAAAAGTGACTGTCTAAAGGTTCGTTTTTTAATTTTAAACAATAATTTTAAAATTTTATTTCTTTTCTTTCAGTTAACTCTTAATAATGTAAGATATTTTCACAACATGTGGTCAATTAACTTTGCCACTCAAACAGGAGAATGAAATTCCCTGACTTTTCCAGGTATGTTTCAAGAAAATTCCAGTCTATCCGCGTAATGTACGTTGGCTGTGCTAAGAGGTAAATTAATTATGGTATTACTTGTATTGTGTAGCAAATTCACTTAATTATTCAATAAAGCCCAGAGGACATTTATTCTTAATTATTCTTGGTATACTTTGTTTGATAATTTTGTTTAGTTTTCCACTTAAGAAACTTAATAAAATTTAAGATATATACATTGGATAACAAATGTATGTTTTATTTAATTATTACTCATGATCATCACCACTTCAACACGAGGCTAATCCGGTCCTTATAAATCACAACGCAATGCTAAATAGTTAGGTTAGATTTTAGGTAAATTTAATTTGCGTGAGGTATGTTCTTAAAAGGCACCTTAACACTTGAAAACACAAATATAATTATAATAGTTGTTTTCTCCACTGAAGATTGAGATTAGAATCTTCCCAATCTGGAATAAAATAAGGCTTTTTTTGCAGCTAAACGAAAGAAAGAAATCTATTTTAATAAATTGAGGTATTTTATATTTATTTCGCAGCATACATAAGGAAAAAATATGTGCATTAAATTTCGTGATGGTATGTCATCATACTGCTATAATTAATTTTAGGATTATGGCAGAGAAAATTTCCTGAAATTTGGAAATATTATTTACTAATAATAAATAAATTTAGAGGGAAGAAGCAACATTAAATTATATGAATAACATAAAAATAAAGATAATTACTTAAAAATTGAATTAGAATAATCAACGATATTTTAGCGAATATAGTTATATTACATGGCTAGCCTAGATGACTGATTACTATTTTTTTATTTTACTGCAAAATGACAAGGTATTTATTAAAAAGAAAAAAAAAAAAAAGTTTAAAAAGATTTTGCGGTAAAATTCTAGTATACGGTAAGGCTTTGGCACGATTTTGAAAATTGTCGCCAAGACCAAAATGACCCGTTTACTGCGCATCATGATGTCGCCAAATCCCATTATTATTTTAACCAAAGAACGTCTATGTAAAGAAGAAAAGGTTCCATACAAGTAAAATGCATTCTAGCGTAAGTTAGTAGTAAATTAGCGTAGTAATTGTAGTATTCTAGCGTAAGTTAGTAGTAAATTAGCATTACTTAGCATTCTAGTAAATGCCTGCCAAGGGATTTGGCGACGGAACCTGGCGGCCAGAATTTCCCTCTCCGCGATGTGTACAGAAACACGTGTTAAGAAGAAACGCTCTTTGACAAAAAGAAAACTACGAAAATCCGTTTTTAAATTATTGCGAAAAATCCAAGAAGAAACGTTTTATCAAAGGACGTTTCTTCTTGGATTTTTCGCAATAATTTTAAAAACGGATTTTCGTAGTTTTTTTTTTTTCCCTGAAAATAACTAATCCATGAATTAATTTACTTGCGCCAAAAAATATTTTCTTTTCCTTTAGAGTTTAACCACTTGCGCTAAGACTAAACTTCTCGGTTGCGGTGCCGTGCGCTACAATATAACAAGCGATAAAGTGTCTCATTTACGCCGCTCCGCATCTGCGAGTGCAATCCAGAGCTGTAACTCGAGAAATAAACAATCTCGTTGTTAGGCGACGTGTGCACCACGTTATTTTCATTTTTGCGATAAATGCTTATCGACGTGGTGTTCACGTCGCTCGCGATTTGAGACAAAAGCATCTCGACGTGCGTGGCACGTCTTTTTAGTGCAAGTGGTTAAAGAAATTTTAAACCATATTCATTTTATGAACTCTTGATAACGTGACCTTCGAACTTCGACACCGGTTTCGAGCTTTGGCGACAGATATATCAGACATGCACAGCTGTTTCCCTCTATGATGAAACGGAACCACGTCTGTTGCAGAGAGGTTTTCCTTCTTTACAATACATATTCTTTGATTCTAACCTACATGGTACCGTATGCTAGGATTAAACCCATTTTGTTTTATACGAGAACAGGTACTTTCTTTAGTTCATGCACTGCACATGCGATTCTCGAGAATACTGGAAACCAAAAGTTGCGGGAAAGTTGCTTTGCCTTTCTAAAAGACAATCAAATTGGAGCTGCGAAAATTGGCTCTATGCCAGCTACCCGAATGACACTCACGTGATACATAATTCGCCAAAAAAGTTCTCTCTTCCGACGTCGGCGCAAAAATCGCTTTTTTTGGCGAGATCGTTGTATGAACTTCCCTGACTTTTCCAGATTTTGACAAAAATACTTAAATTCCCTGACTTTTCCCTGAATATTTTGGTTAATTTTCGAATTCCCTGACTTTTCCCGGTTCTCCAGGTAGCGTGGCAACCCTGATAAACTGTTAGTAATTGTTATATTACACTTCTTATGACACTTCTCCTGCTTGCAAAAATTGACTATTAAGTCGAAATTAATATCCTTATACTAGTCTTTACCAATTATACTGTTCCTTACTGTTAATTTTCTCCTTTTTTATTGTGTAAAAAGCTAAAATGCTCTCTTTACTCTACAATCATCTTCGTTAGCTATTAACGGACACAGAGGTCCCTCAATCTGAATAATTACTGTTCAGAACTCTTCATACGCTAAATCTGTGCTGTCTACAACTCTTTAAAAATGATACTTGAAAGATTTAATTGCAGCTTCCCAGGGGACTGCGAAATTTGGTGCCCCAATTGAAATTAATTTCCATTCAATATTCCCAGGAGATAATAGAGTTTCATTTTGGGGTTTTAATTACATTATGAAGTCTCTTTATTTCTTTGTTGGTACCAACTAGATTTGTGGCACTGACACAATATAATGTTGCGCAGTCCATTTCACTAAATTGAAAGTTTAATCTGGTACATCTCTGTCTGATGGGAGACTTCCTATTATTTTTTGACACACAAATTGTTTGTTTTTAAAACACATAATATAATGAAGTACAACTTCATGACAAACAGATTGACCATTTAATGGCCAGAACTTTTCGTGCATGTGACTCTATAATGCACGTCCTGCATCAACATGCAAAAAATTTTTTTGATAATATTTAATAAACTAATAAGATAAATTTGTGAATTTTAGATTTTGATTTAATTTTAGATTTTGATTTATTGAATTTTAGATGTTTACCAAAATAAGTAAGATTTGTCTTACCCAAACACAGCCTCTGAGAATTAAATCAGAATCCACGAATGGATTCACATTTTTTAACTTACATTTACGTAAGACATTTCTATGCCGTATGTAATTGGTGAATGTCGTTTTCAAAGCATTCACTTTCTGTTTGTTGTATCAGGAACATTTGGCCATGCTGAACACTAATTGGTCCTGAAAATCTTTCTAAGGGCCCTTTTTCAAATAAACCTGAAAATATAACTAATAACATATAAAATAATTATATAATTATTACTTAATTTAAGTAAATTATGTAAAAGGCTATTCACTTTTATCTCAAATAGTTACTGTCCGAGTTGGATAATTTCTGCCCAACAGAAGTGCCTGACCACACAATTTGTGATGCACTAGCTTATCAGGATTCTGATTCGATGCCATGGTTGAACAGATGAAAAGTTCTTGAATTGTGGCCGCACTATGCTGAACAAACATCTTATCATCCACAGGTTCCTTTTATATCCATTCGAGGGCTATCATTGAGTCTGTCCATAAGTAGACTTGAGTCACTGCTAATTTCAAGGCGATAAAGGCGTTTTTAACCAACTCGGGCAATAAGACAGTGGCACATAGCTCTAGCCTTGAGAATGATTAGGCTCTTAAGAGGAGCAACTCTTGATTTGCTCAAGATTAACCTTACCAATGTTCTCCCAGAAGAATATACAGAATTGCAATAAACTGCTCCTCCGAAATAATGTTCATAAGCATCGGCAAAACAATGGATTTCAACAATTTTAGCTTGATCAACCACTACGTGTCTGTCATTATTGATGTTGTTTATGCTCTCTCGTGTCAAAAGAAACTGAAGCCATTTTCTGCAGTAGGAAGTCCATCATTCGAATCAATTTTAAGACGGCACAATTTCTGCATAAAAATCTTTGCTTTGGCTATAGTTGGGCCAAAAAGACCAAAAGGATCAAATAATCTAGCAACTGAAGGTAAGACACATCACTTATGTATGTGATATGATACATAACACTACGGCTCTACTTTATATATCTATATGATAACACTACGCTCTACTTTAAAGGAAATGTTATACTTTATTGGTTTCCATGACACACCCAAGGTTTTTCTTTCAACTGAATCAGAGAAATTGTATTCTTTCTGATTTAGAGAAAGTTCAGAATGATTTGCATATCATTTATATGCAAACGGCATGCCTTCTTTTTGAAAAAATACTATAAGCTGCTGTTTGCTTTGGGCTCGTTTAACATCGAAGCTTCGCAGCATCACCCATGGAGACTCATACGGCAGGAAAATGTGATCCTGCTAGTTGATGGGCAAAATACAATCACCAACACAGTCCTATGACCTCTGTTTCTGCCTAAATGGAAAGGCACTTAGCTGTGACCGCTAGTGTCAACCAGCTAGTCACTAGTCCAACTGGTCAGTAGATTGAAGTCAAGCTTTCCGAAGACTAACACACAAAATAAAGCACACGCTATAACCTAATAAGAGTAAAGAACCAAGGTGTTATAACTGTGGAAATATAGGGTGCGTAGTGTATGTGCATTCTTTATGTGCATGCGTAAAGCGTTTGTGGCTTTGAGGTCCAAATTATAGATCATTCCAGATAAGAGACGTCCGGATTACTGACTTAGTACTATATCCAGACCAGAATCCCATCTGTCTACATTTACTCAATGATTCATGCTCCCGTTTATATCAGGCATGCACAACATGTATCCCATCGTTTGGTTTAAGAGTTAGCATACTTACAATATATAACTAACCTAAATGCACAGCTGGAAAATCCTTTTCAGATGCCACTAAAGGAGATCTGAAAAATTCAGTCTCTGAGCTAGTCGATACCCATCTTAATTTAATGTGCATTTCATATTTTTTATTTTCTGTTAGTTTCTTTAGCCATAAGTGGTGGTGAATTGTGACCACCAAGTACATGCATCTGTTTAATTTAGTTGAAATAAAAAGGTTATTTAGAACTTTCTTCTGCAGTATGTATTCTTCAAAGACATATCGAGTATTCATTACTTCGTCTTTTATACAGAGTTCACACTGACTCAATAAAGTGATGTTATTTATAGCCAGATCACTGTGAAACAGAGACACAAATACAGAAATGATATCCCTCTGTACAGATGGATGAAAATGTCAAGATCACGTTGATGTAGCCTTTGTAGTAGGAAAAAAAAATTCTGGGATATCGATTACACCCGGCTTGCAGCGTTTTTTCCTCTGAACTCACTGCAGTTTATCATGCTCTAAACATTTATGTCAAAAGAATGTTGGAGGATTTTCGTTATCTATACAGATTCCTTGAGTGTCCTAACATCATTTAAAGAGCTTAAGTATAAATTCATATTGCAGTATTACCAGAATTCTGAAGCTTAATCAGACTAAAATATCGAAGATATCAGATTCTTTATTTCTGGATCTCTGGCCAGGGTGGCATAAAAGCGAATGAACTTGCAGACATTACAGCTAAAACTGCTAACTACAATATCCAATTCCCAGATTTCACTCATAGATATTAGTACGATGATGAATCTTTTTTAATAAATGGCAGAGAGATCCTTTGGGTGACCAAACGATTAACGAGCTGAGAAATGTTTAATCCACAACTGAATGCTGGCTGTATATGGCAAATAGAGGAGAACAAGTTATCTTGACCCGGTTGAGAATAGGTCATTGCCCAAGCGGCTCTAACATTTTAAACATTGCTTCAGTACACAGCTTCTTCAGTGTACTTTCAGTTTGCTTTGTTAATGTTCATACATGAAAAAATTATTCCTATGTCTCATTTGCTAAACTGATAAGTATAATCATTTATAATAATATTCAAATACTATAATGTTACTTATACTGTAATAAATAATATGTCATTTATGTAGTTTTATAATATGTTCATGATTAGAGGGCATTTTAGTTTTATTACAATTTACAAAATTACTATAGTATGAAGAATAATTAAAATTTTAAAATTGTAATATTCTGAATGAAACCAAATGTTCTCATATTTAAAATTGTTTTTTTAATTTAGCTTCATTTAATAATACTAGAAAATTCTTTCTGGTACTTGGATTTTAATTTTGGATAACATCCAATCTGAAATTAAATAATGAAACTCTCAGGGAAAAAAAAAAGTAGCTGTAGTGGAGGACACATCTTTAGTTTTAAAAATGTGCAGATACAGAACTATACTCATTATAATAATTTGGAACACCATTTTACAGAAAACCAATGCTACCAGCAAATCCATACAATCAGCTCAATGCAACATATTTAAAGGAGCTGATTTCTTAAAATCTTTAGAAAATCTTACTGCAGTATTCCATCATGAATGTTTTGACATAAAAGAAGAAACTTCTATAACATCTCTGACATATCAAAAGCAGAATCGCAGACCACAAATAAAGAAAATATTTTTGACAAGAGTATTGAAGAATCCAAATCACTTTCACAACAATTTTTAATTCTTTTATTGTTATTTGTAACAATATATTATAGGAACAACATAATAGCTCACAGAGATAACACAGAAAATTTTAAAATATACTTTTAAATTTTTCGAGTTAAGAGCAAAAAGTCTGCATGAAAAATTTATAAAGGTGATATAAGTGCTATATAATTTGATGATGAAGTACGACAATTTTTATTATTTTTAAAGAAAGATGACGAATTTAGTTCTGCCACAGAAGTATATCACGCTGCCCGAGAAATGTCAACTTTCCCAATGTATTATTCTCAAAAATTTTTTGACCATTAGAGTTTCTAATGCATCAGAATCTGTTTTAAAAATAGTAAAAATCTATTTAAGAAGTACCATGTCAGAAGAATGATTAAACACTAAGCGTATATTATATATATAAAACAAGAAGTGTTAAATAATATCCATACCTCGAAAATATTTCACGAATTTGCTACAACAAAATCAAGAAAAAAATTTACTAAAACCTTTGCTTAACAGTTATTTAATTTAATACTCAATTATATTAATTTTAAAATTATTCAGAAAATGTTTTTATATTCATTAATATGATTTTTCATAACTAAAGGTAATTTTTAATTTGTAAACTATGAATGGAAGATTTCTGCTTTTGAAATTTTCTTTTGGATTTACAATTTAATAAATGGGCTATAAGAAAATATGAAAAGGAACTTTACGTAATATTTCTGTTGAAATGAGTTAAGAATGTACCCCAAAGGGATCAACAGAATTCGGAAACATAATTCGCTTTTTAGTTTTATATATGCTATATAAATTAATAACCAAAATTGTGGAATTTAATGAGAAACATTTTTTATGTGCCACTGATTAATGAAACTGGTACATCATGAAAAGGACAAAAATTGACAATTTATATAAAGTTTGCATAGAAGCAGATAATAAAACAATGAATGCAGCAGACAAGTCCTATTTTGAGAACATGTGGGACAAACGAAGCAGAAACAAAGAATCGTATTTTGCTGTGCTTTGATTTATCAGGTGAATATTTTAATATAAATCTGTAGACTTAAATTTTAAACTTAACATATGTATCAATTTACTGAATTTTTAATTCCTAACAATTAAATTGCTGGACAAAACAAGACTTCTGCAAAATTTATTTTCTGTTTTTTATGTACAAAAACAATGAAAATCAAGCAATAAATAGTTATTCATAATGATGCTGATATTATTAGGTGAGTTATATTTTATGCAGAAAAATCTAAACATGCCTTTTTTAAGTTCATTATTTTATAAGTCAATCGAGGTATGGAACAGTTTGTTAAAAGATGTAGTCTTATATTAAATATGCACTACATTCAGATGATCTCAATAACAAGTAAGTAGATATATGCCAGAACTTAGGAAAAGAATGAATGTTCAAAATTTGCCATTATCTGGACAATGCCTTTTTTGCACATATTTATTATTGTTTCCTGGCTCAGTGAAATACTGCTGCTAAACATATAAGACCTTATTAAATAAAAGGCAAATTATATTATTTTGAGCCATTTTAAAAAACTCATCTTTGAAGATATGCCATTTAATTTGAGTTTAACTAGCATTTAAAAAATTTATTTTACTCCGTTCTTTTATGCCTTGTTTTGTCACAAGTTCACACTAGGATTTTATGCAGATTAGTTTGGCAAATGGCAGTTTAAATTCAGAGAAAGAATCATAACCACAGTTATGAAACCACAGCATTCTGTTGGATTTTTGGCTGCTGATGTTTGCTTTGTATTATTAGAAGACACTGCTCAAGCAAGCACATTGCAGTACATGGAAGTCTGGGATGGTAAATGCATTTAAGATTTAAGTTGCCCAAATGAAATGGTTTTGTAGCCTTGAGTACTGGTATTGAGTAAGTTAAACTATATGCTCCAGCTAGTTATTGAAAGTCAAGGATACTTTAGATATTATGTTATTATTTCAATGTAAAGGCATTTTAGTTCACTAGAAAGATCCATCAAGTGCTCTAAAGAGGTTGAATTACACAAATACAATTTTTATACAAAATTCACAACACATATGGCATCAGTGTTCAAACATTGTTGAAGTACATAAAATAAATAACATGCTTCTATAACACTAACTGTGTAGACCTTAAAAGAACATACTTAGAATGTTTCATATCATTTTAATTTGCCAATCTGGAAGTTTCCCTACGAGAGGGGAGGCAAAAGGTAGGTAAAGGACTAATTTTCATGGAAATTAATTTTTTTTTCATCTTCCATGTAACTACAATAAATTACTTAAGAATTGAGTTTTGGAAATACTTAGAACTCTACAAAACTTACTGGAGAATCTACAGGGAAAACTCATTAATTTATAATTATTAAAAGCTACACTGAAAATCAGTGCAAAGAAAATTCTTAGATACATTAAATGAATTCAGTTAATTTAAACTAGGTAACAAGCCTGTTGAGGTAAGTCGTGGCAGATAACATGAGAGAAATTCTTTCTACTCTTAAGGCTATATTACCAGTAGAAATCCATAAAAGCATTTACTGCGCTCTATAAATATACTCTGCAAAACAGATGAAATATTATGATGTTACTTACCATCCTGATACCTCACTAAGTGTCTGTTACTGGCCACAGTCTTGGATATCTTCTAATAGACAAGATTAACTTCAACTCCTTCCCAGTTGTGAGAGAATTAACTTCTCGTAACAGCAGACTTCTCCAAAAAAGACTTCCTGTACTCTACTGACTTTCATTACAGTACCGAAACAGTATCTTATGTATCTTAGAGTGGCCATTTGTTTTAGATCATCGTCAACTCGATATGGTAGCTATGGGCTGCAAAGTGAACTTTCGTACAGAAAGTTTAAGGCTTTATACAGCAGACAGGTATATTACATGTAAAGTGCCTCAAGATTTTACATATACATGTAGATACAGTACATGTGCAATATCCCAGTAAGGCCAATGAGAGATGCTTCTAATTGCTATTTAATAAGGCAGGTAACATTTTGGGTATTTATCTGTTACCCATTAATCAGTGGGCAACAGTTATTTCTGACAATACAACAATTTCAAGCAATATAATGACAAAAAGAGATACTGATATCGCTATTAGAAACGTTTTCAGATAAACCAGCATCAAATCATTCAAGCTTACAGCGTTTAGGTGATATTTCTAATGAGGTAATTCGGAACTCATATTCATTGCATGTAGAAGCTTCTAAAAGTTGTTTTAATATTTATTTTGTGTCAAAAAATAGACTCTGAAACTTATTATTTATGGTCTCAAAAGTAGCTATTGACATTCCTTATCTGATAACGTCTCAGAATTTAAGTAACAGATGTGCTTCATTAGAAATTTGTAATACTGAACATGAATAGAGACTTTGCGAAAATGCCACTGTAAATAAAATCTGCGTCTGATTAATGTATAGAAATAATTTTGTTTATTTGTTTAAAGAATGGGTACCATTAAAGTATTCAAATTTAAGGAATTAGGTGTAACATAGGGAAAGATAACGTAAAAAAAATATATAATCCGTGCTTTAATTGCCTCTGTGGTTTACTGAGGGAGTTTTACTGAGGTCTCATCAGAATTACATTCAATCAAAATTATACCCAGCAGGCCCTGCTTCCTGAGGTATTTGTTCCAAAAGCTCAAAATGAACTAACTGACTGTGGTGGTTAAAAGAGGCCCCTTGAATTTGACTGAATCACTGAGGATCATTGACAGAAAAGAGGACTAATACCATACTTTTATGACATAGTTTAAAAATTGAAACTTTAAGTACTTCTAAAGTTGTACTAATAAGGTTATCATCATCTTCTCACAGATGGAAAACATGTTAACTGAAGTAAAGAAATCTTGGGAGTTTTACTGAGGTCTCATCAGAATTACATTCAATCAAAATTATACCCAGCAGGCCCTGCTTCCTGAGGTATTTGTTCCAAAAGCTCAAAATGAACTGACTGTGGTGGTTAAAAGAGGCCCCTTGAATTTGACTGAATCACTGAGGATCATTGACAGAAAAGAGGACTAATACCATACTTTTATGACATAGTTTAAAAATTGAAACTTTAAGTACTTTCTTAAATAGCACAGCTTCCTTATCGAAAAGATACAAAACTGTATGCTAAATTCTGTGGTACTTAACATACCTGCATTACTTTTTCTAAATTTAAGTAATACACTGTTACATGAGAACACTAAGTCAGTTTTGTTACAGCTGACTTAAATCCAGTTGTGATCTCAAATTCTTATAATTTAAAGCTTTACATGGCATGTTATTTTTGTGGAAAAAATAAGAAGTATTGTTTCCCACAGCAATCATTCAAGCACTTGATAGAATGGGAAACCAGCACAGTTGTTCTGTTCTTCTGCATACTGGTAATGAATGTAGCTTTATTTCGGAGTCTTGTACACTGAAGCTACCACTGAAAAGAAGTTATGCTCTATCTACTGTTTATCCAGATGTGCTTTTCTGCCCATGATTCCAAAATTTCATTCTGGAAGAGAGTGTTATGCTAAATAAGTTACCTCTCCTCTTCCACCGAGGCATACGGATCATAATATTCTGCCATCTGCAGATTCTGTTGTTAGCTGATCTTGAATATAGTAAGAAAAATTGACATTATTATTGGCAGTTATAATGGATTTGCCTTTTGTTGCCAGGTATAATTAAAAATTCAGTAGTGGCACAACACAGATATTTTGGATGAGTACTTTCTCGAAGAATTGGAAACACGAAACACATTTTGTGATAATGAAATCGCAATTGCACTACACAACTTTTGGACTGAGTTAAACACTGACAAAGCCCTGAAGTGGTTTTGGCAAACTAGTGAGTTACTTCAAAGGGTTACAGTGCTAGCAGACAAAGAGAAATATTGTGTAAAACTTTTCAAAGTGAATTCTGATTAGACTCGTCGTAATGCTTCCGTTTTGAGATTCTGCTGAAAATATGAGAGAATATATTAAGTGAAATCCTAGTTTGCAAAAAGGTTATAAAGAATACATGCCCCAATATGAAAAACTGAGTCTATGAGTCTAGTTAATTTAACACACATGTGTACCTGAAAATGCATAATACATTCCTCAACATTCTGCATTTATACCAAATAGTGCTATGATTTTTCTAAGCCTACTATAAAGGAAAGTCTTTGAATTCCATATTATTTGCAGCCCTAACTATCAAGTGTGATTACTTTCGGTACTTGGAAGTTTCAGAATACATATTGTAGTGTTTATGTCTAATACTGCCGATTTGTATGAGCACATTCTTATAGCTAAAGAAGGTAGAAATGCTTTGCAGAACAGAAGTATGGGATTGATTAATTATGGTAATTTATTTCATGGCTCCTTTTCATTTCTGCCAATGACATTTTGAAACAATTGCAGTGGATGGTGAAAAAGATTTCCCACATTATCAGAGATAATAAGAAATTATTTCTATGCAATGGTCGTTTCTTTAGATTGGAATGCACTGAAAAGGCTTTTGATACTTGTAGGCAGTTTATATATCGGAAGCTACGAAATTTGTGACTAAAGAAATTAAGGAACTGAAGAAGTTTAAACTGAGGAAATGGTGAAACAATTAGCCTTTCTTTAAGCCAAAATTTGTTGAACCAAGAAACTGGTTCTCTCAACATGAAAATTATGCCTAATAAATTGTCTAAATTGTTGAAATTATAATGTGATTCAACATTATTATATAATGGGATTAAGACAGTCTTGGCTGTTGAAGAAAACCTAAAATATGAAAAAATTTTAATCATCGGAGATTTTTCAACCTTCCAATAGCTGTAAAAGCGATGAAGATTGCATATCGACATCTTTGGATTTTCAATAGTGATTGGTATGAACTGGTTCCTAATAGTATTAATGAAAAATGGATTCAGTTTCAGTATATTAAAATTCCTCCTAGATGCATTCACTTACAGACAATGCAGTTAACAAACATCTTGTGATGCATCAGATTTTGCATACCAATAAGTGATTAATTATAACAGCAAGAACTTAATATTACAATAGCTGTGATGACTACAGTTATTCTTCTTTTCCTAGATTAGAACTGAATGCTATCATAGTTTGTTGGTTCCATCCAAAATATTCCGAGTTACTGTAAATTTCAAATCTTTGCATGGGCTGATTCTAAAGTTGTACTAATAAGGTTATCATCATCTTCTCACAGATGGAAAACATGTTAACTGAAGTAAAGAAATCTTGGGAGTTTTACTGAGGTCTCATCAGAATTACATTCAATCAAAATTATACCCAGCAGGCCCTGCTTCCTGAGGTATTTGTTCCAAAAGCTCAAAATGAACTGACTGTGGTGGTTAAAAGAGGCCCCTTGAATTTGACTGAATCACTGAGGATCATTGACAGAAAAGAGGACTAATACCATACTTTTATGACATAGTTTAAAAATTGAAACTTTAAGTACTTCTAAAGTTGTACTAATAAGGTTATCATCATCTTCTCACAGATGGAAAACATGTTAACTGAAGTAAAGAAATCTTGGGAGTTTTACTGAGGTCTCATCAGAATTACATTCAATCAAAATTATACCCAGCAGGCCCTGCTTCCTGAGGTATTTGTTCCAAAAGCTCAAAATGAACTGACTGTGGTGGTTAAAAGAGGCCCCTTGAATTTGACTGAATCACTGAGGATCATTGACAGAAAAGAGGACTAATACCATACTTTTATGACATAGTTTAAAAATTGAAACTTTAAGTACTTTCTTAAATAGCACAGCTTCCTTATCGAAAAGATACAAAACTGTATGCTAAATTTCAAGGGTGAACCTTTCCCTATAACTCTTTGCAATGTAGAAAAGCATCAAGGCATTATTTAGCACTGTGGGTATAGTAAGTGCATTTTAAAGATGGAATACAATTATTAAGTTACAAGAAACCTTTGAAAATAATTTTGTTGGTGGCATCGAATAATTTTTTTGAAGATGGCCTCCTACAAGTGGCAGGTTGTATTCAGCATACTAGAATAAATTATAATGCTAAGCATTCATTTATTATTCTATCTCCTAATAGACTGGATGAACTCTTGATTGAGCTGAATGAAATTAGATAACTTACATATACAAGCTGTATAGTGGTAAATTCCATTTTAAAACACAACTGTTGGATCAATGGAGCAAAGAAAATTCTTAAAAGATTTTAAAGCAAAATGCAAAGTTTGTAACGTGTAAAAGTAAATTTTAACTTGCCAGAATTTAAAGTATAATTAGAAGGGGCACTTGTTAACTGTAGTATTAATTATGTGGGCCCAGTAACTTAAAATTTAACTAAGGACATGGTAAATGAAAAATACTAACAGCTATGCTGCATTATTCATTTGCATGGCAACAACAGCTATTCACCAAGAAACTGTCTCAGATTTCACAATTGACTGCTGCATTCAAGAGGCTTGCTGGAAGCCAAGGCATACCTGACACATTTCCTGTGATAAGGAAGTAACTTTATTGCAGCAAAGAGAAAACTGAGTGAACTTTGAAAGAACTATGTGAAACTACTACAAGTGTTCCTGAATGTGATTGTATCAGGCCTCACCTTCATTCCATAAGGTTTCTGTTGCAGAAAATAAAGAAGACGAAGAAGAGAGATGGCACAGTGAATGCTTGCATATGCTGAAATCCAGATCAGAATGGTCAATCCTGGAAATTGGTGATATTATTCTGCTAAAAGGTAACATTTTCCCAGCTACATGGCCATTAAGAAGAATAGTAGAGATATATCCAGCACAACATGGACTTGCTCTTGTAAGTTCAAGTTTTATTTCAAGCAAGTTAATTAAGGACAGATGTGATGGCTGTGTGCCACATGGGATCTGAGTTTTTACCTACATCTGCAGCATATTACAAGTAATGAAGATGGCTCATTACTCTTACAAATAGCCACGTCATCATAGCAGTGCTGCTGTATTCTCCGGATTGATTTACACTTTCGGTCATGCAGTGCTGCTGACTGTCTTTTTTTTCCCTCTTTACATTGTGTTAATAAATGTTCTTTTTTATTTCGTAACCCGGTTTATATTTAAAAAATTTTACATCCATCATAATTATTACATTCAGATACCAAAACATTAATTGGTAAACTGGTGATTGGTAAACAAGATATGTAGCTAATTGGACATCATTAGCTATCATGAATATTTATATATTCAGTGAAGAGATGTTGTTGAAAAGGTGAAACAAATTATGAATTTGCGTATTTCTTTTATGACAGCAGCAAAATAAATTTTTACATTTTTATGTAATTTAAATTTATAATTATGTATTTCAAAATATCAACTATTTAATAGACAAATTTTTTCCTTTAATACATATTAAGCAGTTTAAAATGATCGTCGTCTCAGAATCTTATTATTTATGCTTAACTGACAGTTTTAACTGTTTGCTGCAGAATAAATTTTTTCATATTGTGACATGGCTATAAGCTTCCTAAAATTATGTATTTGTTTTTGAATTAAAATTATTTTAATTGAAAAAAGAATTAAAATTTTTTGAAAGACTATTCATTATTAAAGTCTCTCAACAATAAAATTCCAAAACTTGTCTCAAGACAGTACTAACAATATTTTATTCTACTAGATATGCAGTCCTCTGTCCATGAGGTTGCCTTTGATGTATTAAATTTTATTCTCATTTTGATTATTTAAAACTGTCATTAGTATTTCATATACAAAATAACATATGCATTGAAGCATAGTTCATTCAAATAAGTATCAATTTTTAAATGTTCAATTATACTCTGCCTATTTTCTATTCTTATTACTGAATTAATATTTATCCCTCCTTCATATTTAAGTTTTCCGCTCAAAATGTATAAATTTATGCAAATATGATACATTTCGGTATAATTAACATATGAAACCCAAAATATGTTCTATTTTTAGCAGCTATATTATTAATTCTGACATTAAATGGCAAGTAATGCATTTCTAAACAGTACATAACGCATAACGTATATTTCAGTGTATAACATGCACTTTTGCCAAAAATATGATCGAAATTTACGAGTGCATGTTATACGAGTGCACGACGGATATAAAAATAATAAATTAAAAATATGGAAAAAAATCGGCATACATAAGTTACATTTTTGTGTTTACTTATACTGTTTTAAAAGAAATGGCATACCTCTTAAATTTAAAATCTTTTCATTATCGGATAGCATAAAATGTTCAACATGCTGGTATTCCATTATATCCTCAGGCACATCATCGATTTCTGTTTTATCTTCACCTTCACTGCAAATCTGGTACATAAACAAACATCACTGGGTCCATCATTCACCAACACCAAACACCCTCGCTGCAGCACAATTTCCATTTTCTTTCACACACTGAATGACTTTGCATTTGAAACCAGCAGTGTGTTTTTTGCAGGAACCATATTTATTACTAAAATTAACACAAGATCAACTAACTGTATTTCAACTAAAACCTTCGATGTTCACTTGAAAATCACACTTCACAGAAAG
Organism: Stegodyphus dumicola; assembly: GCF_044657685.1. Lineage (NCBI taxonomy): Eukaryota > Metazoa > Arthropoda > Arachnida > Araneae > Eresidae > Stegodyphus > Stegodyphus dumicola. The sequence continues at coordinate 289,368,017 of NC_140769.1, read as the reverse complement.
AGAAAACATCTGAAATCTAATTCCACAACTTCTTTCATGTTGGAAGTGTATTCTTTCTCCAGATTATATCCACCTTCTCTCAAAACCCTACCATAGCCCCTTCTTTTGGACATTTGCATTGAATCCATCCTCTTTGCAGGAATATTTACTCCCTCAAGCATTTAACCCACACACATATTGTTCCTCTTAAGACTTGTCAATGCAGTACATTATTGTTCGAAAGGCGTGTTATACAGATATACACACAAAAATTTAAAAATCTAGCGTAAAATTATAGATGAACATTATACACTGGTGGGCGTCCCACGCCGAAAAATATGGTAATTAATATGCAGTAATCTTTGACTTAAATCAGCAACCATATAGAGCAAATATTTTTTATTTATAATTTACAAAAAGTTATTTTAAAAGTTTATTCATTTTGTTTACTCATTTATATTTCAACTATATAATTTTTCAGCAGGCATTTAAATATTTCCAACAATATAAATTTCAAACATAGCTTTTTATTAGAAAATGTGTTATTCCTGTGAAAGCCAGAAACAAAAACACATAATAACTGAAGTTATTAAATATATAACTGTTGAGGGGTTGTAGGATGAAATATTCGTATCAGAACATTTATTCATATATATTAGAACAGAACTGCATATCAGGTCTATGCATAGAAAAATAAGTTGTTCAAAAATGTCTGCTAAAACCATAGACTTATTTTCATTTTGCAAAATAAACAGTATCACTCACATTAAATATGGGGTGGGGGGAATACATTAAAAATCAAAATAAGAAGACTAAAAATAAAAATCGTTTAAGGCTATCTATACAATTTCCTGAGATTTTATACACAGAATATAAAAGCTTTCACTTATGAATCTGTGATTTTAGAACCTCTTCCTATCATAGAAATACTGATATAACTGCATGCTCTGTTATCTTCAACTATTATGATTTTCATATTCACATGTACTGTAAATAGTTTTTAAGATTACTGAACAGTAAGGACAAAGCTAATAATAATAAAGTAACTTGCTATAGTACACAGACAGTAGCTCAGCAAAATGAAAATGATGAATGCAGAAAAAAAGTGTAGAAATTTAGAGTGGGGTAATTCTCATAAGCATAAATATAAAACACAATTTAAAAGCAGAAATTCTCAGAGTACTTTTCTTTCAAATAGTTCAAATATAGATCTAAAGTGAAAAAGTCGCGCTTTTCATTCACTTCATTGCAACAGAGATATTAAGCTATCAATTTTTTAAAAAAATTACATAAGGGTTTAAAATGGATGCAACTATTATTTAATAATTAAAATCATTTAAGATTTAATTCTTAAATATCTCATGATTATTCATGCCTCACAAGCTATGTGTAAGCCTGGGTAAATGATAACACGTGTGAAAACTCAAGCCTAGTTTTGAGTATTTGGTGGAGAAATTAGAAAACTGCTTTAAATTAATTTTATTCTAAAACAAAAATCAACATTTTCTACTAGCAAGTGAATGGATGCAATCCTTCCATAAAATTATTTGTAAAGAAATTTTACAACTTACCAAAATGAATGTTTTAGAAATTTTATAAATTATTCTCTCTATATTAATTAAAAACTGTTGCTTTGAGTTTTATTTCAATAACACTTGCACAATGTTCAATTAAATCATTCCTTCTCTTTGCAAATTCAATTCAAAGAATGCCTTTTCATTAGTTAAGCAAAAATGCACATTTTTAAATCTTTATTAAGGCTTATCATTTGTGCCCCAAAATGTTAAATAAAAACAATATGCACATGGAAAGGTAGAAATGATTTGTTTAAGACTAAACTAATAAATTATTCCCTTGAAATGATTTATCTGGTATCTCAGTAATATACTTACACAATTAAAATATATATGAACTAAAAATTAATTCTATACATCTTGATTCCCTTAATTAATAAACTTAATTCTCTTAATTCTCTAAACTAAAGGGTATTTTTATGTTTCAGACATTCAAGTTTTAAAACTTTCAATCTAGTTCCTCATGAATATTAGACAAAATATCCGATAACAACATGCAAATAAATTATTTAAAAAGGACAGGATACAGTCCTTCTATAATTAATTTGTTTTTTCATCTAAATTTGTTTAACTTGTCCTTTTCTTGATACATGACACTGACATGATACATGATACTGACTGATGAAATGTAATTAAAATGACTGCCTTCATGGAAAAATTTCCAATGCAAAATGGATCAAATTCACAGTACATATCTATGAAGGGAAAAGAGTGATTCCCTCCTTTCTCACAATTATTTTTTTTAATAAAATATCATTTTATGACCAGTTTTTCACAAAAACTTATTTTACAACAGACTTGCATACATTTACCTTAACTAAACCATTTTAAAAAACTTGGATAAAATTATTTTGAAGCATTATTTTCCCCCCTCACCTGTAGTGAAAATTGCATTTCATCAATTTTATTGTATAAATCGTGCTAATTTAAAAAAAAAAAAAAAAAAAAAAAGAAAGAAAGATGTTTAGGAACAAAGGAATTGAAGGAAGAAAATTACTTCATGTCTCCCTTTCACCAGGTGCATTATCCTCTGAAGAGAGTTTGATGCACATGCATACTACTCCTCAAAGATTAGCTTTGCCTCCTTACAAAATACTCATTTATAATTAAAATAATATATTTTTATTGTTTAATATATAAAATAATATATATTTATTATTTAATATATTATTAATATTAAAATAATATACTGTTTTACAATTAAAAAGTATATGCAGAATGTTTCAAAGCATAATTTGTTTATAGCTAAACGTTAAGGCACGTAAGAATAAAAAATTATATTTTTCCTTAACACTTAGCTGTGAACTCTACAGATTTCACAGCTAAATGAAGTATTTCAGAATGAAAGACAACAGAAAAGTTTTAAAAAATTCCACATGGTCTTATATTTAAAGGAAAAAATAAACAAAAAAAGTGGATTTCTTTTATCCTGTGCTTTGTTGTGCCTGTGCTTTCATTTATCCTGCATAAAATTTCATGGGTTTTAACAGAAAACAATTAATTATAGGTTGAAACACTAATATTAAAATCCTCTTAGACTTCAGTTTTTAGCTTAAGATCTTATTTAATTTTTTTTAAATACAAGACCTGAAATATTTCTTGAATGCTAAAAATTAGCCCAGCTTTAAAATGCAAAACTGTCATTTCCCATTTAAAATTTTCAGAGAAATGTAGCATTTAATGCTATATAAATTTAAGTTTCACAAATATATAATTAAAACAAAAAATATCAAATATATTTCTTATGAAATATGAAATAGATGCAAAGTTTTTCTACGTAATTCTTAGGTAATACATGCATTTCCATAGTAACACAAGGTACCAGGGTTTGGTTTACATAACAACAGACAATTTTGCCAGCCTCCTTAATTTTTTTTCCACAACATATAAAATTTATTTCTGAAGCAATATTTTGTTGTAATAATTTTTAGATATATAAAATAAAAAGTTGAGGTAATAAATTTAATTCATATTAACAGTTACTGAATATTAGTTATTAATGAGAAATTTTCAAGACAGAAGCAATTCTATGATTAGAAAAAAAAAATAATATATTGAGAAAAATGTTCCCACACTTCCTGCATTTTTTTAATAAAATTCTTGGAAATATGAAAAACACTTTATTTTGTTAAATAATGTTTACAGATTTAGAAAATAAAAATATATTAATAACTTCTGAGTTAATATTAGGAATTAACATTTCTCAGTAACAGAGAAAATTATAATTAGAAATAATTTTTTTCCACAAGAAATGCTTCTTCTTTCTTTCTTTTTTTTTTTAAATAGCTGTCATTGTCATACCTACTGTTTAGTGCAAGATATCTTGCATTAAATATATTGAATAACATAAAGCAATTAATAAAATTTAGAATAAATCTAATAATAGCTCTTCGAAAACTGACTGTAATTGTCAAAAAGAATCAATTTTAAAATCTTAAAAATACGTCTTGTGACATACTTTTTTGCATCAAATTTTTTTTTTTTTTTTCACGGAAAACAAAAAATTTAGATATCAAATTCAAAAATATCTTCTTTTAACAACTAATTAACATTAGATATTAATTGGAAAGTTTCAAGGAGGAGGCAAAAAATAAATGTAAGAAATATAAAGTATTGAAAAGATTTTTCTCCTTTTTCAAAATATTTGTAAAATAATGCTTCCAAATTAAAAAAATTAAACATTTCATGGCACAATTCTGAAATATTGAATTTTAGTAATTATTCATTCTGAATAATAATTCATTCTCAATATTGAAATTACAAAGCATTATGTTGTTATTTAGTGCTTCTAATTTACACAGAAATGCCAAATTAAGTTGCAATTTTGCAAGCAGAAAAACATGATCAGATATAACAACAAATATCAATAACAAAAACAACACATATCTTGGAGATTTTTTTTTTTTGGGGGGGGGGGGTCTTTGTGACAAGTTTCATCATTATCTCCCGATTTCTTAGTTTTCTAAATCAAAATAATTATAAAAATAAAAGAATTATATATAATTTCATATAATATAAATTTTTAAAATGTTAAATAGAAAGTTATTTTAAATATGAATGTTCAGAGCATTAAATGTTTATCAACAGCAGAAAAAGTTAATAAAAATTAATTTCAATATTTAAATTGAAAATTATACAAGATAAATTAATTTAAAAAAATTAATTATTTATTTATTAAATACACAAAATTATTTGCCTTGTTTAACATATTCATATATTCACATTTCTTTTTTTAATTCATTTACACAAATTTTCTGTACATGTTTAAATACTACAGATCACTGGGGAGTGATGAATTTGTCACAAGCATCAGTTATTTAACACAATAGAAAAAGATAATAAATGCAAATACTCATTGCCATCATGTACTTGTATCAAGTATTAATACTACAGAAGCTCGAAATACATACAGTTTCTCCCACTTAAATACTATGGGATCTCAAAATACAGTTTCTCCTGCTTAAGCAATGTTAAAAATACATTCTAAGTATTTCTGTGAGCAGGAGCAAGGTAACAAACATTTGCACAATGCAGACTGCAAGTCCTGAGTTAAATAACAAATAAGTGTTGTCTTTCATAATAAGTGTCCTTGCCTTTCAGGTAGTAAACTTAGAAAGGTACTGCTACGAAAACACACACAGTGAACTTACAAACTTAGGCAAATCACAGCTACAGTGATACTTCGCAGACATTCAAAGTGTTCCTTATGGAGTCTGAGAGTGAAAAGTACCTGATTTGCTACCTGTGTTGGGGGGGTATGAAAAATTAATACAGATAGGCAATTCTTCCATGTTACAGGAACTGTCCAGGCGAATCATTATTATGGAAATTGTCGACACCTTTACAGTTTTTTCTCGAAACAATTTGCCAAGTGAACACAATTTTACAGTCTCTAAAATTTTGCACAGAAAGTCCTAAATAGTGGAGATCCTTTAAACCAAAATTTTGGTCAAATTCCCTGTTTTTAAATTGTTTGACAAAGTTTGGCTCGATCTTCGGGAGTCGTTTGGATAAAAGTCCAAAACTCTAGGCTTTCAGTTGAAGCTGGAATTTTCCTGCCTATGGCTGTGATGGAAAGGACATTTTGTAAAAGTCACCAATTTTGTCTGAGTTACGTTTTATGCAGGTATTCTGCATCTCCTGGGAACTTGCAAGTATATGATAAACAGTAAAGACATCCAGAATGTTTAGGGCATCCAGTTTGCATATGCCCAAAGTGCTGACACCTGAAACAGCTGCTGGTTGTTTGCTTCCCCGATCTGTATTTTGCTTCTGGTGGAGTCAGAGTTTTCATCCACTGATTAAGCCACATACGACAACCTTAAGTGGAAGTTGTTCTTTTGAACACAATAATTGTCAAAAAGAATCAATTTTAAAATCTTAAAAATACGTCTTGTGACATACTTTTTTGCATCAATTTTTTTTTTTTTTTTTTTCACGGACAGCCCGTTCTCTGCTGTGCCAGTCATGGAACATTCAGGAACATTCTCCTAAACATTTACGATTTTGTAGAGTCTCACCTTCTTTGGGAACATATAAAGGTAACACTGCAGAGGAATGGCGGCATCAATATTATTTTTGACGAAAACAGATTTCTTTCCACATGACTTGAGGTCGCAGGCACATTACGGGAAGCAGACAACATTTCTTTTCCACGGGAGGTGGGATGCTGTATCCAATCAATCCATCTCCTCTAGGCAATAAAAGGAGTTCATAAAATGTTGAAAGCTCGTGATTAAGAAGTTCATTTTTAAGGTCCAAAAGATCTCTTTTGGAAAGAGAAGCTTTAAAATCATATCACACAGTGTTGGCACTCAATAACTCTCATCCAGTTTTAAAAACGATGTTGAAGTCATAATTAGTAAACTGCTGGAGCTGGCAGTCCTGTGAGGTTGATGATTTCTAACATCAGAAAAAAAGTCAGAGACAAGAATTAGTGACTTAATTTTAATGCACCAGTAATATCTCTCATTTCTGGCTGAGCTTAAAAGTTTTTTTTTTCCTCCTTGCGGTCCAAACTTGTGTATTACAGCTCAGCTGATGAGTGTCTAATGCATATATGCGAGGCCATGAGCAGTGTGCCCTATTCAGTGCCCCCCCCCCACCTACTGGAGAAGCAGTAGTTCATAAACTGTAAACACAAATGGTAGAAAATTTATTCATTATTGTGATAGGTCGCTATTGTGAAAATATGAATAACAGTTCAAGTGCACAGAGAATCATTTAAAAGCAAAATGCTTAGATTTTATCCTCAAAATATAACAGAAGATGAAACTACAGAATTAAACACAATATACAGAGTTAACGTGTCAAACAAATACACAGAAATATAACCTAACATAGATGAAAGTTATAACAGTTTATGCCAGAATGGTTCAACATAGCCAAGAACTGTGTATAATTTATTCTTAATTACAAATGTTAAATAAAATGAGGAAGATGTATTAAAATACATAAAACAAAATATTTTTGCATGCAAATGTAGTTTGGCTCACCAATATATAAATAAAAAAAACAATTTAAAAAAATACTCAGTTCTAATAAAATAGAACTTTTAGGAAAGTTAGCATTTCTGATAAAATATTTTTAGTTGTAAGAGACACACAAAAAATAAAGATGGACATAACTATCTCAATAAAAAGTAAATTTATTTTTTTATATAAATATAATACAAATGCATGTTAAAATTTCAATCAAAAATTGTATTTATGCATCTTCATAATACAATAATTTCGCTAATTATTTTAAACAATAAAATCTCGTATATTCACAAATTTTTTATAAAACAACAGATTTCCTTAAACAGTCATGTTTCAACTAAGTGCAGTCATGTTTTTATATTTTACAGAATTAGTACATGCTGCACATAAAAATAAGAAAATGCACAAATTAAAGCATACAATTTTATTATTTCCCTCCTCATAATAAAATGACATTTTTTTTTTCAACAAACATTGATATTATTAAATTGATTAAAATTTCCCCAGAAAAGGTTTACACATTTCTATATATTGTGCTACGCAAATTTTCTTCCTCTAATAGCCTAAAAACTGACTTCATGAACTACTTTGCATCTATTTAATAATTTTTTAAACATGAAGATTTTTTAAAACAAAAATATTCACTTAGAAATTATGTGCATAAAGGAAAATATTTTTACTAAAACATTATTGTATAAATTTTCAATAGCCTTAATACAATAAACTTTTCTTTAAAAAAGTTTTCTATGATGAATTGTATTTAAACATAGTATCAAAAATTATAATAGTGTGCTTTGACAACTGTTTTAATGCACACACAAATTTAAAATGCCTAAAATGTATAAATTATATAATTACAGTTTAAGCTTTACACAAAGAACATGCTAACATTTAAAATTTAAATTAATTAAGGATAAAAGGATTACATTTATAAGTGAGTGAATAGTATAAGAGGCTTTCAAATTAAAGTATTAGCTCAATACTCTGAGGTCAGCAAGACCATAGAGAAGGTAGTTTAATAATGTCATGAATAATATGAAATTTTTGTTCAACTTCATGTTTAATAAAGTGAAATAAACAGTTTGAAATAAAAATATATCATCAACCTTCATAAAATTTGTAATTTTAATTCTCATAAAATTTGTAATAAATTCTCAGATAAATACTTTATTGGAGTAGAACTCAGACAGTCTTGCATATTATTACTATATTATTATTATATTAGTTTTTATGATATTAAAAATATATATAAGAATGCAATTTTACATGCATAATAAATTACTTAAACCAGACTTGAAAAATTTGACAGAAAGGTATTTTTTTATAAATTTTGTCAGTGTTTTAAAAGAAAGATTTTGGAGAAGGCAAAGATTTCCTACACAAAATTAAAAGCATTCTGTTGCAAAGAAACCAGAACTTAGTATTAGTTCTGATGAATAGGGGGGGGGGGGGGGAAGTTTAAACATAATTTGGTCTGTTTTTTGAATGACAATAATTTTGTCCCAGTCTTTTAGGTGGTTTAGTGAAGCATGTGAATCTGATATAAAATATTTTTTTATGAAAAACTGGTTACACAATCATAATATTTTATTACAAAAAATAATAGTAGGCCTGGAAGGGAATTAACTTTTTCCCCTCATAGGTATGTAATGTGAATATGATCTGATTTGCATAATATATTTAGGCACTGAATGAATAAATTCCTACTAGTGCCAGCTCTGGTCATAAGACATGTTGCCATTCATACATTACTGCATTCATTGCATTGTTTTTTAATGATTTGTTTATTTTCTTTACAACAACTAGGTAATTCTGCAAAATTCAGAAATCATGCAAACATGTGCCACAGAAAGTGGCCTAAAATGCTTGGTATGGGGATGAAGTAACTTCTTTTAGATATTTCACTTGTCACACAGAGAAAGAAAACTCAAAATAATTTTCAATTTTTTTTTCTCTTACATTTATCCATTTGCCTTATAAAATAAAAATATTTAATTAAACTAAATTTTAAAATTTATACATTTCCATGTGCATATTATGAAGATTATTATTATTTTATATATACATACAGTATATATAAAATATGTAGAGCCAGATTAAGACTAAGCCTCATATACATTTACTTCTGTCCCTTCCCCCCCCCCCATTTCTTCTTTCTTGGTCTTGGTTCATTCCACAGTAAAACTGGCATAAAAGTTTTTGGTGGTACATCCTTTCCTCGAGTTTCTAACGACCTTTTTGTTCCTAATGACCATTTCCTTGTTGCCCTAAAAACATGCTTATTTTGCTAAATGGTTAATCCAGTTCTAACTGTTTGCATATATCATATAATAACAGAGCTGTGACAAACACATATGCTAGTGTTAAAATATTTTGTTCTTGATGTGAAATGCCATTCATGTTAGAATACTGAGGATAATAATAAAATTTACATGTCTTTTTTTATTCTATGCTTGCCTACCTACTGAATTTAATTTTATATTATCATTTTTATTTTTCCAAATCGTATTTTAGAATGCCCCTCCCATTCTTTAACTTCGTTTTTCTTTACTTTGAAATTCTTCTTTGAGACATATATAATTTCCTCCAATTTTAGTACAAAATGGAGGAAAAAAAAAGTACCTGGAAAATCTCAGTAACAATGGCGAGGTCCAGATTAAGTTAGAAATTAAACAATTTATTTCACAGCTGCAGTTTCAGCAGTGAAAATTCTTTTAAGGGAAACTCATAATTCACTTCTTTAAATCAATAGCTGACTTTCTATGTATAACATCACGAATAAAGAAATAAAATTAACTGTTATGTTTGCTTTAGTGAATAAGCTATTTTACTTTAGTGTATGTTTCTAGTTCCCAGCTTAGATGAAAATAACTTAAAGGACATTAAAGTTACTCATATCAGGTTCTAATTATTGTAATATTAAATCTGAGAAGTCTCATTTCATAAAAATTTCACAGAAAGCATAAAAGAAATAAATAAAATATAAAAACAAAGTCCATAATGGTAGCACACATTTTTGCAAAATAATGATGTAGCTAAGCACAGTTTTACTGTGATCATTACACTGCTCCTCTTTCTCATCACTCTATGAAAAACGGAATTGGTACATTCAATACATAGATTTTCAGACACTGTTCTAAGATCTGGGATTCTAAGCCTCCTTGCCTGCACATCACTTCCTAATATCACTAAACTCAGTTCAAAGTATGATACCAACTTCGAAATTCGCTAAAAATTTTCATAATTTTTTTAATTTATCGTCTCACTAAAAATCCTCATACTTTTTGTGTATAACTCTACCACCACCATAAAATTTGATCAACGGAATCACCTGCATAAAAGCTTCAATCGCACCTGGGATCCTTATGCGGAAACTGAAAATCTAATAATTAAGTCTCTTATCAGCGAGCACAGATTCCAACCGTGGCAATGTGAAGTCCATCAGCTTAACTTAGATGACAGTTCCTTTTGTAACTACGTTGCACGATTTAATTACAGAGCTTTTTGCCAACTCTCTCGAAAATCAGTTCAAGCCAACCGTTTTTCCAGCTAACAACCCTCTGGATCAAGAAATTACGAACTTCATGACTGATGGGATTTCCTTCCCAAAGAATATCACACTTTACCTCTCCACCTGAAGACCTTATGCAGCTCGTTAAGTTAGATAAATTAATTACTAATATATTTCCACATATTTTCTTTAATTCCCACATCTAATGATGAACTCACAATGCGAAATTAATTTTCTCATAGCATGGACCTGCTGACAAAATTCGTGTGACTTCAACCTTCCTGATTCGCCACTATAATGCTTCTGATTCATCAGCTGAACATAAATGCATTGTTCTGGCCCCTTCTGCCCCATGATTATCTTCTCCTTTCCGATCAGCAGATGGAGCCACATGTGCGACCTGCTTCCAGTTCTCACCGTTGTTTTCTATGTAGCGGATGGCTTTTGTGTTGTGGACGTTGATGGATAACGTGTCCTCGCTTCCTACCTTATTTCTGTGATCTTTCCTGGGAAATTCTGTTAGCGAACTATCAATTTTGTCATGGCCTTCGGTGACCCTCGAAAGAGCTTGTAAGAGGTATTTTATAATAGTTGCATGGCAGCGTAACAACTAGTTCCAAGTTCCAGTTGTACTGCTGATGTTAATGGAAATTGCTTTTCATTGGCATTACTTTCCATTAACTTGCATTACTTTCCATTCACTACTTTCCAATTTGAGTTTTACAAATTTCATTCCCCACTTTTAGAGGATTTCAGAATGATTTTCCCTTTTATTTCAACTTAACTGTTTTTCTTATTATATATATATTAAATTTTTCATATTTAAATTTCATTTGATCTGAATAGTCTCATTCTACAGTAGCTATTTATAGACTTTTATATGAAGATTCAAGCACTGTTTAATGTGTTAATATTCACACTTTAATTTGTTTTGCTCCAATATAATGTACTTCAAAGAAGTTTACCCACATTTGCGCTGTGTACATTCATTATTCATTTTATATTCCTCATTTTCTAACTCCTTCATAAATTAATGCTTTCCTACCCTACTCACAACTTCCTCTGTATAAAAGTGCAAGAAATTGTATCCTTAGTGATAACTCAATAATAATTTTTAAAATATAGAATTTAATCATCATTCATATTTTTATTAACTTTGAATACTTGTACATATATTTAGCCACTTATCCATTTTTAATCTTGTATTAATCCTTTTAGGTGCATTTTTATCAAAAATCAAAGATTATAAATACCTGAGTAAACTGGTTCACAAAATGCATGAATAAAATAATAATGCTTCATTAAGCACGAACAAAAGTAAGAAATTATCACCGATGGCAGTATATTGGTGAAGATCAGCTAAATTTTACTATTGTTACAGTAAGCACCACACATGCTAACAGGTGTTTTACATGAAAATTGGGAATCCTTGGATGAAAAGAAGCCCACAGAAGAAGTTTCTCCACTATTCAACAGGAATGGACTGGGAGCTGCGTCATTAGTTCTGAGAAAAATTTTGGAAGTTAATGTGAAATCCAGACTGAGGAGAAAATTAATACAGACAATAGTTCTGCCCTCTAAAAATTTAGCTTTCCCATTTTTACCCAATAAAGGATGTAATACTGAGGATTTTCTCCCCTTAATTCTACTCCAAATGCTGGTAATACATTCATTGATTTATCCTGAATTTTAGAGATCAGCCTGTTTGTCCTGTGTATGATTATGTACAAAGTTTCAAAGAACTCTTTAAATAACTAGACCAGATAATTCTCGTTCACATGCAGGGAAGGGGGGAAAAACACAAATAATGAATTTTATGACATGTATTTATTATAATAAAATGCCTTCTAATAAGAATATTGTATTTCATGAGTCATGAAACTGCAGTCACAGTGAATTCATGCAGTTGCATATTTATATTTACTTTTTTTTTTTTTTTTTTTTTGGCTAAAAAGCCCTTCAAAATGTTAAAAGATATAAATGATTCATTTTTTACACATACAGTACACTCCCGATTATCTGCGGAATTGGGTGGCGTGGACGCCACGGATAACAAAAATGGCGGATAATCCGCAAAAAGATAAACGGGTATAGCAAAAGAGCAAACGGTCATTCCAACTTTGAAAAATCGTTTTATGTACAATAAAACGTAAAATAAACAGCAGGAAATGTTTAACTAACGCTTAATATTTTAGTATATCACTCTAAACCAACCTAAAATGCATTTTGTTAATGAAAATACAAAAGTGCTTTGTATACTTACGAGAGGCGTCAAGGATACACAGAAAATTTAATACATATGTACTGTTTTAATACTGTAATGTATTATGCAATTACAAAAGCATAACTGTAAAGCATAACAAAAGCATAACTGTAAATGCAAAAGCATAACTGTAATCTTTTTGAAGAAATCAGTCATTTGTGTTTGCTTCTTGCTTTGGAAGCATTTTCTCTTGATCCGAGATTGCATTTTTCGTAGCATAAGTTTCTCAGCCAACTTTGCGTCATCTTGTTCTTCCAAATAGCTCAGCAGTCCATCGACTTGTTGCAAAGCCGCTTCGTGATTCTTCCGCATCTGCACAGTGGGCTCTTCTTTGCCTTCACTTCGCTGTCCTTCATTATCGGTCTCTCTCCTTGCTTTCTTCACAATTTCGTCATCTGCCAAGCATTTGAAGCCAGGTTCGTTGACTTCACACTCCAACCACTCATTAATGTTTTCAGCATCAAAGTTCTCACCACTTGGAACTATTTTCATCATATCAGCAAGAGTTGCCATGGGCATGTTTACATCCCATGAAGTCTAATTTCTCGAATTCCAGGTCGCTGCTTAAAACGAGTCAACCAGCCAGAAGACGCATCAAAATATCCTTTCAGGCCTAACAACTCAAAAAAGTTTTTGCCTCTCCTGCAATGATAGGACCATTTACAGGAGTACCCTCTTTTCAAACATGAGCTAAACATTATGTCAATGCTGTGTCTAGCTCATCAAAGGCACAACTCTTCAGAGTTTTTCACGTTTTCATTGCGGAAGCACTGTCCAACATTGATGCAAAGTTCACCAGATTGTCTTTTTGCTTTAGAATGTCACGTACTGCTGTTTCTACGATTCCGTAATCCAATTCCATCTCTTGCCTTGTTGCGCCGTTTGCGACTTTGGTAATTAATTATAGTTTTGGCGCAATTCTAAACACAACCTTCTTTCCTTTTCCTGACATTTTAAATCGGTAGCAAAAAACGCAAAACCAAAAAGCACAAGCACTGAACACAATAAAAGATAAGAAATTAACTCCGACAGGTTTTTAAAAAACTATCAGGCTTAAACTAACAATGGCGAGTGGGAGGAAGTAGACGTGTCAGTAAGATTAAGACGAGAGAGGGCGGTCGAGCAGGCACTGAAAGGGTGAGTAAGAAATCATTGACTCATCAGAGGTGAAGTTTCCAAGAATGCCGGAGATATTTTTGCCATAAATAAGCACGATGTTAGCAAATTTCACTTTTCACTCAGTTTTCTGAACATTTTTATTTTCTTTGCTTTAAGCTTGTTAAAAAAAAAAAAAAAAACTGTGTACAGCAAGTGTGTATAATCGGGAGTCAACTGTATAACACACCTTATTTCTTTCACATTATGCTTATTGTTATTAATAAGAAAAATATTTTAAAGTTGAGCAATTTATTCAAAATATAATGGAAACGAAGCAACGTAAGTTTTTGGACACTAAAAGAAGCCATTTGCAATTAAGAAAACTCAAAAAAGAAAAACACAGCCAGAATTTCTCACAATGCCTCCAAACGTTATTAATTCTTTTATCATGATCAAATTCCCACATTCCAATTTTGCTTTTATCAGTTTCAGCAATCACACCAGAAGCTCCAATCATATTCTCATACACATACTTTTCCACAAAAGCTCTTCCAATCCATGACACACATCACCAAGACATCTCAAAAGAAATTACATCACAAATGTCCAGATCTTTGCTGAGCTCTTTCAATGGAACTCCACAACTTCTCAACCAACTTTATGTGAACCCCAGAAATAGGGTCTTTAAATGCCACACTATGACTGACTGAAAGACAATTACATGCTTTTCAGCAATATCAGACAATTATAGCAACCTGCTTTATGTTCCTGTTCATAAATTCAAAGAAGGGGGGAACATCACACTCCCTTTTAGTGCCAAGAAACACCCAGGCTCCATTCACTCATTTATCACACTGAAATTTCCACTTTTCATACTTGCTTTCATGAATTTCAACAATCACACCTGTACCTAAAATCATACTTTGATTTACACACATTATGACTCGTACTTCTCTGCTAAAACTTCTCCACTGTGTGATATATTTTGCGATGCTTTTGCCTCAAAACAAATAAAATCACACGAGGTAAGTTCCATGCACGATCTGACTGACTGAAAGACAATTACATGCCTTCTAGCAATGCCAGACAATTACAGGAACCTGCCTTATGTTCTTCTTCATAACTTTAAAGAAGAGAGGAAAAAATCACCCTCCCTTTTAAGTGCCAACAAACATCCATTCACTCTTATCACTATGAAATTTCCACCGTTTTCAAACTTCCTTTCATGAATTTCAACAATCAAAACAGCACCCTCAATCACATTATTTTCACTCACATATATTTCTATTTTCACTTCTCTCCTAAATCTCTTGCATCTGTGTCACATATCGGCAAAGCTTCAATATGAAATTAAATCATGCCTGCCCAGTTCTATGCAAAAAAAACTTTAATGAAGATCCACAAGCCTTCCGTGAATTTTGTGTGAACCCTAAGAACAGAACCTTACATATCACATTATCACACCTTACATGTGACACAGACAATGAAGAATGTCTTCTTTCCTTGTAAGAATCTGAGACATTTACAGGACCTTGCCTTATATTTTTCTGTATAACTTGAAAAACAGTTTTCTTCAATTCTTTCCAGAACCTCAAAAAATATTTTTTTTTTAAATTGTCAGTCATTTACGGTTTATATCTTGTTATGGTTAAATTTTAGCTTTTTAAACTTCCTTTCGTCAGTCTTAAAAATCCCATTACAACCTCCAATAATGCTGTTTTTCATCATCACACACACATTCCTACACATAACTCTTTGGAAAATGTCATCCAGTCTGTGACAAAATTTTCAAAGTAATTTACATCAAAACAAATTAAACAATCGATGGCTTTTGTACCCATGTATTACCAACTGCACTCTCTCCAAACCAGGCATATTTATTTATGGACATTCTAACATGATGCCCATTCATTTTGCTATTATGAAACTTCCCAGAAGAACCATTATTCATTTTTCCCCCCTACTAAGTATATCGCATTCTTCTATACAATATATTAGCTTTATTTGGAATGAAATCCATTGCCGTACGTGGCAATTAAGTAAAGGTAACACAGAAAACATTTAAAAAATGACTTTTGGGGCATAATGTAAAATCAGAAAGCTTTCAGATTTTTTTTAATATATTTCCTTTCATTATGTTTTTTTTTTTTTTTTTTAAATTTTATTTTGTTATGCATGTTTTGTATTTTTATGCAAAACACACATAAAAATTTTAATTTAATAATGCGTCTTTTTGTGCTCTTAAGGTCCTATTGTTACTTTTTTTTATTCTTCCCCGACACCAGTTGTTGCATTATTTTCTTCCTTCATGTTCGTACGGGGTTCGTGAGGATTTGGAGTGAATAATGGAGACACTTGATGAAGTATTGAAACACACTTTATTTGCTAATAATGTCAGGACAGCTCCAAAACACGTTTTACAGTCGTCGATGAACTACTATAAAAACGATCAGCCAGCGACACAGCCTTCAGGTTATCAGGCACAGTGTTGCACAGCTCCACGTACTCTCAAGGCTCTCCACACTACAACTCACGATGCACTCGAGAACACACGAGCACAGCTCCCGACTCTTCGGTTCAGTCGTTTCCGGAGCTAACATGCTCTCTCGATGATGCACTAACCCTGATACACTAACAGACTCCTTCAGTGCACTTGATGACCCACTTGGCACTCGCTGCTCGGCTGTCAACTCAATCGAATCCACAGGGATTGACTCGCTAGACGAGACACCAATTCGATACTAACTCGCACTCTAGACAAGGCACACACACTCGCCCTCTCGATAAAGCAC
This sequence comes from Stegodyphus dumicola, assembly GCF_044657685.1. Taxonomy (NCBI): domain Eukaryota; kingdom Metazoa; phylum Arthropoda; class Arachnida; order Araneae; family Eresidae; genus Stegodyphus; species Stegodyphus dumicola. The sequence goes on along the minus strand of NC_140769.1, from coordinate 289,351,320 downwards.
ACACTAACTGACTGTGGACCAGCAGGTTTTATAGTTTTTGGCTTGTGTTCGGGAACATTCTGGGCTAAACTGGTAAGAATTCGTTCCAGAAAGTTCTCCATCCGTCCATGGTATATCGCCAAATTGGGCGATTTCTCACCAAATGTGGCAACCCTGAAACTGCTTTGCGGACAAGCCATCTTACCGCGCTTGCACATTTTGTAACAATATTATTCATCATCTTAAGGTCACAAATTTTTGATTATTTCATAAATCACTATTTCATATTTTCAGTTTTATAATTCCTACATGTCATCTTATCAGATTTAAACTGATGATGTAATATCGAGAAAAATCTCAAATCTAGAATGCCTGAAGTTATGACCAATCCAGGTCTTGAACTTTCTAATGTACCAGAACCTGTATGATGCTGCAGCAAAACAAATTCAAAATGGTATCTAAATGGTATGCAATATCTACAAATTCCTCAATATTTAACACATTCAGATTCAACAAAGATACTTTTGCTACCGAATGGTGAAGGCATAATATTTTGGGTATCTTTTACTGCCTCCAAATTAAAAAACTTAAAATTTTCGTAACAAACACTATGGATATACAAAATACAAAAGTTTCCTAAATGAATATACAACATATATGAACATACAAATATGAATAAGAATATGAAAATACAAAAGTTTCCTAATGACCTAAGACCTAAAAATAACTGCACAATAACTCAAATAAAAAAATTCTTCTAGGTTAAATATCCAAATAAAAGTTCTATGTGCTCATTTATAGAATTGCATATATAGAAGAACTGCACACATATTGGCAAAATTCCTCCATATTCTGTGCACTTAATGAGTTGCCCAACATGTAAACACTTACCCAACATGTAAAATGAGTTGCAAAACAGAATAAGGAAAGAATATAACTCTTGAAAAGTAATTTTCAATGGGTAGAAAAATTGAACCTCATGCCAGAGCATACATTAAAGTGCAATTTTAGCTAAAATATATTCAATTAATTAGTCCTTTAATTGTACATTCTTCTTAAACGTAAAATGCAGCCTCCAATGCCCAAACATTTAAGTTATATCTTAATAAATTATACAACTTAAAAAATTCTTTTATTATTTATAAAAATTCGCAGTATGTGACAGAAATAAGCAATATTATATGTGTTGAAAAATAAATCATTTATTTCTTTTAACATTTTCTAGGGCTGTTTAGCAAAAAGAAGTAAACCTAAATACTTAAAAAGAAGTGAAAGCCACTGCACGAATTCACTGTGGCTGCAGTTTCATGAACAATGAAATACAATATTCTTACAATTTATTTTATTCTTATTAAATACATACCATAAAATTCATGATTTGTGTTCCCTCCCTCACTGCATGTGAACGACAATTGTCTGTTCTACTGATTTAAAGAGATCTTTGAAACATCACATAATCATACACAGGACAAACAGACAAATCTCTAAAATTCAGGATAAATTAATTAATGTAACAAGCATTTGGAATAGAATTGGAAGGGGATCCTCAATACCAATATCTTTTATTGGGTAAAAATAGCAAAAGATTAATTTTTAGATGGCAGAATTATCGTCTGTATTAATTTTCTCCTCAGTCTGGATTTCATAGGAACTTCCAAAATTTTCCTCAATAATAATGCTAATGATTGCAGATTCTAGACCATTCCTGCTGGATAGTGGAGAAATGTCTTCTGTGGGGCAAAGAATTCCAAACTTCCATGTAAAATACTTGTTAACATCTGTGGTGCTTACTGTAACAACAGTAAAACTGAGCTGAGCCTCACCAATTTATTGCCATCAGGTGATAATTTCTTACTTTTGTTCATGCTTAATTAAGCATTATTATTTTATTTTATTCATGCATTTCATGAACCAATTTACTCAGGTATTTATAATCTTTGATTTTTGATCAGAATGCACCTAAAAGGATTAAAAATGGATTAGTAGCTAAATATATGTACAAATGTTCAATGTTAATAAAAACCAATGATGAGTAAATTCTATATTTTGAAAACTATCATTATCATTATGGTTGTCGATTTTCACAATCAGCATTTTTGTTCATAAAAAAATTTGCATCATTTGGTGTATGGAAATCAATAATTAACCAGAGTTCAGTGCGCTTTTCAGGATACAATTACTTGCAATTTTATAATAGGAAAATATTTTCATTGCTAAAAAATTAAAAACTAAGACATATGTTGTTTACCAAATCACCAAGTTTACCAAATCTGCAATGCTTACACCAATACCGGTGTCAATGATGGCCTAGGTTCTATCCTCCTCGTTCGGAATGATTTTAACTCTTTACAGGTCCAGTTGGCTAGGATCTGTGAGACATTCACACCTGGTTTTGTCAAAGAAAGAAGTCTAAATAAAAAATTGAAAGTCTAAATAAAAAATTGATATCTTTAATTCAGATGCTAATTTTTACATCACATTATATTTACTTATGTCAACCAAATGAACTAATTTTAAGCCATAAACTTAGTAGTTAAGATGTACTATATTACTCTAGCAGCAGTCATGCTAACAAAATTATTGAGGCCCTCGGTAAAACTGAAACAGTCTATAATCAATAAAAATTTTGCAACGAAATCAAATGATGGTCACAAGGGTCCTCCATTATTTCTTGGCTTTGTATAGTACCTCATTTAGTTTCAATCTTAACATGTTACAACACGTTAAATATACAACAGAATTACTTACATTCAATGAGTTTGAAATCAGTTCTCGAAGAAAGATTTCTTTATTGGAATAGAAGGTGTTGATGCTGATGCTCAATGAGTGGCCTTCTCAGCTTGGAATGCAAACTTTTCCGCATCATTGTGATCATCCTGCATACAAACTTCGTTCTTGTCTTGGCATCTAAAATAAAAATTAAAAATTTCAGCCATTTTGCCTCATGCAATTTTCTGATCATGTATCAGTTATTTTGTATCAGATATTAAATACTAATGAACATTCATCCACTAATTTATAAACTTTGTTTTACTTCTGTACATTTACCAGTGTACAGAAATAATTTTCTCAATATAATTGTTTTCACATTTATCTAAAAGCATTTGTTTGCTGATCATTAAAAATAAGTTAATACGTTTCAACTACAAGCAGTAAAAAAACAAAAACGAACATGACGTGAATGAATTATTTTCATCAACTTCACATATTGTGTTAACAGAAAAAGAAAGCCAACACTTTAAACTATGACAAATTTGGAATAATTGTAAAAAATATTGCAAAGTCATGTTAAAGACTTCAAACAGCCTCTATTAGTAACATTAAGGGTAATATCGAACTTCCTACCAAACAACTGTATTCCTCAGTATCATGAGATTTTGTCCCTCAATTGATATTAACGCTCTTGCGTCATGCTTGTTTGCTCAATCGCTCTTCCATCATGCTTGTTTGCTGGTCACTCATAATCAGCTTGAGCTTTGAAAAGCTTCGTTCAGCAGACGCGACAGTTACTGGAAATGTCAAAGCTATAAGCAATGCAACAGAGACGTTTGGGAAAGAATTTAATGAACTGCAGATTTTTAAAAGCAGCAGTACTCTGTTGCACTAAACCTGTTAAGTTGCCCAATTCAGCACATGAATCATGAGCATCAACATCCGACCCAGTAATTTTATCTGTTAAGGTAACGCTCAGAACATCACAGATCAGTTTCGCTCATTCCTGTAATGCATCGGAAATTGAGCAAGAAATCAAACTTGTCATAACTCTTTAGCTGCATCTTGGGCCAAATCGAAACCTGTTTCTTTGTAGGATTTCAGGAAGTTGATTGTGTTCTGAATACAATTCAAAGTGAAATCAAATTGCATAGCCTTACTTTACAACATTTTGCTCACAATATTAACTTTCTCCAAGAGATAGTACCCTATTATTAACAATACCCAGAAAGGGTAGCGTTGAATTTGGTTTGCCAAACTGGCAGCCTTCATTGTTACCTTTGGGTCCTTTCTCTCGCAGACCTCAATTAATAATGCACCATAAATCAATTCTATCTGAAACCTCACAGATTTAACGGAATCTCTTCGACATTGGCAGCATGTTTCTGAGGTTGGCTTCACTGTAAACAATTTAACATATCGCTTGAGCAAATACCATAACTGAGTTGTTGCAGCAAACAGCAAAAAATCCAAAAAAAGGTCGATAGTAGTAGTCAAAGATTTCACCATATCTCCGAACATTAACCCGTGAGAACCACATGGAAGGTAAAACGCTTTCGGATTTAGCTCAAGTATGCGTTTTTGTACCCCACTGTTCTGTCCTCTCGTATTGGATCCATTATCAAATCCTTGCCATCTGCAGTTTTGTATTTTCTGCAGCAAATTTAGTTCATCAAGCTTTTTCAAGCATGCTTCTGTCGAACGTGTGCTACTACCTACTGCCAAAAAGCCTACAAATCACAATTTTTGTCACATAAACATTGGCAATTCATATTATCATAGTCATTTGCTCCTGATGGCTTGCATCAGGAGTATAATCTACCATGATGGAGACATATTTGATAGTGTGAGCATCTGCAATTATTTTCTTGAGAACCACTTTGCCCATCAGATGGAGGTGTTCATTTTGGATGTGATTCCCTAGATAATGGTCATGTATCTCAGCATTTTTGATATGTTCTGTCAGCATTTTTGATAAGACAAATCCAGCAAAATTCCTTCCCTGGCCTTTACCTGCACAACTGTTTGTCTGTTTATCACAGATATACATACTTCCAGTTACAAAAATGTTTAATTGACCCAAATACTTTTATTTTGGTATTTTTAAATTTAAGAGATTATAAATTACAAAATCTAACATTTCATTCATTTCTTCGCATTACATTCATTTACATTTTCTTCCTCCCAAAAATTAAGTACATATCATTATTAACATTATTATTGCCCATATCATTATTAACAAAGTGCCACATATGAGACTGACCACCGATACCCACTGAATGAAATGCTGCTTCCAAAATTTTAACTTTCAGAAACTATAAATATTTCATAGCAAAATCAACTAACAATAATCGTATTCGTAACATTAATGACATCCCTACTAACAAGGGGGCTCAGCCCCTGCCACTCTTCAAGCCCTACCACCTTCAATGGATTTAAATAAGCAATCTTGCTGATTTTTCCATCTGGCTGAGGATTTGTAGTGTAACGTTAATAGGAAAAGAATTTAAAAAAAATCATTCTTTGGAGAATTCCTAAAATACTTAGCTTTGGAACTTAGTTGTCTAGTAAGCCTAAGAATGGCTAAGACTGGGGCAGGTTCACACTATTGGAGAAAACCTTACATTACCAGCAGCTAAAGATATCGTTTTAACATTATTAAACGAAAAAGGAGCTAATGAAATTAATAATAACACGTTATCAAATGATCTAGTAATTTGATGAACCATTCCGAAATCTGTTTATCAATTTCAGGCTGCTCTGCGGGGAGGAAACGTTGCTGCGCGCAATGAACTGGAAGTTGATCTGTCAGCACTATCCTCATCTTCAGGGCAGATGTTTTTATTTTATTCGGCTTATAAGTTCTTACTAAATGTAGTATTTCATCTCTATGTACTTCATCTTTGATTGATTTAAATCAAATTCCTTGTCATTATAAATATCATGAATAGACATCAAATAGTTTTCTGGTTGCAATTTTCTAATTTTGACTATGCGTAATGTATGCTTTACGCATGCACGCATTGAAAGAAATGTGTAATAAAGTAAATATATATTAAACTTTTTTTGTAAATTTTGATACCCTTTAGATCATAATTGCTCTTTATTTCATAAATTACAGTTTCATATTTTTAATTCTACAATTTCTGTATGCCATCTTACCAGATTTAAATTGATGATCTATAATCCGGAAAAAACCCTAATCCGAAATCCCGACGAGTCCAGATTAAAGACTTTGTACTGTAATTTGTTGTAATTGTCCTATATATGTTTATGCGCTATAAAGATCTCTTTAAATAATTAGGTCAGGTGATGCTTCTTTACACGTGTGTGTGTGGGGGGGGGGGAAATCTCAAATCATGTATTTTATATGGAATACATTAATGACAATAAATTATAATAAAAGTGCTATATATAATTATTCATGAAACTGCATTCAGGGGGAATTCATTTAGTGCCTTACATTTCTTTCTGAATATTCATATTTACAAAATTTATTTGCAAAGCAGCCTTACAAAATGTTAAAAGAATCGAATTCATTTTTATACACATATGTTGCTGCTTCTTTCATTAAAAACCTTGTTTTAAGTACAAAACAATTTCTTAAAAAATATAATGGAAATTCTGTCATTTTAAGTTTTTGGACACAGGAAGATGCCATTTATACTTATGAAAAATGTACAAATAACAGACTAGTTAATCAAATGTGTTTTAGCTCAACATCCCCCTCAGTTTATGCCAATAAATTCTAAAGAAGAAAAACGTGTTGCAGCTTCTTTCAGTGCCTCTAAACGTAGATTCTATTCACTCTTTTACCATGATTAAATTTCCACTTTCCGATTGTGCTTCCACTAATTTCAACAGTTACGCGAAAAACTCTATAATCATATTATTTTTATGCATATACATTTCTACATACACTTCTCTGCGAAAGTTCTTCCTACCCATGACATATTTCTCCTAGACTTGTATCTCAAAAGATTCTGAATCACAAGTGGCCAGTTTCAGTGGAGCATTCCAGATTCTCAACGGAGTAGTGAGAGTCCTAGAAGACACTATAAGAAGTGTCACCTTAAATGACACACTATAAGAAAACAATGTGCCTTCTAGCACAGGCAATTATAGGGCCCATCTTTAAATTTCACATCATAACTTCAATAAGGGTGTGGAAGTCATTCTCTCTTTCAGTGTCTCTAAATACCCAAGCTCCATTCATCATTCGGAAATTTGTGCTTTCAACAATCACACCAACACCTAATGTCATATCTCACCTGCATTCCTACATATATTTCCCTGCAAAAATTTCTCAAATCTGTAACATATTTGTCAGACATCTTGGTCTTAAAAGAAATGAAATCACATAAAGCCTAGCCATGCATAGATCTCTCAATGGAACTCCCCAAATTCTCAACTGAATTTGTGTGAGCCATAGAAACAGAATCCTTAAATGTCACACTGTGACTCACTGGAAGACAATAATGTGCCCTCCAGTAGTGTCAGAAAATTATAGACCCTGCTTTATGTTCTTCTTTATAACATTAGACGGAAAACAAAAATCGCATGATCTTTCATTGCCTCCAAACACCCAGGCTCCATTCACTCTTTTATCACTCAGAAATTTCTCCTTTACAAGCTTGTTTCCATCAATTTCAACAACCACACCAGCATTTAATATCATATTTTCATTCACATGCATTTCTATTTGTATTTATCTGCTAAAATATCTCAAATCTGTGACAGATTTATCAGACATTTTGGTCTTAAATGAAATCACATGAAGCCTAGCCATGCACAGATCTCTCAATGGAACTCCCCAGATTTTCAACTGAATTTGTGTGAGCCATTGAAACAGGGTCCTTAAATGTCACACAATGAATGACTGGAAGACAATTACGTGTGCTCCAGCAATGTCAGACAATTATAGATTCTGCTTTATGTTCTTCTTCATAACTTCATCAGATGGAGAACAAAAATCACATGATCTTTCATTACCTCCAAACACCCAGACTCCATTCACTCTTTAATCATTCAGAAATTTTTTCTTTACAAGCTTGTTTCCATCAATTTCAACAACCACACCAGCACCTAATATCATATTTTCATTCACACGCATTTATATTTGTATTTATCTGCTAAAATATCTCAAATCTGTGACAGATTTATCAGACATTTTGGTCTTAAATGAAATCACATGAAGCCTAGCCATGCACAGATCTCTCAATGGAACTCCCCAGATTCTCAACTGAATTTGTGTGAGCTATAGAAACAGGGTCCTTAAATGTCACACAATGAATGACTGGAAGACAATTACGTGTGCTCCAGCAATGTCAGACAATTATAGATTCTGCTTTATGTTCTTCTTCATAACTTCATCAGATGGAGAACAAAAATCACATGATCTTTCATTACCTCCAAACACCCAGACTCCATTCACTCTTTAATCATTCAGAAATTTTTTCTTTACAAGCTTGTTTCCATCAATTTCAACAACCACACCAGCACCTAATATCATATTTTCATTCACACGCGTTTCTATTTGTATTTATCTGCTAAAATATCTCAAATCTGTGACAGATTTATCAGACATTTTGGTCTTAAATGAAATCACATGAAGCCTAGCCATGAACAGATCTTTCAATGGAACTCCCCAGATTCTCAACTGAATTTGAGTGAGCCATAGAAACAGGGTCCTTAAATGTCATGCTGTGAATGACTGGAAGACAATTACGTGCGCTCCAGCACTGTCAGACAATTATAGACCCTGCTTTATGTTCTTCATAACTTCATAAGATCAGATGGAGAACAAAAATCACATGATCTTTCATTACCTCCAAACACCCAGGCTCCATTCATTCTTTAATCATTCAGAAATTTCTGTTTTACAAGCTTGTTTCCATCAATCTCAACAACCACACCAGCATCTAATATCATATTTTCATTCACACATATTTCTATTTGTATTTACCTGCTAAAATATCTCAAATCCGTGGCAGATTTATCAGACATTTTGGTCTTAAATGAAATCACATGAAGACTAGCCATGCATAGATCTTTCAATGCAACTCCCCAGATTTTCAACTGAATTTGTGTGAGCCATAGTGTTGTGAAATGAACTAAAGTAAAAACTGGCGCGAGGCACTGCTGTTCGTGACGTCAGCCTGCGTGCTGAGTGAGTGCGTGCTGAGTTGCCTGCGTCAAATAGATGCTGAAATACAAGGCCCCTCTTTTCCAAGTAACTCTGAATCTAGGAAATTTAAATTGCCTAAAATTGAGCTTAAGAAATTCAGTGGTGAAGCTAAAGATTACCTGACTTTTTTTAGTCAGTTCCAGAAAAACCACGACGACAAAAGTATCGCTGATGAAGATCAAATGCAGTATCTGTTGCAAGCCATGGAACCAAAATCAAAGGCAAAACGTCTAGTCCTTAGCTTTTGGCAACGGCAGCTAATTATCCTAACATCCATCAAACAACTAAGAGAGCGCTTTAGACGCGAAGATTTACTTGTGCAAATCTATGTGAGAGACTTGTTAAGCCTAGTGATGAAAAACGCTGTAACCGGAAAAGCAAAAACTGATCTACCATCCCTGTATGATGAACTAGAAGGAAAATTGCGAGCGTTGGAAAGTTTGGGGAGAACCCAAGAAAAATATGGGGATTTTTTTACCCCCTTAGTGGAAAGTTGCTTACCAGAAGTACTGATGGCATGGAAAAGAAGCAGAAATCACGATTACAATGAAACTAAAGGGACTCGATCCTTGCAACATTTAATGAATTTCTTAAAACAGGAAGTTAAGGGGGAAGAGAAGGTTCTACTTGCAAGAACTGGTTTCGCTTCCCAACAGAACCATCAGAAGAAAGACTTTAACCACGAACAGGTAACGCAAAATGAACCCGTAACAGCATCACCTCTAGTAAGTCTTGAGAATTCAGGTAGGAGTGTTCCGAACTGTAATTTTTGTGAAAAGAAACATTTTAGTGAAAAATTTTACTCTGCAAAAAAAAAAAAAAAAAAAGACTTTAGCTGAAAAACAACAATTGTTATTGAAAAAAGTGCTTGTTTCTCTTGTCTGAAAAGAGCGAGTCACATTAGTAAGTTTTGTCCTTTGAAAGGTAAGTTAAGTTGTTCTATTTGCAAAAGTTGTAATCATTTTGATGTAATGTGTAATCAAAAGCTAAAAAATAACAATTAGATACATGTTTCAAAAGAGAGTTCTCTTTCAAACTGTGGCGAAAGTTAAACTGTATTTTTGCAAACGCTGTGCGTTCCAGTTCAGTGTCAAGGTCGTGAGAAAATTATTCGCTGCGTAATTGATAGCGGAAGCCAATGATAAGGAATGTTTGAAGGTAGTTTTGAAGCACTTTCTGAGAAAGATTTGTGGTTTTATTCCTAAGGTTAAAGCTGTTTTAGTCTAAGAAATAAATAACCCAGTGGAGGTTCCCAGTGGAGAAACAGTATCTATTTCAATTTGGAACCATCTTGTTTAGCTACGATCTAGACTTTGGTTTTTAAACAAGACAGACTAAATAATCATATTTTGTGAAGTTTTTACATCATGAATATGTTTGTATCAAAAGAGCCAGGTTGAAGATAGGCCAGCACCTGGGTAATCATGTAACATGTGATCTAATCACTTAGCTATTTATTTTTAGAGGGTGATCCTAAAATTTGCTGTCTTCTCACCTTTATTTTATTGCATGCTCAAATTTAAGAAGAGTGCTTTAGTCTAAGAAATAACTAACTAACTAACTAAAAGAAGTAGATCACATACTATATGATTACCGGAACCTGTACATTCTCGCAAGTATACTTCCAACCTGGCTTTCTGTCCCAATTTTGAGAGGGATCTGCAGGAATTAGTCCCTCTGAAACCCGCCATGTTTCTTATCGAGAACAGAAATTCCAATGTTGAAGAGCTTCATGAATTAAATTCATCAAGTCTTAATAAGAGATTAAAGTACAGAACTAAATTGTTAAATGATCTGAGACAACGATTTAGAAAAGAACACCTTAGTCAACTGGTTCAAAAGCATAATGAAAAATGATCTCGGGAACCTGTAGTAGGAGAAATAGTACTGATGGAGGATGATAACAGAAAACGTTTATTTTGGTCCTTAGCCCGAATTACGGAATTGATCCCTGAACGTGACGGAAAGATTTGTACGGTTAAACTTAAGACCCGGCATGGAACAGTTGTACGACCAATACAATGCATCTTTCCTCTGGAGATACAGGCCAATGATACAAACATAATTCCAGATAAGAAACTGGATGCAGAGGAATCTAATTCTAGTGCTGGATGTATGTTAAAAAGGGGAATTGCAGCTGATAAAATGGTGATGCAACAATATTCCTCCTCTGGACAACTTGTGAAAGGTCAAAAAAAACTTGATCTTTTAAATAATGTTTGTTATGAGCTTGAGACTCGACCTGAGTCTCAAAGGGGGGAAGGATGTTGTGAAATAAACTGAAGGAATAAATGGCGTGAGGCGCTGCTGTTTGTGACGTCAGCCTGCGTGCTGAGTTTTTCGAATGTTTTGCTTGTAGACAGAACGAAAGCTGATCTCGGAAGAGTGAGAATGTTGTGATGAAAATAAAGAATGGCTTATTAAGAATTTTTTGTCTTTATTCATAATGCACCCAGCCTCGGATAGAGGCAGCCCGCAACTGAACAAACTGTTTTTAATATATTTGATTTATATATTTTCTGTGTTCTTCGTTAACAGTAGCTCTAAATGGCACTTTCAACTAATTTGGTGTCCATCCTTGACAATCAAGTACATTCATGCAAGTTGACAATTAATATATGTAATCTTTCCATAAGATAACACAGCCACAATCGAAGATATGATTTTTGCCATCCCATGTCTCCTAAAATGCTACTGGTATAGCTGCATTGGCTCTGGCTTTGAATACAGCATGTCATACCATCAGAATTGCTTTCAAATAGTCTCACTGCAAGAACACTACTTCCAGGTAAGTCCTCACACTAAGTGTGAAAACGTGTGAGATTACTACAAGTTCAATAACCGGATTCTCTAAAAAACTGCCAAATGTCATGTTGCACAAAATGTGAGCAATTTTCACACTGGCAAAGATATCTGGAGAATACATCACTCCAGACACTTTATCAAACATTCAATATCTGAGTCACTTCCACAGCATCTGCCATTCATGCTGCCAGAGGCATTTACTTTGGACATTACTGGGTGGTCTTAACTACATAAATTACAATATTGAATCAAGTTATCATATATTTTTGTCCATTTATATTTTGTGATTAAAATTAACTTTAAAAAATTTCTATTGCAATAACTTGCAAATATTTTTATTGGGAAATATAATGACAAAAATCCAAGAAATGACTAACCATACACAGAATAAATAAACAACATATATATCAATAATTCATTTCTCTTTTTCTTTAAATTCAGAAATTTCAAAAATTTAGAAAATTACTCATTTGAATGATGTGAATATTAATACCATGTTTGATTAAAGGTAAATTAATATTTTTATTCTTTGAAAAGCAAAAACTGCTTTCATAAATAAATTTTACTTTTATAATTATAGAGCATCTTACCACGAATTGTTACTTACTTTTTCTTTTCCTTCTCTAAATCTATTGAGAATGGCTATTCAACTAACCAAGATGCAGTCTTCCTCGTATGGCAAAATGTAATAGCCTTTCCTATTGACACAGTACCATATATATGTTACACAAAGCTTGAAATTTCTTTATCTCTGCATACTATGTAATACTGATCTATATTATCCAAACTGTCTTCTTCCCTTTTCAGTTTAATTATAATAGGATCAGAAAAAATCACTTCTGCAAATTCCATGACTTCTTCAGAACAAGTAGCTGAGAACAGCAGCATCTGACAGTCTTTCAGTAGCTGCTTATGAATGCGAATAGACTGGTCTTGATATCCTTGAGTCGAGATCATCATAACATCTGCTTCATCTAAAACAAATACTTTTATTTTCCTGAGATCAAAAAACTTATAGCGCATTGCCCAATCATAAACTTTACCAGGAGTTCCAATCATAAAATGAGCAGTAATTTTTTCTCCTCTTTGCAAAACCTCACCTCTAACAGCAAAACAAAATTCAATGTTAGGACAAAATTTTGCCATTTGTTTTGTCACTTTTCCTGTCTGCATGGCTAACTCATATGTTGGGGACAAAATAAGCACGTGAGGATACTTCAAATTTGTGTCCACTCTGCTCAAACTTGCCAAAAGAAAAGCAGCAGTTTTAAGCGTACCACTCTGAGACTGAGCAATCATATTTTGTGGAGGATCTGCAATAAGAGTAGGAAGAGCAGTCTCTTGTATTTTTGAGGGTGAATTAAATCCCATACCACACACACCTTTAAGAAGTTCAGGTCGCAGATTCAATTCTTCAAAATATTTCACAGAATAGAGAGGTGAATTAGGATTTCTCTGGATATCTATATCATGAGAAACTTCAATTAAATGAGATCTTACAAGTTTTTTCATCACAGATATCTCAGCAGGATTTAATTCAGGTTCATCATCTTTTTCATCATAGTCTTTTGATGCTTCATCAGGAATCTTTGGAGGAGGTATTGGAGGTGGCACAGGTGGTGGAATAGGATCGTCCAAATTTAAATTGTCAATTAATTTCGAAATTCCATTCTCTTGTATATCAGCAGAAAGACTCCAATCATCAACATCTGCCATGATAAAGCCTATCGAAAATGTAAATGTCAAAATATAGAATTCTGTAAATTCTAACATATGCAAAGATAAAGACATACTTAGAAACACTGAAATCATAACAAATATAATGCATGTGTCCCAAATAATTAAAATGTATGAAGATCATAAAAAGCAGTTATTTTACTTATGTCACATTACTTTAAAGTGATAACTCTATTGCTGCACAAAAAAAAAAAAAAAAAAAAAAAAAAAAAAAAAAAACTGATTATTATGCCTTTTATTAAATGGTATTCAATTCCATGTCCAAAAACTCATGAATATACAAGTTACCTACTAACTAAATGTAGAAAATGGTTCCCAGTGGAGAAATAGTATCTATTTCAATTTGGAACCATCTTGTTTAGTTGACTTTGGTTTTTAAACAAGACAGACTAAATAATCATATTTTGTGAAGTTTTTACATCATGAATATGTTTGTATCAACAGAGCCAGGTTGAAGAAAGGCCAGCACCTGGGTAATCATGTAACATGTGATCTAATCACTTAGCTATTTATTTTTAGAGGGTGATCCTAAAATTTGCTGTCTTCTCACCTTTATTTTATTGCATGCTCAAATTTAAAAAGAGTGTTTTAGTCTAAGAAATAAATAACTAACTAAAAGCAGTAGATCACATACTACAGTCAAAAGTCGTTAATTCGGACACCCATAATTCGGAATGATCTATAATCCGGACCTCAAAACTAAAAACTTTCTGCGCATGCGCCGCGTTGACACATGCGCATACGCGTTTACGCGTGCGCGTAAGACCTTTTACGACTGCGCATATGAGTGTGCGCAAGTGCAGAATACGTTTTCGCGTGCCCGTTTTGTGTATAATAGACGTATAAGCTAAAATTATCTAATTATCTATTTCAGTTAATGTTGATGTTTGCGTTGTTCCTTAATTTTCAAATTGGATCCGGCTTATTATTTTTCGCAGACTGTAAGAGCAATTTTATAAAAGTAAGCTTAAACTTTCAATTATATCAAATAGAATTTCCGATATATATTTGTTAATACGTAAAGGATCTAAAGCGAAAGTATGTTTTGAAATCCGAAATCTATTTATCAATTTCACGTTGCTTGGCGGGGGGGATCGCCGGGGCGGGTAATGAATTGGAAGTTGATCTGTCAGCACTATCCTTATCTTCAGCGCAGATGTTTTTATTTTATTTGGCTTATAATTCCTTGAAGAAAGTGACAGAGGTTATTGAAAACGAAAAAATTTCGATTGACAAATTACTCGGTGTTCTAGACACAGCAATTATAGGACTTGAACAGCGGAACTTTGTAACTGAACAAGAAATTATGTCTGTTTAATAGAATTAAAGAGAAAGTATTATCACATGAAACGAAGCAAAACTTATAACTTACAACATTGAAAGAAATGTTTAATAAAGTAAACAAATAAATATTAAGCTTTTTCTTTTTGCAAATTTTGATACCCTTTAGATCATAATTGTTCTTTATTTCATAAATTACGGTTTCATATTTTTTATTTTAGAATTTCTGCATGCCATCTTACGAGATTTAAACTGATGATCTATAATCCGGAAAAATCGATAATCCGGAATCGCCGAAGTCCCGACGAGTCCAGATTAACGACTTTTGACTGTATATGATTACCGGAACCTGTACATTCTCGCAAGTATACTTCCAACCTGGCTTTCTGTCCCAATTTTGAGAGGTGTGGTCTGCAGGAATTAGTCCCTCTGAAACCGGCCATGTTTCTTATCGAGAACAGAAATTCCGATGTTGAAGATCTTGATGAATTAAATTCGTCGAGTCTTAATAAGAGATTAAAGTATAGAACTAAATTGTTAAATGATCTGAGACAACGATTTAGAAAAGAATACTTTAGTCAACTGGTTCAAAACATAATGAAAAATGAACTCGGGAACCTGTAGTAGGAGGGGGAGGGAGTATGTTGTGAAATGAACTGAAGCAATAACTGGCGCGAGGCGCTGCTGTTTGTGACGTCAGCCTGCGTGCTGAGTTTTTCGAATGTTTTGCTTGTAGACAGAACGAAAGCTGATCTCGGAAGAGTGAAAATGTTGTGGTGAAAATAAAGAATGGCTTATTAAGAATTTTTTGTCTTTATTCATAATGCACCCAGCCTCGGATAGAGGCAGCCCGCAACTGAACAAACTGTTTTTAATATATTTGATTTATATATTTTCTGTGTTCTCCGTTAACAGTAGCTCTAAATGGCACTTTCAACTAATTTGGTGTCCATCCTTGACAATCAAGTACATTCATGCAAGTTGACAATTAATATATGTAATCTTTCCATAAGATAACACAGCCACAATCGAAGATATGATTTTTGCCATCCCATGTCTCCTAAAATGCTACTGGTATAGCTGCATTGGCTCTGGCCTTGAATACAGCATGTCATACCATCAGAATTGCTTTCAAATAGTCTCACTGCAAGAACACTACTTCCAGGTAAGTCCTCACACTAAGTGTGAAAACGTTTGAGATTACTACAAGTTCAATAACCGGATTCTCTAAAAAACTGCCAAATGTCATGTTGCACAAAATGTGAGCAATTTTCACACTGGCAAAGATATCTGGAGAATACATCACTCCAGACACTTTATCAAACATTCAATATCTGAGTCACTTCCACAGCATCTGCCATTCATGCTGCCAGAGGCATTTACTTTGGACATTACTGGGTGGTCTTAACTACATAAATTACAATATTGAATCAAGTTATCATATATTTTTGTCCATTTATATTTTGTGATTAAAATTAACTTTAAAAAATTTCTATTGCAATAACTTGCAAATATTTTTATTGGGAAATATAATGACAAAAATCCAAGAAATGACTAACCATACACAGAATAATTAAACAACATATATATCAATAATTCATTTCTCTTTTTCTTTAAATTCAGAAATTTCAAAAATTTAGAAAATTACTCATTTGAATGATGTGAATATTAATACCATGTTTGATTAAAGGTAAATTAATATTTTTATTCTTTGAAAAGCAAAAACTGCTTTCATAAATAAATTTTACTTTTATAATTATAGAGCATCTTACCACGAATTGTTACTTACTTTTTCTTTTAATTCTCTAAATCTATTGAGAATGGCTATTCAACTAACCAAGATGCAATCTTCCTGGTATGGCAAAATATAATAGCCTGTCCTATTGACACAGTACCATATATATGTTACACAAAGCTTGAAATTTCTTTATCTCTGCATACTATGTAATACTGATCTATATTATCCAAACTGTCTTCTTCCCTTTTCAGTTTAATTATAATAGGATCAGAAAAAATCAGTTCTGCAAATTCCATGACTTCTTCAGAACAAGTAGCTGAGAACAGCAGCATCTGACAGTCTTTCAGTAGCTAGCTGCTTATGAATGCGAATAGACTGGTCTTGATATCCTTGAGTCGAGATCATAACATTTGCTTCATCTAAAACAAATACTTTTATTTTCCTAAGATCAAAAAACTTATAGCACATTGCCCAATCATAAACTTTACCAGGAGTTCCAATCATAAAATGAGCAGTAATTTTTTCTCCTCTTTGCAAAACCTCACCTCTAACAGCAAAACAAAATTCAATGTTAGGACAAAATTTTGCCATTTGTTTTGTCACTTTTCCTGTCTGCATGGCTAACTCATATGTTGGGGACAAAATAAGCACGTGAGGATATTTCAAATTTGTGTCCACTCTGCTCAAACTTGCCAAAAGAAAAGCAGCAGTTTTAAGCGTACCACTCTGAGACTGAGCAATCATATTTTGTGGAGGATCTGCAATAAGAGTAGGAAGAGCAGTCTCTTGTATTTTTGAGGGTGAATTAAATCCCATACCACACACACCTTTAAGAAGTTCAGGTCGCAGATTCAATTCTTCAAAATATTTCACAGAATAGAGAGGTGAATTAGGATTTCTCTGGATATCTATATCATGAGAAACTTCAATTAAATGAGATCTTACAAGTTTTTTCATCACAGATATCTCAGCAGGATTTAATTCAGGTTCATCATCTTTTTCATCATAGTCTTTTGATGCTTCATCAGGAATCTTTGGAGGAGGTATTGGAGGTGGCACAGGTGGTGGAATAGGATCGTCCAAATTTAAATTGTCAATTAATTTCGAAATTCCTTTCTCTTGTATATCAGCAGAAAGACTCCAATCATCAACATCTGCCATGATAAAGCCTATCGAAAATGCAAATGTCAAAATATAGATTTCTGTAAATTCTAACATATGCAAAGACAAAGACATACTTAGAAAAACTGAAATCATAACAAATATAATGCATGTGTCCCAAATAATTAAAATGTATAAAGATCATAAAAAGCAGTTATTTTACTTATGTCACATTACTTTAAAGTGATAACTCTATTGCTGCACCAAAAAAAAAAAAAAAAAACCTGATTATTATGCCTTTCATTAAATGGTAATCGATTCCATGTCCAAAAACTCATGAATATACAAGTTACCTACTAACTAAATGTAGAAAATGGTTCCCAGTGGAGAAATAGTATCTATTTCAATTTGGAACCATCTTGTTTAGTTACCATCTAGACTTTGGTTTTTAAACAGGACAGACTAAATATTCATATTTTGTGAAATTTTTACATCATAAATATCTTTGTATCAACAGAGCCAGGTTGAAGAAAGGCCAGCACCTGGGTAATCAGGTAATATGTGATCTAATTACTTAGCTATTTATTTTTAGAGGGTGATTATTTTGCCGTCTTCTCACCTTTATTTTATTACATGCTCAAATTTAAAAAGAGTGTTTTAGTCTAAGAAATAAATAACTAACTAAAAGCAGTAGATTACATACTATATGATTACTGGAACCTGTACATTCTCGCAAGTATACCTCCAACCTGGCTTTCTGTCCCAATTTTGAGAGGTGTGGTGGTACAAGAGACTCGCACCCTTCTCCCTCTATCACCAATCTCTTGAAAGGACTTCAGGTTTGCTGTATATTTTCAGTCATTTGCTGCAGACACTATATGCTTGCATACATCCATGCTTTCTCCAGGATTTAAAGCCAGACCCATCAATATGTGTCACTAATCATTACAGTAACTGGATTCAGAGGTCGACAGGTTAAAACAAGGCAAATATTCAAGTAGGCATATTAGATATCACAAATCACAAAGCCTAACTGCTGATGGAATTCCAAAGGTCGCTAACCCCTCTTCTCCTACCATTAAACTCTCAAAAAGGTATCAGCTAGCTGCATATTTTTAGTGCCCCCTTGCCAACAAAACACTTACAAACACACATGCCTTCTCTGAGAATTGAACCTGGGCTCTCTGGGACAGCAGTCACCATCTCTAACCATTATCCCATCTTTATGTCAACAGCAGGACTATGAACCAGTACTTAATTAAAAATTAGAGGAACAAATTAGTTATTTCACCGACAATTTTTTTTTAATTCTAAAGATGACAAAGATTATTGACAAAGATTATTATTATTATAATTGACAAAGAATATTTGCCATAGAGATGTATATAGCATGAAGAAGGAAAAATTAAATGTTAAATCACTATCAGAGCACACAATGCAATTTCTCAATATTTCACTGAATGCAACTTTTCAAGTAATCTTCACTTAAATTTTCCCAATAAGGCCTAGTGATCTTTTCTTTCTTCCTTCCATGAGGTTAACAAACATAAAACATACAGTTGAACTTCTCTCCCATCATCATAAAAAACTGCAGATAGAAACCTACTATTCAAACTAGCACTCGTAAAGCACTTTTCTTGGTGAAGCACTTTTCTTGGCATTGTGCTTCATGTTCATAGGTGGTTTTTAGAAGAAAAAAAAAAAAAAAAAAACAAGCACTTTTCTAGGTGAAGTTAGCATTGTGCTTCATGTTCATAGGTGGTTTTTAGGAAAAAAAAAAAAAAAAATTCTGGATAGTTAATTGCTCCCTTGGATTTCATGAGAGATCCAAATGGTGACCTTGAGAGAGCAGCAGGCACAATAAATCCCTAATGACCATGTCATAAATGAATACATCTTCCAGATTCTGTAAAACAGTTGTTCCAGAATTTAGCTTTGGTAGAGTAAGACTGAATTAATTTAATGACCAGTGACCTATACTGGTGACTCTTCTAAACATAAAAAGTCATAATTACTGTACGAAGTCCAAAATATAGATGTCGAAACCCCCAGCAAATTTTTCTTTTACAGAGGTTTGGAAATGGGAAATATAATACTCAAAGCATGTGCGCTGTTAAAATGATTTTCTCCCTATTAATTAAAAACTCCGCCAGGCGCATTTGATCTGCTAGGCACACATCGAGCACTTTTGTTTGCTCTGCCTCCTTCTCTCCAGCCAACTAGCTGCCCCTCTTCTAGTGCCACTTACAGTCATAAGGTCAATCAGTGAATATATTTCTTCATTTCCAGTTAACAGATGAAATCCCCCAATAGGCTCCCTGTAACCTATTACGTTGCTATTTGACAAGTAAGTTTTCTGTGACTTTTTAATACTATATCACATTTTTGTTAGCAATTTCATATAACAAAATATTTTATTATTATCTACAAAACTGAGTATGTTTTGGGGCTCTGGTTTTTTTCCATGCACATTGTACCTGATCATGTCATGAATTGTAAAATATTTTAATAATTTAAAATATTGCTTATTACAAAAGTTGATAAAAACATTTTCATAACAACATTATAAATATTTATTTGATTCAGGCTTCAAACTGTTAAATAAAAAAAGTCCGATTAGAGATACCCTCAAGACTTGATCAATGGCAATGACTTACTGCAAAGTGTGCAGTGTGAAATATTGTAAAAGCATCATAATTAATTGAACCAAGACATTTGGCTTAACTGAACGAACAAATAAACAGAAAACAAAAAGAGTCAGAAGTAAAAAATATCTAGATTTTTTATGTGGTTTGTTTTTACTTGACCTTGTACAAAAATAAAGTTGGCAACCCAGAATATTTTTGCGAATGGAAGCCGGCAACGCAACAGCTTGATCCTGCCATACTCATTACGATCTAACCTGAGAACACATATAAGACAAGAATTATTATTTGGCAACCTTTCTTTAACAAAAAGTCATAAAAGGTTGGTGATTTTTGTGATCTGGACACACATGGTCCAACAAAACCTTTTTACTTTTTCATCTGTAAAAAATCACATTGCACAAAGGTGGTTCTGCTAATATGCAAAATGTTCAAAATGGTAGTCACACAGTTCATAAAATTTATGCTGTATGTAGACAAAATACTGTTTCTCATGACATAATTCAAATGTGGTTCGAGAAGTTTAAGCTAGAAATTTCAGCCTCGAAGTTTATGCCCACACTGGATGGCCATCCTCCATAAACAAGGTTCTATTAAAAGTTATCATTGAAAATCCACATTAAACAGATCAAGAGATTATGCCCACACTGGATGGCTATCCTCCATAAACAAGGTTCTATTAAAAGTTATCATTGAAAATCCACATTAAACAGAGCAAGAAGTATCAGGCAAACTAAATATTTCAAATGCACTGTATGTCATTAGAAGGCGACTAGGTAGGTAAGTTGCTATGATGTATGGGTACCCCATACTTTTAACAGAGCAGAATATGCTTGCTTCAGTTTCCACATGTGACTTCTTATCAAAAAGAAATAAAGAAGCTCATTTTTTTAAATGGCTCATTACTGGAGACATGAAGTGGATGCTATGCAATAATGTTACAAAAAAAAGATTACAGGATACACTAAATGAACCTCCTTTGTAGGGGATGGCATCCCAAAAAAGTAATGCTTTGTGTACGGTAGGACAACAAAGAAATTGTGTAACATAAATTACTGCTACCAAGTCAGACAATATACGTTTTCAAATGATAGTTCTAAAAGCAGAAACTGAAGCTAAGTGCTCAGAACTGACCAATAGTTGAGGTGTTATCTTTCACCATGACAATGCTCGGACCTACACTTTAAAAAGTATCAGGCAAAGACCTATTCAGCATGGCTGAGATGTTTTGTGTCATCCCTAATATTCACCAGACCTTGACCCCCCCTCACATTTTCATCTCTTCAGGTCTCTTTGAAAGTCTCCGAGAGATTGTCAAACAGGGCCTCAGTAACTTCTTTATGAAGAACCTAATAACATTTTTATGAAAGGAATTTCTCAGCAGCCAGAAGGAAAGCAAAAAGTCACAGAACAAAATGATACTTACGTAATTCAATGAAACTTTCGGCTCTATTCTTATATGCACCCTAAGATCAACAAATGTGGTGATATGTGTTCGGCACTGGTTTCTGTCACCATTGCGACAAACCCTTTTGAAGTTGAAAACTCTTTTCCTGGAGTGGTTTAATTGCTTGTTGGTTCGTGTCGTGCGTGTTTTGAAACGGCCTATGTTGCAATGAGAGACATGGTTGCAAGAGGGTCTGGGAGATTATTTTTAGTGGCTGTGCATGACAGAAGTAAGGTAACGCTGATGCAGTGTACTAAAGAGTGGATTGAGCCTTGTAAATTATTTTTTTGGATGGTTGGAAATCTTACAAGGATTTAGGAAAAGAAGGTTTTGAACATTTATTTGTGAACCATAGCATGAATTTTGTGGATAGCGAGTCTGGCTGTCATATAAATAACATAGAGAGCATGTGGCGGCATGTTAAAGCTACTGCTGTCCGAAAAAACACTGAATATGGTAAGTGCATTTTTTTTTTTAAATTTATTTTGTAGAATTATTGTTCATTGTTTTTCTTACTATGAATTTCTGTTGCTTTTTGAATTATTTGTAATTTATTTTAGTTTATTTTGTTGATTTGTGCGTAAAGCCTAGATTGTGCAATTCGTAGATGTTTTTTGAAGTTTAAACAGAATGCTGCGTACATGGTATTCTTTGAAATTTATTGTTGTTATGTTAATTTATTAAAGCAAGGTGTGCGTAGTTTGTAGATTCCTTTGCTGGCTAGAATGTGCAATACGTAGATTTTTTTTTTTAAACTTAAAACATATCGCTGTGTACATGGATCAAATAAAATATTTCCGGTTAGAAACTACGTTTTTGCTATCTAAATTTTTTGTTTTTGGATTTTTTTCATGCGAAAACCGGCTTTTTGGAGACATTTTAGGCATAAAGTTCGAAATGTAGACAAAAAATTTAGATAGTAATGTGCCAGCATGGCGAGAAATTTTTCACCACATTTGGAGACCTGACGGCGCATATAAGAGTAGTTCCAAATTTTCTTATGTTTTTTTATTGCTTCATTAGTATTTATCATCAAAAACTTTTCAGATGATCCAATAAACGTATATGCTGAAACATTTGCCTAGCACTTACCATCTCCCTATGGAAGGGGAAGCTTTGCGATGAATTTTGAAAGGGTTTTTACTACTGCAAGTGCAAACATACATTGTATTTAATGAAAAAAACCCAGACTGTATCACGAAGACAAAAATTTGACATGATGTGAAAAAATACCAAAATCCAGAAAGATTTAGTATGCATTTAGGTAAAATATTGATTGATATAATTTTTATAGAAATGACACAGCAGGAAATAATCACAAATTGGGTATTTTGGGATTTAAGCTTAAAAAAAATCAAAAAAAGGAGAAGCACACTTAAACAAAGGAGTTTTAACTGAAATGTTTTTTTTAAAGAAAATAATTTCCAAACTTCTTACTTAAAAAGAAGTTATTTATGATACTTTTCAGTTATGTGCCTGCTATGCATTTTGGCAGGTTTTTTTATGGGTAAATAATTTTAAGTTGTAAGATTAGTTTACATAAGATTGCATACACACATGCTATATTTTTCCATTAGGTACACACTTTTCAAAATGTGTGGCAGGTGCATAACAGAAAAGTATCTAATTTATTTTTCATGTGGCCATAAAACGACCACTATCAAGAATGTGACCTTTAAAGCAGCAAACCAGAAAATAACATGAAAGCCTCTTCCCTCCTGGCTATTTTACACACTGCATCTTCATATGATTTCCATGGATTTACATAACTCTATTTTATGCATATTTTCACAAATTTGGGCGTTATGTCAAATATGCTTTCATTCTCCCTTTATGATAAATCGACAGTTCTCAGAAATTATACATTTCTTATTATTTGGGTTTGCTTATCTTTGGTGACAAATGGCACCAGAAAAACCAATTAGGCCACATATTTGGTAATTCTACTAATTCAGCATATAGATTGCTTGTTTCTCACTGTATCAAAAAAAAAATTAATTATAAAACGGAAATAAATTTAAAAAGTTTTAATCATATTACACTAAAAGAGAGTATTTAACATGTGGCAATGAGAAAATCTGATAAAGAATTGACAAACACTAAATATTTTTTCTGCATTTACTAATATTTCTTCCTCTTAAAAAGCAAAACATATTATACACGTATGTAAGATAGACAACTAAAAATAACAGACCTCTTACTCTAAGATACCTTTTATTCTCTTAAGGAAAGCATATTTAATTTAAAATATAGACCAAAAATGTAAAATGCCACATGCGTAAATGTCATCAACTTCACTTATTGCATATATATATACACTCACGTTTGTGAAAATTGCAACACCATGAAGGACTTACGCGAGTGAGCTGAAATTTTCAGGAAATGCAAAGTAGCGCATGATATGCAAATGATTAGAATTGCAAATCCGTAGCGCATGCGTATGCTGAGCAGCGCCCTCTGAACGGCTGATGGATCCGAATAAATAGACGGCTGTAGCGAGGCGTGTATGGTTATCGGTGGTTATCTGCTAGTGGTAAACGTTAACTCAATCTGTACTTATGCCTCGTCGACGAAAGAGAGCGAGATTTGAACAACTTACAGAGTTTGAACGAGGGAGAATCATCGGCCTTCGTGAAGCTGGATTGTCGTATCATGCAGTAGCCTCTCGTGTGCAGCGTAACAGCAGCACAGTGATGCGCGTTTGGAAGCAGTGGACGGACGAGTGTCGGACAACTCGGAAATCCGGGAGTGGACCCCGAAATGTGACGTCAGATCGCGATGATAGACACCTGGTCCGCATGGAGCGGACGGACCGTACAGCTTCCTCTAGACAATTGGCAGCACTGTGGTCAATAGCTACAGGTGTTTCATTGTGTGCTTCATCAATTCGTAGAGGCTGCTGCAGTGTGGACTGCGCGCACGGACTCCTTTATACAGGATCCCCCTAACGCACGACCATCGCCGCCTGCGGCGACAATGGGCCAATCAGCATAGAGACTGGCGTGCTGATTGGCAGCATGTCGTGTTTTCTGACGAATCCCGCTTTAATTTGTGGTACCATGATGGCCGCATTCGTGTCAGACGCTATGCCGGTGAACGCCACCTTCCGGAGTGCATTATCGAACGCCACAGTGGACGAACACCCGGAGTTATGGTCTGGGGCACCATAGCATATCATAGACGATCTCAATTGCTACGAATTGTGGGCAATCTGAACAGCAACCGGTATATCCGTGAAGTTCTACAGCCCGAAGCTGTTCCCTTCCTTCAAAGCTTGCCAGGCGCTGTATTTCAACAGGACAATACCCGCCCTCATACTGCTCGGATTGTTAAATCCTTCTTTGCAGCACAGCAGGTACAGCTTCTTCCTTGGCCTGCGTGTTCCCCGGATATGTCGCCAATTGAACATGTGTGGGATGTCATTGGTCGGCATCTTGCTCGTGATCCTCGTCCTGTTGCGTCTGCAGACGAACTTTGGGTACGCGTACAAACGATATGGAATGCTCTTCCTCAGTCACACATTCAAACTTTGTTTGACTCCATGCCACGTCGTGTAGCAGCACTTATTGCGGCACGTGGTGGCCACACAAAATACTGATTCTGATCTCTTGTTCTTGTTTGTTTGCTTTGAACATTTAATCATTTATTTGTACCACTACCACTCAACTGTGTATTAAATTGCATTCAATTATGACGATTCCTTCTTGGTGTTGCAATTTTCACAAACGTAAGCGTATATATATATACATATATATGTATATGTATGTGTATATATATATATATACATATATATGTATATGTATACATATAATCTATTTGGAAAAATGATTACAAATTTACTTAAAATCCATTTTAAATATCAATAGATAATTTTTAAAAAAGTGAACTTGTTTACGTTGTTTTTAAATAAAATGCCAGCATAAATTTATATTTAGTCAATTATTCCGAAAAAACACTCAACAGCAAATTTGAGATTCCATGTATTGTTACCACAACTCTTTTTAGAATAAAACATTTTTACTTCTATGAATAATATGAAATCTCACAGATAAGCTCTTTCATAGTAACTTCAAATATTAGTTACTTAAATCGCTCAGAAGAGACTGATTAATATGTAAAAGAAATCGAGTTTGGTTTCTTACTCTAAGCTAGTGCAATATTATAATGACCAAACAGTTAAAATGATTTGGGAAATAAATTTTATTACACTAAGTTATGCAAAATCATTCATTCAACACAGACTGTTAATCTAAATAAGCCCAATAAGCTAATACAAGCACTTTTAAAATATATTCAAAATAATTTGACAGTGCTTCTTGACTTAGGAAGAGAAAATCTCGCACTATAATTCTACAGTAAACAATATTTACAGTGAGGAAAACGCTAGAATGCACCAAAATAGCACATCGGATATACACTATACAAAAATACACTTGTACCAGAATGGCATGCACTGCAAACTACAAAACAATATACGAAACCATTTAAAAGACATGAGATATTATGATACATACTTTTCGGCTTATACGATGAAAAGATAGCAGATTATCTCTCAAGCAATTATAATAATTTCTTTCTTTCTCCACTGAGGTGCTTGATTTTTATTACTCTCGCACAGATAGTGCTACTCAACGGTCGGCATCAGACCAACCATGAAAATTGTAATGCCAGTTAGTGTTGAATTTAAGTAGGATCACCGATAATCCTGATGGCTGACCACATAACGCATATAAATATAACTTACATGACAAGGAAATTAAGCATTGGAAGTTGTTTAGAAGAGCGAATAATTTTTTCTATCCTTAATATTTCTACAGTCTGTTAGGACATGTGTAAAATTACATGCTTTGGAACCTAACCATTTAAAATCAAGTTTAGTAGATAGAATTTTGTGTAAGTGGCAACGTCTGCAATGTTTCTGACTCCGTCCGTGAAACATAAATGAACGTGGCTATTAATATTAGGAGCAAATTTTGATTGACCTATAATTAGTTAAAAATGAATATCATTTCCCACAAATTATCAGTTTTACAGACTGTATTTCTTGCAACAGTATTCTTGCCCTTCATTAACTGTTATTTTGTATGTGTAGATGCCCATGCAGAATAATGTTTTTTTGATAAAGTAACGGCCGGTACAAAAATGGGTTTGACATTTGAAGTAGCTGAAGGAGGCTTTTTGGATATTGACGTAAAGGTAGGATGAATTTTTCATTATATACATCATTTAAATTGCTTTTAACTATATTCTTATCGTGATAGAAGCAGCATAATAGGGTATTTTAGCCAGCATCATCTGGCACCTCTTTTGATGAATATTTTGTGAATTTATTGGTAAGCAATTAAAAAGAGTGATGGTTGTCTTACAATAACGCATACAATTTGTAGATACAGGGATTTGTTTATCTCAAAATTACATATATTTATTTATGCACTGAGAGACAGGAAAATAATAGGTAATCACAAGGTTCGTATGGTCCTTAAAAGTTCTTAGATTTTTTTGAACGGATTTTTGGTCGTTAAAAGTCCTTAAGTTTGGCCAAAATCAGCAGAAGGTCCTTAATTTTAATCATCTCAAACTTCTGTCTGTTTTTACTACTGCCATTTTGAGTGTGAATGAGCATTTTGGAGGAATATTTTTGGCGATTCACTGACGTATACATGGCTATCTTTTGAATGGGTTCATGAGTTATAAATTGTTTCTATTTCTAATATAAATGATGGGATCTTCGAGTTTCTAAGCAAGAAGTGAAACATAAGCATTTCGAAATTCATTATCTCTAATAAAGACCTCTTACACAACTTTTCTCTTTTGGGGATGTGAATTCTTTTATTAAATGGTTCTAAATTTGGCGACTTATCAACATTTTGGTGATCAGATCAGTTTCTACAGAAAATATTTATTTCCGAGATCTGGGTATTCTTCAATCATATTTTTCAGAACATTGTAACACTGATAAATTTCATTTAAATAAGGGTAATATTTTGGAATTGTATTTAAAAATTAACATTAAAATAAAACATTTTTATTTTTCACTGTCATATTATAAAGTTTCATTTTGGCAACTTATTATACAAAATTTTGAATCTGAAAAATAAACAAGGTACAGTCAAAAGTCGTTAATTCGGACACCCATAATCCAGACCTCAATCAGACCTGATCAATCCAGACCTCAAAGCTACAAACTTTCTGCGCATGTCTCGCATTGACGCAAGACCTTTACGCTGCGAATATGCGTGTGCGCATGCGCAAAAGACGTTTACGCATGTGCATTTAATGTATAATGGACGGTATAAGCTAAGCTAAAATTATCTAATTCAGTTAATGTTGCAGATTGCGTTGTTTCTTAATCTTCAAATTGGATCCGGCTTATTATTTTTTGCAGACTGTTACAGCAATTTTATAAAAGTAAGCTTGAACTTTCGATTATGTCAAATAGAATTTCGGATATATATTTACTAATATGTAAAGGATCTACAAAGCGAAAGTATGTTTCGAAGTCCATTAAACAAAAAGTGGAACTGCAGCAAAAAATGGATAAAGGCATATCCTTTGTTTATCTAAACTTTAACGTTTGTTCATCTTTAACGCCACTCCACGCAATGTATTTTTAGTTGATCTGTCAGCACTATCCTTATCTTCAGAGCAGATGTTTTTATTTTATTTGGCTTATAATTCCTTACTAAATGTAGTATTTCATCTCGATGTACTCCGTCTTTGATATGATTTAAATCAAATTCCTCATCATTATAATTTGCTTCCTATAGTGAAGAAAGTGACACAGAAGTTATTGAAAACCGAAAAAATTTCAATTGACAAATTATTCGCTATTCTCGACACAGCAATTATAGGACTTGGAACAGCGGAACTCTGTAACTGAACAAGTAATTATGTCTGTTTATAGAATTAAAGAGAATGTATTATCACATATAAAACGAAGCAACTTAAACAACTTACATTGAAAGAAATGTTTACAAATAAATATTAAGCTTAATAAGTAAACAAATAAATATTAAGCTTTTTTTTGTAAATTTTGATACCCTTTAGATCATAATTGTTCTTTATTTCACAAATTAGGGTTTCATATTTTTAATTTTATAATTTCTGCATGCCATCTTACCAGATTTAAACTGATGATCTATAATCCGGAAAAATCTACAACCTGGAATCGCCGAAGTCCCGAAGAGTCTGGATTAACAGCTTTTGACTGTATATAACAAAACATCACTGTTGCCACAAAAAATCTACATTATAATGAACATATTAAATTGTGTATTAACTGAGTTTGTGCACGTTCCTGAACAGGCCCATTTCCTTCCAATGGATTCACATATTGTCTTACAGCTACCAAACAGTTTACTAGATGAACAGAGACTATCTCTATCATCGATACAGAACAATTATGAAAGATTTCAAGCATTAAATTTTAGTTAACTCCTATAAAATTAGATTAAAACAGCTACATATTTTAAGAGAAAAAAAAAAGGAAACTAAAGAAGAGTGATAATTTTTACCTCATTTTGAAGCGTTATACTTTTCTCATCTTCATTTGCCCAAATTATTTGAAATCCATGGTCATCAGAAGTCCAAAAAGGTTCATCAAATATCAAGAATATTTTATCCATTGTTCCAAAACCAATATTAGATAAGGCTTTGATTTTCTTTTCAGGTAAACTAGGACTGAAAAACGTATCCATATTTTCCTTCAAAAACCCAACAGAAGCAGAAATTATTACACAATCCGCAGAAATCTTTTCACCATCTTCACATTCCACTCAAACAGGAAGTTTATCACAAGATCGATGCTTTAATGAAAATTCATTGAAACTATCGTAGCAAAAGTTTTTACACCACTTTAAATTCTTGACAGCCTTGTTTAGAAGCACAGTCTTATCAGGTAGTTGACAATTAAGAATGTCTATCAAAGAACTAAATCCATTTTTGAAGTTTATATGATATAAATCATCAGGACAATCAGCCCATTCAATATAACTCTAGACAGAAACATCACTTAAATCATCTGAACCATTGTCTATCATCTCAAATGTCAAAAACCAGTTAAATATTCCCCACTTAATAGATATATCATAGTCATCAAAACAACTAGCCAAATACTTCTGAAATACATGAGAAAAATATTCGGTTACTGATTGTGGAATATCACTGTCTGGATATCAGCTTTCACCAAGGGCATTTTTTGTATCATTTAAAACTTTTTGAACTTCTCCTATAATCATTTTATCAACAGCCCCAGCAGGAGTACAAAATAGGCCTTTGTCTTCATAAGAGATTTCATTTAAATTATCAGCTAAGAGTTCATATGCTTTCGAAAATACATACAGTGGATTTTCAATGCCATGGATCCACTGAGCTCCAAGTTCTCTAACTGAACCACCTGCAGAAAGAGGAAAAAAATCAGTTAAATATTTCAGCAATTTATATTACACTGTGTCAAGAAAACTTTGAAAGAAATGCATAATCATAATTAAACTTAACAATTCTAATAAAAGAATTCGCAAGAGTATCTTATGATTTTTTAGTTACTTATGTCTGATGTCTGAAATGCATCAAAAAAGGAGCAATGGAGCACAGCAAAACATGTAAACCTTTAAGTGCATAAATTTAACTCATTAATTTTTAAAAAATTGTGAAATTTCTCAAGATCTCTCATTCTCTAGTGCTGCACAATTGGTATTAAAAATGTATGACAAGATATCATGTTAGGATTACTTGAAATGAGAAACTTAATACACAAAATATTTTTCAACAATATAAGTTAACTTGTTTCTTTGTTTTTTTGAACTGAAAAAACAAAGGCAAAACCAAAATAATGATAAGCTTGCTTGCTATTAATTGCACAAGTATAATACATTTTTAAACGAATTTACCAAATGTCAAGACATTTCTCCCACTGTCATAACCAATTTTCCGAAAATAAGGAAAATTAATTTTTAGATTATAATTAAATGTAACATTAAATAAACTACTCGTATATTCTAAGCATTCACAAACTGTAATTAAAGTAACTGTATTCCTAAATAATGTTAAGATGTGTAGTTATTGCGTGAGTAATAATTATTTTTTATTTCAAGTATTTTATATTTTTGCATGTGTTTAATTATTTTGTAAAACTAACTTTAATGTTTTGTTAATATTCATATTTATATTTCTTTTATGGTGAATGGCAACAAGTAGTTATTCATATTTATATTTCTTTTACGCTGAATAGCAACTAGTAATGATTTGTGATTATTCTGTTTTCTAATGTTGATTCTATTGTTATTCAAGCAGCACCTTATTTAATAGCAAAAAGATAAAAGCACTAACTTAGCTATTCGTTAGTGATTCTTGCTGTTTCTAATTATAATGCAGTTTGAATATCAGTAGTCAAGACTACATACTGGTGACCCTGTTTTATTTTTGAAATGACAACAAATGACTCATGGAGAAGAATTGGTGCAGTCAAAACTGCTGAGAAAGAATCTGTGCAGTTGCTGGAACTAAGAGGAATGTAAAAATACCTCCTCTTTGAGGATGATAAGCCAGAAATATGTTTTTTTCAATTTAAGGTGCAGTTGGGTTTTCATCTGCAGAGAACCCGTTGGCGACGTTGCATTTTTACTTGCCAAGCTTGAGCTGAGCCGTAAGCGTGATATTTTGTAAACGTTGTTTTTAGTGTATGTAAATTCAAGTTAGCAGACAATGTAGTAAAAATTCACAGATAATAAGTATGTAGATGTAAAACTAACAGGTTAAAAGTGATATACGAAAAGAAATTTGTATTAAATTCAAGTTAGCACAGAAAACAATGTATTAAACATAACGGGATGTAAAAATTCATTTAAAAAATAACAATTAGTATTCTTATACATACATTTACATTATACTTATATGTATTTCCTCTAATTCATATAGAATACTAATATTTCTATTACAAGTGTCTTTTTTTATTATTAAGTACTTTACCTGTTGATTGATGTATTTCGGTAAGAGCCAGGCCCATGTAATAAATTAATGAATGCATGACCTATCCATTTTATGTAGATTTCAGTATTTTTTTTTCCAAGTTACTTGCGTACAGCTTAAAGCATTTTACGTTGAAACAAATACCTGTCCTTTTTCATAATATATTTCACAATACAAATAACCTTCAACAGTAATCAAATTATCTTCAGTAGCATTGTTAATAAAACTAGAACTTTATACATTTTAAAATTATTATAGGGGTTGGAAACCTCATGGTTCTGCGTGCTTACAGCTGTTAATAATTAAGAACATAACGTGAACAGCCATGTTATAAATTAGCATTCACCCCTCTCTCCATATTTTCTTCCTTTGATCCCAAACTGACGAGCCGAGAACCTGGCATCTTTAGACGAAAACATCTTTAATTATGCGAAAATATTTCTATCTATTCGTTGTTAAAAAATTCAGAAAAAATAATAATAAATAAGAGAAGAATATAAATCTCCAAATGCGAACAACGACAACCTTCGCAAAAGCGAATAGGATGAATTAGCTAGGTTACCAGGTTTGAACTATTATCGCCACCTGGTTCTCTGCGGAAGTGCTTCCGTGCAGTTCAAAATCAGTAATATTGCTTCAGAAGAAACAAAATTAAATTATTTAATTTCACAACTTGAACCTAAGTTAGTCGTAAGTATCTGGGATATTGTAACGAACGAAAGTGCCACAAAATATTCAGATGCTAAAATTAGAATGTTACATGTTTTTAAGGAAAGTGAAAATGTACAGATTAAATGTTTGATTACTGGTATTGAGCTTGGAGACATGAAGACAAGACAACTTTGGCAAAAATTGAGATCAGTTGCTACTACGGATGGGTATGAAAATTTAATCAAATCATTTTGGCTTGAGAAGCTACCTAAATCAAGAATATATTATTAGTTAGTGATGAAGATATACGCAAGTTAGCGTGTATGGCAGATAAAATTAGTGATATGAATCAGAAATCAGAAGTATTATCCTGCAGGGGAGGAGGGGAAACGCCGCAGCACACAATGAATTGAAAGTTCATCTGTCAGCACTATTCTTATCTTCGGGGCAGATGTTTTCATTTTATTTGGCTTATAATTCCTTACTAAATGTAGTATTTCATCTCGATGTATTCTGTCTTTGATATGATTTAAATCAAATTCCTCGTCATTTTAATTTTCTTCCGGTAGTGAAGAAAGTGACACAGAGGTTATTGAAAACGAAAAAATTTCGATTGCGGTATTCTCAACACAGCAATTATAGGACTTGAACAGGGGAACTTTGTCACTGAACAAGAAATTATCTCTGTTTATAGAATTAAAGAGAAAGTATTATCACATAAAACGAAGCAACTTAAACAACTTACATTGAAAGAAATGTTTAATAAAGTAAACAAATAAATATTAAGCTTTTTCTTTTTGTAAATTTTGATACCCTCTAGATCATAATTGTTCTTTATTTTATAAATTACGGTTTCATAATTTTAATTTTATAATTTCTGCATGCCATCTTGCCAGATTCAAACTGATGATCTATAATCCGGAATCTCCGAAGTGCCAACAAGTCTGGATTAACGACTTTTGACTGTACAAATAAATAAAAATAAAGTACAATTCACAAAGCAAAATTAGCTACGTAATTAATTAAAAATGTATTTGGTTAATCTTTGGATTATGGTAACTTTGCGATTTTTTGGTGAAAATTTGGCGACCAACCGTGCTACAGCAACCTGCCAGGTTTTTTTTTTTTTTAACGCCATTTTGTTTTTCACGAATAAAGGCATGTTTTTATTTATTTATTTACTTTTTGAAAAACGAAAAAATTTTGATTGACAAATAAGTCGGTATTCTCAACACAGGAATTATAGGACTTGAACAGCGGAACTTTGTAACTGAACAAGAAATTATGTCTGTTTATAGAATTAAAGAGAAAGTATTATCACATAAAATGAAGCAACTTAAACAACTTAAATTGAAAGAAATGTTTAATAAAGTAAACAAATAAATATTAAGCTTTTTCTTTTTGTAAATTTCGATACCCTCTAGATCATAATTGTTCTTTATTTTATAAATTACGGTTTCATATTTTTAATTTTATAATTTCTGCATGCCATCTTACCAGATTCAAACTGATGATCTATAATACTGAAAAGTCAATAATCCGGAATCGCCGAAGTCCCGACAAGTCCGGATTAGAGACTTTTGACTGTATAAATAAATAAAAATAAAGCACAATTCACAAAGCCAAATTAGCTACGTAATTAATTAAAATGTATTTGGATAATCTTTGGATTATGGTAACTTCATGATTTTTTGGTGGACCAACCGTGCTACAGCAACCTGCTGGGTTTCTCCCCCCATTTTGTTTTCACGAAGTAAAGGCATCTTTTTATTTATTTATTTTATTTTATTTATTTTTGTTTTTCCCTCCACATTTTTTCCAAAAATATGCTAGCCGAATTACACATATGCTAGAACTTTTATGAAACAAAAGTGCTTAATCATGACGAAGATTAGGTGCGAAATTGGGAGAAAGTGCAGAATCGCAAACTGCTCGCTGCATTTTTAAGAATTGCACATACACGGTATCCATGTACACGTCGACCTATTTTCACTTAAAAAAACATCTCAGAATTGCCCAAAAATGGCATTGTGCACACTCTTGACTTTATCCATGTACACTGCTAAAGTCCTAGCTAGTAACCTTTATTGCCTTACCAAAATGTCGCCAAACTACGTTTCCTGTATAATTCCTGTATAATTGTCTCAGAATGTGCATCAGTTTTCTCGATAAAATTAATTTTACATTTTTTCCTTTTTTTTCCCAAATTATTTATGGTATTTTGCTGCTACAGAAATGCTGCGGATAATTTTTCTTTAGGATTTTAGACATCGCAGCTTGGAAAGTGGAAAAGGATTTGAAGGCAAACCACGATTCTAGAAGATTCGAGAAATATGTGACAAAATGAAAAATGCATGGTATCAACACATAATGGATGTATTTTATAGAAAGTGTGCAATGAATTTCTTACTTTTTGGAGAATGTCTGGAAGAACAATGAAAACATAATATTTGAATGTTTTACTTCTGATACTTGAATCTTAACATGGTTATCTTCCCTTTATTTTCTCTAGACACAAGCATGGAAAATATAAAAAAATGCTTCTAATTCTATCACATTGGCAGGCATTACAAAAACAATGATCATCGATCATTATTTACATATGGTGAGTGAAGGCATATCGTAATGAAAAGCAATAATTAAAGGCAATAGTCCTTGATAAGCATATTGAAACGTAGCATCGGGAATACGTGCAAGTAATGCGTGATAAGAGAAGTAACGTCTATCACTGAAGACATCAGTGCTGGAAATGGTCAGAGAATAGGCTGAACTATCTGAAGTTGAGGAAGGTCAGGTGACACTGAAACGTCCAATGGCAGGTTGAGAAGGAGTTACAATTTGAGAGGCTGAGGGAGATCACATGCAAGCCGTGATTTTTGTAAATCTAAAGTGTATTAATTAACTTGGAATAAAGATGTTTGCTTCTTCACATATACTGAAGAGTAGGAATAGCGTTTCCATAGGAGTTTCTGCCTTTCTTAGCTGATCCATGTTGGATGTTAATAAATTGAATAATTTTGATACATTGCTTTTTCCAAAAATAGTGTACAATTCTTTTAAAGTAGAGAATATGTCTGAAAAATTATTATTATTATCCTGGTTACTGTTGTTCTGGTATTTAACTGTTTGCATGTGTTTTGACTTGGCTTGGGCGTAACTTTTCCTTCAGTGATTATAGCTGAGTGAGTTGTGTTTTTTTGGTTGGAAATTAAACTTGGTGTACTATTATTATTTCTGTGTGTATTTTTAGGAAATTTTTTGCAACCACGATAGGATGTTGGATGATTTTTTAGGCAATTTGCACAGACTGGTTTACCTATTCGTCCTGGTGTAGGGCACTCTGAAGTTTTATGATTTTGTGCACATTTCACACATCGAGGCAAAAAGAAGCAATTATCTGATGAGTGATGGAATCTTTGACAAATGTGACATTGTGGAACTATGCTTTTGTTGATGTATCTTTCAATAGTGATCATGAAAAGTCCTAGGTGTGTTTCATTACAGATATTTTCAATATTGGCAGTTTGAATTAGTTGGGCTTGAAATAAAGGCATAGGTTGTTTAGTTTTAAAATGAGTTATTTGTACTAATTTGTAAACTGAGTATAATAAGTTTGTTAATTCTGCTATTATTTCATCTTTATCTGTCGTGATGGGCAGTCCTCTGATAACAACTTTTACTGGTCTTTTATGTCTAGGTGTAATTTACATAGTGTTCAATGTTATGCGTTTTTAAGTCTAAAGTTAATTGTCGGTGACCGTCTGGGGTGCTTGGCAGTAATTTGAGATATTCTCCACTGTGCCATAGAATACTGCTTTTGAAAGGTTTGAGATTTTTTAAAGATATGGGTTATATCTGGCGCCATCTTCCAGCTTTACCATACTTGGAGTTGGATTTTTACTATTTTCTTGATTATCGTTAACTGTTTGAGTGCTATTAATTATTTGGGATGGATGATTATCATTTCTAGTGTCTGATTGAGTGATAGAATTCGATAATGCACTGAAACTATTCTGAGTAGCAATTAAATTAGGAGGTGAGTTTTATGGCAGTTTAGCTGTTTTGGTTAGCTTAACAAATCCATCAGAATCCTTATCGTTATCCGAATTTTCATCCTTTTGTTTCCGTTTAGTATTAGTGTGCGGGTGAGTATAGCTTGCATGCTCATCAAAAAGCCATTACAAACTGTATAATAATAACCTAATTATTTACAAAAGCAAACCTGTAAAAACAGCATAACTTTTAAGCTCACGAATTAACTTCTAATGGCTGGAGATGCAAATAAACATATAGAGTACAAAGTCTGAAATCTAGACCACCAAATCAGCAGCAAATGTTTTTTTGGAGGTGCACGTCCCGATTTTTAATTTTACTTCAGCACTGAATTAAATACCTCCCTATTGAAGAAATAATCATTTATAGGCATAGTTCAATATGGTCAAAATAGACTCTGTAGGCAGAATTTAAGACCTACAGAGTCTGAACCAGATTGCAAAATATCTATTGCCTGCCTGGATAATCCTGAAGTATATGTGGAAATTTATTTGTTCAGGACTACCAAAAATCATGTGCAGGAAATAGATCTAAGTATACTAAATGACTAAATATAATTCCGGCTTAAATTCATCAGGTTGCAGTACAAGCAAGGCAGAATTTAACAGAACAATATATCTTTAATTACCAATCTTGCGATACACTGCCAATAGTGTATAGTGGATGCTAGCTAAGCTTTATGATGATAGTCAAGAATTAAAAGGTTTTCAGATATCACAAACAAAATCGAAATTTTCCAATTGGGAAGAAGTAATACAACAGAACAGAAGTTTTTCATTGCGTTCACAATATCCAAATCATTTATCCAACAATATCCAAATCATTAATCAACTAATGGATGAATAAATCTGTAATACAGGTCTAAATCCAAAAAAAATATTACTACCAGTACTGAAGAAGATAACAGATAGCTCATTGACAAAAAAAAATTTCAAATGACAATCTAGTAGGAATTTTTGAAACAGCCATGACAGCACTCTAATAAAATAACCCAATAAGAAATGATGTCTATCTATAGAATGAAAAAGAAAGTATTAGCAAATAAAAACGAAAACAACTTAAACAGCCTACGTCGAATTTTTTTTGGGTGTGTGTGTGTGTGTGTGTGTGTAAATTTTTATTCCCTTTATTTCGCAAATGCTTCATTATTTCATAAATCACTATTTTGTAATTTCTACATGCCATCTTTACTAGATAGATGTAAACTGATGATCTACTATCCAGGAAAATCCAAAATCCAGAATGGCTGAAGTCCGAAGATGCCCGTATCTCAGACTTCGTACTGAACCAGAATCTGTATAAGGCTGCTAGCAAAACAAATATCAACAATATTTACATTATGCAATATTTCCAAATTTCTCGTTATTTAATACATTTAGATCCAGCATACATATTGCTGTGTAGCAAAAGCCCAACAAATAATTGCCTTCGAAAACTCTGTTGCCTTGTTACTGAAAAGTGGATACATAATTTGGTATCTGTGGCTACCTTCAAATTCAAAATCTTCATAAGACACACTATGGATTAATCAGTATGAAAATATGAAAAGTTTCTGAACGAAGACCTGAAAGCATGTGCACAAAAACTGGAATAAAAATTCCTCCAAGATAAAGATCCCAAACAAACAGTAACTTGAGTACAGTTCTACAAACAGTAAGTTGAATACAGTAAAAATTGCTCCATATTCTGCATTTGACCGTACCCAACATGCAAAATTAGCTGTAAAACAAAATAAGGAAACAATATAATTCTTAAAAAATATTTTGAATTTAAATGAGAAAAAAAATTAACAGTCATGCAGAAGCATTAGAAAAATGTAATTTTAAGTAAGTTTCAGCCATTAATTAGTCTTTTACTTGTACATTTTTCTTTAATATAAAGGCATCCAACATTGCCCAGAAATTTAAGTAATTGCATTTACATTATACCTCCCACAAGGTACACCTCTACTCAACACTTTTGCTGCTGATCTCACACCAGCATGGGACATGGTGTTGATGGTAGAAAGCAAATCGTGCCAGCGTGGAGTGTCGAGTGATATCTCAATAGCCAGCCGTCCATTTGCGCAGAAAGAGCTGCACCTCAACGTTAAGTCTCTATTATAGTCAGCATTATATGTTAAGTATGTCTGCTGGTATTGGGTGGATTATAGGTTAGAAATAATTTTAAAAGCATATGGTTTCAAATTTATAGCCTTATTAGTTATGAAAAAAAGAATTTTTAATGAGTTTTGCAGGGCCTTCATGCCCTCCCCCCCCCAAAAAAAGCAATCCAAGAAGCCTCTTAACAGGTGATGAAATAGCAAATTTGTTGGCTGAACTTTTGGATGAGCACTTGAATGATGTTAGATATGACAGCGATGAAGATTTAATTTCTCCCCAAGATACCCATGATATTTTGGATTCTGAAGAAGTAGATGAAGAGTTGAAAGATATGCAAGAGGCGACATGGCATCAGTTTGATTCTTCTATGGTAGGAATCTGGGAAAATTCCCCAACAATGGAACAAAATCACAAAATCTTTCACAAAATCAGTGTTTGTTGCAGCCTATTTAGGGCTACAATCCAAATTATTATTTTGCCATTTACTTACTGAAAATATTTTGGATGAAGTAAGTACTCAAAAGAATGGCTATACTCATAAAGTACTTTATTGCCGTGAAAACAAATGCTTGGAAAGAATCCACAAAAGATGAAATGTTGGTATTTGTGGGATTAATTTTACATACGAGAACTACACTAGAATAAACCACATTCAAGATAACCAGAAAACAGATACAATATTTGAGATACACACTTGAGCGTATTATGAGCAGGAATCATTTTCTTTTATTGCTGGAGCATTGCACATAGCGAAACTACAAAATTCAGAAGCCCCAAAGGATTGACTATAAAATTAGAAGTATGGTGAATTTGCTCAAAATGTGGCTGGCTGAATTACACTACCCAGGACATGAGAACAATTAGATGGTGGTTGGCATGAAAAACTGAAGATAGGGGTAATGGTAGTAAAGTATGCTAATGGTGTATAATCAACAAATGGAAAGATAAAAGATATGTAGATTATATTTCTAATGAATACAAAAACGATATTGTAGAAACGACAAACAAGAGGCGAAAGGAAAACCATTTCCTGTTATTCAATGTAATAAATTTATGACAGGAATTGATAAGCAAGATCAGATGATAATGGTGGAGGAGGGGCTCTAAATGGCCTATCAAAATATTTGTGCATATTTTGAAATTAATGATTTTCAAATTCTCACTTTCTCTATAACAAATATTCCACAGAAAATATCACTTTGACTTTTGTTTATTGGTGATATGCAGTTTATTGAAACAACTTGTGCCTCGTGATTCCGTGCATAATTCAGCTAATTAGAACATATGATCAATCAACAAGAAGAAGAAGTGGAAAGATAGTTTGAAAGCAGTGCAAAAGTATAGAGATATTATTTATATATGCAAAATTTACGACGGATCTTCCACTTATTGCTTGGATTGCACGAAGATGACCCACAAGTAAAATGTTTAAAAATACTGTTTGCAGTAATAATATATTTGTTACAAACTTATAATAATTCACGTATATCATATATCTGCCAGTGATAAAGTATCATACAAAAAATAATTTTTGCATTTTATCACTTATTTTCATTATTTCGTTTCATTTTTACACATATGTACCAATGCATAATGTGGCTTTTACGAAATAATTTTACCCCTAGTGCCTATTGTTCACTAGCACATGGTCAAAATATTCCATTAAGAAAGGCCTAAATAAAGTATAAGCAGTATGATACACATAATCACGTTTTATTACCACTTTTTTCAATCATATTTGCATAAAAAATAAGTGGCCTTCTGCGAAACTTTTCCAATTAAAAAAAAAATTAATGATGATCATTGCTCATATAAAAGGATTCAAAGTTAAATCATCAGTGACTTTAATATCCATGTGGGAAAAAATGGTTGCGATGCACACACTTTTAAATAACCAGTGCAAAGGATTATTATTTACATGTTCTGCCCTTCAGCACTACATGGAAAGAGGAATGCTTTCACAAAGGACTTTCTAAGGAAAATTGTATTTCTAAGGGAAGCTTCTAAGGGGATTTAAGCACGTTACATATGGGGGAAAACCACAAAAATGCCCATGCAGTCGGCCTGTTCGCGGCATTTGAACCTCAGACTGAACTACCAGTGTTCAGCGACTTTACCGCTCAGCCGCTGGTGGGTCTATGCAAAGAATTTTTTCAACATATTTCTTAGTACAAAACTGTATAATTTATTTTATTTATTTTTGTAATTATTAAACTTTATCATTATTATCATTAATTTCCAAATTCAAAAAAATACTTGTGACTATACCTTTTCGAAAAATATATGCTCTTTTGCAAAAAAAATTGTAGCACCAAGAAGGACTTTTGCAATAAAGGACGAAATTTGGTATTCAAAAACATCTTGATCGAACATGCAAATGAACAGGAATTGGGATCATAGCGCACATTTCTAGTGCGCAATTCACAAAGTATACTCTTTGTATACCTCTTTTGTTGCTGGCATTGTAATTCCGTTAAGAAGCAACTAAAGATGCTATTACGACGATATCGAAGACCTCACAGACAACTAAATGACTTTGAATGTGGTCTCATTGTAGGGATGCGTGAAGCTGGGTTACATAAATTAGCCTGATCAACAAAAATGCAAAGCTCATGAGGCCCATTAGAACACAAGTGATTAAGATTATTGAACCACAGTAATTAAAACCTGGCTCCAAATACCGATGAACGAGCTAACTATACGAATCTTTCCGTGATTTTCCCTCCATGTGTAACATTAATACAAGTAATTTACCCTTATAAAATACTCCCCAAAAACATTCTTTTCTTAAAATAGAGAGTACTCGTATGTTTTGAGCTAAATAAAAGAAACATAAACAAAATTCGGATGCATGAAATTTTCTGATGCATGAAACGAACGCGAACCAGTTTCCTATAAATCCTACCTGAAGGCTTTTTATCTTTCAGGTTGAGAGGCTTTGTCTGCTTTGCCTTTATTCATTGAAATTAAACAACAGTAAAAAACGTCCCTTAATAACGACAAAAGCCTAACATCAGGAAGGAAAGAGGT
Source organism: Stegodyphus dumicola (assembly GCF_044657685.1). Lineage (NCBI taxonomy): Eukaryota > Metazoa > Arthropoda > Arachnida > Araneae > Eresidae > Stegodyphus > Stegodyphus dumicola. The sequence goes on along the minus strand of NC_140769.1, from coordinate 289,309,886 downwards.
GATAAACAGTTCTTAAGCGAAAAGCTCTTTGTAAGTATAGTAGTTCAACCGGTATTCAATCCCAGGCGAAAATGTTGAGCGCATGATTTGTTTTCGTGGTTTTCCACCTGTGGAATGTGAATACGAGTCAGCTTTCCTACGAAAATCCTTCACGAAAGCATTCCTCACCTTATGCAAATAGCCCACATCTACTCTGTCATATTCTAATAGCATAACCTTTTCTACTAGACAGAAGAATCTCTTTTTTTAATGTATGACTCCTGATGGTGTCAAAAACTGCAGTTTTCTTTTTTCCCTCTCTTCAATGCAAAAGATACACATCGATCAATCGATGTTACTTTACATAAAATCTACATGAATTTGTATTTTTTCCCACTATTTATTTACGAGAGCTATGGGCCTTCGTGGAGCCCTTTCAGTGGCAAACTGGGTTACACATGTAGAAAACCACAAGAAACAAACAGGCAGGAATCCCGTCTCTGAGAAACAGAACTGATTATTTTCCTTTAATCTGAAATCTAAAACAAATAAGATAGAAAACAGAGCTTTTGGGGGGAGCTGTAATTAGTATACGAAATTTAATTAAAATAAGCTGTAAGCTTTAAGTACAGTTTTTGTACAACCAAATAGTAGTTTGCCTATGCTAACAGCCCCAGTGGATTGGCTGCCTCACTGTCGGTGGGAAAAAAGAAAGTAGTTTAACTTTCTTAACTAACATGCTGACCAGCAGCTCACCCTGTATCATTCTCTATTAATTCATTAAATGAAGACTGGATCATCAGATAAATTTTTCTTCTTCCAGTGCCAGTTACAAATCGTACAGTTGTTCAATAACATTTGAACTATCATTAACATTGCATATTACTAAAATGTACTTGTTCTTTAAAGTCCTAGATCTGTTCTAAAATAGTACCGCAGAAGTTTCAGAAATGAAGTACAATTTAAAGCTACTTAACATTTCTATGCATATAAAAAAAGTAAAACTGTTTAAAATGCATATCGTTTAATGCTTCCTGTTTTATTTGGAATGATATTTCAAAAAAAAACTCGTACTGGTTACGACCCATGCAATACTTAACGTGATAAAGAGCCGTAGTTTGATAATGCTAGGATCATGCATTCAGTTTTCGTCGTTTTAATAAAATCCATTACGATATTTATGCTGGTAATTATAAACTGCATTTACGTATACAGAAGTATGATTAATACACTAATATCACAAACTATACGCTTTTTATATTCTGACAAGTTTTGTCAAGATACCAATTTTAGTTCAGATATAAGTCGTAAATTCCCTAGGCAGATTCCCTTTTTATATAAATAGATGCATAAAGGACAAAATGGAACAGTTAATTATGTTTTTTATTCTTTTACAAAATTTAATTCTTTTAGATATAATTTTTAACGGTAAACGATACTCTGCTAAGTTATAATATAAAAATTATTACTAATAATAATTTATATCTTAATTTAATAATATTTATATCCTAATTTATATCACTCAAAACAGAATTGGAAAACTCATTCAAATCACATTTAATCAAAACATTTTACGCAGTTTTGGGAAAAAGGAATTTTGGGGTTTGTTTGATTTTTAATGGTGAATTCAATCATTAAAACATTTTTACCATGTTTCCTCATTCATATAAAATTAGCAAAATAATTTACTAAATAATTCTTAGATGTAATAGTATTCTTATTTATCTTTTGTCACATGACTAAAAATAAACTTTTGTTATACAACTAAAATAAAAAAGCGGCTGGTATTCAATATTTATTTTTATTTAATTATTTAATCACAAATACTTGGCTATTGGTACTTAAGACATAGTCTTTCCATATTATCACTTTTTTATTAGGCCTTGAAATTATGCTAAGGACCTAATAGAATTCGGAAAATCCTATGATTGCATAAAAATGCGGGAGATGCTAACAATGACAAATTTTAAATGAAAATAGAAATTTATTTAAATAGACTACAATAGAATAGACATTTATTTAAATTGACTATAATTATTCTTATATTCTATGTTATTTCAGTACGGTCAAAAGTCGTTAATTCGGACACCCATAATTCGGAATGATCTATAATCCGGACCTCAAAACTAAAAACTTTCTGCGCATGCGTTGCATTGACACATGCGCATAGGCGTTTACGCGTGCGCGTAAGACCTTTTGCGACTGCGCATATGAGTGTGCGCAAGTGCAGAATACGTTTTCGCGTGCACGTTTTATGTATAATGGACATATAAGCTAAAATTATCTAATTATCTATTTCAGTTACTGTTGATGATTGCGTTGTTCCTTAATTTTCGAATTGGATGTGGCTTATTATGTTTTGCAGACTGTGAGGGCAATTTTATAAAAGTAAGCTTAAACTTTCGATTATATCAAATAGAATTTCGATATATATTTGTTAATATGTAAAGGATCTAAAGCAAAAGTAGTATGTTTTGAAATCCGAAATCTGTTTATCAATTTCAGGCCTGCGCTTAATGAATTGGAAGTTGATCTGTCAGCACTATCCTTATCTTCAGCGCAGATGTTTTTATTTTATTTGGCTTATAATTCTTTACTAAATGTAGCATTTCATCTGGATGGTGTACTCAGTCTTTGATATGATTTAAAACAAGTTCCTCCTCATTATAATTCGCTTTCGTCATTATCTGAACAAGAAATTATGTCTGTTTAATAGAATTAAAGAGAAAATATTATCACATGAAAGGAAGCAAAACTTAAACAACTTACATTGAAAGAAATGTTTAATAAAGTAAACAAATAAATATTAAGCTTTTTCTTTTTGCAAATTTTGATACCCTTTAGATCATAATTGCTCTTTATTTCATAAATTACGGTTTCATATTTTTAATTTTATAATTTCTGCATGCCATCTTACGAGATTTAAACTGATGATCTATAATCCGGAAAAATCGATAATCCGGAATCGCCGAAGTCCCGACGAGTCCGGATTAATGACTTTTGACTGTACTATAATTTCAGTTATTAGTTTAAATACAGCAATTTAGTCATATAATTTGTAAGTGGAAGTCCCACGATTTTAAATTTATGCATAAACGAGCAAATACATTTTGAAAGTTAAAATATATATATATTTTACAGTTATATTAATATTTATATATATTTTACAATTCATTTAACTGAAACTGAAAGAATCAAAAGGGATTTTTGTGCATGTCAGCTTTATGCATTTAATGTATCAAATACGGAAAGGTGAGAAAATCCATCCAACACAGAGAAATAATTCTTTCTAGCCTGTGATAAGATTTTATCAAATTCATTTAAACTTCCATTTAAATTCGAAATGCGATCTCTCAAATCAATGAAGGAATACATATTTGGTTTTAAATTCCACATTAGTAACAACTGTACAATAGTTAAACTTAACAAAATAATTGTAGAAAACCGCCAAAATTCTAGAAATTGCTATAAAATCCCGAAAAACATTAGGAAGATAATTGCATGCCAATTCCATGCTGAAAAGTTTATGAAGATCAGCTCGACTGTTAACGAACAACTTGTGGAAAAAATTCAACACTAAAATAAAAATACGTATGCCAAATTTTCCAAAAATTCCTGATAAATATTGTACTCTCATCGTAAATATATATAGACTTATAATGTGATAAAAACTGAGTCGGTAAAAGAATGGATTAAAATTTAATATCCCAAAATAAATTGGCCTACTAAAACTAAGTAAACTAGATAAGTAAATAGTAAAAAAATTGTGTAACAAAATAAATAATGATCTTTCTTAAAATACTGCCCAATAAAACATGTCGAATAATTGAAAATTTACAAGCTTGGAAGCTAAAATCCTAAAAAGATTTCGGAAAATTCGGATGTCACATATTAAAAGACAAACTACAAGTACAAAGAAAGAGGAGAGACGAAACTAAAGCCAAGAAGTACTTCTTGCCATTCAATAGCGGGGAGGCAATTTTATGGCTTATCCATCACACTAAGGGGAAGCAAACATACTGCTCTACGCTGGGCCATCTTAGAGAGATATCAGAAAACGTTGTTCAAGTGTGTTCAAATGTTTTTTTTTTTTTTTTTTTTTTTTTTTTGAGGGGTTTGTTATCTGACAGCACAGACATTTTCAAAGCATTTCGTTCCAATGGGCGGGCTCGTTAATGGTTTAAAATGTTCAAATTTTTATCGGAGCTCTATCATTATCCGATAAAAATTTGCTCTCCGAATATTCTTAACAATTCCAGTAAGTGTTGCTTCTGGAGAGAGATCATTTCCCAGAACAAAAAAACTATCTGAGAGCGACAAAGAATCAGGATAGATTAAATACTTTAGCAATTATGTCGATTGAAAGTGCAGACGCAAGGAAATTAGATTTTCAAACAATTTTAGAAGAATTTACAGAACAAAAACATACAAATATTACATATATATGAATAATTCATGCATTCATATTCGGTGATATAAATTTATAGTCAATAAATGTTTTTGTACTTTGAACATTTTTATTTTTTAATTTATGTAGAAGTTTACATGTCTGATGATAAATGACATTTGATATATATATATATATACTGAATTTGAATTTTATTTAAATATTTAATTTTAGAAAGAGGGCTCCGCAAAAAAAAAAAAAAAAAAAAAAAAAAAAAAAAAAAAAAAAAAAACCAATCGGGTTTCACACCCTATGCAATCTGGGCCTGCATATAGATTACCATTTCAAAACTTAAATGAAGGTCAGAAGTGAGTGACATCCTTCATTATTAGTTTTACTTGTTTGCATTCTTTCTAATTTTTTAGCTACATAACATAATACACAAATAGAAATAAATAGTCACAAATGTACCTAATTATTCACTATTTATTACAACAGTTTAGCAATGATGAAAAAACTGCATAAAATAAAATGCATAAATTAAATGAAGCTTACCTCAGAGAGAGAGGTTTTATTAAAAATAAGGCCTTGGGCCCCCCTTTATTTTTGACTTTGCCCTAGTCACCGGCTGGTAATTGGTCATCGCCCTAGTCCACGGCCGGCGCTGTAATAAAATGTTTAAATTAGAAATAAAATCTTTTAACATGGAGTTCAAGCAAAAAGTTGCATTCAGGAACATTAAAAAATTTAACACTAGCACACTAGAAATACAGATACAAGCATAAAGAACAACGTATGAATTGATTTAATGCCACAAAAATTTGGCAATATACAATAAATAAGACTGGGGAAAGTTTTTTAAATGCAGGACAGCTCTCTAGTAAATCAGAGTCCCAATCGTTTCGATGGCATTGAAAGGGTAGCGTTTAATTTTAATCTATCATTTGCACTCTCACAGACCTCAATCAAAGCACCATAAACTGATCCTAGCTGAATCCTCACAGCTTTAACGGAATCTATTCGACATTCACAACGTGTTTCTGAAATTGGCTTCACACTGTAAACAATTTCACATATCACTTGAGCATATCCCAGTAAAAACCAAGTAATCTGATGAAAAATCCCTGGTTGATAGCCGCAGTCAAACAATTTGCCATATCGCTGTGCACAAAGCTGTGATAACTGCATGGAACGTAAAATGCTTTCGGATTTAGCTCGAGTATGCGTTTTCCACTGTATGCGTACACCACTGTTCTGTCCCTACATACTGGATCCCTTATCATATCCTTGCCTTCTGCAGTTTTGTATTTGAAAATATCATTTATCAAGCTTATTTAAGCATGCTTCTGTCAAACTCAAACCTGTGCTACTACTACAAAATGTTCACAAATCTCAACTGTTGTCACATAAACATTGACAATTCGTATTATCATAGACATTTGCTCCTGATGACTTGCGTCAGGAGTCCAATAATGGTGGACTAATATTTGGCAGTCTGAGCATCTGCAATTATTTTCTCGAGAACCACTTCGCCCATCAGATGGAGGTGTTCGTTTTGGATGTGATTCCGTAGATAATGGTCATGTATCTCAGCGTTTTTGATATGTTCTGTCAGCCTTTTTTATAACACAAATCCAGCAAAATTCCTTCCCCGGCCTTTACCTGCACAACTGTTTGTCTGTTTATCACAGATATACATACTTCCAGTTACAAAAATGTTTTAATTGACCCAAATACTTTCATTTTGGTATTTTTAAATTTAAGAGATTATAAATTACAAAATCTAACATTTCATTCATTTCTTTGCATTACATTCATTTACATTTTCTTCCTTGCAAAATTTAAGTACAAAAAGTCCAAAGCAGCCCATATCATTATTAACAAAGTGCCACATATGACACTGACCACTGATACCCACTGAATCAAATGGTGCTTCGAAAATTTTCCTAACTTTCAGTAACCATAAATATTTCATAGGAAAATCAACTAACAATAATCGTATTCTTAACATTAATGACATCACTACTACCAAGGGGACTCAGCCCCTGCCACTCTTCCAGCCCTACCACCTTCAATTGATTTAAATAAGCACTCTTGCTGGTTTTTCCATCTAGCTGATGATTTGCAGTATGATGTTAATATGAATAGAATTTTAAAAAATCATTTTTTGGGGAATTCCTAAAATATTCTGAATCAGACACTAATAAAAAGAAATATGACTTATATGTAGTTTAGAATTAAATAAAAATATTTCTCAAATGGTTGATTCAAAATGTGCAAATCATATTGAATTTGCGTACAGAACAGAATCAGAATCAGTAAGAAACAATCAACTGGTGTGCAAAAATTAAGGACGAAGTCGAAAAACTAACATATCAGCTGAACAAAGAGGCAGAGCGGACAGAAAAACCAATCAGGAGATTAAGTAACGTGATGTATGGTAGCACATGCGCAGATATGCAGGTAGACGTAATGGGGGAGTGTCTGAGTAGTATAAAGCATGTTGTCGGTGTAAGATCAGTATTTCTGGCAAAGAGACTGCACGCCGTATAGCAGTTAAAATCACACCGAGTTGCTGCCTCAGCGAGAAATGGCGAATAATCAATCTGTTAGACGACATCTGGATGCTTTTACCCGAGGTCGAATCATTGGGAAGTTGGAGGAAGGCCGCAGTGTGACAAGTGTGGCTGCAGAGTTCGGAATTGCTCACAGCATCGTTTCACGACTATGGAGACAATTTCAAACTACAGGAACAGCTATCCGGGGCTTTACTAGTGGTCGTCCACAAGGAACCACACCCGCAGATGACCGGTATATTGCCTTACAGGCCAGAAGAAACAGGCGGCAGACAGTGCGAGAAATCGCTAGACACACGACTCAGGCGACTGGACGACCAATATCGCGTTTTACCGTGGCCAGAAGACTGCACGGTGGTGGTCTGTTTGCACGACGCCCTGTACAGTGTGTACCTCTAATGCCTGCCCATTGGAGAAGGCGTTCTCTGTGGTGCCGGGAACACCGGAATTGAAGAGACAATGAATGGGCACAAGTACTCTTTACAGATGAGAGCAGATTCAGTCTGAGTAGCGATTCTCATCGCATACTCATCTGGAGAGAGCGGGGAAGCCGCAATCATCCCTCGAACATCATTGAAAGGGACAGGTATGGAGGTGGCGGTGTTCTCGTTTGGAGAGACATCATGCTTGGTAGTCGTACAGACCTTCACATCTTCAACGCAGGTTCAGTTAACGGGACCCGTTATTGTAACGAGATTCTTCTTCCATATGTGCGTCTTTTTAGAGGCGCTATGGGTCAGCAGTTCCTTTTCATGGACGACAATGCACCATGTCATCGCACAGTAGCTGCCGAACAGCTCTTAGAGATTGAGGATATTGAACGTATGGATTGGCCGGCACGATCTCCGTATCTCAATCCCATCGAGCATGTATGGGATTTTCTAGGCAGACACTTGGCAGCTCGTACCTTACCACCAGTAACGATTCCGGAGCTTCGATTGGCGCTGCAAGATGAATGGGCAGCAATGCCTCAACAACTCATTGACACCCTCATTCTCAGCATGGGCAAACGCTGTGAAACCTGCCTAGCAGTCAGGGGAGATCATATCCCCTATTAAAGACCGGATGTTTCTTGCTGGACACCCATCACAGGGATGTTTCGGCCTTCAGCCGCATTGCGCTCCATGCTACTTTTTCAATAAAGCTTCTTTTTATCCCTCTGATTTCTCTTTTAGTAAGCGTTGCTTACATTACCCATGTCCTTACGTATTGGGGATCTTATGGTATTAAATGTGTTGATTTCGAAAGCTTTTGTACAAAGTTATATTGAAAAAACCGTCTCGTCCTTAATTTTTGCACACCAGTGTATATGGCTACGATTGAGTAAGTGAAAAGTGTGGATTCGCGTGCAATGGAGCCAGGACAATCTACTAGCACTAATAATATCGAATAGAAATGACAAATTGTTTATGGAAAATGTAATGAAAGCTATCATTTCAGTTTCCTTGGAATGGAGATGAAAATGGAATCTCAGCCTTGATCTTTTGTTTGCAGTGAATTGTTATGAAAGTTGAGCCTAAGCATGCTAATTTAAAGGATAAATCTAAAGAATATTTTAAGAGGAAATTTTCGGAGTTCAAAAATAGTAAACAAGTAATGAAAGTTTTCATTATTTCAAGTAAAAAACCTTCGGAACTTAGAATTGTTAAGAATGGGGGCAGGTTCACATTATTGGAGAAAACCTTACATTACCAGCAGCTAAAGATATCGTTTTAACATTATTAAACGAAAAAGAAACTAATGAACTTAATAATATTACGTTATCAAATGATCCAGTAAATTCATAACAGAGACACTTGTTCAAAAAATAAAACACAGCAAGTATTTCGCATTACAGTTGGATGAAAGTACTGATATAACGTACTCTGTTCAATTATTAGTTTAAATACGTTTTGAAGAAGATAAGTGAATTCCCGAACAGTATTTATTTTAAGAATGTCTTCATTACAGAACAACTAACTGTAAATGATATTTTCAAAGTACAGTACAAAGTCTTTAATCCGGACGTCCGCGTTAAAAGAAATTTTTAATAAAGTAAAGAAATATAATATAAAGTAATATATTAAGCTTTTTTTGTAAGTTTTGATACCCTTTAGATCATAATTATTCTTTATTTCATAAATTATGATTTCATATTTTAAATTGTATAATATCTGCATGCCATCTTACCAGATTTAAATTGATGATTTATTATCCAGAAAAATCCCAAATCTGGAACCGCCAAAGTCCCGACGAGTCCGGATTAAAGACTTTGTACTGTAACTGACAATTTTATCTCTGATAATGATATTTCTTGGAATATGTGCATTGCTGCATGCAGTGATGGAGCTCAGGCTTTAACAGGAAACATTCGGGTGTTATTTCTCAAATAAAAAATGTCGCACCTGAAACTAAATTTACTCACTGCTTCATTCATTGTGAAGCTTTGGTAGCTAAAACAATCCCCAAAAACCTGGAAATTGTTTTGAATCAAGCAGTGAAAACTATTACTTTTATTAAAAATGAAGAATTGAAGAATAAAATTTAAATTGGAGAATATTTATGATTTTATGCCAAGAGATGGGCAACGAACATGAAACGCTTTTGCTATACTCTGAAGTAAGGTGGTTATCCAGAAGCAAAGTTTTAAATCTTCTGTATAAACTTCGATCAGAAATTAAAATTTTCCTGCATGATTAAAAATTAGAATTATACAAATATTTATTTAGTGAATTCTGGTTGGCATGTTTAACATATTTAGCTGATATTTTGGGAAAATTAAATGAATAAATTTTAGGATTGCAAGGATAATGTGTTAATTTATTTACCAATAAATGTTCTGTTAAAAAACTCGAGCTAATAATTAAAGAATTATGTAATAATATTTTCAACATTTTACCACCTTTTAGAAAAATAATTTTAAAATAATTTGAAATAAAAAAAATTAACGTACAACAATAAAATTCATTGTTTTTCATTAATAAATAATCTCAACATGTATTTTCCCAAGGATTACGAAAAAGAAAATTTTGCTCAAATGTACCTGAAATTTTATCTCGTTTGGAAAAAGAACAATTGAGAGAAATTTTCTGTGGTCAAACTCTAACTGAAGATTTAAAAAATAGCACATTTGTTAACTTCTGGCTGAACCCGCCCCCCCCCAAAAAAAAAGAATGCATTTTCAAATAAAGCTATTAAATTTATTGCCCTATTTTCACAACCTATTTGTGTGAACAAGGATTTTCTTCCATGTTAGATTTGAAAATAGATACACAATAAAATCAAAAGTGGATCCTAATTTATGGTTAAAAACTAAGTGAAATAAGACCAAACATAAAGAGATTCAAATATCTTAAGCACAGCCAAATTTCTGCCTAAATTGTAAAATTAAAGCTATTTAGAGGACATTTTGATTATTAAAATCGTAACCAATTTTTAATCTAACATTTTTATGTGTGCATATTAAATACATACAGCCAATAGGTTGTGAAAATGACAAAATATATTTCTTAATATCTCTATTGAGAAACTGAAAAATAATCATTGTAAAATGTAGTGGTGGTACATAAGTTTTTCAGTTTTTGTTTGGATGGTACACGTTGGTGAAAAGGTTGAGAACCACTGAATAAACACATACAGATGATCGATTTTAAATAATAAACTTTAATCACAACAATTACTCTTCATAACTACTCGTTAAATCAACACTGAAGATATTTGAGTTGGAGAATAAATCGGACCAAGCACGGCAGCGACAGAGCGTTAAGTGTTTTTCACGCATCTTGAAAATATCCACTACAGTTACAGCTAGAAATTTGGGCATGCAGTTTGCGAGTAACAAAAATCAATATCTCCACACTCCAAAAAAATGAGACTTAACTAACTTTTAGAAAATTACAGCTAAGTACTGATGTCTACTAAAACCACTGAAACTAAATAATTATGTTAAAACAATAAAACTTACGGGCGGTTTGACCCGAGTTGGGAGCCGCCGCCGCCGCCTGGAAGTCATCATCTCCTGTAAGAGAAACAAATGTATTTAGGAGCTTTTAATAGTTAGTGCACATATTACAAATATTTCTTACATTCAAAATCAGGTATGAAAAATCTTGAGATAACTGTATGCCAGTTTTTAGGAGGTACGGACATCAAGTAGAATTAATATAAATTATAAAAAACTATGAGCTGATGGATGTAAATTTCTAAGCTTTTTCAAACAAATCTGTGTGCATTTTTCTTGAACTGCGTATGTCGAAGTTTGACAGGGGAATGAAAACTGGAGTCTGATGAATGGGACATTACTTTGATACTGTTTTTGATACTCATTCTGTATTAGTAATACAGAATGAGTAAACCACTCAAATTAAGCATGAAGCATTCAAAAAGGAAACACATCTGGAATTCTGCATGCTTAAAATTGAAATATATTGTGTTAAAGAGGAACCAGATATATATCCATGAGATCAGTGTAGCAATAATGTTTCACTATGATATTACAACAAAAGACCTACAGATCTTTCTATAGTAAATAATCAAGAAAAATATCCTTTGTGTCTTTCGTGTTTAATCTTTTTAATCTTTAGATATTACAGTTGTAGAGGATGAGAAAGTCAATTTCCACGAATGACTCATTATGTCTATGAAACGAATGATTCCTTGCAATAACTATAAAAAAAAGTTACTATACTTTATGTTATTTAAACATTAACCTAACAAAACAATACTCCCAATAAACGAGACTTGACTTCAGATAGGAAATTAAAACTAAGCACAGACGTCTTCTAAAAGCTCCTACACTAAGCTGACTACTGATAAAAAATCTCTACTGATATCAAATCTCAAGAACTTTAGTTAAATTATGAATTAAAAACATTCAAAATCTTAATTGACAGATACTTAATCATACTCCTTATAATATATATGAAGATGCATAAAACTTACCTTAGGTGGTGGAGGAGGTGGAGGTGGTGGACTAGGAGCAGATCGTGGAGGTGACGGCCTAGGAGCAGATGGTGGGGGTGGTGGAGGTGGAGGAGATGCCGCCCCCTGTAAAAGACACAAACATACTTACAAACTTTTAATACTATAACATATGACAGATACAATTTCATACAATAACTATACATACTCAACTTTCAATACATATGAGAGCTTTTATGAGATACTAAAATCAGATAAAAAACTAATATAAATTATCAAGCAGTTGTTTTGCTGGATGTGAATTTTCGAGCTTTCCCGGACATTTTACAACTGCAGCTACATCTTGCTGGTGCTGCTTTCCATTCCACACAGGTGGTCAAAATGAAGTTGATATGATTTTAGACTCACAGCCACCAAGTTTCTGGGCCAAAGGTTTTGTTTGAAAAACTACCAAAATATTGGCATAAAATCATGGATTTAGGTGGATTACTGCACTAAAGACACTGCTTTTATGTTCTTTTAATGTTATTAAGAGCTTTTTTTTGACGGAAATTTTTAAGATCAGGCACATTTCAACAATACAATTCCATGACAATACTACAAGAAATGAAATTATGAAATACTGTACAAAACACAGATTATATGATATTTGAAACATTTACTAGATAAAAATAAATGAGAAAATATAATTGCTATTGCAACACTGAAATAAAAGCAAGAAAACAATACTTAAAGGAACAGCAGAAATCATTTAAGAGAGTACCAGACATTTCCAAATATAAGCCGACCTGCATACAATTCAAGACTTTGTTTCAAAAATTCAGTTAAAATTGAAGACACTCATGTGCAAATTGCATCAAAAGTCCAGTTATATTGAAAATCCAGCCAAGTTCCTTCTTCTGGCCTTTATTTGCATGATTGTTTGTCTGTCTTCCACTTAAAAAAGTGTTTTAAATGACGCAAGTATTCATGTTTTGCCATTTTTAAATCCGAAAGATTATAAATTTCAAAATATAACATTTTATACATTTCTTTGGCTATCGTATATTTGTGTTTAGGAAAATTATGCATTCCTTATTAATAAAAAATCTTGATGTGAACACAATATGACTTTCTTGTATGGAGCATTTATACACATTTTTAATGCATTTGAATTTATACTTAATTCCTCAAATTTAAGATATATTTTTCATTCATTTAATTCAGTTCTCACTTTGTGACAAGAGAAAAATATGTAAAAACTCAAAATTCCTTCATTAAAATTAAATATAAAAAAACATAAATTTCATTTGTCTTACCAGAAATGACATGCCTGCCCGACCTTTCGTCATCGACCGTGTAACTGGCCGGTGCTGGAAAAAAAATTTTTAATTAGCCATTTATAAATCTGAAAGATTATAAATTTCAAAATATAACATTTTAAACATTTCCCATATCATTAACAAAGTAAGGAAGTATGGAAGTACCATATATCAAGAGATTATCCGCTGAACGAAATGCTGCTTCCTAAATAATTATATATATTTCATAGGAAAATCAACTAAGCATAATCATATTCTTAACATTAATGACATCTATACTACGAAGGGGACACGGCCCCTGCCACTCTTCCAGCCCTACTGCCTTTTTTGCTGGTTTTCCCATCTAGCTGAGGATTTGCAGTATAATGTTAATATGAAAGAAAAAAAAATTTTTGAATCCTTCTTTGGGGAATTCTTAACAGATTCTGAATCAGACACTCGTAATAAGAAATATGACTTTTATGTAGTTTAGAGTTAAATAAAAAAATGAAGACATTTTTCAAATGGTTAACCTCAAATATACCCTTTGTGCTCAAATTATTTGCAAATCATATTGAATTTGTGTACAGAATAGAAGCAACATCATAACAAACAATACATTAAAAATTCTTGCCTTACACAAACAACTGAAATTTCAAAACTAATTTATCTTTGGTAAGTATACGACACATGAAGAAACATTAAATTTCTCGATATTTAATTACTACAAATAGAAATTGCAAGCAAATGATTACAAATTGTTTATAATTACATTATTTAAACATGTACACAACAAAACAATGCTCTTACAAACAAGACTTAACTTCAACTGGGAAATTAAGACAAACAACTGATGTCTAATAAAAGCTTCAAAACAAAGTCTAATGAAAATTCTAGTAACGAAGTTATATGAAATATAAAAAAAAGTTACTATACTTAATGTTATTTAAACATTCACCTAACAAAACAATACTCCCAATAAACGAGACTTGACTTGTGATGAGAAATTAAAACTAAGCACAGACGTCTTCTAAAAGCTCCTACACTAAGCTGACTACTGATAAAAAATATCTACTGATATCAAATCTCAAGAACTTTAGTTAAATTATGAATTAAAAACATTCAAAATCTTAATTGATAGATACTTAATCATACTCCTTATAATATATATGAAGATGCATAAAACTTACCTTAGGTGGGCAAGGTGGTGGCTTAGGAGAAGTAGATGGTGGGGGAGGTGGTGGCTTAGGAGAAGTAGATGGTGGGGGAGGTGGAGGCTTAGGCGAAGCAGATGGTGCAGATGGTGGGGGTGGTGGAGGTGGAGGACATGCCACCCACTGTAAAAGCAACAAACATAGAATCTTTCAATACTATACATATGAGAGAGACAATTTCATACAATACTATACGTACTCAACTTTCAATACAATACATATGAGAGCTTTTATGAGATCAGTGCAGCAATAATGTGCCGCCAAGATATTACTTAAAAAAAACCTACAAAGATCTTAGTAACAGTAAATAATCAAGACAAATAACTTTCATGCCTTTTGTGCTTAATCTTTCTACGCTTTAGATGTTATAGCTGTAGAGGATGAGAAAGGCAGTTGCACAAACGACACATTATGTCGGTCATTACTTAAAATCTCAGATGGGGCATAAACCATGTTAGGATACAGAATAAAGTAAACCATTTTCCAAGCTGCTCACAGCTTTACAACAGAGTAAGATATTTTAAGATCTTTGAACTGACTTTCTTACACAGCTTTATAGCAAAATCTTAGGCTATTATTTTATGTTTCTTTACTACTTCATTTCGATATACTATGAAGAACTTATCCATACACACCTCAAAATTATCTTCTATTAAAAAAAAAAAAGAAGATTTCTTGCAATAATCATAAAGGACATTATTTAAACATTAACATAAATAATGCTCTCAAAAAGCAAGATTTAACTTCAACTGGGAAGTTAAAACTGAGGACAGATGTCTAATAAAAGCTCCTACACTAAGTTGACTACGGATAAAAAAAGCTAATAACCAAGTTAAATAAAATTTTACATTAAAACTCTTACTTGAGAGATACTTATTCTCATTATAATATATATGAAGTATAATATACAAAACTTACTTTGGGTGTTGGGGGTGGTGGTGAAGGAGATAGGCTCTGTAAAAGAAACAAATATATTTAGATTAGTGCACATATTCAAATAGTTCTTAAATTTACAATTAGATGTCAAATATCTAGAGCAGAGGTTCTCAACCTCTTGACTTAATTGTGCCATCTAAACAAAAATTGAAAACCTTTAGTATCACAACTACAAAGTATTACTAAACCTGTTTGGACTGCCTTCATTTATTACTCTGTCTGCACTCATGTTATGACTGGATACCATAAAGCCAGGAAAGTCTCTGCTTTCCATCCTGGCACCAACCAAAGACAAAACAAATGCATATTCTTTCTCTAAAGATGTTTATCGACTAATGATATTGACTGAAGAGAAAATTGGAATGTTAAAAAAGATATTTTAAAGTAAGAAATTCTTTTAATTTTTGGGGTGCAGACATTGTGGAGTCACTTTTTTAACATAAATTTTATCTGAAAAGTTTGGGTGCAGGCATTACACAAGCATATACAGTAAATTTTGTTTAAAATTTGAAAAGAGAAACTGATTAGATAGTATTATGTTGTTCAATAACCATTGATAATATTCCTGTTTAATAAAAATAGAAACTTTTCTGAGTTTTAAATCTCCATACTAAAAAGAATAATAAATCTGCTAGGAATTTCCTAAACACAATACTCAAGAAAAATACTATGTTTTCCACTGCTAAAAATACTGCTGTAACAATAAAAATATATTTTGAATGTTTAAAATAAAAATACATCAAAATTCATGATTTTTTTTAAAGACATGCTTTAGAGAAATGTTGAGGGAGGGAAAATTGTTCTTACCTCTTCCGGGCCTGGCAGCGTTGCTGCAACTTTAAAAAAAGAAAAAAAATTAATTGAACTGTACGTACACAGTGCATGATTAACAAAAATGCATATTCAACGAAAAATTAACATTAACATAGAATCTAACAATAAAATGGATTTTGGGGAAAAACACTTCATTTAAAAAGTAAATAAATAATAAAAAACCAAAATTGTAAACAAATCAAAAGGGAAATTTATTTTAAATTATCAATACTTTCTCTGTATCATCAGTTCACTCTTACTTTGACACAGATTTTTCTTCTAATTCCATTCATTTCCATTTCAAACAGAAATGGTATCGAGAGACCTTCCCTTTAATAATATCTGTTGTTACTGCATTTTTAGAATATTTATAACAAAACAATATGAAAAGCATAATATAAAGGAGAAAATCAGCATTTAGTCCTTATTTCTTAAAATGCATCTAATTAATAGTTGACTATTTGGCAATGAAATCTGTCGACCTTTTGATTTCTTCCAATATTGTCATCAAAATATTGTTGGGTACTTACGAGTTCGTGGATTTAGATTTTGGATAACAACACTTGATGAAGAATGGAAACACAATTTATGAGACAGTACTACTCAGGACAGCTCCAAAAACATGTTTACAGTCATAGAAAAACTACAACAAATAACGCTAAAACAATCAGCAACACAGGCTTCAGGCTATAAAGCTATAATGGTGAAGAAAGCCTCACGGTGAAGCAAAGGAGAATGGCTCCCGACTCGGTTTGTTCTCTGAGAGTACTATCGAGACTCTCCGAGCTATGAATCGTGATGCACTTGATGCATCAACTCACGATGCTCGGACTAGACACCTCGACACTAGGACAGATCAACTCGATAGACTACGAGACACTACTACTTCGCATACCGGCGGGGTTATATAGCTTTTGGGTTCCTTTCAAGAACATTCGTGCCAAACAGGTAAGAATTTGTTCTAGAATGTTCTCCGTCAGTCCACGGCATATTGCCAACTTTATCGCCATGGAGATTTTGCACCAAGGCAACCTGCTTTCCCTTGCCCTTTTCTGGCAACCCTAAATCCACCTTGCACTATCTTACTGCAGCTGGACATTTTGTAAGAATATTAAAATATATTTTCAAACATTCATTTCAACGGTTATACCAAAGTTTTGACTGAAAGCAAGTTTTCTGCTTCAAATAAACCAAAAATTTAAAAAGCACAAATTATTTTTAAAACATTAATCCCAAAACAAAATGAAGTGTTACAACTTTCTTAATAGTATTCGCAATTCACAGCACTGCTTCCTTAGTGCCATTCAAAAATCAGTTATACGTGTTCACGTGTTACATCCAAAACCTATTATAAATAGGAATGTTTGAATTTATGTTATTTATTATTAAGTTTCCATGGCTTTATTTTTTCATATTTGGAATACCAATGTTAAATGAAAAAACAAAGCTTCATTATGCTACCGAATGAATATCAGTTTTTGAATGCATGAAGCATACTAACATGCACATTACTAAAAGATTTTCTGCATGTTTAGAAAATGCACATTTAAGTAACGGAAAATGCAAATGTTCTTGTGCCTGGTGCCCATTTTTGGGTGAAGGACTACGATATTGAAAATTGGATGACTCTAGGTTACCTAGAAACAGGCATACATTCATGCATATTGTTCATTATTTAATGTCTTTAACGCTTTGCGGCACAGTGTGTCCGGTCTGGACACACCTAAAATTTTCCTTCTGTACGCACAGAAAAATTGAATGAAACTGGTTACACTGAACCTTCTTTATTTATCGTAGATGGCAGCTCAACACAAACCAGTCCATATATTTTATCCATGTTTAGTTTTTTAAGACCCTTATTTTTCAAAGAAATCTTCCAGACTTTTTTAGGGTATAAAAGGTTTGTTTGAAAAGAAATTTGTGTTTTTTTAAGCTATATACTAATCTCCTTATTCTATATTAGTTTTAAATTTTTACCTTGAAATCTTGCCTACAATCAAACGGCGAACCCTAGGTGTCATCAGACCGAGCTCACCGATAATCTACGACAACTGTATTCTTTGTTCTCCGCATCTCATCGGTCAGTTCATTCACAACAAGGCTCATTTCAGAATTCTTTTTGAAAGTCTATTGAATCAGTGTGGGGCACACCCACAGAATTAAACGATAAGTGCTATCTTCACATAATTTTACTTGTGTACTCCTCTAGGTCTAATTAGACTGCCTACCTTTTTTTAAAAAAATCAAAATTCCAACTTTAAATGGTAGCGTGCCGGAAAGGGTTAATGAATATGCCAAACTTCAAAATGAATAAAAAATTTTTTGCAGGTATTCCGATTTTGTCTCAAAATATTTATGCTAGAAGAATGATATATATAAATCTAATACATATCAAGTCGCGCTTATGAGACATGGAAAACACAAGTTAAGGCCCATCCACACGAGTATGCTCGAAAACGTAGCTGACGAACGTGCTTTTACGTTACCAGCGTAAAAGCATCCAAACGAGTACACTTGCGAAGAGTGCGTTTAACCAATAGAATTATTTTGTGCAAAAATCACGTGATGCTGTAATATAAGCATCAACAGAGCTGTATCTTATTACTTTGCTTTTATAGCTGAAACTTTACTATTAAGTGCAATTATTAAGCAGAGGCAAAATGGCAAGAATGGGTCTGAAAGATTTATTTAGAGCGACCGGTTCAAAGACGGGTTTTTTTTTTTTTTTTTTCTTCCCCAAAATGAATATCCGGAATTATTAAATTTCTACTATTAGCTCACACTCTTCCTATATTTTGTTCAAATTTTCAGTACATAAAAATGCTTTTTATTCATCCACTCAAGTTCAAAAACAATTTTGTAAAATTTTTTAAATTTGTTATTTAAAAAAATTCTGTTTGTATTTTTTTTTTATTATTATTATTATTATTTATTTTTCTTTGTGGACCTTAGTAGGATTTTTTTAAAAAAAATTTTTAACTACTTCAGGATGAGTATCGACCAGTTTGACAGACTTGCAGATTCTATATTGTATGAAAATTAGGATTTATAAAATTGGTTTGGAATACAGTATATAAAGAGAATTAAATTACTTAGTTCTCTTTATATACACCATCCACCATATAATAAAACCAACTTCATATTTTTTAACTCCCCTTCCCTTGGTCTTTTGTTTCTCTTTTTATTTATTTTTGAATTTAGAATGAGGTTCAAACTTTGGACAGTTTATGAGAAATTATGTGCATGATAAAATATGCAATAAAGTAAAAATAACGAATTGCAATGCACATTTTTAAACTAAATTAAAAACAATAATAATCTCTACATACAATAAAACAAAGAGTCTGTCTGTGTGTGTGTCTTTCATTCGAGCTGCGCGTAAGCTAATGGACCCACGGCTACGAAATTTGGTACATAGGTGCATCTAGACAAGAGCCAGCGCACCTCGAAGCGATTTTTTCAAAATTCGAATTAGAACATTTTTTATTCTATGTTTTGTGACAAAATCGCATCATTTTGAGACATAACGGGCTGTAGTAAAGCGAGATTTTACTCTGCAGACTCCATTTTCACATCTTCATGAAACGTAGGCACTTAGCTATTTTACAAACTTAAAATAAATTTCGTGTTTCAATAAATCGATTAAATACAAATTTATTTAACAAAGAGAGCTTAACACATTTTCAACGGGAATTTTTTCTAAAAAAGTTTATGTTTAAAAGTGTACAGTTTATTTTTCTTTGATTTTTGGACACGTTAAAACTTTTATCCTTGCAACTGCTTTTACAAAAAGAATTTTGGAAAAATGATAATATTTTGTATTTAAAAAAATTTTTTTAAATGAAGCTTCCGGATACACTTCTCACATCTTTAAAAATGTGATTTTGGCAACAATTTTGCTTTCTTATTGTTGTTGATAGATTTTTGATGAAATCGCATCATTTTGAATAATTTCATTCTTTCAGAAATATGGGTTTGGCAACAATTTTTCATCGTATTTTTTATGACACTTTTTTTAAGAGATTGGCATACTTCATTGTAATTTTTTTATATATACAGTCAAAAGTCGTTAATTCGGAATGATCTATAATCCGGACCTCAAAGCTACAAACTTTCTGCACATGCGTCGCATTGACGCCGCGGCGCACAATGAATTGGAAGTTGATCTATCAGCACTATCCTTATCTTCAGGGCAGATGTTTTTATTTTATTTGGCTTACAATTCCTTACTAAATGTAGTATTTCATCTCGACGTACTCCATCTCTGACATGATTTAATTAAGTCCGATAGTGACGAAAGTGACACAGAGGTTATTGAAAAAGAAAAAATTTCAATTGACAAATTAGTCTATTCTCGACACAGCAATTATAGGACTTGAACAGCGGAACTTTGTAACTGAACAAGAAATCATGTCTGTTTATAGAATTGAAGGGAAAGTATTATCACATAAAACGAAGCAACTTAAACAACTTACATTGAAAGAAATTTTTAATAAAGTAAACAAATATTAAGCTTTTTTTTTTTTTTTTTTTTTTTGGTAAATTTTGATAACCTTTAGATCATAATTGTTCTTTATTTCATAAATTACGGTTTCATATTTTTAATTTTATAATTTCTGCATGCCACCTTACCAGATTTAAACTGATGGTCTATAATCCGGAAAAATCGATAATCCGGAATCGCGGAAGTCCCGACGAGTCCGGATTAACAACTTTTGACTGTATAATACATTTTTATTGATGTTTTTTATAAAGTTATTCTGCAGAGTAAAATTGTGCGCGAAATTTTTTGTTTTTAGAGTTTTTTTCATGTTATTTTTTGCTTATTTCACTGTTTGTAAGATATTGAAAGGTTTTGCATGATTTTCTTTTCTTCAACGGAAAGTTGGTTAATTTTTTTATTAGGATAATTAATATTTGTATTAAGGGATATAGCTTATTTCATTACACTTTTTGGTGCTACTTTGGTAGACGGTTGCACGGATTTTGGCGATTTTTCTTTTCGCGAGTAATACGACTATGGTAAACCCATTGCTGGGTAAGTTATTTATGGTAACCGATACTTTGTCGTCATTTTGTTGATGATTTTGATGATGTCATACTTTGTTGATGTTTTTTATAAAGTTGTTCTGCAGAGTAAAATTCTGCGCGAAATTTTTTCTTTTTTGAGTTTCATGTTATTGCTCATTTCACTGTTTGTAAGATATTGAAAGGTTTTGCATAATTTTCTTTTCTTCAATGGAAAGTTGGTTAATTTTTTTATTAGGATAATTAATATTTGTATTAAGGGATATAGCTTATTTCATTGTACTTTTTGGTGCTACTTTGGTAGATGGTTGCACGGATTTTGGCGATTTTTCTTTTGGCGAGTAATACGACTTATGGTAAACCCATTGCTGGGTAAGTTGTTTATGGTAACCGATACTTTGTTGTCATTTTATTTAAAAAATAATGCGTTTTATTATGCATAAATTCCATGTTTTAAATATTATTTATGGCTTCTAAATAGTAAAAATCAATTTAATTTTGCATTTTTTTTAAGTAAAAATCTTGTTGTAATTACCTAATATTTTATATAATTTTATGTTGTTGATGATGTAATCAATGACGTCACCTTACTTAAAAAGTAATTGGTTTTATAAATATCTATAAATTTAATCTAATGTTTCAAACATTATTTATGGCTGTTAAATATTAAATACCAAATTAATTTTGCATTTGTTTTAAAAATGATTTTATTATGAATGATTACTTAAATAATTTTAATTCTATGCTTGATGTAATCAGCTCCCTGATTGGTTACTGAATATTTGTGCATTACCGCGCCATTTTAAATTTTTATTATTCATCTCTTCGAATTCCTCAGGTTTCAAATGGAATGGATATGTCCGTTTCGAAGATGAATGTTCTTATTGGTAATTACCAAGAAATATTGGTATCGGAATAAAAAAATTGTCCTTTGAGACCTAATTTTGGCCAACCTGGCTTTCCTAATCAAAGATTTATTTATAAACTGTTAATAGCCTCAGAGGAAATTTATTTAAAATTTTTGGAGAAAACCTCGCTAATTGCTTCTTCAATGAAGTGCGAGAGATGTGTGTGGTACTTATCAATATACGACAGGTAAAATACTTTAAAAAAATTTAAGTACATAATTTTCTTTTACTTTATAATTGTACACTTCCACTTTTATTAAAAAATTAATACAATGTTTTCAAAAATTTCTGAGATATTTATTTCCACATATATTTTAATGTTAAATAATTAAATCCTCTAAAACTTATTTTAAAGTATATAAGTAATATTTTAATTCTTTTAAACGTTGGTATGATGTTTTTAATTAGATATTCAATTTAAGTAATATTTTAATCCAATTGGCGCAATGTTTTTATAGCATTGATTTTATTCTATTATATGAAAGTAATAATTTAACCTTACTTTAGCATTTTATACTCTTAGTAAATGTATTTATTTACACATTTGTCAGCCATCTTAAAAAACAACATTTTCAACAAAAAATTAATCTATTATTTTTAACAATATTTATTCTTTTAAAGTTTCTAATACTTTACTATATGCGCAAAATACGTAAAAACAGCATTTTTCAAGATGGCTGATGACTGTAAAAACCGCACCAACAATTGCGCCAATGTAAATCGTAAAAAATCCATTCAACCGTCTACCAAAGTAGCACCTAATTTTTTTCTCTTGAAAAGATAAGGTAAAATATCATTAATTATACTTTGCTTTTCAGAATTTTTTGTTTTTCGTATTCTTTGATGTTATTTAATGCTCATTTCACTATTTTTAAGATATTGAAAACTTTTGGGCTAATTTTTTTGGAAATCCTTTATCCCATTTGAGTTCTTAAGATTTTGCAAAGGGAAGTTGGTTAATTTATTTATTAGGATAATTAATATTTGTATTAAGGGATATTGCTTATTTCAATGTAATTTTGTTATACGTAATAACTTTTTTTATGAAGTTTTTCTGCAGAGTAAAATTCTATGCAGTTTTTAAATTTAACGTTTGGTGTTCCCTTCAGCCATTTTTCCGATACATTTAAAAGCCAGACGAAGGCTGGCAGCGAAGCTGCTAGTAATGAATAAAATAAGAAATGAAAACAATAATAATAGGTAAAATAAGATAATGATTCATGATTAAATATAAACATTTCAAAATGAGAAAAGCTAACTGAATTATATACTGTCTGCGGGTGAGGTTCGAACTCGCCACCTTTCCATTTGCAAAGCAGCACGCTGACCACTCAGCTATCTCTGATAGTAGTGTTTGTGAAAAATAATGTAACAAGTCACTCCAAAGGTAATTTAATTAAACTTCAATAAATCATTGCTGTATGACACAAGATGTAACTTTCTTCCAAAATTTTGTAATTCTATTTTATTCAATACTCTTTCACAGTCAACTGCTTTATTTTAGAAGTTGTTATATTGCTGAAGTTAGTTTTTGGTGTATTTAATATTGGGATACTTATAGAGCTTTTTATTACACATGATATAGCCAATATTTATAATAATTAAGGAGAATTTTTTAACGCAGAAACTTTGATTTCGTAGAAACTGTAATTTATTTAAGTTCCTATTATTTACGGTGTTATAAATAGGTGAAGCATATGGATATACTGGTCGGATCATTGCTTTATAAATATACACTTTTCCCCTTTAACGAGAATTTGAACTTATACCAATATATACGGTTTGAGAAATCTGAAGATGGCATTAACAATGCTGTTTATTTTATTGCTGTATACAGTTATGATATTTCTAAGCAAAAACTCATATCTGTGTGGTTCTGACGCCATATTGAAATGGGTAAACAAGAAGGTTTTCTGATTATGACACGTGATAAGGACTCGGTCGACTATTCGCGCGCGTGGCGGAAAAAAAACCCTTCCCTGGTTGCGTTCATCTTAAATCTTGTGAGAGAATTCACATTTGGGTAGATCTAGTCACATTTTAAGACTTCAGCACTGCTACTAAATACCTGTGATCCATAATAATTGCATTTTTGATTGTTTAATATTTAAAAAAAGATCGATTTTTATTAATTGCCAACTACAGTTCTATTGCTGCTTTTTTTTTCGGGGGGGGGGGGTATTTATACTTCCAAACATTACATAATTCAAGTTTTATAAATATTACAGTCACATATGTTATTTGTTAGATCATTACCTCATTTTAAATAAGAATGTTGCAACTTAGGTTTTTCCACTATCAAATGCAAATAAATTAAGCACTTAGTTAAATACTGATTATAATCATTGCTATCTTTAGAACCAGTTATAACAGTTTCATGCTATGTCTTCTAAGTGTCGAGGTACACGAAGGTCACGAAAGAGCCCGGGAACCACTCTCATCTAGTCTCCCATGCAAGCACTGTGATGAGTAAACATTACGGACATGGGCCTTTTAACCTCATATGAGGTCTTCCCATGGAGGTATTGAGAGGATTTTATTTTTACTGCTGATAACACAACAGACACATCAAATGAACCATGATTTCCTAGAGGAAGAAAATGTTTGCTTGGTGTATTGAGAATACGGAAAAGCACACTCCGGCTATCAGCCTAAGAGGAGGGATGCCTTTGTGGAGGACTTTCTAAGGGGAACTGGCTCGTATACACGTTAAACATCGGGGAAAACCCCGAAAATGCCCATGCAGCCAGACCGTTTGCGGGATTCAAACCTCGGACCGAACTACCAGTGTTCAGCGATTTTTACTGCTCGGCTGCCGGTGGGCCTAGAAAATGTTTGCTATGGCTAGCGATGGCACTGTAGTACAGAACATGTTAGAGATATTCAGAATATACGTTTAGTAAGACTCACTTCATGACATCAACATTCTCTCAGGACCCTTAAGGTATCAAAATCGTCACTTTCAGAACAATGGAATTTGACTGGAAATATGAAGTGTCATTGTTTCGGTCATTTTTAGTTTCATTTGCACGGAATAAAGCATTTACTGCCCTTGTTTATTTTCTTATATTATGATTAACTTCTTCATACTATCTGTGAGATTTCACATTACATGTAATTTGTATTTTATACATAATTTCACTTACTTTTATTTACTCCATGTTTTTTGGCCACTAATAATTATTAATTGGGAAGTGGCACTTGGAAGTGGAAACAAGAGAGCTTATTTTACACAAATTTTATAACCATTACAATATTAGCAGAATTCAAACAGAAAATACTGCACTAATCATTGAGTTAAAAACAGATGGAAATGACAGAAAACAGATGAAAAAGGAGAGTAAATATATATAAAACATTAAATTACTGTATATGCCAAAAAAACAAGTACTATTAATTACCTGCTTGAAGAACAGCCTCGGAAGAGGCCTTCAATTCCTTCAGTTTGTCCAGTGCCTGTCACAATTAGAATGCTGTATAAATTATTTTTGCATTGAAATTAAAACAGTTTAAGAGCAGTTTAGTGCACTTCATATAATCTCTAACATAGATATTCTTCTCTTTATCATAGTTTATATCAATGTGTTTTTACGAGACATCTGCACTTGTATTGGGTTTGCTTACCGGAAAAAATTCTACGAGTTTCTCTTACACCGGAGCTTCTGTACAGCTTTACACAATGCAAGTAACAGCCTATAGGCCATAAAAGTGGAAACTGGTCGAGAGAAGAGAGTCTTTAAGTGCTTGCTGTTCTGAGCAGAGCAAAATATTCTGTGCTGTTTTCAAGCTCTTTTTATGGCTGTGCTATCTCAGTATCTCAATCCCCGGTGGATTAAATCGAATGAGTGTGCGGTTATTTTTGTGCTGTGTCTGATAATTTTCATCTGTGACTTTGGTTATTACCATGTGCGATGGAAGAGATTGAATTCCCTCCACTTAACAAAATGGATGCCGCTGCTGCCATTCGTAATCACGTGGTGGGGCTATATCAGTGGTGGGCAAACTTATTAGCCAAAGAGCCAAACATGAACATTACAACAATTTTTTAAAAAATTAGGAGCAAAATCTGCTTGTTTAGTAAACTTTTATTACACTAAATAAAACTAAATTTAATACTTAATAAATATTTATTAATGCAAACAATGTGCTTGCATCTTCTTGGAAAGTTTGAGTAAGTCAGGTTTGTATTTTGTTGTTTTTAATTTTAGGCAAGATTCCAAGTTCTCATCAATAAAATGACTTCTCAGTTTACTCTTGATAATGTTCATGCTTGAAAAGATTGTTTGCATATATATGTAGAACTGAAAAGGGAAAGAACAGCAAACGCAAGCTTTTTTAGCTGATCGTAAGAGTCAGGAATACTATTCCAAGAGTTGAAAATGATCATGCCTTCCTTCTCCAGATAATTCAAAGCAGACCACTTGTGATGTGAACTAAGATCACATTTTTACTTCTCCAATATTTCCTATTCAAAGCAAAAACATGTGAATTTAGAGCACCATGTCTCCTTGTATTTTAAATCCAGCAATTGTATTTCAAAGCTACCAATGGCAATTTCAAAAGGAGAAAATTTCAACTCGGTTATCTTAGCATTAAGAGGATTTTTGACAAATGCTAAAGTTGCTCTGCTGTTTTTAAATTCCTGAAACCTGCTGAAAAATGCTTTCCTCATATTTAAAATTACTTTTTAAAATGGTATTTATCAATAGAGGAATTATTTTCATGGCAATAAGTCAGCAGGCTCAGAAAGTGAAACAATGCTTCCCTTTCAAAATCCTGTGCAAAAATGGATAATTTGTTTTCGAATGTTATTACTTCTAACACCGAAAAAAATTATTTTCCCTTTTCCTTGTAATTTACGATCAAGCTGATTTAGAGATGAGACATAACGTCTACCATGAAATAAAAGTTTTGGATCCACTGATCGTCTGTTAGTTCTGGATAGTGAACGCCCTTTTCAAAGAGAAATGCTTTAATTTCCTGAAAAAGGGACGCGAAACGTTTTAAAACGTTCCCTCTTGATAACCAATGTACCTTGTTATGAAGCAGATCAGCATACTCACTCTCCATTTCAAATAAAGATTCTTTGAATTGGCGACGATTAAGAGCTTTAGCTAAAATGGAGTTTATAATGGTAATCACTAATTCCATAACTTTACAAATTTCTTCTGGAAATGCTTGCGCACAAAACGCTTCTTGGTGAATGACACAATGGTAAACAAGTATCTTGTGATCAATTTTTTCTTTCAAAATACCGGAACCACAAACGTACATAGCAGGTGTAATAAAATCGTATAAAAATACCTATAAGATGTGCAGCTAGATTAAAAAATACAATAACTTTTTAATAAGACAGGACAATGGCAGACACGGTAGATAAGACAAAATTGTTCACACTGCAACTGCTGCTCTGTGATGCCAATTTGTACCTTCACTACTTTATAAAATGCATCCAGGAGCATGCCGGCAGCTTGTACATGGTTTATGTTTACATTTACAAAAACTAATAAAATTAAACTCGATGTTCCTTATGTATTTTTACAACAATATAAAATTGTAACTACTTATCTATCTTTTTACTCAAACAAAAAATTATACATTTTCTCGATTTATAGAAGAATTTTAATTTATCAAAATAAGATGTAATTTTTTTTCTTACCAAGTTTTTTTTTTTTTTAATGGAAATATTATTGCACCTTCTGTGAATATTTGTACCAGAGCCGCACTTAAGGAGCCATAGAGCCACATGCGGCTCTGGAGCCGCACTTTGCCGACCACTGGGCTACCTGATGAAATACATAAATATGCAAATGCATTGCTTGACGATAACAGGATTGAATTACTAAATGAAATACTCAACGATAACAGGATTGAATTACTAAATGAAATACTCAATCTTTAAATGATTACGTCATTGTTGCTCAACAAGTTAGCATACTACAAAATGCCATTAGTCAGAGGAATTCAGATATTGCTGATATACTGGCTAGTGCTAAGACGGAAGATGAGAAACAATTGAAACTTAGTTGTTTTCACAAGAAAAAGGAATCTCCCAAGGACTCGTACAACTGTTCAAAGGTAAGCATGAATCTTTTGGTGTGCTCAATTCTGAGGAATTTTTTTTTACTACTAAATATTGCTAATAATGTCTCTGTGTGCTAAAAGTGCTAAATCAGATTCATGCAATGTTTAAACTGATGTAAATTGTGTATCTAATACTCATTGTGTTGGGAATGTTGAGAACCCTGAGCCAAAAAGGCCTTATAAAAAATCTAAGCGCAGTGCTAATGACATACACGACGCTGATTTGTTAATTTGTCCAGGTCTCTTGAAATGATCTTGCACTATCAATGTTGAATTTTTCCTTTTATGCTGGATTCATTTGCGAGGATTTCAAGACATGGAGTAGAGAACACAAAATTTTAAAATGAAGCATTAAATATAAATTGATCATATACCAAAATGAGGCAACATTATTAACCAATAGTAAGGAATTGGATTTTCATGAATCAACAATCTATGGCTATCAAATGGGAACAGGGGATAGCAGTAACTGTTAACCCGGACATCTATTTGCTAAACTTCTAACTTTAGACCTCATGTGCTCCTTTTCGGCTTTATCGGGCTTATTCTGGCTCATCGCATGTGAATAAGCTTGGCTTCCCTACTAAGCTTTCGTGTTTTGTTTTATTATCAGATTGCATGTTTTTCCATTAAATTTGTGTATTATGTTTATATATTACATTAGAATTATTCATAACAGGATACTGAGATCTGAAAACTGGAATCCATTTAACAATGAAAGTATTAAAACTCACTGACAGTCTGCAATAAATTTAAATTTGTTTAGCAAACATTAGCTGCTTCAACTTTGGCGTATTCTTTGCCATGTAACAAGTAATGTGACTGGCCCAAACAATTGAAACATCATAAATTGGGTCAATAAATATGTATATCATTTCTGTGGCGATAAATGAAAAGCTTATATATAGGCTTCGGGCCCTATGTCAGTGGCATTATGCGATCAGTTAGTAAGTGAAATGTTCAAGACTAAATACTTATTTAAACTAACTAAACAGACTAAAATACTTATTTAAATTACATAGTATCATTTTATTTGTGTTTATTGATTAAGGAAGTAATATTTTAGTCGCATGCCGGCTGATGAGGCTCTGCATGCAAACTGTGGCACGCGTGCTACAGGTTCGCCATCACTGGTCTATAGACATAGCCCACGTACAAAAGCAAAACATTTCATAGGAAATTAGATGAATATTCATTTAGACTGACATGAGAAACATTATGTATTTTCTGTACATTTAAAAAGTGAAAAAATATGTTATATAATCCTACAAAAATATTTAATGTTCTAATCTGATTTATTTTAATAAAATTCAAAATGAAGTATATTAACAAAAAGGAAAACTTTTCTAAGGCAGTCGTCTCAAACTGGTGACCTGGAGCCTGCATGTAACTCCCTGAAGCAGTTTCACACAGCTTGCAATTATATTTCCAGCAATTTAATTACCATTACTTTATTACTTATTAATTACCATTACTAGCGGTTACTTTTTTACTCAATATTAAAATTCTTCAGCATGCGGGTTTACATTATTTTACTTATCATTAAAAATAATTATAAGAATCGGCCAAAAATTTCACAAATGGAACTAATTCATATAAATATATATATTAATATATAAATTTAATTACTATAAATTTTTTCAAAGATTTCGAGCTACAAATCTACAAAACATCCTCATTTGTGAATGTTTGCAAAAATAACAATCACTTTGTTTGCGTGTACATTTATAAGTAAACATTGCTTCTGCTCCCTTGAAAATTAATAAGGAAAAAATGAGATTGACAGATGGTTAGCAGGTTCTGCAGCGCAAATCTGCAGCCAGAAATACTTGGAAATATTTTGTAAACCATTTATTTTTAGCTTAAGTAAGTAAGTTAATCACTGATTTGACATACTAGAATTATTTGGAATAAGAATGATGCTTGTGTTTGTTTGATGCTATGTTTGAGGCCACTGCTCTTAGATGACAACACCAACAGAAAATCAAATGGATAATACTTAGAAAAGTTTCATGAAAATTATACATACTTCTTGGAGGGCTTGGTCCATGCAAGCTGTAAAAAAAAATCAAGATATTATTTGACATTTTAAAAAAAGGTGTGCTGATTTTAAGTGAAAAAAAAAGCTCTTTTTGCTACTGAAAATATATGTTTATTTGTATACAAATATTTTCAGGCAAGAGCAATTGGTGACATAATAAAATTCAAAGCTGCAGAAAACACAATAAACACAATTTGAGGGGATTTTGCTTAAAGGAATGACAAGTGATGCTTTAAAGAATTAGTTATCAATATGAAAACCTGCAAAGTTTGTTTGTACTTCTATCAAAAAGATGCGACATGCTTTGAAAATTTCATGAAGCTACGAAATCGAAAAATGTGTAAATATTTTTGCATATAGGACCTGTGTATATACATATATTTATCTCATTTATCCATATATATTGAAGAAAGTTGTGTATATCCAGAAAACCATGTATACAGCTATAATACAGTGTTTTTTTTTTATTACTATACATAAGCTTCTACTAATTTCCGTGCTTCACTGCAATTCTTGCTTAGTCACACTTTTAAGAGCTCTGGTGGCGCAGTGTTCCACCTCATGGAACACCCACAGAATTGAAACGGTAAGTACAATTTTTACAAAATTTTATCTGTATACTCCTTTAGGCGTAGATAGACTGCATACAAATTTTCTTGTTGAAATACCGACTTTAAAGTGTAGTGCACCACAAAGAACTATGAATTTATTTTGCTAGCCTAATTTATTTCACATTGCTAGTCTCCAGTATTACATGAACTTAAATCAAAAGATAAAATTTCTGCTGATTGCCAAGAAGCCACAGAATTTTAAAACACGAACACAAGACATGCCTTTTGTTCATAGAAATTAGAATTTTTTAGAAAAATAAGTTTGCTTAAATTTTCTTGGCACTCGGTTCTTATTTCATAAATGAGGCAATAACTTGCTTGTCTCTAGGACAAATACATCCTCAGAAGAGGGAAATAATCAAAAATTGTATAAATTCATTAACAGATGGTTCAGTGCATTTCAAACATCATTATATTCAAACATTTATAATCATTACAAGATTAACAAAAGCCAAACGGAAAATAATGCACTAAACATTGAGTTAAAAAAGAAGAAAATCAAATTAAATATAACATTAAATTACTACATATGCCAAAAAAAAATTTACTATTAATTACCAGGCGAGTATGCACGGTGGATCATGCCCTTCGCCTCTCCACACAGCCCTGTAATCTTCCTGACCGTCTGAAAACAATTAAAATCAGAATTAGAGTGCTGCATAATTTTTTTTAACATTTAAATTAAAACTTCAGTGAATTTGAAAGCGTTTTATTATACTTCATATGATTTCTAACATACATTATTTGCTTTGTAATAGTTTAACTCCACTGCACTTTTATGAAAAACCTGTATATGTATTAGTGTTTGCTTACCAAAGCAATTCTAAAAAGAGTTTTGCTCATACCGGGGCTTCTGTACAGCATTAGACAATGACAGTAATAGCTTGCGGGCCACAGAAACTGGAAACTTATATAGTACAGATGCTGATCAACAGAAGATAATCTTTCAAAACAAACTGTATTTCAAACCAATTCACTAAAGTGTTGTTTCCTGAGCAGCTCTAAAATAAAATTCATTACTCCTGATAATGGAAAGACAGGCATAGGAAGCTGATTAAAATACAAATTATCTTATAAAATGAATGATTCTTTCAAAAACCTGCATACTTCTATTATTTACTGTAGTAACAGCAGATTTTTGAGTCTTTCAGACCAGAATCCAGGGTCACAAGGATTTTGCATTAAAACCTTGTATGATGAGCCATACCAAGATGGAAAGCCAGTCATCAACTGATAATACCATCCAACATTCAAGTAAACTAAAGAGGTAACCTCAGAATTTTGCTGAATTGGTTTTAAGAGATAGGAAGCATTTATAGACATATTGATCAACGTCATTAACAAGTTCAAACTTCAAAAGAATGACCCTTATTTGCTAATAATGGTACCTCTGAACAGGTGATAAAATGCCACACTGCAAAGAAAGCTTCCAATGGCAATAACAAGAAGCTTATGCAAAGAATTTACATAGGTCTTTTCCATGTGTGGAGTAGGATTGAAGATACTGGACTTAAGAACTCCGAGACTGGACAAATGCACAACCAAGCTTTCTTCCCCAAGAAATCCAGATTTGGCCCAGAGACAGCTAATCCATGACTTCTGACATGGAGAGAAGGCAACACTCAAACACAATCTAAAAAACAACTTGTTTAGCTGAAAGTAGCGTGTTTGTTTCAGGATATACGGATGTACTGATTTCTACTTCATTCAGAATGAATCTCCTCCCTGATGGTCCAAATGTGCGGCACAGAAATTCTTAAGTCTTATAGTCTGATTATCATTTTGAATAATTACATTTGAATATAAATTTGATTATGAGGGATTAAAAACTTCTTTTATGATACAGGGTGTCTTTCAGTAGCTGAAGGGGAAAACTGTTGCACACTGGTAGTTCGTCTCGAAGTCAAGACTCGGCTAACAGACTTTCCTCTCCTTAAGCATATAGCCTGGGAGTGCTTTTGATATTCTAAATAATCCTATTGTATTTATACATAGAGATAATTAGAAAAAAAGCATTTGGTTAGATTAAACAATTGACTTCCATATTTCTTATGGCCAGACCTTCCATATATTTAAATATTAAGTAGATAATTAAAAAAAAATTTCATTCTAATTAGAAATTAATTGGAAATACGAAAAAAAGTTAGAAAAAGAGCATATTTTATTCTATAAAAATAAAATCATTTTATTCTGATTAGGAGTATTATTTATTTAAATTTATAATTAAAAATTTTAAATAATTTTTTTAAATTAATTATATAAAATTAATCTAAATAAATTAATTATATGTAAATACACAGGGGATAATGTGAGCCATAAGTACCGAAAAGGAGCATATTTTGCAACATTCTTGTACAAAAATAAAATTATCTTATTCTAATTACAAGTGTAATTAATTTGGGATGACAAATCACCACATGCAGTCACAGCAATTCCCTTACATTCACCAAAGGTAACTGTTTGGTGTGGGTTCACAGCGGAATTTATCGTAGGTCTATTCTTCTATGAGAACATTACCCCGACAGGACCGGAAACCTGTTCTGTTACCGGAGAGAAATATCATCACACGTTGAACAGCTTTGTCATTCCGGCACTTCAGCAAAGACAATGCCTGGGTGAAATCATTTTCATGTAAGATGGAGCCCCTCCACACGTTGCTCTATGGGTGCAACAGATGCTACGACAGAAAGTCACAACAGAAAGAGTCATTAGCCTCTACTTTCCAACTGTATGACCACCTCGGTCGCCTGATCTTACCCCATGCGTCTTCTGGCTATGGGGTTACCTTAAGTTCAAGATCTATCAAGGAGTGGTCCCGGACCCGGCTACGTTGAAGGATAACATATCACGGACTGTACGGGAGATCCCTGCAGACATGTTTCTTTCTGCTGTTGTGCATACTGTGCACGGAATGCAATATGTGGTCCACAACAACGGAGCCACATTGAACTTTATTTGAATGCAAAATAAAAGGTAATTTCCGTGTTGATTTGCATTTGCTGACACTCTATTTTCTATTACACAGCGCCAAATATTCTCCTAGCGGTTACTTTTGGAACTAATTTGTTTTTTCGTGGAATCCTTCGTCCCCCACCTTGTTTAATCTTCCTACAAAATGTGGCATCATTCTCGCAAATAGAACGCACTACAGAACACTGTGAGCACTGTCAGTTTAATTATGGCCACCCGATATATAAAAAAATTATATTAAGTATAAGTTATCTGAAATGGAACTATCATGCTACCAGATTAGAAAAATCATTTACTTCTTATTCTGTTGCAAAAAATATATACAAAGAAACATAAAACTTACTTGGAGCGGGAGCGGTGATGGTGATCTCTCCCTCTCTCCATTTTCCTATAAAAGTAATAAACATATTAAGACATTTACAATCACACATAAAAAACTTGAGACTGCAGCATGCCAGTTTCAATACTAGCATCAAGTAATACAAATTACGAAAAAATTACGAGTTGCTGGATCTGTCGATTAGTTTGCGTTGGCATATTTAATCATATTTTGTAATACAATTTTTGGCATTGGAAGAAAGAGACTTGATTTAGAACACTGTTTAGTGAAATTTGTAAAAAAATATCATTAAGGTGCCTGAAGTGGAACTATTATTCTGCCAGATTAGAACCATCGTTTACTTGTAGCTCTGTTGTAAAAAAAAAAAAAAAAAAGTATAAGAAAAAGCATCAAACTTACTTGGGGCAGGTGAGGATGTCTGGAAGATGAGGAGGAGGCCGTGGAAATCCTCCTCCTCTTGTTTCTTCTTCCCTATAAAAGTAACATAAATATTTAGAAACAACTATTAGAATTCTTTTAGAACACTGTGTGATGAAATTTATAAAAAAAAATATTGTTATTATTAAGTTATCTGAAATGGAACTATCACACTACCAGTTTAGAACAATCATTTACTTTTTATTCTGTTGCAAAAAATATATACAAAGAAACATAAAACTTACTTGGGGCGGGGGTGGAGACGGCGATCTTTCCCGCTTTCCATTTCCCTATAAAAGTAATAAATATATTTAGAAACAACTAACAGAAACGTTACTGCATGTATTACAAATATTTCCATTTACAATCACATAAAAAACAACTTGAGACTGCTGCATACCAGTTTCAGTATTAGCATCAAGTAACAAAAATTACGAAAAAATTATGAGTTGCTGGATGTGAAATATTCATGTGCATCTACACTCATGACCATAAATTAAAGATAATGCAAAATCAGGCAAAGGAAGAGTTAGAAGCAAAACAAATTTGACTTGTAAAGCTCATTTATTAAACAAAAGATAAAGAGCAAAAAAAGATGCTATATGTTTGATATTATTAAAAAAATTAGCGATTTTTTCTCCCTGGAGCAAATTACAAAAAAAAAACCTATTTACAAAAAACCAATATTACATGGTTGGTATGATATTTAATACATTGTATGTCTCCCAGATGATGCAATACAGTCCGTACAATGCCTAGGCACGCTGAGTATCAAATTATCAATCTGATCTTGGGGAATATTACACCACTCAAAAAGCAATGCTCTCCAAAGTTCCGGTAGACATGTAGGAGGAGGTTGACGGGCTGCAACTCTTCGGCCAAGTATGTCCCACACGTGCTCTACTGGATTCAAGTCCGGTGAGAATGCTGGCCAGTCCATATGGGTGATATCCTCCGACTGAATGCATTCGCTTACGATGTTTGCACGTTGCGGATGGGTGTTTGTCATCCATAAAAACAAATTGTGCGCCCATGCACCCCGAAACAAACGTACACGTTATTCCAGAATGATGTCCCAATAGATTTTGGCTTGTCATGGTTCTAATTTGAACATGCAGGTCAATTCTGGAGCCCCGAATAATTCCACCCCAAATGAGCACTCCTGCACCACCGTAACGGTGTTGTTCAATGATGTTTTCTTGGCGGTAACGGGTACCTGGAGCTCTCCATTTGAAAGTCCTGCGAGAATTAGACTGCAAGCTAAACCTGAACTCCTCCGAAAACATCACACAAGCCCACTGTTGCGGTGTCCACAATGCATGCTCTCTACTCCAGACTAACCGCAGGCGACAGTGAGTTGCAATACGTGGAACGCATCTGACAGGTCTAAGAGCATATAGAGCAAACTGCCCTAAGCGTCTGTACACGATCTGCCTTGAAATTGTCGTACTAGTGGCTGAAGAGAGCTGACGAGACAGGTCTGAGGCTGTGCTCCGCCTGTTTCTTTTGGCAGTAACTGCCAAATACCGGTCCTCATTGGGCTTTGTAACTCTGGGGCGACCTGTGCTGTAACATCTACTCCCATTACCATCATCTTGGAATCGTTGCCAAAGCCTGGAGATGACACTCTGGGCAATTCCAAGTTCGTCTGATACTTCCAGTTGCGTACGCCCACATTCCAGACGGCCGATAATCATCCAAATGCGTCCTTTGTGTCATAACTATTCGGTTATTGCACTGAAATGCTTATAAAGCGCCTGTGAATAACTTTACTTCTTTGCCTGTATTTCTTATATATCACTCTCTTACACTCTCGTCATTGTGACGTACCATCGGCGTCATCTGGTTACTTCCTGGAATTTGCATATGATTCTTGAAGATGTATCTAGTGATTTTACAGGTGATATATTTATTTTAGAGTTCGATTTACGCGTGACTCCGAATTATCCTTAATTTATGGACATGAGTGTATATGCATCTATGTGCATGTATCCAAATCCTTTTGAACTTTCCAAGTTGCAATGTCTAAAATCCTAAAGAAATATTCCCCTTGCCAATTTATTAACAGCAAAAAGGCAGAAATATTTTCAAAAAAAACCAGAGCGAAAAAAGTATAAAATTAATTTTATAGAGAAAACTGATGTATATTGACTCACCACGAAACTCTCACCACGAAAAAATTAAAATGAAGGCATTCTTAATTAATTAAATAGCTATTTTGCTTTTGGTAAGAATTGTTTCATAAATTGTTCTAAAGCGGAAAGCATTTATTGTCTTGTTTATTTTTCAGATTCAAAATATTGTATAATAAGTTGCTAAAATCAAAAGTATTGTCACTTTATATGATAGCAAAAATATAAAAATGTTTCATTTTAATGTTATTTCCTGAATACAATTTCAATACATTAGCATTATTTCAATGAAATTGATATAATTTATAATATTTTTTAAAAAATATCCTCGAAAAATTCCCAAATTTCCGAATCAAAAATTTTCTATAGAAACTGATCTTAAAATCGACAAAATGTTGATAAGTTGCCAAATTTGGAACTGCTCAATAAAGAATTCACATTCCCAAACATAAAAAGTTGTTTAAGAGCTCTTCCTTAGAAAAAAATGAAATAATTTCGAAAAGCATGTGTTTCACTTCTTGCTTAGAAACTTGAGTATATTAGAAATGGGAACAAATTATAATTCATGAACCTATTCACCCATTCAAAACAAAGTTTGTTTTCTTGTGCAGTACAGTCAAAAGTTGTTAATCGAGACACTTTGGCGATTCCAGATTATCGATCAGCAATTTAAATCTGGTAAGATGGCATGCAGAAATTCTAAAATTAAAAGTATGAAACCGTAATTTATGAAATAAAGAACAATTATGATCTAAAGGGTATCAAAATTTACAAAAAAAAAAAAAAAAAGCTTAACATTTATTTGTTTACTTTATTAAACATTTCTTTCAATGTAAGTTGTTTAAGTTGCTTCGTTTTTTATGTGATAATACATTCTCTTTAATTCTATAAACAGATATCATTTCTTGTTCAGTTACAAAGTTCCACTGTTCTTGCTGTGTCTGTGTCGAGAATACCAACTAATTTGTCAATCCAAATTTTTTCGTTTTCAATAACCTCTGGGTAACTTTCTTCACTATCCAGGAGGAACTTGATTTAAATCATATCAAAGACGGATAACTTGATTTAAATCATATCAAAGACAGAGTACATCCAGATGAAATACTACATTTAGTAAGGAATTATAAACCAAATAAAATAAAAACATCTGCGCTGAAGATAAGGATAGTGCTGACAGATCAACTTCCAATTCATTACGAATTGATAAACAGATTTCGGATTTCAAAACATACTACTTTCGCTTTAGATACTTTACATATTAACAAATATATATCGAAATTCTATTTGATATAATCGAAAGTTCAACAGGGTTGCCACTCAAACAGGAGAATGAATTTCCCTGACTTTTCCAGGTTTTCCAGGTGTGTTTCAAGAAAATTCCAGTCTATCCGCGTAATGTACGTTGGCTGTGCTAAGAGGTAAATTAATTATGGTATTACTTGTATTGTGTAGCAAATTCACTTAATTATTCAATAAATCCCATAGGACATTTATTCTTAATTATTCTTGGTATACTTTGTATGATAATTTTGTTTAGTTTTCCACTTAAGAAACTTAATAAAATTTAAGATATATACATTGGATAACAAATGTATGTTTTATTTAATTATTACTCATGATCATCACCAGTTGAACACGAGGCTAATCCAGTCCTTATAAATCACAACGCAAAGCTAAATAGTTAGGTTAGATTTTAGGTAAATTTAATTTGCGTGAGGTATGTTCTTAAAAGGCACCTTAACACTTGAAAACACAAATATAATTATAATAGTTGTTGTTTTCTCCACTGATGATTGAGATTAGAATCTTCCCAATCTGGAATAAAATAAGGCTTTTTTTGCAGACGTTCTGCAGCTAAACGAAAGAAAGAAATCTATTTTAATAAATTGAGGTATTTTATATTTATTTTGCAGCATACATAAGGAAAAAATATGTGCATTAAATTTCGTGATGGTATGTCATCATACTGCTTTAATTAATTTTAGGATTATGCCAGAGAAAATTTCCTGAAATTTGGAAATATTATTTACTAATAATAAATAAATTTAGAGGGAAGAAGCAACATTAAATTATATGAATAACATAAAAATAATTACTTAAAAATTGAATTAGAATAATCAACGATATTTTAGCGAATATAGTTATATTACATGGCTAGCCTAGATGACTGATTACTATTTTTTTAATTTACTGCAAAATGG
This sequence comes from Stegodyphus dumicola, assembly GCF_044657685.1. Classification (NCBI taxonomy): domain Eukaryota; kingdom Metazoa; phylum Arthropoda; class Arachnida; order Araneae; family Eresidae; genus Stegodyphus; species Stegodyphus dumicola. Next base: position 289,271,070 of record NC_140769.1, on the reverse strand, counting down.
CAAGGTATTTATTAAAAAGAAAAAAAAAGGTTTAAAAAGATTTTGCGGTAAAATTCTAGTATACGGTAAGGCTTTGGCAAGATTTTGAAAATTGTCGCCAAGATCAAAATGACCCGTTTACTGCGCATCATGATGTCGCCAAATCCCATTATTATTCTAAACAAAGAACGTCTATGTAAACAAGAAAAGGTTCCATACAAGTAAAATGCTATTACGCCGTTAGAATGCGGAGGGAAAATTTGCCAAGGGATTTGGCGACGGAACCTGGCGGCCAGAATTTCTCTCTTCGCGATGTGTACAGGAAATTGAGAAACACGTGTTAAGAAGAAACGCTCTTTAACAAAAAGAAAACTACGAAAATCCATTTTTAAAATTATTGCGAAAAATCCACGCAATAATTTTAAAAACGGATTTTCGTAGTTTTTTTTTTTTTTTTCCCCTGAAAATAACTAATCCATGAATTAATTTACTTGCGCCAAAAAATATTTTCTTTTCCTTTAGAGTTTAACCACTTGCGCTAAGACTAAACTTCACGGTTGCGGTGCCGTGCGCTACAATATAACAAGCGGTAAAGTGTCTCATTTACGCCGCTCCGCATCTGCGAGTGCAATCCAGAGCTGTAACTCGAGAAATAAACAATCTCGTTGTTAGGCGACGTGTGCACCACGTTATTTTCATTTTTGCGATAAATGCTTATCGACGTGGTGTTCACGTTGCTCACGGTTTGAGACAAAAGCATCTCGACGTGCGTGGCACGTCTTTTTAGCGCAAGTCGTTCCAGAAATTTTAAACGATATTCATTTTATGAACTCTTGATAACGTGACCTTCGAACTTCGACACCGGTTTCGAACTTCCGCGACAGATATATCAGACATGCACAGCTGTTTCCCTCTATGATGTAAAGGAGCCACGTCTGTTGCAGAGAGGTTTTCCTTCTTTACAATACATATTCTTTGATTCTAACCTCCATGGTACCGTATGCTAGGATTAAACCCATTTTGTTTTATACGAGAACAGGTACTTTCTTTAGTTCATGCACTGCACATGCGATTCTCGAGAATACTGGAAACCAAAAGTTGCGGGAAAGTTGCTTTGCCTTTCTAAAAGACAATCAAATTGGAGCTGCGAAAATTGGCTCTATGCCAGCTACCCGAATGACACTCACGTGATACATAATTCGCCAAAAACGTTATCTCTTCCGACGTCGGTGCAAAAATCGCTTTTTTTGGCGGCATCGTTGTATGAACTTCCCTGACTTTTCCAGATTTTGACAAAAATACTTAAATTCCCTGACTTTTCCCTGAATATTTTGGTCAATTTTCGAATTCCCTGACTTTTCCCGGTTCTCCCGGTTTTCCAGGTAGCGTGGCAACCCTGGTTCAAGCTTACTTTTATAAAATCGCTGGAACAGTCTGCAAAAAATAATAAGCCGGATCCAATTGGAAGATTAAGGAACAACGCAATCTGCAACATTAACTGAATTAGATAATTTTAGCTTAGCTTATACCGTCCTTTACACATTAAACGCGCATGCGCACACGCATACTTGAGTATCCCACCGTTTATATTAGAAATAGGAACAAATTATAATCCATGAACCTATTCACCCATTCAAAAGATAACTAACTATCTTCCGTGGCCTTTACCTGCACAACTGTTTGTCTGTTTATCTCAGTGAATGGGCCAAAAATATTTGTTCAAAGTACTAATTCACACTCAAAATGGCAGTTGTAAAAACCGACAAATTTCAGATGATTAAAATTAAAGACCTCTTGCCAAATTTGGTCGAAATTAAGAACTTTTAAGGACTCTTAAGGACCGTACAAGCCTTGGAGAAACATTCATGTGCACATATGCAAAATAATATGTCCCCCCTTTGTTAAAAACATTTTTTAACGGAAAACTTTCATTACAACCAGACACAATTCAGTAATTCCATGACAATGCTAGAAGAAATGAAATTATGAAATACTGTACGAAATACAGATTATGATATACGAAATATTTACTAGACAAAAATAAATGACAGCAAAGTAGAATTGCTATTGCAACACTGAAATGAGAGCAAGAAAACAATACTTGAAGCAACAGCAGCAATTATTTAACAGACTATGAAACATTTCCAAATATAAGCCAACCTGCACATAGGCCAACATTTTTTGTAAAAACACAATCAAAACTGAAGACACGTATGTGCAAATTGCATTATAAATCTAGTGACATGACAAATCCAGAAAAATGCCTTCCGTGGCCTTTACCTGCACAACTGTTTGTCTGTTTACCACAGATATACATACTTCCAGTTACAAAAATATTTTAATTCACCCAAATATTTATGTTTAGGCATTTTTATATGTAAAACATTATAAACTACAAAATATATAACATTTTACAGGTTTCTTTGCCTTTTCTACATTTTAGGAAAAATACGCATTCCTCATAAAAAACTTCTGATGTAGACACCTCATGACTTTCTTGCACGGCATATTAAATTATACACATTTTTTGCTACATTTCATTTAAACTTATTTCCTTGAATATGAGATATATTTCTCATTCAATTAATTCAGTTCTCACTTTGCGGCAATGCAAAAGTACATAAAACTCAAAATATCTTCATTAAAAATCGAAAAATATGAAACAAATTAAATTACATAAAAATATATATTTGTCTTAAATTAATGATATCCTCATCCCAGGGACCTGACCTCGTGCCCTGATCACTGGGACCTCGCCACTGCCCTGATGAATCGCTGTAATAAAGTTTTTAAATTAGAAATAAAATCTTTTATATAAGGTGTCTGAAATGGAACTATCACGCTACCAGATTAGAACCAACAGTTACTTCTAATTAAAAATATATATGAAGATGCAGAAAACTTACTTGTGGCGGGAATGATGGCTGTGGCGCAGCGAGGGGGGGAGAAGGAGTTCTGGGGCGCTGCTCAACGAGGGACGCCAAATGTTCCCCAAACAAGAACCTCATCACCTCGCTTTGTTGGGGAAGGTGATGAAAAGGCGCTTCGCCTGGGGAGCCAGTTATGCTTGCTGCTCCCTCGAATGCTGGATGTGAGGATGAGGAGGAGCTTGGTGTGGAGTCAATCCTCATCCTCTTTTTTTCGCTGCCCTATAAAAGTAACAAATGTATTAAGAAATAACTATTAGAACAGTTAGTTCACATATTACAAATATTTCTTACATTTAAAATCACATATCAAAACCTTGAGATTATAACATGTCATTTATACACTCACGTTTGTGAAAATTGCAACACCAAGAAGGAATCGTCATAATTGAATGCAATTTAATACACAGTTGAGTGGTAGTGGTACAAATAAATGATTAAATGTTCAAAGCAAACAAACAAGAACAAGAGATCAGAATCAGTATTTTGTGTGGCCACCACGCGCCGCAATAAGTGCTGCTACACGACGTGGCATGGAGTCAAACAGAGTTTGAATGTCTGACTGAGGAAGAGCATTCCATATCGTTTGTACGCGTACCCAAAGTTCGTCTGCAGACGCAACAGGACGAGGATCACGAGCAAGACGCCGACCAATGACATCCCACACATGTTCAATTGGCGACATATCCGGGGAACACGCAGGCCAAGGAAGAAGCTGTTCCTGCTGCGCTGCAAAGAAGGATTTAACAATCCGAGCAGTATGAGGGCGGGTATTGTCCTGTTGAAATACAGCGCCTGGCAAGCTTTGAAGGAAGGGAACAGCTTCGGGCTGTAGAACTTCACGGATATACCGGTTGCTGTTCAGATTGCCCACAATTCGTAGCAATTGAGATCGTCTATGATATGCTATGGCGCCCCAGACCATAACTCCGGGTGTTCGTCCACTGTGGCGTTCGATAATGCACTCCGGAAGGTGGCGTTCACCGGCATAGCGTCTGACACGAATGCGGCCATCATGGTACCACAAATTAAAGCGGGATTCGTCAGAAAACACGACATGCTGCCAATCAGCACGCCAGTCTCTATGCTGATTGGCCCATTGTAGCCGCAGGCGGCGATGGTCGTGCGTTAGGGGGATCCTGTATAAAGGAGTCCGTGCGCGCAGTCCACACTGCAGCAGACGTCTACGAATTGATGAAGCACACAATGAAACACCTGTAGCTATTGACCACAGTGCTGCCAATTGTCTAGAGGAAGCTGTACGGTCCGTCCGCGCCATGCGGACCAGGTGTCTATCATCGCGAGCTGACGTCTCATTTCGGGGTCCACTCCCGGATTTCCGAGTTGTCCGACACTCGTCCGTCCACTGCTTCCAAACGTGCATCACTGTGCTGCTGTTACGCTGCACACGAGAGGCTACTGCACAATACGACAATCCAGCTTCACGAAGGCCGATGATTCTCCCTCGTTCAAACTCTGTAAGTTGTTCAAATCTCGCTCTCTTTCGTCGACGAGGCATAAGTACAGATTGAGTTAACGCTTACCAGTAGCAGATAACCACCGATAACCATACACGCCTCGCTACAGCCGTCTATTTATTCGGATCCATCAGCCGTTCAGAGGGCGCTGCTCAGCATACGCATGCGCTACGGATTTGCAATTCTAATCATTTGCATATCATGCGCTACTTTGCATTTCCTGAAAATTTCAGCTCACTCGCGTAAGTCATTCATGGTGTTGCAATTTTCACAAACGTGAGTGTATTTATGCTGCTATATTGAAATTCTATTCGAAAGTAAATGAAATTTCAAAATTTTATTTAATTTACTTTCTCTCACATTTTAGAAAAGCTTTTTGATGTTATAATGGTAACTGCCCACAAATCATAAAATCACACATTTGTATTCCCATTTCAAAAACGGAGTTTGCTTTACTAAAAGAATGGCATGCAAAACACACCTCTGAAACACAAAACTAAATAAAAGAAATGAATTCATAATTTTAAATAAATATCGATAAACTAGTAGAATCTAATAAAGCAACATTTTGAAAATTCCCACCACACAGAATTCTGCAGTTTTTAATTGCAGTTAAAGAAAACCTAACTGCAGTTAAAAACAGGATTGCATAATATTTGAGATACGTATGTTCAAGATATGATGGAAATTTAGAGGAGTAAAGATTTTCCCCATTATATATTGTGCAAATAAATGAGCATGGGTGACACAAGCATTAATAAATGACTGGTTTGAAAATCATTTCACACCCAATATCTGAATTCAGTTGATTTACCTGATGACACAAAATTGTCCTGATTGTAGACAACAGTTTACCTCATACTTTACTTAAAGTTTAGTGAAAGATAATGTATCCGTATTGTTATGAAATGTCCAGGCGCGGTAAGATAGCTTCCTTGCAAGGCATGTTTAGGGTTGCCACTTGTGTCGAACAAATTGACAATCAGCCACAGATGGATAGAGAACCTTCTGGAATGAATTCTTACTGGTTTAGCCCAAAATGTTCTCGAACACAAGCCAAAAGCTGTATAAACCCTGCTGGTATGCGGAGAGTCAGTTGGTCCATGCAGAGTTCGCGTCTCGTTTAGCGAGCTGACAGTCAGTGAGCTCGCGAGAGTCTTAAAGTCTAGTGCCGAGTTGGTTGTTGACTGCATCAATTATCTGGTCGTCGACTAATGCATCATTGTGTTTCATCTCAGAGCGTGTTAAGCTCCGGGAACAACTGAACCGAGTCGGAAGCTGTTCTCTGGAGCTTTGCCGTGAAGCTGTCTCCACCATTATAGCTTGAAGGCTGTGTTGTTGATTATGCCAGGGTGCTTATTGTATTCTTTGACGACAATAAACATGTTATTGGAGCTGTCTTGAATAATAATACAGGCTAACAAACTGTGTTTCGATACTTCATCAAGTGCCATCATTATTCACTCCAAATTTTTGAGCTTGTACGTGAAGAGAAAAATGTAACAACTGGTGTCAGAAGTGGGATTTGCGAGTGAATGCCAGTGACCCACCTGCAGAGAAAAGCCATGGCGAAGGAAATGAAGATTTTGATGGACTTCTTAGCCAAGATAAGAGCTGAAAGTGAAGATAAAAACCAGAGAGAACAATCTGCAAGAGCAACTGCAACAAGTGGTAGTGAAGCAAAAGGATATTAGAAGCGACAACATGGAGTTTGGAAAGAAAATTGTAGCCAGAAGATGTGGAAATGACAGAAGTGGCATCTGAAGAATCAAAGAATGAGAAAATGAAGGAAGCAGCTGGTGAAGTGTCCGAGAAAGATAAAAGAAATAAAGGATGAAACATCTTGTGAGATTGAAGAAACAGAATGAAAACATGAAGAAATAAAAGACGATGAAGTAAAAGACGGCAAAGACGATTCTCAACCTCAGGAGTCTGAAGTTGAAGTGGAAGAAAGTGATAATACTGTTTGTAAAGATGAAGAAATAAAAGAAGTGGCTTGTAAAGCTTCTAAGAGAGGTGAAAACTCTTCCTTTGCCTGATCTTGCATTATCCTTAATTTATGGACATGAGTGTAAATAAAATACCTTGTTATTAAAGAAAAAAATAATTTTAGCATAAATTTTTTATTAGTGATTTGGCTCCGTTGCTGCTATCTGCTTGGCAAACATCTCAAACTGAAACAATGCACATAGATACATCGTTGATCTGATGTCATTATCCAGAATAATCTAAAATCAGGGCCTCAAAACCACCAACAACGTTTTAGTCATAGGCATGATTCTCTCCTCCAAGCATAATAAAACATCTGGATAGTCCCGATTTTTAATTTCACTTCGAAACTAAATAAAATACCTTGTTATTGAAGAAAAAATAATTTTAGCGTAAATTTTTTATCAGTAATTTGGCTCTGTTTCTGCGTATCTGCTTGGCAAACATCTCTAACCAAAACATTGCACATAGATACATCATTAATCTGATGCCAATCTGGTGAATCATTATTTATTTATTATAATTTTCATTCATCTCCGCATGTTTATCAGCACATGAAAACTTGAGTAATGACTTGTGTAGCAATGCCTAAACAATTTTTTTATTTTAGTAATTGAATAATAAAGGAGTATGGTAACCTTTTATGTTGACATTACACTCGGTGATGATTACAAATTTAAGTTAAACACCGTAAAAAATGTTGATGAGGAAAAATTTACCACAGATCTCTTTCCATATGCTAAAAATAGATTTTGTTGACCCAAAGATTATATTTCGGGCTATTTGAATTATGAATAATTGATTTGTTATTCACATAAACCCAGAACCATGGGCAGGACTCTTATGGCCACACCGGGTCGTAGAATTTACAACCCACAGAGACTGCATTAGGTGGTAAGATATCAAACGCTGGCCCTCAATAAGGCTCAAGTATATGTGGAAATTTATTTATTCAGAACTCTGATAAGCCTTATGCACATGTGCAAGAAATAGACATAAGTATAATAAATAACTAATACAATTCAGGCTTAATTGTCTCAGTGCACGATAGAAGAAAAATAAAATTTAATAGAACAACTTCTCATTAGTCGCCAAGCTCATGATGCATAGCCAAATATGTACCGGGTGGCCATAATGAAACTGACACACAGTGTTCTGTAACGCGATCTATTTGCGAGAATGACGCCACATTTTGTAGGAAGATTAAACAAGATGGGGGCGAAGGATTCCGCGAAAAAACAAATTAGTTCCAAAAGTAACCGCTAGGAGAATATTTGGCACTGTGTAATAGAAAATAGAGTGTTAACAAATGCAAATCAACATGGAAATTACCTTTTATTTTGCATTCAAATGAGGTTCAATGTGGCTGCCGTTGTTGTGGACCACATATTGCATTCTGTGCACAGTATGCGCAACAGCAGAAAGAAACATGTCTGCAGGGATCTCCCGTACAGTCTGTGATATGTTATCCTTCAACGTAGCCAGGTCCAGGACCACTCCTTGATAGATCTTGAACTTAAGGTAACCCCATAGCCAGAAGTCGCATGGGGTAAGATCAGGCGACCGAGGTGGCCATACAGTTGGAAAGTAGAGGCTAATGACTCTTTCTGTTGTGAATTTCTGTCGTAGCATCTGTTGCACCCATAGAGCAACGTGTGGAGGGGCTCCATCTTACATGAAAATGATTTCACCCAGGCATTGTCTTTGCTGAAGTGCCGGAATGACAAAGCTGTTCAACGTGTGACGATATTTCTCTCCGGTAACAGAACAGGTTTCCGGTCCTGTCGGGGTAATGTTCTCATAGAAGAATAGACCTACGATAAATTCCGCTGTGAACCCACACCAAACAGTTACCTTTGGTGAATGTAAGGGAATTGCTAGGACTGCATGTGGTGGTTTGTCATCCCAAATTCGGCAGTTCTGGATATTCACGATTCCATTCAGGTAAAAGTGGGCCTCGTCTCCCCATAAGATTTTCCACAGCCAAGCATCATCCACCTCCATTCTGGCAAGAAAGGTGACAGCAAAAGTCAATCGCTTATCATGGTCGGGGTACAGTAACTCCTGTACACGGCTGATCTTGTACGGATAGAAGTTGATAATCTTTCGTAAGATTTTCCATACCGTACTGTAAGGCATATCCATATTCCGAGCTACTCCAGGAGTGCTAGAGGTGGCAGCAATATTGTCTGATCATCTGTCGACAATCACCCAACAGCAACTGCTTCGATTGTATCCTGTGGTACAGGTTTTTGTCCTCTGCCTGACTGAACCTTCAGAGAACCTGTTTTCTCAAACGTCGCAACCATTGCTTTTAGCCCATTAACTGACACAGGACCATTACCTTTACGCATTTTTTTTTAGCGTTCTAAAAGCACGAAGAGCGGCTGATGCGTTGCACTGGTTGAGGTAAAAGAATTTGACCAGTAACGCATGCTCGACTAAAGAAGGAGACATTGCACATAAACTTTCCATCTGATTGATTCGAAACGTAACACATTGCCTTTTAAAACCCAAGCAGCTGGCACTGTGCGAATGGATGTAACGTGAAATTTGAATAAAGAACTCCTTGTTCTGCTCAGCGTATGTGATATCAGATCATGAGACTTTATCAATGTTTATGTAGATTTTACGCGTTTTTAAAAGTGTTGCCATATTGCATTTGAACTACAGCAGAAAATGTGCATAATAAAAGGCAATTTTATTCCGTATTAATTAGCATTTGTTAACACTCTATTTTCTATTATACAGCGCCAAATATTCCCCTAGCGGTGACTTTCGGAACTAATTTTTTTTTTTTGCGGAATCCTTCGTCCCCCGTCTTGTTTAAATCTTCCTACAAAATGTTGCATCATTCTCGCAAATAGATCGCACTACAGAACACTGTGAGCACTGTAATTTAATTATGGCCACTCGGTATAGTTAAGGATAGCTAAATTTGATGATGATAGCTGAAAATTTTTAAAGCTTTCGGATATCGCAAAGCAAAGGTGAAATTTTCCAGTTAACAGATTTTGTAAAGAAATGTGGAGAAGCAGTAATAAATGAAGATGATATAAAAGGAGTTTTTCATTGTGATGACAATGCTTTTATATCATCAATCAATTAAGGAATGGCGAAATCTGTAGTATGATTCTAGATCCAGAAATTACCGCTACCGATCGTGAAGAAAGGGACAGAGAATTTACTGAAAATGAGAAAATTTTGATTGACAGCAGTTACAGGAACTTCAACAATGTAACTGAACAAGAGATTATGTCTGTCTACAGAATTAAAAGTAAAGTATTAGCACAAAAAAAAAATGAAGCAATTTAAACAAATAAGCTTTTTCTTGTAAATTTTGATACCTTTTAGATCATAAATACATCATTATTTCATAAATCATGATTTCATTTTTTAATTTCTACATGCCATCTTACTAGATTTATAAACTGCTGATATGGAAAAATCCCAATTGCGGAATCACTAATGAGTTTTTACAAATATCATATTTTGGTTGAGCTTTCTAAATAAGCTAAATAAAATTATTTAAAGATTTACATATAGAAAAATGTTTTTTTTAGTTTGGCTAAGCTATTTAAGTATGGCAAAGCACACAAAGGCTATCTGTCATAAGGAGAGAGATACCTTTATGGAGAACTATTTAAGGAAACATTTTTCGTATTCACCTTACACATAAGAAAAACCATGAAACCCAACCATGCAAAAGTATTTCTTGTTTGACATTAAACAATAAATATAGTTATGGTATTAAATTTTTAAATGGACATATTTAATTATTTAAGGAGCAAGATCATGATAATAAAAATAAGCAAATTGCATTTCATCAGTATTATATACGAATGAAGTTAAAATCTTACCCACAATAAAATTAATTCCTGTCCAAAAATACGAGTTACTTATCTTTATAAAAAATTTGAAGTTTAAACTATATTTTTACAGAATTCAACTCATCGCAAAAACGTTTATAACCGTAATGAAGACTACTACTGTAAATCGAAATGTATTTAAGATTTACTTTTTTATTAAGATACATTTAAACACGCCAAGAAATTTTTATACCAAATAATAATTTTTCTTCAAATTAATTTATTTCACTTCCATAAGCATAACACTTGTTTGCTAGAAGTTTAAAACTTAACATATATAAACACTAGTTTTAGTTTGATACATCATTTGCAGAAATGGGAAATTAAAGGATATTAATTTCTGAAATGGCATCTAAAGAGCTGATGTGTAGTCAAATTTTTAACCAATTATTACTAATATCAACAAAGTTTTTTTTTTTTTTTTAATGCAATTTGAAGTTACAAAAGTTTTGGATTCTGGTGCTCTTGAAGAAAGATGACTTGTTAAGAGAGGTTAAATCCTCTGAGTGATTCTTTACAGGTTTTACCCACTAGATCATGTCTCATACCAACTGTTTCAAAGTACTATCACTTTTCTCCTACAGGAGTTGGTTGACTAGGATACAGCCTTTAGTTAATCAACTTCTTTGTTGCCGTAAACACAGCAGTCAACAGTGACGTCATATGTTACGGTACAAAACAGAGCTTAGGAATAAAGAAAGGAATATTTTATAAAGGGATTTAAAAATTGCATTGAAAATTCCCACCACACAGAATTCTGCAGTTTTTAATTGCAGTTAAAGAAAACCTAACTGCAGTTAAAAACAGGATTGCATAATATTTGAGATACGTATGTTCAAGATATGATGGAAATTCTAAAGATTTAGTTTCGTATAGTCAACATTATTTTTCAAAATATGTTGAGTCTAATATATAGAAACTTTTACCATGTAAGAAATATAAGCAGAACAAATATTTTGGAAAAATAATTTTTTCTTAAGGATCTGCATATATTTGCAGAACCTTACTACATATTAACATACAGCAGAAATGCACTTATTTTGGATAAAATGAGATGCTGTAGGGATTCTATACAAACAAATTTATCATTTAGCATTTTAGACTTAAAACACACATATATGTAGAAATTCCCATTAATGATGCGTCAGGTTTATAAATAACATTTACAGTTACAACTCTACTTTTGTGGTCACCCAGAGAGATATTTATACAAAAAATTGAATAGTATGGAAGATTAGTGCAGTTTTAGTGTTAAAAATTCCAATTCACATTGGTGTGTTTAATATATTTTGTCAAACAATTTTTGGCATTAAGAGTGTGTTGTGAAATATGTAAAAAAATATCATTAAATACAAGGTGTCTAAAATGCTACCAGATTAGAATCATCATTTACTTCTAGTTCTGTTGGAAAAAATAACTTACTTGAGGCAATGGAGCAGCTTCTGTTCTCTTCCTCTTGCTGCCCTATAAAAGTAACAAACGTATTGCTAGTAAGCCTTTATTATTATTATTTGAGGCATAAAATAATATTCTGAGCTAACTCCGATCTTAAAAAGCGCTTTCTGAATGAGAAATACAATACACAACTTTTCTTTTATGCAGTGCTTCAGATGTCATTTCTCCCTCCTGCATTGTCTAAGATACACTGAAATACTAATACTCTTCTTCCTTTCATGTGATTTTGATGTTTGTCATATCATTCATACCTTTCTGGTGTTGCAATTTTAATGGCCAGCAGAGTATTTAATAGTGTGCAGTGTATTTAACAGCAACTGTCTGTTTATTTAAATTGTCTGTCCATTTGGAGGAGTACAAACTCCATACAAAGTGCATTTTCTTTATAGTACATCAATTTTATTACATAATGAAACACTGAACAAGACAAAAAAGAAAAATAATATTGAAAAGGTTTAAATTTAACAATTTCTCAAAAGGGATCTTCTTAAATTTAATACGGTTTCCCAGTTGAGACTGTGGACAGACATAGCAAAACATTTTATAGGAAATCAGATGAATATTCACAAAGGTATGAGAAATATTTTGTATTTTCAGTAGATTTAAAATGTGAGAAAAATGTGTTATATAATTCTATAAAAGTATTTAATACTTTAATCTGATTGATTTAAATGAATAATTATTTAAATCAAATTATTTAAATTAAACGAATAATTATTTTAATCAATTATACTACAAAAATTAAGAAATAATATTCTCACGACCTGCATCTATTGCTTTTACATAGTTAATTCATAAAAATATAAAAAATAATGTGCCGTGTCCAGAATTTTAAGTGTGACAGAAATAGCAGTCAAAATGTTGAATCTTAAATACAATAAATCATCTCATTTTGATTATCTTTGAAAAAGAAGTATATTAACAAGAAAGAAAACCTTTTCTAAGGCAGTCATCTCAAACTGGTACCCTGCAGGCTGAACCCCCCTGAAGTAACCCCCTGAAACAATTTTGCACAGCTTATGAACATATGCCCATCAACTGAATTAGATAATTCATAATCATGTCATAAATAATAATTTATGACAAGACTTTGAAGTAAAAGCTTAAGACTTTAATGATTCGAAGTCCAGTTTCACATCATTTTGCTTATGATTCAAAACGAGTATGAGAATTGTCCAAGAAATTCACAAACAGAACTAATTTCTTTAATATAATTCATATAAATATATATTTTTAATCCATATAAAATTTTTCAAACATTTCAAGCTATAGATATGACTATGTTTTATTCATACTTATCAAAAAAAATCCAAATATGTGAATTTTCGCAATAAGAACAATCACTTTGTTTCAGCATACATTTAGCTATGAATATTTTTTCTGTGCAGTTTATAATTAATATGAAAAGAATGAGATTGACTGATGTTTATCAGGTCGCACAGCTCAAATCTGTAGTCAGAAATAAAGAAATTCACTCACAGATGAACAATTATATAAAGTTTTTTTCTATATACATCAAAAAAATAAGTAAAAGAAAGAGAATAAATTGTCATTATTTGTACTCACATTTTGTCCACCTGGAAATATTTTGTAAAATGCTTATTTTTAGCTGAAGTAAGTTAGTCATTAATTTAACATAATTAGATAGTTTGGTTGGTTTACGTGATAATAACAATTCGTGGAGGACTTTCTAAAGGAAACCAGTTTGTATACACGTTACACCTGGGCAAAACCACGAAAACACCCATGCAGCCAACTTGTACGTGGGTTTCAAACCTCCAACTGAACTACCAGTGTTCAGCAACTTGGCCGCAAGTGCGCTGGCCATATTTAGAATTATTTGAAATAAGCTGCTTTCAGATTTTGCATTAGGCCCACATTCAATTTATGTTTGAGACCACTGCTCTTAGATGATAACATACACAAAAAAACAAACTGATAATGTCTTAAATAAGTTTCTTTATAATTATACAAACCTCATCTGTCTTCCTCCCCCTCTGGATCCCTACAAAAGAAAAGAATTAATATATTATCTGAAATTAAAAAAAAAAAAAAGATATATGTACTGCAAGGCCATGGTTTTAAATATCAGTGGGAAGAGCAATTCATGACATACAAAATACAAAGTTTAAAAAAAAGTAAACATTTATGGTAAAGGGTTTTTCTGTAAAGGAATGACAACTGCTGCTTTAAAGAATTAGTTATCGATATGATTTCTTAATTTCACAATGGGCAGATAAATGAGAAAATGAAAGTTATGTTTTTGGAGACTAACTGAAGAATATATTATTAATACTACTGTGACTTAAAAACCAATTACAAACATGTTACATTTTTTTTCGGGGGGGCAGAGTTAGAGAAAGAAAGAAGGCCTCATATTGTGAAAAGGCAGACAATAGTCATTCTCTATGTTAGAATATACACCATACAGTATGTAAAATTCCAATAAACAGAAACAATTTAGATATCAAATTCTAACTTCTAAATCAGCAGTTCCCAATCTATGTTCCACATGTACTTTCCAGTGACTCTTCAAGACTAACAATTTTAGCATGTACAAATGCTGCAGGAATGCACAAGTGTAAACGTTTCATAATCGGGAAAATACAGGACGTCAAGAATTTAGAGAAGTAAAGATTTTCCCCGTTATATATTGTGCAAATAAATGAGCATGGGTGACACAAGCATTAATAAATGACTGGTTTGAAAATCATTTCACACCCAATGCTCGCCAATATCTGAATTCAGTTGATTTACCTGATGACACAAAAATTGTCCTGATTGTAGACAACAGTTTACCTCATACTTTACTTAAAGTTTAGTGAAAGATAATGTATCCATATTGTTATGAAATGTCCAGGCGCGGTAAGATAGCTTCCTTGCAAGGCATGTTTAGGGTTGCCACTTGTGTCGAACAAATTGACAATCAGCCATAGATGGATAGAGAACCTTCTGGAATGAATTCTTACTGGTTTAGCCCAAAATGTTCTCGAACACAAGCCAAAAGCTGTATAAACCCTGCTGGTATGCGGAGAGTCAGTTGGTCCATGCAGAGTTCGCGTCTCGTTTAGCGAGCTGACAGTCAGTGAGCTCGCGAGAGTCTTAAAGTCTAGTGCCCAGTTGGTTGTCGACTGCATCAATTATCTGGTCGTCGACTAATGCATCATTGTGTTTCATCTCAGAGCGTGTTAAGCTCTGGGAACAATTGAACCGAGTCGGAAGCTGTTCTCTGGAGCTTTGCCGTGAAGCTGTCTCCACCATTATAGCTTGAAGGCTGTGTTGTTGATTATGCCAGCGTGCTTATTGTATTCTTTGACGAGAATAAACATGTTATTGGAGCTGTCTTGAATAATAATACAGGCTAACAAACTGTGTTTCGATACTTCATCAAGTGCCATCGTTATTCACTCCAAATTTTTGAGCCTGTACGTGAAGAGAAAAATGTAACAACTGGTGTCAGAAGTGGGATTTGCGAGTGAATGCCAGTGACCCATCTGCAGAGAAAAGCCATGGTGAAGGAAATGAAGATTTTGATGGACTTCTTAGCCAAGATAAGAGCTGAAAGTGAAGATAAAAACCAGAGAGAACAATCTGCAAGAGCAACTGCAACAAGTGG
The DNA here is from genome assembly GCF_044657685.1 of Stegodyphus dumicola. Taxonomy (NCBI): domain Eukaryota; kingdom Metazoa; phylum Arthropoda; class Arachnida; order Araneae; family Eresidae; genus Stegodyphus; species Stegodyphus dumicola. The sequence continues at coordinate 289,255,757 of NC_140769.1, read as the reverse complement.
TAGTGAAGCAAAAGGATATTAGAAGCGATAACATGGAGTTTGGAAAGAAAATTGTAGCCAGAAGATGTGGAAATGACAGAAGTGGCATCTGAAGAATCAAAGGATGAGGAAATGAAGGAAGCAGCTGGTGAAGTGTCCAAGAAAGATAAAAGAAATAAAGGATGAAACATCTTGTGAGATTGAAGAAACAGAATGAAAACATGAAGAAATAAAAAGACGATGAAGTAAAAGATGGCAAAGACGATTCTCAACCTCAGGAGTCTGAAGTTGAAGTGGAAGAAAGTGATAATACTGTTTTGTAAAGATGAAGAAATAAAAGAAGTGGCTTGTAAAGCTTCTAAGAGAGGTGAAGAAATAATTCATGGAAATAAAGTTTCGGATTCTAAAGTGCCTGAAATAGTGATAGAAGAAAGTGAAACTATGACTGTCAAGATCATAGAAACTGATAATGAAGTTACAAAGTCACAGTTAGAAAGTATTGAACTATCTGAAAGTTCATGCAATGCTGAGATGGAAGAAGCTGATGTACAACTTACACGGACTGCTCCAGTATTGCAAGAAAATTCACCCACTTCGCAATCTATGTATGTGCCTCATAATGCAGGTTGTGCAGACAAGGACTTGATTCTAAACCAGGATACTCTTGCTTGTAAAGGATCGAATTCTATTCATGACCCTAGAGCAAACATCGGAACTGGCATTCAGGAAATAGAGGTAAATAAGCATGTAGCATCCGCTAAAAGTATTGAGGTGAACTGTCATGATGATAAACTACAGAGTGATGAACTAACTCTTTCAGATCTTTCTGTGGATGAAAAGTCTGAAAAGACTGAATGTTCAGACTGTGATACACAAAACAGGAATACATCTGAAAACTGCAGTGAAAAAGTATTTGACCCGGTTATAACTTAATGAAAATAGACTGAAATTCATTCTGAACTTTAATTTGTATTATTTAAAATTGTTATGTGTTTAATTGCACATAGTGTAAATATTTGTTTCTTTAATTATGTTATTTATTTGTTTCATTACGTCTTGTTTGTAACGAATTTGGCTACTGACCAAGGGTTGTACTGCCCAGGATGTGCAGTCCTTGGGAGAGAGTTATTTAGTAATGTTATGAAAGTACTTATTTAAATGTTTCTTGACAGTGTGATATTAAATTAAATTCCACTGCTACTTTGAAATATATGTTTTCATCATTTAATGTAATCATTTCGTTAATGCTATTGAAATAACCACGGACAAGTATGATCATATGTACCCGCAATAAAATGAGAGCTTAGTACTTTATTATGAAAACAATTTTTAAGAAATATATTTTCACATGCATTTAAAATTTAGCTGTAGCTACAGGATCAATGAGAGTTAATGAATACCATTTGCAAATTATATAATCCATTTGATGTTTTAAAGAAAATTAATAGATTCAGATAAGTCAAACTTTCGTGATAACAATTTGTAGCATGAGTGTTCCACACCAAACAAGACTGAGTATTCTTTTATCAGATTCTCAAAACAGAGATATGCTAACCTGCTTCTGGTGCCTCATCTACGGAAGATGTGTCGGAAGACACCACCCTTTCCACCTCTCTGGCCGGAGGTGGCTTGCGGGACTCTATAAATAAAAAATTATATATCGTCATTAATTATAATAGCAAAAATTTGAAACTAAATGTGGCATGGATATATACTTGTAATTAAAAAAAGATAATTAAAATTTCTTCATATAAAAAATAAGTTTTTTTAATGTGTACTATAATATAATAATAATGCTTTATTCCCCCAAAATATTTCTCCGACTATAAAGATCCACCGTTATTTCCGAAAGAAACGCCGTGACATTTACATGCTTAAAACTTAAATTTTCAGCAGCTGCGGCATTTCTACCCATGCGGCACTTAAAAAAAAGGTGCACTTAAAAAAAATATTTCATATGTCGTGCATAGTTTGAATGACCTTATCATTATTGTACATAGATTGGTGCTATTCTCACACAAAAGACCACTCAGTTGCTTTCTCTGAACTTCACTTTGTTTATTTCTTTCCCTTGAAAGGACCTACATTCCTTATTCACCCTAAATGGGATCTCAGAACAATAACATTATTCTCACCTTCAAGTCAGCATTCTCATGAGTTTGAATAGTCTCTCTTCTCTGCCATTCGATGACTCTTCCAGGACCCATCCTCTCCCCATCCCTAACTTTTGCATTGTAAATCTCCCCATCCCTAACTTTTCCATTGCAATTTTTTTCAAAGGCAGACACCACCTGCATTGCAATAACGTATTTTCCCTTCAGCATGAATCAATTTTTCTTGGCATTCTGCCAGATACAGATCCCATCAGTTTGAGTACAAGTATTTGTTGGATAGTTTTTAAGTAAGAAGAGAGTGGAAAATTTCTGAAAATGACACCTAAACGGTACAGAAGCTACACTGTTTGTTTTAATCTTAATGTAATTTAACGTGCTGAACAAATTGGAAATAGAGCAGCAGTTCGAGAGTTTGAAGTGGACGAGAGATGTATTCGATGTTCGAGAACTGAAAAAGAAGAAGTTAAAAATATGCCACAACAGAAACAAGCCAAAAGAAGTGGTACTATAAGGTGGCCGAATCTAGAGGATGACCTTGCAAATTGGTTAAAGGACCAACAAGAAATGGGAATGGCAATTTCGACTGTAAAAATTCGCTTACAAGCAAAATTTATTGCAAAACAAATGAACATAAATGATTTCAAAGGAAGGCCTTGCCGCCGAGCAGATTTATGAAAAGAGAAAATATTTCTGTGCGTACTAGAAGAACAGTCAGGCAACGATTACCAATGGACTGGCAGGATAAAAAGGCACCTTTTCTAAAACATGTGACAAATATTATTGCCAAAAAAAAATTCTTCCATCACAGATAATAAATATGGATTAAATGGCATTAGCTTTCGAGTCTCCTGCAAACAGAACAGTTGATGAAACTGGTGCAAAAACTGTATCTGCTTATGACGGGGCATGAAAGAACGTCATTGTGTGTGAACATGTGTGTTAGCTTGTGCCACAAACGGTGGCAAGCTAAAGCCGATGAGCATTTTTAAAAGAAAAACTATTCTGAAGGGAGATTTTCCTAATGACATAATTATTTGTACAAACAAGAATGGATGGATGTGCAACACAATCATGCACGAGTGGCTACAAAAAGTTTGGCAGTGTCGTAAGGGATCTTTTTTCCAACCAAAAGGGTTATTGATAATGGATTCCATGCGTGCTCATTTACTTGAGTGGGTGAAAACCAGATGTCAAAAACTGTCTATGACCGTAGCAATAATCTCTGGTGGTTTGACAATCATTAGATTTGTCAGGTCCTTCAAAGCTGAAGTCCAAAAACAGTGGGAGTGTTGGATCAGTGAAGGATTGCATACGTATACCAAAAGCGGCAAAATACGCAGAGCATCTTACGAAGAAGTTGCAAAGTGGGGAGGAAGTGCATGGAAATCAATGAAAACATCGGTTAATATTAGCAACATTCAAAGAAGCAGAAATTATATCCTTAGATAAAGAGACTGTAAACCAAGAGGATGAATGTGACAATCTGGAAGACTTAGATCAGGATTTACTAAATCTTTTTAATTCAGATAGTGAAGAATCACATTTTTATGACTTCATTTGATGTTCAGTTTACTGTAATGCCTTTGTAAGTAAAATTTAAAATTTCCTTTTATCACCCAAATTTAATACCTTGTTGTTGCAACATTTTTTATAATATAGTATGAGTATGACAAATATGGACTTCTTTAATAATTACATTCGTGAACGTAAATATATTTTCATTATTTCTTACCTTTAATTTATTTTTGAGTTATAGTTTCATGTCATGCATTTTTCTTAAATGATATGTCATATATCAGGACATATGTCTAAGTGGTCCACGACGACGTCGTGCACAATTTAATCTATTGCACTGTTTACACTGATGCGACTTTTCTGCTAACTTTTTTTCCCGCCATTCATTTTTCTCAATTATGGCAGTTACGCTGATGCAGCCTTTCTTTCGGAAATTACGGTAATTGGAAAATAAGCCCCAGTATAATTTTCCGCGATTCTCAAAACCCAGGGCTCGATGAAATTTTAAAGCTAGTTCATGAAATGAAAGTTAAAGGTCAAAGGAAGCTGATAGGCAAATATGCATCGGCAATGTACCAGCGTAATTAAGGTCCTATTGATTACCAAAAATTATTGATAAAATTCATAACCGTTTTTTGATATAAAGCTATATCGCATGGTAATAAATAAATCATAAAATAAGAGGGAAAATATACAAAAATTATTTAATATATTTTACAAATCAATTATATTTTTTAAATATATAAATCTTTATACATTAACTGCAATATACAATGGAAGACAATAATTTACATTAGAAAACAACAAACAGGCTGAATATTTTAGAGCGATGAAATTTAGGAGAATGAAGAATTTTAGATAAAACATTTTTAAAAATTGCATCAGTAGATTAAACCACAGCCATCACATTAAGTAATATCGAACTTTATGTGTCGTAAGAATCATGTTTACAAAATAAAAAATAACAGCAACACAAAAATAATAAAAGCATCAATCTAATAACAATTTTTTAAACTTCTGTTCCTATTAAACATAATTATCTTCATTATTTACATGCAATTGTTTTATTATGATTTTGTCGTATGCTGTATATTATGTAAAGTGTAAGGAATTCAATGAAGAAAATCTTTCTTATAAAAAGGACTGGGAATCCTTAAGCCCAGGAGCAAAGGTACCCATGCCCAACCTGCAAAACAATTATGGCCACCTTTTCAGAAGTTGGTCACACTAGGGTCCGGTGCCTTCATGAAGGTCAATTTATACCATGAAGAATGCTATCTTCACCAAGATTTTGAGATGCCCAGGTGAAGACCCTTATCTTAATAGTTGTCAAACTTGCATAGAGGTGAAATCATTTCTTCCTCATGAAATCATGAGGATACCGAAACATGAAAATTCACCTCTTCTATACTATGGAGTAAAAAATCAGATGCCGCAAACATGAAACTGTACTGAGTTAATGAGGATGATAAGTATTACTAGTTTACCATTACTTTATTTTCTGAAGTGTGATTAAATGTCTTTATTCCAGAGATTTGTTTTTTGTTGCATGAATCTTGCAATTATGATTCTTGTTTCAACTACACTTTAAATTATCAATATCGGGTAAGAAGGCAGGCGCTTTTGACCACAAGCACTTCGGGAAATTTCCCGAATTTCCAATAACGGTTGCAATCTCGGAGGTAACTGCCACAGATACCCAAGTATTACGGTACATTCTAAGGAACCATAACTGATTTAATGAGCCACTTGTGGTTTTGCATGTCTTAATTTCTGAGACAACCATATGATTACTGGCAGGATTAATGCTTTTTTTAAGTCCATAAAATGCACCAGCTGCATGCAACTTAAATCTGCAAGGGATAAGATACGCCTTGAAATAATAGGCTAGATGCTGCTGTCTTACGATGGCCCCCTCATTTATTTCAAATGCACAGAATCTTAATTATGAAGTAGTAGTAGTTCAAAGTGCCTTCTTTTAGTAGCAGTTCAAAACTCACTACGTTGTCCAAGATATCAGTTGCAAGAGGCGAGCCTTCCTAGGCATCGAGAATTTACTGCATAAAACGCAGATGAAAAAAATCAATGTTTCAATCTTTATTACATTTCTGCAAGGTACAGACAATGGCATGGGGGCAGAGCTGCTTACAAATATGCTGAGGAACAGCCTGTAGACCCTGTCCACAGACCTAACAGTGCAAAGGAACGGTTTGTTTCATGCCATTCGTAAAAGCCAGGACACGAGAGGAAATAAACACCTCTCCCTTGAAGAACTCGGGGAAGCACACAAACTAATCCATCACAGCTGCTTTGGAGTGGCAGCCAAACCCTCATGCCCATGAAAGGCTTTCAATGACTATGAGGTCTGCTGCTATAGAGTTAATGGAACTGCCAGTGCAAAAGCTCCATCGCAAAAGCTCCGAGTCGAAATTATACTCCACATTACAGCGCTGACCAGAACACCCAGAAAGAACGCAGAATTATTATTGAATGACCAGTTAGAAAGCAGAGAGAATTGAGTTTTTGTGTATACACTCAACAACAAATGGAAGCCTTCATAATTTAGTATGCCACGTCTCTTAAGATACCTATCTGTGTCAAATAAAGAAATATTTTCCAAAATTTCTGCCTACAGTTTTTTTATCACTTTTGTGAGGCCCATTATTTTTAAGATTTAATTTCCTTCTCATCTTGCAAATTTTTAATTAACTCTTGTTTTACCCAATAGATTTAAAGAGAATAGTTTTCTGATACAAGTGCAAAAAAAAAGACCTTGTCTATGAGTATAACAAAGGAATTCTTTGGAATGCTAGTTCCTAGTTTATGGCAGATTCCCTAATTAACCTGATTCCAAATTAACCAGGCCTCATCTAAAAAACTTAATGTTGAGATAAGTAAGGACAATTTTTATCCCAAACGGTTATCATATAAAAGAAAGCTGTTCATGAAAAGTACAAAAAGGAAAAGAAAAATGTTCAATAAAAAAGTTCAAAAAAAAGTTAAAGTATTAATTTTACCTTTGAACATTCTCGCTAACGCGCACAATGGCGCGTTTGGAGGCTTGTATGGCCTCGCATTGGGAATGGGCCTGTAGCGGACCTGCGCCGACGTGTCGCCCCATTTTCCCAATGAATGGAGGTAGAGTCCGCAAAATGGTACGGAGGGCCTAAATAACAGAATATTATATTATTATTTGTTTAAACAGAAGAATTTGTAAAGAATACTGCTCAGCAATCGTAAAAACTACAATACGAATTATAACAACATTACTGCATACTATTTTATTACATAAATATTCAATGGATCAAGGAAATAATTAAAGGTCATAGGAAGATTAAAGGCAATAATTTGAAAACTTTAGAAATTAGACATGAATTTATTTGCTCAAATGGGCTAATTGTCTTGAAATGCAATTTTGTATTTAACATGTTCATAAGTCTACGGCCATTTATAAGATATTTACTTTTTTAAAGTTAACCGATCTGCCACTGATGAATAAACTAAAATACTTAAAAGCAATAAACACAGTTCTTAAATATATATATATATATAATGTAATTCAAAAGAGCAAATAAAAACAAATATTGATCTCCTCAGTTCGAGGTTTCAAACCAAGGAACCAAGGAGGAAGTGTTTTGAAGTCTAGAACCAAGTTGATCCACGAGTTCCAAATACAAGTTTCATTCCTCTGAGACATTTGAGAAGCAAGGCCATAAATTTCAATTTTATACATTTTATAATTCTCAAATGCCTAGACCTTTTCCCGACTTGCATCCGTAACTCTAAAGACATAAAAAATTACAAAACACCAGCAAAATTACAATGCTACAGAATCAAAATAACTTTATAAAGTGGAATCAAAAATTAAGAAAATGAAGCTATATACTTAAAAAAATGAGGGGAAAAATAACTACCGCTAAAAAAAGGTATGAGGCAGCAAACATAATTACAATGCAGACAGCCTGAAAAGGCCATATGACTAATTACAGTCATTTACAAGAGGTAACCTTGAAACACAAAAATCATTGAAATGGTCAGTACAGTCAAAAGTCGTTAATCCGGACTCGTCGGAACTTCGGCGATTCCGGATTATCGATTTTTCTGGATTATAGATCATCAGTTTAAATCTGGTAAGATGGCATGCAGAAATTATAAAATTAAAAATATGAAACCGTAATTTATGAAATAAAGAACAATTATGATCTAAAGGTCAGTACATAAAAAAAGGGAAGCTCGAAACCATGTAAAACTCTTCTTTTTAAAAAAATTGCACTTTGTTCGAGACTGCTGCAATTTGTGCAGATCGACTATTAGTTTTTAAACTAAGATTTTGGGAATCTTCTTAGGAAGTATTGACTTTTGAGTTCTAATGCAAAATATAAGAAAATACAATAGCTGCTTTAAAAATAATTGGCAACCTCAAAATTAATATTCTAGATTTGGTGCATTCCCCCTAAATTCATCTGTTCTCCCAAATTTGTGATCCTTCTATGTTATGCAGCAACCTAAGATTAGCCAATCATAGCTTGTCTCTACAACTGCATCTACTTTGATATAAATAACCTTGGCACAAAAAACTATGTCATTCCTTTCCTTAGCTTCAGCCATGCCAACATCAATGCTGCTTTGCTTCTCCGCCTAAAATGCCTACATCTTATTTTTAAAATCAGTCTACATAAAAATTTATAATATTCAATGATGATTGAAAAGTAATTTATCTGCGAAGAGACATGATTTGAAATGTGTAAGTAAAGATGGTGACTCTTCAATTCGGTTTTGTTAACGTCTTCTTCATTCCTTCACCTATGCACTTAACATATTGTATATATATGTGTGTGTGTGTGTGTGATGATAGCAAAATTTTGGAAGCACTGATGTAAGAACACTCAGATGTAGAAGCACAGCAGTGTTGTTTAGCGTAGATACTTGATTCATATTAAAGAACAAGTCGAAATGGATTAATTTCCTTTTTTATTTAAATTCACATTTGTGGCCAAAATTCACTTGGCACTACAACCCAACCTATTTCCAGAACACTTATATTTTTTTTTATACTATGGTGATAGAAGCAAGCATAGAAGACTGCAATAGCGTCTTACCAGAATGACAGCATAGGCAAAAACATGATGCAAGGTTTCAGAGGAAGAAGGGAGGGCATCAAAAGTTTCTGTTCCAAGTTTAAAATTTTCTGGTTTACAATTATTTAACTGGGCAAGAGTTATCTGCATTAAGCATTACGTATGATTGCATGATTAATTTGCATGACACAGTTTAGACTTGTAGCACTAGTATTAAGACAGAGAGATGAAGTCCCAAAATTAAATAAAAGAGGTTGTAGTGAATAAAATTTGCTTTCATATTTTTTATCTTACACACACACACACATATATATATATATATATATTTTACTTTCGAATCTGATTCACAGGGTTCGTACACATTTCTGCACAAAGAAATTAAGTACTTTTAAGGACTTTTAAGGACCATTAATGAAAAGAAATTAAGGACCTATGAGCAAATGGGAACTGAATAAATTCAATTAAAAATATTATATCTATGCCTGAACGTGAGTAGCTTGCATTATTATTAAACATAACTTCATTAACATAATTATTAATATTTTGAGAATAAAATTAATTTTATGAAATTTATCAAGTAGCATTAAATACTTTACACTCATAATAACTGGACATATCTGAAAGACGTTAAGTGACATTTTAGTTACATTTTACTAACAGCTTTTTTTTTTTTTTATGTCTCTTTTTGTCACATGCTTGCTTCTTTTTGTCACATGCTTGCTCAGTCTAGAGGTTTAGTAAATACTAAGTACATTTTATGTCAAGCAGCATAGGTTAAAATAAGCATTAAAATCATAATCAGCATGATTCATAACAAAAGACTGGCTGTTGTCACCGCTCCTGCTCGCCTATAGAGAGACCTGCTAATCAGAACAAACCTGAAAGGCCTGATGTAGGCAGTTAGAAAGTTTTGAAAGTTAGCTGACCACTGTCTGCAGCTGTTAGTGTCATAGCTTCATGTATAGTTCCAGGGGTTATTTCTCATTTAGCATTTTAATAGCATAGTTTTCATTAGCATTTTAATAGCATAAAATTGTGCAGTGATGGCAGATGTTATGTTAATGTTACTAATATACCGTTTTCACTTGCATAATCTAGTATTTTTTATATTAATTAAAAATTCTGCTTGGTTTTCTATATTTATAAGGTATTTCTCCCGTCTTCTTAGCATGCCTTCGAGGTGTAATGGTCAGCACAATCAGCACGTATTTTGAGAAGTTCGGGGTTCGAGTCCCGCCGAACTTTTTTGTACCTCTTGATATACCTCTTGTATACACAGGCTGCATTATCTTCTATTTTGGAACAATTCGTAAATTTTAAGGGATGTTGGAACCCCAAAATCTTCAAAAAATTGTGATTTCGGATTTTTGCATTTTCAAATTCTCTACACTTTTATCTTTCTAAAAATACCATTCTTTAATCTCTATGAAAATTAGAACTGTAAAAGAATCTAGTTTTAATTTGTCATCTACTGCTTTGATCAATGAGGATTTTTACACAAAAACACGTTTTTCTCCAAACGTGATTTTTTTATACTCGATGTACCTTTTCTCAGGAACTACTGCTCACAGGTATCTAAACTTTTTATGGCTTATTTATTAGGTTCCCTAATAAGCATTTTGCAATAAACTTAGAAAAAAAAATTTTTTAATTTTTTTGTGTGAGAAAAGACTTGCTCCAATAATTCTGAATATCAATTTTGAGCATCTAAGGTTATCAAACCTGGGTAGTAGTCAGAGTCTAGGTCTTGTACCCCTTTAACTTCATGCTGAAAATATATATTATAGAATGCAGCCAGATGAAGAACTACAGGGAACCCTCTAACACAGTAGTAAGGAGCTATGATCTGTACATGGCTACTCTGGGATCATGAATTTAAACTAATGTCATACCTGTTCCTCCGCAGACAAAACCATGTGGTATGACATGAATTTACATCACCAGCAGATTATATGATTTGAAATATTTAAAAAGTTGTAAAAATCACCGACAGGAAAATTATCTTTATTTTTTACACTTGCAGTTTGCTTTTTTGTGTGTGTGACAGTGGATGTAATATTGGAAAATTGTGGAACTACATCCTATGATGAATGCGTACACAGTGTTACTAAAGGCTTAATTTATAAGCAATGTAAAAACTGGAAATCTGAGGTCATTAAATTCTGAGCCAGAAATAGTTGTTTTAAGACGGATTTACACTTACCCCTTTAATTGCTCGGAGCTCAGCGTTGTCGCTCAAATGTCAGTTACTGATCTATAAGGCTATTTTGCGTCCTGTGCTCACCTATGCGTGCCCTATATGCCAGCCCCACTGCCATCAAACAGATACAAACTATGCAAAATGTTGTATTAAGAGAATTGACAAAGAGCCGCTGGTTCGTACGTAATAAAGCTATTCATAAAGAAATTGACATCTTAGAAATCCACTTATTTTGCCGAAAAGATTTTTTGATAACATCAATAAAGTCAATAACCCCACAATTCCCATCTTATATTATGACCCAGCAAGCAATGTCAACAAAAAGATACCTCGAGCGGTGTTTCCGCACCTACTCTAGGCCATGTGTCACTGCGTAGTTCGGATACTCCTAATGCCATCATGTCGGTCTACTAATTATCTCACATACTTTCAAGGACTGTTATGGAACTTTCTTTACATTTCTTTCCACATGTTAGAAAATCGGACATTGTGCTATTCACGGGGTAACGCTCCTGCGTATGCACCCGAATTGCAAGACCCCGCTTTGCCTAAACGGAAGAAAAGTAAATGGCAGATACGTTAGAAATCTACCCTTCCTTTAGCCAGTCCATCATACCCTAAGGCGATGTAGATTGTTTGGGTACGAGGCTTCATATGAAAACATACAAAGTGTTGGAAGAGTAGTTTAAAGTAGAGCTGTATTTCTATACGTTAGATATTGCTATTCGTTCTGTAGAAGAAAGATTTGAACTTACTCGGGAATACGGAGCATACTGCGGTACAGTTTCCTGTACGACGTAGGAACCCTCAAACATCTTTCAGAGAACTTTTGAATACACACAAAGACTAGAAATTGAAACTCACAAATAAACATTCAAGTAATCTGAACGCTTCGGAACTTTGTGATGAACTGGAAGATCTGTCAAAATACATCGTTCCTGGAGCGGAGCCCCTTGTCATTTTAGAATATGTATAAAATCTTGAATGTTTTCCAAATATACTGGAGTGGAACTTCGAATTTTGCTGTCCTTTCCTATAACAGTTGCAAGCGGAGAGAGATATTTTTCAAAATTAAAATACACACAAACTTGTTTAAGATCTCCTATGACGGAGACTAGGCTGACAAATCTTGCTCTAATTTCTATAGAGCAAGATACACCTAAAGAAATTGATCTTTCTGACTGTGTTCGAGAGTTTTCGGAAATGAAGGCAAGGAGCTTCTATAAAATTATAGCTAATATTATAAAATAAAAGTTGTTACCCTGGTAAAAAAAAAAATCATTCAAAAATAAATATTTACATATATTTTGGCGCAATTGAAAAATATGACTATTCTTCAGTCTTGTAGATTTCTTTACTTCTGACGAAGAGGGACCTAAACCTGCTTGCCCTAGAAATTGTTTGAGATCATAACATAAATCTACACCAAACTTAAGGTTATTGTGCTACGAATTTTGTTTCACTCGGCGTGTTTCTCTTCTATTTTCACAGAATATATTGTTTTTAATGTTTTATAATATAACCAGTTATTTAAGTTTGCTAGATTAAGCGAAAAAACTTAGATTGGTGCAGATTTTATATAAAAATTCAAAACAAATTTGTATGTAAAACCTCTTGGATTTTATATAAAAATCTCCGTAAAACTAAGCTTTCTTACGTTTCTTAATGCTATACTTTACGTGACATGTTCCTTTTTTTATATAGACTTATTCATTTATTATCAGTATGTATCTCAGTGAAAGGAGAGAAAAGTCTGTCTCTCGCACGCACACAAAAAGGCTTAAATAACTGATTAAAATCATCCGATATCAAATACCCAGACTAAAGCAAATTTCACAGTTGATCAAGGGAAAATATTTTCCTTTTTATTCTTTCTTCTTGTTACGTACCTTTCAACTAGTTCCCTAAGGATGTGCTTTTAATTTTTAACAAATAATCCAGATGTAATAAAATTCATCATAAAAACACTGGCTTGTGAAATCCTTGATATTTTTTAACATTTTAAAAATTTTAATTTTAATTTTTATTTTTAAGCACATTAAATTTATTGAGGAGGGGGCCAGGAAAAATTTTTGCATAGGGGTCCAAGAGTTCTAGTTACGCCACTGCTCTCATTACCGACTAACACTTCCACAGCTTTTGGCCACAGAGGCCATAGCTATCACCATAATACCATCCACCTGAACTGTCCATTATGTTATCATCAGCAATGTGCGTCATGTTTATATGTTGTGTACTTCATAAACAACACATGAATAATATTGCTGATTTAAGCACAATATTTAAACTCAACAACAGAGTTCTATTAGGTGGAGATTTTAGCGCTAGATACAGCACATGGAACTGCAATTTGTACTGGAGAATACATTTATAACTTGGCAACTACAGCCAACATCTATATAGCAACTCCGTCCACCACAACACACTATGGCTGCAGCTCAGCTACTATGCTGGATTTTTTTATATTAAAAAAAATATCCAAACTCCATCCAAAATTAAAATCCTTGAATGAACTATCTTCGAACTATAACCCAGTCATTACAGAACTGGATGCTAGTCGCAACAACACACCAGACAAAAGAGTTGTTATTACCAATTGGTCTGATTATACCAATATATTTTGTCTAATTATACCAATTATTATCTAAACAAGACTCATTACACTAACACAACAATACACCTGAGAGAAGAGTTAGATGCTTTAGTAGACAATTTCACCAACGAACTCTATACAGCCTATCAAGAAAATTCCAAAAACAATCCCCGAAGAAAAAAAGTACTCAAAATAAAAACCTGAAAGATCTTATTAAATGAAGAAACCATGCCAGGAAACAATGGCAAAGATCAAGACATTCAGCAGATAAAGCAATTCTCAATACCAATTATACCAATATAATTGGTCTAATTATGCCAAACCATGCCAGGAAGCAATGGCAAAGATTAAGACATCCAGCAGATAAAGCAATTTTTAATACCAAGTATACCAATATAATTTGTCTAATTACACCAAAACATGCTAGGAAGCGATGGCAAAGATCAAGACATCCAGTGGATAAAGCAATTCTCAATACCAATTATACCAACATAATTGGTCTGATTATACCAAACCCAGTCCCGGATCTAAGGGAAGCAAGCCGGGGGTCTGTGCCCCAGGCAGCAACTTCTGAGGGTGGCAAGTTCAAGAGTGGAGCTGAATTGTGTTGGGAATGTTGTCAAATTTTGATGCAACATTAGTAGTTTTAAAGCTAGGTTTAAAACCTCTTTTAAGAATATTGCTGCGTTTTTCTTTTCTGACACCAGCCGTTACGTTATTTTCATCCTTCACGTTCGCACGGGGTTTACGTGGATTTGGAGTGAACAACGATGACACTTGATGAAGTATCGAAACACACTTTTTTTACCAATATTAATCAGGACAGCTCCAAAGTCACATTTTACAGTCGTCAAAGATCTACTATACACTCGCCGGAACAATCAGCGACACAGCCTTCAGGTTATCAGGCTATAACAGTGGAGACTGCTTCACTGTAAAGCACCAGAGTACTGCTCCCGACTGCATGGTCGTTCTCGGAACTCCACATACTCTTGAGACTCTCCACGCTACAACTCGCGATGCACTCGATGACACACAGAGCACAGTTCCCGACTTTTTGATTCAGTCATTGCCGGAGCTTAACACACTCTCTCAACGATGCAGTAACCGAGATACACTAAAGCTCCATTCAGACGGGGTCATAAAGGGCATAAGTGGTTAAAGCCGAGTGATTAAGTGGAAAATTCCACTACAACAAATGAAATCATGTTAAGGCATCGATCATGACATTAAGAGACTAATTCACACAGAGAAAGAAAAATGAAGAAAGATCCTACAGACGAGTATGGATGCTCTATTGTATCTTTCAACAAACTGTCTTTCTTTCCGTGGGTCTGATGAAACCCCTGGCAGCCTGCTCACAAAGTGTCCTCGGCCTAGTCAAGGCAATTTTTTGTTAATTTAACGACTCTGCTAGCAAAACATAATTCTTAAGTACCAGTTAGAATACCTAAAGAAGGGACAAGTATCATATTTAACAAAGATAATTCAAAATGAAATTACTGATAAAATGGCAAAAACAGTTCACAATAGCATTTTAAATAATATTACAAAGGCGAAATATTATACAATAATGTTCGATTGCATTCCAGATGTGTTGCACACAGAACAAATGAGCCAGGTGATTCAATACGTAAAAAATATGTGGTGATGTGTGTGAAATAAAGCAGAGCTTCATAGAAATTGGTTTGATTTCATAGAAATTGGTTTCATAGAAATTGGTGGAAAGACAGGAGAATGTATTTTTCAATGGATTGCGGAAAAACTGACGCTTGATGGTTTGGATATTGACAATGTTGTGGTCAATCTGAGAAGAGAATAACTGATCTAATATGGCCGGTACTTTCCTGCCATATTAGATCCTGAAGTACAAGTCAGGATAACAGAAATGAATAAGCTGGCTGAATATGTGCGATGTTTGGCTCACTCTTTGAATCTTGTCTATGTGCATTCTGCCTCATCTTGCCACGAAGAAGTTAACTTCTTTGGAATTATCCAGAAGATATTTAGCTTTTTTGTCGGATTCACTATTCGATGGGATATTACGAAAAGATGTACAAAAACCAACTCAAAAGGAAGCACCCAGACGAGATGGTCAGCAAAATATGTGGCTGTGAAAGCTCTTCTAATGAATTTACCAGAAGTAGTAAAATCATTGAAAGAATTTATCTTTCAAAGTACAATATTACTATTTCAAAATTAATTACCTATCAAAGTACGAAGCAGGACAGCTGCTACATGTTTTAAAAATTTTGAATTTATTTTATCAGCCTGACAACTTGGGCTAATATTCTTCGAGAAATCAATCGAATAAATACTGAAATTCAAATGGAAGATATTATTCTTGTTCATCTCGTCGCATTAATGGAAGGTCTGGCCAAAACTGTGCAAAAAATGAGAGAAATTCCTACAGAATATTGGATAGAAGAATTTAAAGTAGCAGCTGAAAAAAATTGAGGTTGAACCTATTCTGACAAATAAACGAATTCTAAAATGCAAAAAGGAATTTGATGAATTGTGCTAGGACGAATCACAAACATTTCGTGTTCAGCTACTTTCTAATGCAATGAAAATTGTATTAGTTTGAATCATATCAGAAAATGAAACAAGGGTAAACAGTGCTATAACACTAAATTCAAATTTCCATTTCTCAATGGTCGTGAAATATTGAATATGTCAACTGAAGAACTGCACAAGAATGGAGCAGATCTTGCACGAAAATATGAGCAAGATCTTAAAACACATTTGAGTTCTGTCAAGAACTTGCCGTTTTTAAAGAACAAGCCCCAGTGTTATTCGTCGACATAGAAAAGGCTAGAGCTTTTTCATCTCTTGCAACAGACCTAACCTATGATTTTCAGGATGCCTTTTGCAATATTTGTATTGCTTTGATTTACTCTATGCTTTCAACTACATCTGCAAGCTGTGAGCGAAGTTTTAGCAACTTAAAACTTATTAAAATCTATCCGAGATCATCGATGAGCCAGGAGCGTTTATCAAGTCTCACAATTCTGGCAATCAAAAATCAAACAGCACATCAAGTTAATTATGGCGATGCCATAGTTTTATTTGCAGATCAAATGGCTCACAGAGTAAAATTTTAATTCCCTAATATTTTAAGAGCATTAGGTAAGAACTTAAAATTATTATTGAAATAAGAATTATGAAAAGAAGTACAAATACTAACCTTTCCCTTTCAGCAGTAGCCCGTATTGTTGTTATGTATAGCTAATGAAAGTTAGTTACGTAATTAATCAGCTCATCTACTGTCCTAACTTATGTAATCTTTTGTTTGTAGCTAAAGATTATTTTTATTACGAGTGCATAATCAAGGGTATCGAAAGACGTATATAATTTTAAAGGTACCATAAGGTATTTTTCATTCTTTAAGCACAACATTTTTGCTAAAATCTTTTTTAAACATAACATTTTGCATAAGCATAATTATACAAATTGCTATTATCCATCACACAGTGGAGCCCGCCAGGGGCCGAGCAGTAAAGTCGCTGAGCACTGGTAGTTCGGTCCGAGGTTCAAATTCCGCGAACAGGCTGTCTGCATGGGCGATTTTGTAATTTTTCCCATTGTAACGTGTATACGAGCCAGGTTCCCTTAGAAAGTCCTCCACAAAGACATCCCTCCCTTTAGGCAGATAGCCCTCGTGTGCTTTGCCATAATTGAATAATGCAATCCAATCCAAATCCTTGTTGAACATAAAGACCACTTCCAGGCTGTTTCATTCCGAGTTACTGCATCATCAGTCTTCATCTGAAATAAACCTTATTCAGATCGGATAAAGGGCTATTGGGCCCAATCAAGCTTCGCATTACCATCAAAATGAACAAAAAAAAAAAAAAAAAAAGTGAAGTTTAAAGCAAATTGCTTTTGACGATAATGGATAAATTATGAATTATTCAAATAATTAACAATATTCTAAATTAACAGAAAATGATGTACCTGAGGTGAAAGAAGCTGATATAAACGGGAAAATGTTAATTGAAGAAATGGAAGCTTTGAAATCTATTTTGCCTTCAGAATTTTTGAAAATCCGTTTAAAATGTTTAAATTTTTATCGGATAATGATAGAGCAATGGCATTTTCAAACTTGTTTATTGCTCTCCGAATATTCTTAACAATTCCAGTAAGCGTTGCTTCTGGAGAGAGATCATTTTCCAGGCTAAAACTAATAAAAAACTGTCTGAGATCGACAATGAATCAGAATAGATTAAATAGTTTACAGATTATGTCGATTGAAAGTGAAGACGCAAGGAAATTAGATTTTCAAACAATTTTAGAAGAAGTTACAGAACAAAAACTTAGAAATATGTAAATTCATGTATTCATATTCCGTGATGTAAATTTATATTCAATAAATGTTTTTGTATTTTGAACATTTTTATTTTTTAATTTATGTAGAAATTTACCTATCTGATGATCCATGACATTTGATTATATATATATATCTGAATTTTATTTAAAGATTTAATCCCCTCTCCTTAGGCAGATAGCCTTAATGTGCTTTGCCATAATGAAATAAACCAAACCATCACACAATGAATGTTTCTTTTATGCGGAAGTGTCCCGTTTTTCAATTTGTATGGAAGTGTCACAAGTCGAAATACTATCAGGGGAGGTTTTAAATGTAAACAAAAAAACACTCCATCTGTAGACCGAAGCCCTCGGAGCAGTGCTTCACTCGCAATGTGGGGTTGGCACCTCCTTTCTTTCTTACCTCCATGGTCTGGCTAGTTATTGTTGCAAATATTGCAAAATTGCATATTTCAGAGAAAATGTAATTTTGATTATTACAGTACAAAAATAGTCTTTTGCATAAATATGTAAATATTTATTATGTTCTCAGGCTGTGTGAGGATGATAGTCGAAGTTCTTGAGTAGGCTACATGAAGGCATTATTGTGAAATGAATATTTAACATGCTAGGTTAAAGTTACTGTTAATATTGAGAAATTGGTACAAAATTATACAATCCATTGTATTTGCTTAGATTTGTTTAAATGAATTTCTTTATTATTTAGTAATATCTGATTCCCATTTTTGTGCTGTGATGAACTATTTTAGCATTTAGTTCTGAATCGTTTTCTATTAGCATCATTTATTTCTATAAATAGGTATTCTAGCAAATATTGAAAAAAATCCTCATTTCAGGGAAAATGTAAATTTGATTATTTCAGTGCACCGGAGAAGTAACTGCATTAAGAGGGTTCGCACGGTTTTTTTAATTATGTAACTTTTGGTATGCATGTTCGGCCACCAGCGGCTGAGATGTAAAGTCTGAACACTGGTAGTTCGGTCGGGGGTCAGAATCAAGCGAATTTGCTGGCTGCATGAGTGTTTCCGCCATTTCGCTCATGCGTAACTTGCATCAGCCAATTACTCTTAGAAAGACATCAGCGAAGACATCTCCCCTTTTAGGCAGGTAGCTAGCTCTCTTATGCTTTGCCATATGTAAAGAAACTAAACTATTTGTTATGTATATTTCTTTTAGAACAAAAATAGCACATAAAGAATTTCTTACTATAAAATGGATTTTACATTTTATCTCAAAAACTACCTATTTTTATGTTTATTTAAAAAATTAAAATTTGTTACAGAAACTTAAAGGAAGATGGGTAAGGGTGGTTTTTGCACCGCCTAGGAAAAATGCTAACTCCGGCGCTGACCAAACTATGCCAGAAAGCAATGGCAAACAAGACATCCAGCAGATAAAGCAATTCTCAATATAATTGGTTTATTATCCCAGACCATGCCAGGAAGCAATGGCAAAGATCAAGTGGCTTAGCAAGTGGAAAATTGAAGTCAACACAGAAAAAAACTATTGCAGTAATGTTCACAAAGAAAATTAATGTTGAAGGAAATGTTACCTTTTACAGCACTCCTATTCTCTGAGCCAAGGAAGTCAAATTACTAATCTTCATTTAATAAGAAAGCCCTCCCCTCACAAAATGCATAATTGCAAAGTTTCCAGCTAGCAAATCTACACTCAGCCCCCTAATCGCTCAAAACAGCGTTTTAGCTATAGATAAAAAATTACTCATTTATAAAGCCAATATTGCATCCCATACTTGCATATGCATGCCTAGTTTGGGGTTAGGTCTGCAAAAGCACACTTTTAAAACTCCAACAGCTTCAAAACATCACACTACGACAAATGGCAAGCTGTCTTTGGTGCTATTCACAGTGAATGTAGAATACCACTTCTAAGAAAATTCTACAATGATATAACCAAGGCAAAAAAACCCCACAATACCAGTTTAAAATTATATCAACTCAGAACACAGGAAAAGGCCTAAAGCCATCCTCAGAGACATACTATAAAGGTTTTTGATTAATGTTTAATTAGTTTAAAAAAGACAAACAATCTCATTAATTCTTCTTTAATTATTACTGCATTGTAATATATCTAATTGTAATATAGTTTAGCACCAAAAATTGGGAAAAATTAAATTTTTATTCCTATCTGTTCACTAATTAATATTAAGGCAGGCTTAATTTAATTTTTCATCATGTCCTCTCCAACCTCATTCACTCACCCATCAATCTAAATTAGCATGGATTGAAAACAGCCTAGGCCCTCCCCCATAGCACACTGTAGATCACACTTAACCCAATAGGATTACTCCTCTGCCAGCCAACAGAAGTTCAGGAAGCTCCTGCCTATACAACCTGACTACGGAAACCATTCAGCCTTGAACACTGGAGGAGAGGGGGAAGAAAAAAGAAGAAAAAGGCTTTTTCTTCTCTTTCCGCCCCTGATTGCCTCTGCTGCTCACACTCGGACTAGCTCTAGGTCTTAACTTCAAAACTCATCATCTTAAAACTGTTACAAACTCTGCCATTACTACTGATTGTTTTCATTTTGCTGCCATTAACTGCTCTTCGAATTTTTATTTTTATGAACTTCAACAACACTTATTTTTCAACATTCATAAAAGGATTAACTTACTACACTGGGAAAAGGCTATGCCCAGGAGCCCACTACAACTGAACATTAATTCACCGAGGAAGGGCATACTCTAAACAAAGCTGTAGATGTCCAATACAAGATTTGCAAATAAAAAAGAAAAGAAAAAAGAAAAAAAGAAAACCTATTCACAATAAATTGTTCCAACAAAGGAAACGACTGTGTGATTTTAGATGACAATTGGATAGTATTAGTATCAGATATTTTATTACATCATACCACTAAGGAATATTTTCTTTTGTGTCAGAAGCTTCTGGCCATCAAAAACTTGTTGCTAAAATAAATTCTGATTTCCAAAGATGCCCTGTTTCTCGTGTAGTTGGCAAATCATGGTTGATGAGCCTTAAAAATGATTTATTTGCCGTCTCTGTGTAGACTAATTAGCAGTGCGTTGGTGTTACTTCAGTTTTTAATTCTTTTTAATTATGTATTAAAATATACAACTTAGTAAACTTAGTTGACATATGGTGGTATTTGAAGTGAAAATAATAATTTTTTTTTTAAATAATATGCTTCGTTGCTTATCTTTTAGAAAATTAAAGACCTAGAATTCTGCAATTCTGAATAAAAATTGAAAATAAAAAACAATTAACACCAACAAAAACTTGAGGTTACATGACAGACAAATTATTACAAATACTAAAAAAGATCATTTCTTTTCATTTTGTTTAACTATATGTTACAGCAGTATTCTTTATTACACGTGGAAAAGTTAGAAACATGAACATATATTTGACTAAAAAACTACGCAACAATTCTGAAATTAGAAGCTTTTCAGCATCATTTCCACTCTAAAACCAAATTTATTGAAATCTAAATTTGTTTTTTCCATTTTCTTTTTCCTAAAAACATTTGTCAACTTTGCAGGATTTCATCAAGTACATATTTGTACAGACTATCCCTCGATTTACACAGTACTTGTTTTACACGATTTTGGTTTTAAACGGTTTAAAAATTAATAAATTTAAAAACCTTGGTAAAATAGTATATTTGGCTGCATAGACGCAAATATATATATTTGAAATCATTTTTGAATCTCATTCCTTTGGTAACACTAGTGGCAACAACAAGGATGGGGATTTCTCGTATTGTAAAAGAGGAATCTCCATAGTATATATATATATCTGTATTTCACAACAGTAAAGCTATTTGGTTCATGTGAACTAGTTCAGTATCAGTTATTTTAGCAGCAAATATTACAACATTTTTATCTACATATTTGAATGATTACTAATAAGTTTTCAACATTTATACGAGGGTTGGAACTTTAATAGTGGCAACTATTTATTTACAAGGAATACAAAAGTAATTCATGTCACCATGTTTTACAGTCCTTCAATATAGTCGCCAGCATTGTGTACAACCCGTTTCCAACGATGTGAAAGTCGCAGAATACCTGTAGCAGCGCCTGTTTTGTTGATAGTTTGAAAGGACCGGTCTACTGCCCCAAGAATCTCAGGAACAGTTTGGAAGCGAGTGCCATGAAGTGGTTCCTTCATCTTAGGAATTAAGTCATAGTCACAAGGGCTTAGATCTGGGGAATATGGTGGATGGTAAAGCACTTCCCAGCCCCATCGCTTGAACAAATCAGTCACAGCTTGCACTGCATGCGGCCGAGCATTATCATGCAAAATGAGAGGAACGTTCTGCAGAAAGTGTCGTCGTTTTTTTCTCAAAGCTGGTCGGAGATTGTGCTCCAAAAATGAGCAGTAATACTGTGCAGTGATGGTTTGCCGTGGGGGAACGATATGCATTAGGATGACACCATCACAGTCGTACACGAGAATCACCATAACTTTCACATTGCTGGGGTTGTGACGAAATTTCGAACGTCGTGGTGACCTGTGATGACGCCATTTGTTTGATTGCTGTTTCAGTTCTGGCTGGTACGATCGGGCCCAAGTCTCATCCAGCGAAATGATACAGCGTAAAAAAGCATCTCCTTCACGCTCATAGCGCTCCAGGTGGGTTTGGGCAGCATCGTATCGTAGCCATTTCTGCATTTCCGTCAATTAATGTGGAACCCGTCGTGAAGCAATTTTTCTGATGGACAGGTGTTCCTTCAGAATGTGCAGCACAGTCGTATGCGCTAATCCTGTTTGTCTGGACAGCTGACGAATCGTTTGGCGGCGATCACTGTCCATTAGTGCGGCAACAGCTTGCACGTCTGCATCGTTGAAACTCGGACGACCTGGCCGCAGCATGTCTGCCATGTTTTGGCATCTTTCATTGAATGCTTTCACCCATCTTTATACTGTTCTGTAAGGCAATGCTGATTTCCCGCAAGCCTCTTGAAGCCCTTGATGACACTGTTGTGCTGTACGACCTCTGGCACATTCAATTTTTATCCAACATCGTTGTTCTTGTTTTGAAAACATCCTGACAACACTTACTTTAGACCGCAAGCTAATACAAGGATCCGTTCTTCACGTCACTCCGCATGCGCGTGACGTAGGCAGGACAAGTCTTTTTGCTGAGAGGTAAGGCAGGTATGTAATTCACATGTGGTATACGCGATATTCTTTGGTTTTGTTGCGTAGCGTTTTTTCAGCTGTGTTGCCACTATTAAAGTTTTAACCCTCGTAGTTTTTGTGGCATTTTTATAATTTACACAAATTTTTCAAAGTTTTATAATGCTAAAAAGATTTTTTAAAAAATCAAAAAATGAAATTAGAAAAAATTAAAATATTAGATTGTCTATGTAACAGAGAAAGAGTAACAAATGTTGCTAAATTTTACTCCATGAATGAAGCCACAATAAGGACAATTAGAAAAAATGAAGACTCTTTTAGAAAAAGGCATAGATATGGGTAGAAGACCAAAATCAAAAATGGATTCCAATTGATACTGATGCTATTAGAAATAAGGCTTTAAAAATTTATAAAGCACTTAAGAATCAGTCACCATCGACTTTGTCAGATGAAAAAAATGTATCTTTTCCCACAAGTCGTGGTTGGTTTGAGAAATTTAAACAAAGGCATTCTTTACATAATCCAAGACTGAAAGGAGAAAGTGCATCTGCTGCTTCAGATGTAGCATAAAAATATCCAGCAAAATTTGCTGAAATCAATTGCCACGAGCTCCTACATTTCTTATCAGATCTTGAATGCTGACGAGTCTGCATTGTTCTGAAAAAAAATGCCTGAAAGAACCTATTTACAGGGTTCATATACATTTCTGCACACGAAAATTAAGGACTTTTAAGGACCATTAATGAAAAAAATTAAGGACCTATGAGCAAATGGGAACTGAATAAATTCAATTAAAAATATTATCTATGCCTGAATTTCACTTTTGTGATACCATCCTAAAAATAAAATAGATCTCTAAGTAGTCTGCATTATTACTAAACATGAATTAATTAACATAATTATTAATAAGTTTGAGAATAAAATAAACTACATACAGTATATTAAGTAGCATTAAATATTTTACACTTACAACAGATGAACTTATTTGAAAGAAGATAAGTGACTTTTTACGTTTTACTCACAGTTAGCTTTATGTTGATTTTTTTAAATGTCAAGTCACGTACTTGGTCAGTCTAGAGGTTTAGTAAATAGCAGGTAGATTTTATGTCAAACGGCACAGGTTAAAATGAGAAGTAAGACCATAATCAGCATGATTCAGAACAAAATACTGAATGTTGTTACTGCTGCTGCTTGTCAAGAGAGAGAGACCTGCTCATTAGAACAAACCTGAAAGGCCTGATGTAGGTTCGCAAGTGTTGAAAGTTAGTCGGGCTCTGTTTGACACAGTTAGTGTCGTACGTTCATGTAGAGTTTCAGGGGTTGTAACCCAGTTAATATACTTTAAGGTTCCAATAAACCATTAAAGCACCAGAGGTGATAAGTTTTTGTATTATTTCAAGTCTCACTAGATGCAAAGAATAAGTTTTACTTGAATTTTTACGTTTTTGTGTTTTATCTTGTAACCACAGTGAGTATTAATGAAAGGCAATAACTCGCTTTAATACGCAGAGATAATTTTTAAGGGTAAGCAGTTAGTTATAAATAATTCAATTAGGTAATTAGATAACCTTAGTCATTTTGTATTTACATGGCCACAATTAAATTTTATTTTTCAACAATATTTGTAAAAAAAGCCCTATTAAAATCAAAATCTAATCAAATTTCGCAGTTTAATGCATGTAATTTATAACACTGATTTTTAAACGATATTAGGATAATTACACATTAAAATCTACAAAACATTTATGTTTTGTAACAACACTCAACAAAATATTTATCCGTCATTTTATTTTGAAGCCTTCCCAAACATTTTGGCTAATTTATATCGATTTCCTTCTCTTTAAGCATCTTTTCTAACAATTAGAGATTTGTCTCAAAATGCAAACCAATGCTCTCGCTAGTTTCTGCATCAACCTAACTGCTTTATCTAACTTGTCAACCTCTCCACAATGTACCTATGAGGGTTTACTTAATCTGGTAAAAGTTAAATAGTTGAAAACCCCCAACTGATGTGAAGCAAACTATCGCTATGTCTGAAAATAACTAAAATATCAGACCAAGGTTTCAATAAGCCTCTTATATAAAAAGAACATAGAATACAAAAGCATATTCTGATGCTAAAATCATTTACAGCTCACTATGACGTAATTAAAGAAGAACAGTCAAATTCAAACTAAAACTGTGGACTAGTGGTCAAAGATTATATAATTTAATTTTAATTTAATCTTGCTCATTAACTCTATCATATGAGGAAATAGAAATGGGAAATTATAGTAAAGGCTGAAATCATAAATAATTGGCTAATTTACATAATAATAACTGCACATTTTCTTTGAAGAATAATTTTCTTCGTCTTTATTATTTTCTTTCTTCAACACGTATCCTTTTCATTTTAGAATTTTTGGATTTAATTAAAGATTTCCGTTATTCTAAAAAACATGAAATGCATTTAGAAGGTATAGAAAATGGCTAATTTCATTTCTTTAGTAATAGGAACATTCAGAAGAACTACATATGGTAAAGGCCGGTTACAGAGCCATTGTAGCAGAATTTTTAGAATTTAGTGGCAGAATTTTTAGAATTTAGTGACACACCGAACAACAAAATCTATAAATGGCACAACTTTTAGAATATAGAACAGGCATTGGAAGCAGAATTTAGGCTCCACAGAGATTGCATCAGGTGGGAAAATGCCTAGTGCCAGCTCTGTGTATGATGCATTAAAACATATTAGATGAATCTTTTAAATTATAAGTTTTCAATTTCTTTATTAATAAAAAAAATCCCTTTCTATAATTTGCCTGCCCATGTGACAAGATTAGAAGCATTTTTGTTATTTTCCATGCTTGTGTCTAGTGAAAAGTAGAGAAAATAAAGGGAAGGTAAACATGTTAAGAAAATGATTCTAGTATCAGGAGTAAAACGTTCAAATATTATGTCTTCATTGTTCTTCCAAACGTTCTCCAAAAATTAAGAAATTCATCGCAAACTTTCAGTAAAATACATCCGTTACGTGTTGATACCATGGAGACATTTTTCATTTTGTTACATATTTCTCGAATCTTCTAGAATCGTGGGTCTATAAATCTTGCTTTCAAATCCTTCTAAACTTTCCAAGCTGCAATGGCTAAAATACTAAAGAAAAATTATCCCTACCAATTCAATAACAGCAAAAAGCCAGAAATATTTTGGAAAAAAAAGGAGGGAAAAAGTATAAAATTAATTTTATAGAGAAAACTGATACATATTCTGAGAATTTTGAATATTCCGAGACAATTACATGGAAAAACTTTTACTATGAAAAAATTAAAAAGAAGATATTTTTAACTAATTAAATAGCTAATTTTGCTTTTGCTAAGAGCCGTTCATAAATTGTGCTTTATAGCATTATACCTACTTTATTTTTCAGAGTCATATATTGTATAAGTTGCCAAAATGAAATTTTATAATATGACAACGAAAATTAAAACTGTTTTATTTTAATGTTACTTTTAATTATAATTTCAATATATTAATATTATTTTAATGAAATATATCAATGTTAGGACGTTTTAAAAAAAATCGTCCAAAAATTCTCAGATCTCGGAATTAAAAAATTTTCTATAGAAACTGATCTTAAAATTGCCAAAATATTGATAAGTCACCAAATTTAGAACCGTTTAATAAAAGAATTCACATCTCCAAAAGCGAAAAGTTGTTTAAGAACTCTTTATTAGAGAAAATGAATTTCGAGATGCTTGTATCTCACTTCTTGCTTAGAAACTCGAATATCCCATCAATTATATTAGAAATAGAAACAAATTATAACCCATAAACCCATTCAAAAGATAACCATATATGCCAGTAAATCGCCGAAAATATTACTCCAAAATGCTAATTCACACTCAAAATGGCAATTGTAAAAAAGAGACAGAAATATCAAATGATTAAAATTAAGGACCTGCTGATTTTGGCCAAAATTAAAGACTTTTAAGGACCAAAAATCAATTTCGAAAAATCTAAGGCCTTTTAAGGACTCTTAAGGACCGTACAAACCTTGTATTTAGCTAAAGCTTGCAAATCAGCTAGTGGTCATAAGGTAGCAAAAAGTCATATAACAATTCTTTTCTGTTGCTATGCTTCAAGGTTATAATGAAACCATTGGTTATTAACAAATCAAAAACACCCCGCTCATTTAAAGGAATAAATATAAATAACCTTCCCATTTATTGGATGGCTAACAGGAAAACATGGTTCACTGCCATAGCATTCAATGAGTGGTTTCTTAACATGTTTGTCCCAGATGTCAATTATTTAAGTAAAAAGGTATTGCTTTTTAAGACTAATGCACCTGGTCATCTTCAAAATTTACAACACAAAAAAGTAGAAATTGTCTTTTTACTCAAAAAACACAACTTCCTTATTACAAGGAGTAATTTGGACTTTTACGACATTGTATATCAAACAAATCTTCAGGTATATTTTAGAAAAAATGGAGAATGATAAATCTCTTACTCTTATGGATGCTTGGAAGAAATTTACAATCTTAGATTATGCTAAGCATGTTAGACTGTCATATACTCAGAATAAACAACCAATGCTCAACGCATGCTTGAAAGCAATATGGCTAGATGCTGCTAAAGATAAGAATGATAGATTACCATTAGAGTATGAATATACTCAGATCACTAAACTGGCTCAAACTATAAAAGGAGAAGGTTTTGAGAATTTAGCTCAAGCAGATATTGAAGAAATAATGGTTGATGAAGAACTAAATGAGGATGAGTTATTAACATGATTCATGAAACAAATAAGCATGAGGAAGACAAATTGGAACCAGCTGCATTCACATCTAGAGTTGCCAGCGTAGGACTTGAATGGGGAAGAAAATGAGGTAATCATTTTTTACAATATGACACAAATGTTGAACAAGCTCTCCGATTCCAATGGGAGCTTAGTAAGTGTTTAAATTAATATGAGGAGATTTACAAAGATTTAGGGGAAAAAAACCTAGGCAATTGTTTATTACGGATTTCACTATGAAGTCTTGTTGAACTGAGATCTCCCCCATTTTGTCATCCATTGAAGCAGAATCTTATCAAGAACACTCAAGTGATGAAAGTGACATCATACCAATCAAGAAGAAAAGACTATAATAGTTCATGAAAGTGATGTCAGTGATTAAACTTATAATAATTTTTTGAGTGATCTTATATTTTCCTAATGTAAAATAAAATAAATATGTACTTCTATTATCTACGTATATTTGTTGTTTTATGAACGAAGTATAACTTAAGACTTATAATATTAAAATAATTTGTTTTATGTAAATAAATAACTAAATTATACACATTTAGTGTGTTTTTTGTTTCACATGGTTTTGCATAGCAAAATCCAAGATTTCGATTTACACGGTTTTGTGCGGAACCTATCTTCTGTGTAAATCAAGAGATAGGTGTACTACTGTTACTGCAAAAAACTCACAAATGAAGCTATTTGTATATAAATAGTAAGAACTTGCTGTTTGAAAGCTGTAGGCTTTAGATGAATGTTTAACCAAAACTTTGAAACTATAGGAAAACATATATCCTTGAAATGATACAAGACAGGAAGTGCTAGAGGGGTGGATCTACAAATGCAAGTACTGTACAAATGTCCAAAATCAACTCTAAATATGAGAATATTTGAAAAAATTTCCTGTTTTCTCAATTCGAGCCACAATTTTTCATAAATGCTACATACTTTCATACACTAACAGGTTACATACTTCTGATGTTTGCTTATTATAATTTATTTAATTGATAACTAAATATACCCGATTATGCTTTCACAAAGCTTGCTAATTTTTTTAAAATAAAATGAAAATAATCATGCAATGCAATAAAAATAGAACATCACTACTAATAACACTATTCACTACTAATACTACTACTAATAACAGGTTGCTCAAAGAGCAAATTATCAAAAATTTAAATTAAATAATTATTTCCTTTTACTCAATTGAATGCACATTTAATTCATAAGCACGTATATGCAGATAAAATAAGTTATGTCAATAAAGTTCTGCAAAAAATAATGAACGTGATCCTATTAGTAAGTGTTGCAACTTTATTTCACATGAAATATTTTCTATATAGTTATTCCTTAAAGGTAGTCTCTGAATAATTAAACCAATTAAATACATGTTCCCCTTTTATTACCAATTAAATTTGTTTTTCTAAATGTACTTGGGTTAGTTGATAAAAGCAAAGTTTTTTTTTAAAATGGCAAGCCAATTTTTAATTGACTTCATACCTAGATACATCATTATACATACATTAATAAAATAAATAAAATTCTAATTAATGTTGGGGCAGTTTCTATTTTGCTGGCATTTACTAAAGAAAATTTCAAAGGTAGTATTTTTGTTATAAATGCTGTTTATGATCATTTAAGATAAAAAAAAAAAGAGATTATTTTGTAAGTATTCATCAATAATATTTCTTCCAATTTATATTTTAAGAAATGCCATTATAGCCATATTACACCAAAGTAAAAAAAAAAAAAAATTATCACCCCACTGAAACTTTCTATGGATTAAAAAAGTACAGTTATGCGTATATAATATGAACACAGGAATAAATTGTATTAAAACTCAAATTTATTTGTAAATTGTTCTCTAAACTTATGCTTTAGATCTGAAATATTGTTTACACTAGCTTTTAGAAATAGCCATTCATGTATTAAAGAATTAAAAATTAACAATTATGTCAGGATATGATATATTTGCTTGAACATTTAACTGCATTATTTTTATACAAATTTGATGCTCTCAAAATCTATTGGGTTACTTTAATTTTGCAGTGGAAAAATAATATAATCCTACATTTTGAAACTATAAAAATTATATTTGATTTATTTATTAGATTAATTGTTGCAAAATATCTGAAATTCACAGAATTTTATAAAATAATGTAGCCATGACTGTTAACCTAATTTTACATCAAATATTTCGATAATTATACATGAGCAAATAAATACTGTTAAAACATTTAGATGTTTAACATTTAAACAGTTATTTAATTCATCCTTATTGCTTTATATTAAATTATTGTTTATGCACGATTATTATTGTTTATGTTGCATTCCTGTACAAGTTTATGCAATTTGGAGTCAATAACGACAATGAAGTTAGAATATATTTGCCAACATTACTCAGGGCAGCTCCAAAAACATGTTTACAGTCATCAAAAAACTGCAACAAGCAGACTGAAACAATCAGCAACACAGCCATCAGGCTATAACAGTGAAGACAGCTTCACGGCAAGGCACTAGAGTACAGCTCCCGACTCGGTTCCGTCTTCTCGGAACTCGACGCACTGTCGAGACTCTCCACACTACAACCCGTAATGCACTCCATGATAAGCACTAGAGTACAGCTCCTGACTCAGTTCAGTCGTTCTCGCAGATAAAACTCGATGATGCACTAACTTGCACCTTACTAAGAGACTCTCTCTATGCACTCGACAATCAATTCAATACTACATTGAAGATCAACTCAATAGACTCAAGACACTACTGCTACTCTGCGTACAGGCAGGGTTTATATAGCTTTTAGCCAGCATTCGAGAACATTCTGGGTCAAACCAGTAAGAACTCGTTCTAAATGGTTCTCCATCCGTCTACAGCATATTGCCAATTTCGCTGCCAGATGTCGCCAAATGGGCAATTTCTCACCAACAGTCAATTTTTAAATGTGTTCTGTTTTCAGGCTTTTATAATAATTATGTATTACCCTGACCTTTACTCTTCTGCAGAATTTCAACATCTAATCTTAAAAAAATTAAATTCTTTATCAAGCATATTACAAATATTGGAAGAAAAGGTGGACTTGCTGAAAACTCCTCACTGTGCAATTGAAGCTCAACCAAAAAAATCAGAATTAAATATATTCCCATTGAAAAACAAATTAGAACTTCGAATTTTAGAAGAAATGTTTCTCAACAACATAGCTCCTGTGATATTGTAAAATAATTTTTTACATTAATCTTAACAGTTTCTTTTGTTTACTTTTTGCACACATTTTTATTTTATAAAGTAATTTCTGTTACATTTTTACATAAACTGAAATTTTATATTTCTGTATTATTTTATTTTCTTTACATAAAAACTAATTGCATAAAATGTAGTAAAATACAAATATGGAATTTAAAGCAATGAAAACATTATGATTTTATAAATAAGTTTCCATTACATTTGCATTTTATTTTGAAGAAAATTAAATTTCTTGAGTGTTCTGTGAAGTTGAAATAATTTTCTTAAAGGACAGAATAAGATATCCTGTTGCTTATGAATTTACATATTAAAGTGAATTTTTATTTTTAGATCAACAAATTAAAATATATTAATGGTAAAGGAGACTACCAAATCGTAACGAATATTTTGAAGTGATGTCGGACACACTAGCTTAAGAGTACAGTTGGGTAGGTGCCAAAAAAAAAAGAAGGCATTTAAATTCCTGAAGTTATAGATTATTTTACATAAGTCAACATTTATAAATAGCGCGTCAGTCCACAAGTTCGTGCGCATTAAGACTATACGTGGAATTCACTATGATGCATTTTTTAAAACAATATAATTTTGAGCCTGTGGAAACTTGTCATCGTTTCACTAACATATTATTCAGTTCATCACCAACTTTTGTAAATATCGAACGCATTTTAGTACCCATAGAAGATGAATATAGATAATCAGTACAAACGTGGTGTGCTACATTTTTTATTTTCGTATGGTGAATCTGCCAGGTTTGCAGTGATAAAAATTAATATTGCACATGGTATATAATATTGAATTGCATATATATATTGAATTATAATATTGAATTAATATTGCACATTAATATTGCAATATTCCAAAGATTCCAGAGAGATTTTAATAACTGAAAGAGTGTAACTTTTTACTGAATCAATAAAACGCTTTTCTGCTGTTACCAATTTTATTGGAGGAGCTGTCTGAAATACTGCTATTGCAACATTATACTGATTAAACTAATGTAACGTTGTGTGACACCCATCCTTAAAGCAGCGATTCTCAACATGTGGTACATAAGAGAAAAATAGGTGGTATGCTAAGAAACAAAGTTAAAAAATTCTGTGAAGAAAAAAAAGAACAATTGATCGAAAATTCCTGTGATTGAACTTCAACTGAAGGTTTCACAACTTTTGGCTGAACCAAAAAAAAAAAATTAAAAGCATTTCAAATACAGCTATTAAATTTTTATTGCCTTTTCGCACAACCTATTTGCATAAACAAGGATTTTCTTCCATGTTTTATTTGAAAAATAAATACAGAACAAAATTAAAAGTGGATCGCACTTAAAGCTAAGTAAAATAAGGCCAGACATAAAGAAATTGATCTCTCTTAAAAAGGCCCAAATTTTGCACTAAATTTTAGAATTTAAGTATGTAATTTAACTTAAATTTTAATAAGTAAAATGGTAACCAATTTTTAATCTAATATTTTTATGTGTGCCTATTTAATACAAATAGCCAATAGCTTGTGCAAATGGCAAAATGTATATTTTTGTATTTCTATTGAGAAATCGAAAACTTATTATTGTAAAATGTACTGGTTGTACTAAGGTTTTTCAATTTTTGTTTAGATGGTATGTGTTAGTCAAAAGGTTGAGAACCGCTGCTTTAAAGCAATTAAATTTATGTCACTTTGTGAAGTTATACAAAAGTCGCAGTGTGACATAACATCATTATCGCAGCATGACTTTACTACCACACTCAAAGAGAAAGAAGCAACAAAAAAAGAAGCCAAGAGAAAAAATTCATATCTTACCTCTCCGTCTGCACACCTGGAAGGCGGTTTTGCCCATGTCTTCCTGTGCGCTGCACATTTCTATAATAAACAAAAGTAGGTACAATTTTATTACTGAGACCATAACAAACTACAGTGACTGTACATGCATAAAAGCCCCAAATCTGGCACACACATCCATTTAAATCATAAATTGACATACAAATAAATTTACCAAACTACTGGTTTAATTTTTAAACTTTTTAATAGCGCATCAAGATTTATCTATTTAGAAATTGCCTAAAGATAAAAATTTTGCAATAAATTTTTACAAAGAAAAGGCATCATTCATGATAGTATGTGTGTGTGATTATGACAAAGCCTCGAGGGCTATCTGCCTAAGGGGAGGGATGCCTTTGTGGAGGACTTTCTAAGGGAAACTGGCTTGTATACACGTTACACATGGGGAAAACCATGAAAATGCCTATGCAGCCAGCCCGTTCGTGGGATTCGAACCTCGGACCGACTACCAGTGTTCAGCGACTCCACCGCTCAGCTGCAGGTGGGCCTCATTCATGATAGAAAATTAGGTTTAAACTATAGTCCAAGAACCATGAGAGGAAACTATTTCGTCGATGATTCAACAACAAAATGGTACTTTTA
The DNA here is from genome assembly GCF_044657685.1 of Stegodyphus dumicola. Classification (NCBI taxonomy): domain Eukaryota; kingdom Metazoa; phylum Arthropoda; class Arachnida; order Araneae; family Eresidae; genus Stegodyphus; species Stegodyphus dumicola. The sequence continues at coordinate 289,222,401 of NC_140769.1, read as the reverse complement.
ACCTTCTAGGTGTTACCTATGAATTATTCCTTAATGAAAGATGGCTTTCCAACTCATTACAAGCAGAATACTCTTGTCAGATTATGATAGATACGGAATCGTTTCGAATGATTTTTTCTGCGTTACAATTTGATTCTCGAAATCACTAGGAATAGAATATTCCAACCTCCTGATGCACTCAATTGGTAGTGTGGAAATAGCAATCGTTAGAGAAAGATGTTACAGTGTGAGGTTCATAAATAAAAACCTCGTATCCAGCCACACTATCCGCTGACCTGAGGGCGATTTTCATGCCGAAACCGAAAAATACTGAAAAGTCTTCGACCGAAAACTTTGTGTATGCAAAAAATTTGTGAAACAAAATTTCCCATGAATTACTTTTAAAGAAATTAATATAACTTAATTTACAAATAATTTCTTTTAGCATGGAATAAATACTTGAACAGGTATCTTATAATTACATGAAATAACGTAATCTCTAAAGGTATTGTTGTATACAATATAAATATTTGTTATTTTATGAAATAACAGTGTCTGGGAGACCACTCAAATATCCTGTAGAATTTTAACAAATTATTTTACAGGATACAAATATGCATCTGTTTTTTATGAATATGTGAAATTCACGCAAATAAAATTAAGGATTATGAAATTTATTTTAATATAACTTTGCAAAAAGAGTTTTATAAAAATAAAATAATGTAAGCGCAAACCATGTAATTGAAAAGTTATGAGAACCTTGGGTTCAGTACCCACCCCTAAAAAATGAATAAATAAATAATGAAAGCAATTTCAGATTTTATAGGATAAAAATTAGGTCCAAACGGGCACTTTTTTTCATTTACAGACACATACATGCTTCGAGAGCATTTGGGCTAATGCTACTTTGGACTAAAAGTATTTAAAAGCTACATATTACAGTCAAAAGTCGTTAATTCGGACACCCATAATTCGGAATGATCTATAATCCGGACATCAAAACTAAAAACTTTCTGCGCATGCGCCGCGTTGACACATGCGCAGAGGCGTTCACGCGTGCGCGTAAGACCTTTTACGACTGCGCATATGAGTGTGCGCAAGTGCAGAATACGTTTTCGCGTGCGCATATTATGTATAATGGACGTATAAGCTAAAATTATCTATTTCAGTTAATGTTGATGATTGCATTGTTCCTTTATTTTCGAATTGCATCCGGCTTATTATTTTTTGCAGACTGTAAATGCAATTTTATAAAAGTAAGCTTAAACTTTCGATTATATCAAATAGAATTTCCGATATATATTTGTTAATATGTAAAGGATCTAAAGCTAAAGTATGTTTTGAAATCTGAAATCTGTTTATCAATTTCACGCTGCTCGGCGGCGGGCGCGTAATGAATTGGAAGTTGATTTGTTAGCACTATCCTTATCTTCAGCGCAGATGTTTTTATTTTATTTGGCTTATAATTCCTTACCAAATGTAGTATTTCATCTCGATATGCTCCGTCTTTGATATGATTTAAAACAAGTTTCTCGTCATTATAATTCGCTTCCGATAGCGAAGAAAAGTGACAGAGGTTATTGAAAACAAAAAAATTTCGATTGACAAATTAGTCGGTGTTCGTGACACAGCAATTATAGGACTTGAACGGCGGAACTTTGTAACTGAACAAGAAATTATGTCTGTTTAATAGAATTAAAGAGAAAGTATTATCACATGAAACGAAGCAAAACTTAAACAACTTACATTGAAAGAAATGTTTAATAAAGTAAACAAATAAATATTAAGCTTTTTCTTTTTGCAAATTTTGATACCCTTTAGATCATAATTGTTCTTTATTTCATAAATTACGGTTTCATATTTTTAATTTTAGAATTTCTGCATGGCATCTTACGAGATTTAAACTGATGATCTATAATCCGGAAAAATCGATAATCCGGAACCGCCGAAGTCCCGAGGAGTACGGATTAACGACTTTTGACTGTATTAGAATTTCAGACAAAGTGTTTTGCACACTTAAAATAAAAATGTTTTTATTAATTACATTGCTTGCTTTAAAACTATGTTTCTTAATCAAAAATTCATTAAATTTTTATAAAACTTAAAATAATACATTTATAAAAGAGCCTGAGGCAATTTATTACAATTAATTAATTTGTTTAATTTCCTTACTAAGTTTGATCTTTTAATTTCTATTTAACTACTTTTATTAAACTTCAATTTACAATATAAAATTAGTTAAAATTTTTACAAAATATAAAATAATAACGCTGCTAGCTTTAAAACTATGATTTTTAATCAAAAATTCATTAAATTTTTCCAAAATATAAAACAGACAATAAAAATATGATAAATTCCAAATGCCAAATTCAGGCTTTTCAAGTGCCCATGTTCGGGTGGAGGACTATGTTATCCAAAATTTAAGGACTATAAGCAACATTATTTTTCCACAATGCAAAAACATATGTATGTTCATGCAAATTCTCATTATTTAGTTTCTTTAAATATGATACAGGGTGATAATATTTGGTGGGAACAATTTGAAAAGTGATTCGGACAATTAAAAGTGACTTGACACAAAATTTGAAACTAATAGCTCTTCTGGACTAATTCCCATTTGGGCTTTAGAAAAAAATTATAAAATTAAAAACATTAAAATAAAAGCTGTATAATCTGGAAAAATAGATAATCCGGAATCGCCGAGGAGTCCGGATTAACGACTTTTGACTGTATATTAATAAGTTGCCAAAATGAAACTTTATAATATGACAGCGTAAAATAAAAATATTTTATTTTAATGTTATTTTTTTAACTTAATTTCAATATATTACCTTTATTTTAATGGAATTAATCAATGTTACAATATTTTTAAAAAAATCGTCGAAAAATTTTCAGATATCGGAATTAAAAAGTTTCTACAGAAACTGATCTAAAATCAGCAAAATGTTGAAAAGTTGCCAAATTTAGAACCGTTTTGTAAAAGAAGAGCTCTTTATTAAAAAAAATTAATTTCAAAATGCTTATGTTTCACTTCTTGCTTAGAAACTCGAGAACCCCATCATTTATATTAGAAATAGAAACAAATTATAACTCATGAACCCATTCAAAAGATTACCATATATACATCAGTGAAACCACCAAAAACATTCCTCCAAAATGCTAATTCACACTCAAAATGACAGTCATAAAAACAGACAGAAATTTCCTTAATTAACTAAAAATTAAGGACCTTTTGCTGATTTTGGCCAAAATTAAGGACTTTTAAGGACCAAAAATCAATTGCAAAAAGGACTTTTAAGTGCCGTACGAACCTGAGTCAAGAGTACTTTGTGGTTCTTCATTATTTATCTAGTATTGTTAAAGGGTTAATCAAACTACAAAGTGTTCGAGAACGCCTGTTAACAAACTTAAAAGTTATTTTACATTTGATCTTCTTTTTAAAACAATAACAATAAAAAGGTATGTTGAAAATAATGAAAGTATATATTTTCTAATTCATAAATATTTATGTTCCAGTGGCAGCTAAATTTCAATACCGTAGTTTTTTTCTCATTTGTTACATCTTATTTTCATGTCTTACGAATAGTAAGGTACTCAAGTTTGAACTAGAATTTTCATAAAATAACATTTAAACGGTTGGATATCAAAATGTTATGTTTGCCTTTTAACAACGATTACCCTTCAGAGAGATTTGTTGGTGTTAAAATTTATTTTTACACTATTTGGTTTCATTTAAGAGCTTTTTAAAGAGTTTATTACTTAGCGGCATTTTTAATGCAAAATACCACAGCCAAGTTACAAATTTACTTGTTTCGTTCGGGATCTAACTTAATTGTAACTGCTTCCAGACTTGGAATTCCGCAACAGAAATAAAGGAAAAAAAGTGTTTGGCATAACATTAAGACCATTTAATTCTTAGAAATAACTATTACATAGTTTCTTATAGATAATCTCTGTTTTCCTTTGAAAGTTTATGCATTCAACACTTTGCAATGTTAACTGCCACCAGTGTCGATGCATTTCTTCAGAAGATGAACTCGGTAATGTAATACTCATCTCACAAGACAGTAGACAAATTCCATAGAAAGATATTTTTATGGTTGATCTTTACATTACGGTAACTGGTAGTTTGGCGACATTTTGGAGGCGATAAAGGTTACTACCTGGGACTTTGGTAATAATGTGAGCAGTACTGAGTTCCGATTACGCATTATTTTGTGTGGGGGAAATGAGAGATCATGGGATATGTCATGTGATATTAATGGACAAATTACGGTTCTTTAATCAGAAAAGGGGGAAATCGGGAAAAAATCTGGAAATTTTGTATTTGGCTTTATTCTGTGTTGTGTGAAATAGTGTTTGTGAATTTTTGGATCCCATGGCCGTAAGTAAAGTGAATTCGAAATGGGTATTTAGTGGTATTGAAAAGGATAGTAAGAAATGTTTTTTAAGGTTGTGTGAGAGAGAAATAAACATGTTTTATTATGTTATTTATTTTACCTGGTATCTTGCTTTGAAAGATAAGTATGATTTTAAAGATTCTGAAAGAGAATGAAGAAAAGTGTATCCGCCACGTAATGAAGATTCTGAAGGAGATTAGGTAAGTTAGTATTTTTAATTATTTTTATGCATTGTTGGAAATGTAAGGTGGAAAGGAATTTGGTATTATTGGGAAAATTGTTATTAGCAATGATTTAGTTTAAAGTAATTAGGATTGTAAGGTAATTTTTATTAATTGAATGTATGTGCTCATGTATATTTTAAGTGGTGTTTTTGAATTTAATTATATTTTAATGAAATGATAGTTATTTTGTGAATTTTATACTTGTAGGAATTTGGTGTATGTTTAAGTTGAAATAAATGTGCATGGAAATAATTTAAATATTAGATAATAAATATTTGTAATGCTTCATGTATAAATTCGTTGGTGACGTGTATAATGTAATAGATGATTTAGAGGTAAAAGTTTTTGGATATTTTATTTATTTTATATGTGGGAATGTTCATATTTGTAAAGGGTAAATACTTTTTCGCGATCATGTAATTTCATATATGTTCTTTTTACCGGGTTTAAAGATTGAGAAAATTGTCATGTATTTTCGTGAAATTTTTTTAATTTATGAGATAAAAGCAGTGTACATGGATATAGTGAAGAGTGTGCGCAATGCCATTTTTGTGCAATTCTGGGATGTTTTTTTAAGTAAAAATAAGTGGACGTGTACATGGTTCAGTGATATTTTAATGAAATGATAGTTATTTTGTGAATTTTATGCTTGTAGGAATTTGGTTTACGTTTAAGTTGAAATAAACGTGCATGGAAATAATTTAAATATTTGATACTAAATATTTGTAATGCTTCATGTATGAATTCGTTGGTGACGTGTATAATGTAATAGATGATTTAGAGGTGAAAGTTTTTGGATATTTTATTTATTTTATATGTGGAAATGTTCATATTTGTAAAGGGTAAATACTTTTTCGCGATCAGGTAATTTCATATATGTTCTTTTTACCGGGTTTAAAGATTGAGAAAATTGTCATGTATTTTCGTGAAATTTTTTGCGCAATGCCATTTTTGTGCAATTCTGGGATGTTTTTTTAAGTAAAAATAAGTCGGCGTGTACATGGTTTATGTGTATGTGTTATTTTGAAAAACGTGTAAGGTGTATGGTATTTTGCACTTTTTCCGAATTTTGCAGTGAATATTTGTCATGATTAAGCAGTTTTGTTTGATAAAATTTCTAGCATAAGTGTAATTCGGCTAGTAGATTGTTGGAAGAAGTGTTCAGTAGATAAGAAGAAAAAAAAACATGTCTTTACTTCGTGAAGACAAAATGGCGGCGGGGGAAAAAAAATAGAGGGTTGCTGTAGGGGAGTTGGTCGCCAAATTTTCGCCAAAAAATCGCCAAGTTACCGTAATGTAAAGATCAACCATTTTTATTTTTGATGATGATGCTTAAATTTTAATATTTGAACATGCAGAATATTTAAGCTTAATGTTATTTTTGATAGAACAATATCTTTATATTTGAATTACATATATAGTACTGGTAACATACAGCTATTTAACGTAATATTAAAGCTAAGAAATTAACAAGATTTCATTTTATGGTCAACAATGTAACTCTGATAAAGTATCAAACTTGCTTGCAATTATTGATTGAATATTCCCCTTTATTAAATATTGATAAATCTTAATTTGTAACAATATTAGTTCTTAAACACCTTATAATCGTAGCCCCTTAATAGGTATTCTTACAGCACCAAATCAAAATTATTTTATTTTAGAATTGATAACCACTAAACGCATTAAGTATACTATATATATCTCTGAAGTTATGATGCCAAAATCTAAATCTAGATCTTCAAGTATATGTTTTTTCTGATGTTACTTCATTACATGATGATGTTCATCTAACAATAAACTTTGCCTCTACACAAGTTTTCAGCCTAATTTTACTTATTTGCTACAAGATTGCATCTACGTACATAAGAAACTTTTTTTTCCCAAATTCAAGCAACTAAGAACAAATTTGCTTTCCTGTTTACGTAAAAAACTTGGTGCAGAATGTAAACAAACCCTGCTATCACATTTATGCTAAAACCTCACCTCCTCAAATGCTTGAAATTGATAGAACTTTACTGATTCATTAATACTTATCTACCAATCTGCAACTAACTTCATGTTTTGCAAATTCGCAATATTTTTCATAATCTGGAACTGCCATTTAATTACCTATTCATTATCATTTGCTATCATTTACCTCACCCTTCATCGACCACCAAATATCCTGGGATGCCAGACTCTAATGTTTATGGCCTATTTTGGCGGTGCTCTGCACACTACTTCATCACTACAAATGCTCAACCTAAATTAATACAAGTGAACAGCCTTAAGACTAGGTACTTGTTTCTAATGAAATCATTTGATTCGACAGAGCCACTGCAATTCGATAAACTGCTCCACCTCTTCAACATAACATAGTTCCCAATAAAAGAATGGCTGAAGATGATAGAATGATAACCAAAGAAGACCAGATGCAACAAATTTTAGAATACAATAACTGTTTCAATTTACTCAAAAGAGGTAATAGTATGTTATGTCTCCCCTAACTGGGATTATTTGAGGTGCCTGTAATAGCGAAATACAATTCCTGCTGAAACAGGCATGTCAAAAGTATCAAAGTAACAAGGAAAAATAAGTGCAATATCATAAAACTGCATAGCCCAACAGACAACTCAAGAATTAGTTCAGAAATTATTATTTTAAATAAATACTTGTCTACAATATTAATTTTTGCCAATGAAGATATTGTTTGAATCTCAATAAATATAAACCAAGAACAAATTATTATAACATCATTCTATTCTTCAGCAGCTGAAAATCTTGAAAGCAACCTACTAATACTGTCTTCAATATTTAAAGAACTCCATAATAAATTGGTGAAGCAACATCATACAACAGGGTTTCTTAAACTGTGGGTCACCAAAAATTTTAGCAGTTTTGATATTTCTTATTATAATAATTTTACAGTAACCAAACATTTTTACAAAATTTATCTGAAAATAGATAAAGATAAGACGGTTAAAGTGCAGAATCGCCCACTTATTTGTTTGATGCTTTCTACAAGAGCAAGAATGGGATTTTTGTCAATTTTCTTTGACTTTTGAAGTGAAAATAGGTAGATGTGTACAACATCGATAAAGTAAAGGGAATGCACAAAGCCATTTTTGTGCAATTCTGGGACTTTTTTTAAATGATAACAGGACGATGCGCACATGGATACGCCGAGTATGTGCAATTCTTAAAAACGCGCCAAGCGGTGGGCGATTCTGCACTTTCCCCGACAAGACAATACAGACAAAGAAAAAAGGTAAACGTTTCGACGCATTCTTTTTATAACAGAAACGCTCATTTTAATTGCTTTGCACGCGAGGCTGTCATTTCGTCTGTTACTTATTTAAAATTTTCACATTGTTCTATGTCAATTATATCGTCAAATTCCTCACGATCTTTTATCCAACTAAACTTGAACTAAAACTGTTATCTAAAACATTTCAACTATATCTCTAATAGGCCTGTATTATATATGAACCTTATTATTTAAGAACTTTATTAAGAGTTTAATTTGAAACCAGAATTTGAATTTGCTAGATTTGGGACGTTGTTTTAAATGGGCACGTTTGCTGTTTGTTCAAACTGTTAAATCCATAGCGCTATCAAAAAAGGAATTAAAAAATTAAACCAGTATTTATGGTGACTTACATCTTACACAATTTGAAATTAGCCAAAGCCGCCTTTAGGATGCTTTGAATCAGCGGGTTCGCGAGATTTGGCGCGCTGTTTAATGAGCGCATTTGCTAGATTTGGCGCATTTGCGCATGCATTTTCCCTTCAATTTTTTTACGGTCGCCGAAACGAAATTGTACCATACAACGTTATTGTAAGACACAACAATATATAATTATACCCCCCAAAAAAAATAATAATAATAAAATCTGAAAGGTTTCAGATTTTAAATCATGTCCAATGGGGCGTTATTAATATTTTGTGTGTTACCTTTATTTATTAAATATCATATTCAGTTCAACAGCAATATCGCAATATAATTCTGCGCTTTAACCAGCATATATTTAGAATTTCCGATACAGAATCTCAAGCGTTGGAGATTAATTTTTTTTTTCCCCCTCCGTACAGTGTCGCCATTGCAAAAACCGGCAACGATGAAAAAAAGAATTAAACGAAATAAATAGTATAACAATATAAATACGTAAATAGATAAAAATTCCCTTACCTGGAGCTCTTTCTAGGTGGGCTCATGATGCGATATATATATACAAATTTATGATAATATAAAACACGAATAGATAAATTTAATATAATATAAATAATATAGATAAATATTAGTTAAATATAATACAAAAAAATTAAATATATAAGATAAAAAGTTATAATATAAAAAGTTTAAAAAGCTAAGTATAAAAAAAGTTAAGTATAAAAAAGTTTGAAAATAGATAATCAGATAAATTTTAATCGCCTGGTCGTGATGAATATCTCGAACCAGAATGAGCATAAATTCTTTCTGCGTTTCCAAAGTCACTCGCAAATGTCAATCAAATATCCCTTCTTTCTTTCCAGCCAATCAGAAAATTTAGTTAAGAATAGCAGTAAATTTTATTGGATGGAGCATTTTTTGTTAGCATTTTTCGAACAATTTGAATTAATGCAGGTGGTTTTTTTGTTTTTAAAATAAACACTTGCGTTTTCGAATAAGTAACAGATACTTTTATAAACAGAACAAACTGGGGCTGAAAACTTTTCGCACCTGCTCTGCTAACTATCGACTAAATAACTTTTTTATTTATTTACTCAATAGATGGCGCTAGGAGTTCCCGTATATGCTGTTTGCTCTTTTCGCCACGCATTTCTTGTTTTATGCATAAAAAGTTCTTAATTTTCGTGTTGCGTTAAGCACTTAATTTTATATTACCGCCAATGCCCTTACAAACTACCCCAAATTATTTACCAGCGAATTTACATTAAGGTTTATATTTGGGGCCCACACGTTTGTTTTCACGTAGATTTTCAGCTAGTAACGCAAAAGTGTTAATTCTTTATTTACAGTCAACGACTTAGATAGAACCAAGTAAACTGAACTTCAGTTTTAGGCCAAGGAAATGATTTAATTAGCTATTCGAGGGGGGGGATGTGTGATTGTAACGAATATATTGGCTCTGACTCCAAATTAATCTTTATTTTTACAACTCTGTTTCATCAAATAACGTCAATCCATGTTTTAAGTCAAAAGTAATCTTTATTTCGTTTTTTAGCAAAATGTAAACAACTCTTTAGAACAATATCATTAATAATCTCTTGTTGCCATTCCAAGAACAACAAAAGTTGAATAAACTCTTTGTTGCCATTCTGTAAACAACAAAAAACAAATAAAACGATATTAATCAGTATTTAAAGATTCTGTATAAGTTCAAGCCACAACAGTACTCCCTTCCCAGTAACTAAGTTACGGTAGAGCATAATGTTACCTTTAAAACACACTATTTACAAAAAATAAATAAATAAATAAATAAAACGATATTAATCAGTATTTAAAGTTTCTGTATAAGTTCAAGCCACAACAAATATATAATAAATGATGTGAAAAATATACTGCAAGCGCACTTTAATGTGATCACGTTTGTCCATAACTATTTTGGTATCGTAATAATCATGATGGTATCATAATAACACTAAACGCTGAGAAAAATTTGCCCTTCAAAACAGAAATAGAATTTAACTAATTTAATATAAATATGATCAGTAATATATCTTGCATAAAATTCTAAACACGAAAAGACTGTTCACATTTATGAAGGGTTCATATGTTTCTGAAAATTATTTGACCGATGCAGTGCCTAATCTTAATATTCGGAGGACATCCCTCGCTGAAGGAAAACATGCTAATAATGCAAAAACTTTAACCCTAAATGGTTCCAAAAGGGCTTTCAGTGTCGAAACACGATTTTGAGTTGTTTCACTTTTCATTCGAGTCAGTTGCCATTTGGAAAAACGACTGTTATTATTTGACAGTCGTTTCTCCATTCTGTTATTAATTATTTCCCTTCTGTTATTAATTAATAAATTAAAGTATTTAAAAGCATGTAAGATATTTTTTTTCCTGCTCTGAGCATACCTTAGTTATTATACTTAAAGAAATTAAATAATGAAGAATCTGCATGAATATATGTATGTTTTTCGCGTTGTGAAAAACAATGGTACTTAAAAGTCAACAAATTTTGAATAACGTGGTCCTCCACCCGAATATGGGCACCTGGAAGTTCGATTTTGGAATTTGTTATATTGTCTGCTTCATATTTTGGAACACTTTTAACGAATTTTTGATTAATAAACTCAACGATTTCAAAACGAGAAGTAGAAACAATAACAGAAAAAAAAAATTATCCCGCGCGCGTGAGACTGTCTGTTGGACACTGCTAAGGCCTGGTCATTTTACTATGGGAGGCACCTAACGGGTGGCCATCATTGCCTCTTATGAAGGGACATACAATTTACATCCATGCTTTCTCCGAGATTCGAGCCCAGGCCCTTCGGTACGGCAGTCAGAGTCACTACCCACTTCCCCGTCAGGACGGCACCTTAGCTGAATTAATGTTTTTGTTTTGTTAAATTACTGCAAAGCACGCGAGGGCTATCTGCCTGATAGAAGGAATGCCTTTGTGGAGGGCTTCCGAAGTGAAATTGGCTCGTATACACGTTAGACATGTCGAAAACTACGAAAACGCGCATGCAGTCAGCTCTTTCGCCGGGACTCAAACCCCGGACCGAACTACCAGTGTTCAGCGTTTTTACCGCTCGGCAGCTGTTCAAACTTCCTACGTTAAAATCAGGGGCGTAGCTAGAGGGGGGCAAGGGGGGCATCTGTCTCTGGGCGCAGAATCCAAGGGGCGCCAAACTGATGTTACCACATTTTAGAATTAAATGTTTTCCATCCTTGGCAAGCAGTAGGGGCGCGAAATCTTCAGTTGTCCCTGGGCGCTGAAAACCCTAGCTACGACTCTGGTTAAAATTTAACTGCTATGAATAAGATTGGCGTGATTTTTAAGCATTGACACGGGATGTTTATATGCTACATTTAAAATGGTTTATTTTACTCTAATTAAAATAAATAAATAAATAAATAAAGTTTGAGAAATCTAAAAAACAAATAATAGGAAAGGTGCTTACATCTTTTTTATGCCTTTATGTTGATTTTTACTTCCTTAATTATATCCTGTTCTTCTTTCACATTATTATAAAACTGGGCACAAGTCATTTTAAAATTATAATACATCAAAATTGCTTCAACTGTCTCCACTACATTTAAAATGGTTCATATGCTACATTTAAAATGTTTTATATGCTACATTTAAAATGGCCTCTGATAAAAAATCAATAAAGTGTGAGAAATCTAGAAAAACGAATAATAGAAAAAATGTAAGACTAATCTTTTTTATGCCTTTTATTAAGACATAAAAAATTAGATTAACTAAGACATTTTTTTTAATGCCTTTACTGCCTTTACTTTAGACTAACCTTTTTTATTTCTTTTTATGCCTTTTTTTTATGTCGATTTTTACTTCCTTAATTATATTCTGTTCTTCTTTCACATAATTATAAAACTGGGCACAAGTAATTTTAAAATTATAATACATCAAAATTGCTTCAACTGTCTCCACTACAAATTTTTTACTTTTATCCGATTATTGAAGACCATTAGGGAAAATAGTGTCTCGAAACTTGCATTGTGGGCTGGTATGGCAAATGCACGTACAGTGTTCGATACAATGTACGTTTTTGCATAGCTTTATTAGATACGATTTCCGATCAATATGCTTATTTGTATCTGCAAGAAACTTAGCCATTTTCAAAGTAGCTACCACAGTTTTAAATGGTAACTCTGTTTTCCCTTATTAATCTTAGTTATGATATGGCAACCCTAGCTACTTAGAAAACATTCGGAACGAAAAAGCAGATGGAATGAAATTCATGACTCACAAAAATTCGCTTCAGTTGGGAGTGTTTTAAAAAGCAGCTGCAAAGTCCACGAACAACGTCTATTTTTCTACTTTGGCGCCTAGCGAAAAATGCAGTGTTCAACAGAATTTTGTTCGTAGTTGTTGTTATTACTAAGATATCTGCGTTCGTTAAAGATCCCACGCTCTAAAGTAGGAATCTTCAACCTTTCGTACCCAACAGCCATATCAATTAATTCACAAAGATCCCCTGGCCACGTGTCTGTCAAAAAAATCTTGTAGTCGGAAAATTTTATACAAAAAAAGGAAGGTTTCTTTTACAAGACATTTCATTCTAAGCGAAGAGATAGTGTTACAGATTTGTATATGTATACATTGGTCCCAAAAAGTCAATGCAAAGGTCGGAAATTGAATTAAAATATTTTGAAAATTTTTTTAATTATGAAAAAAAAAAGTATAAAGATGGCTGTACAGAACGATATTACAAAATGCATTTACAATAAAAAGTAAAAATTAAAAAAAAAAAAAAAAAAAACTTGCATTACTCGGAGATGGTAGTTACTTTGGTTTCAGTGTGAAATTTGACATTGTTTTTACTTGATTAAAGCTTCAATATCCGGTTTAATCTGTGTTGTTGCAATTCGTAAAAGTTTTCTCCAAATGTCGCTCTGTCAGCCGTGTTCTTGTTTTTGATTTTTTGATTTTCATTTTACTGAAACGCTGTTCACATATGTAGGCACTGCCAAAGATAGAATACAGGAAGACTGCATGTTTTTGAATTCCTGGATACTTTCTTCCGTCACGTATTTCGAATAAAAATTAATGTAGAATTTTCAAGAAACTTGCATTTTACTGCAGAATCACACTGTAAATCTATAAATTCTAATTGAAATTCAGGTGAAACACATATTACATAAGATAAAGTGAAATGTTTGAAAAATTCGTCATTTTCAGAAAATTTTATTCCAAATAATAACGGGCATGTCAATAAAATGTTTTAAATGTCAAGAATAAGAGGGAAAAAAGTTATTTTTTACGACAAAAAGCTGATAAGGCAATTTTTCTTAAAACCAAAATTTCTTTAAAATGTTTCAATTTTTCTTCAAATGTGGGACCACCTAAAATACCTTCAGCGGCCACGGCTTGAAGACCCCTACTTTAAAGCACGGGTGTCTAAAGTGCGGCCCAAACGCAAATTATGAAAGTATTTAAATTTTCACACTTTTATTAAAAAAATAAATATTTGAATTTGATTCATGTATAATCGATTCGTTGGCATTTATTTGAAAATAAAAATTTAAATAAAAACATCTTAGTATGTCATGATGTATTAACTGCAAAATGACATTCAACTGAAAGAAAAATTTGAAAATATTTCTTTACTGGAGTTTTATAAAAATTACGTAATCCGCGATAAATATCCTAATTTTCACAGTCATGCTTTATTAATGTCTTCAGCTTTTGGCAGTGCCTATATTTGTGAACAATTATTTTCAAGAATGTGTGTATGTGTGATTATGGCAAAGCCTCGAGGGCTATCTGCCTAAAGGGAGGGATGCCTTCGTGGAGGACTTTTTAACGAAACTGGCTCGCATACAAGTTAGCACGTTACACAAAGGGAAAACCACGAAAACGTCCATGCAGTCAGCCCGTTCGCGGGATTCAAACCTCGGACCGAACTACCAGTGTTCAGCGACTTTACCGCTCGGCCGCTGGTGGGCCTTATTTTCAAGAATGAAGCATCCAAAAAACAAAGTAGAACAAAGATCACTGACAAACATCTTGAAAATGCATTAAGAATTGCAACCTCGTTTATTGAACCCGATATCGATTTGCTTGTTCAACAAAAGCAAATTCGTCCATCTCATTCATTTGAATTTTTTCCATTTTCATGAAATCCAAACTAAATGAAACGAAACTTTTACAAAGTAATAATAAATATGTACCTATACATATCTAATTCAAATAAAGAAAATTAATAATAAAAAGAAGTTAATTTTTTTTAATAAAACAACATAGAGCTAATTTTTATTTAAATTTGTTAAAAAATATTGTATGCGGCCCCGCAAATTTTTTTTCCTTTGCAATGCCGCCTTCAAACGGTCACAGTTTAGACACCCATACTTTAAAGCAGGGTTTCTTAAACTGTGGGTCGCGACCCCCAAGGGAGTAGCGGGACCTGCAGCAAGGCGTCGCCAAAAATTTTACCAGTTTTAATATTTCTTATTATAATAATTTTACAATTACCAAATATTTTTAGAAAATGTATCTGAAAACAGGTAAAGATAAGACAATACAGACAAAGGGAAAAACGAAAACGTTTAGAAGCATTCTTTTCATAGTATTGTAGAGTCATTAGGTTAATTTGAAGCAGTAAAGATGAAAAATATGCAACCGCCTTCGCCAGGAATCGAACCACGGACCTCTGGAATACCGGCCCAGCTTGCTACCGTTACACCACGAAGGCACGCTATAGGGAAGTGGAAGAAATACCTTATATACTCCCCTTTTAAAGGGCGACTAGGGTTTTAGGGGACCTAGTCGCCAAATCCTGGGTGCGGAGAATCATCATCCACAACCCTTTTAGTTCGGGGGCCACTTGTTGAGTCATTAGGTTAATTAGAAGCAGAAAATGCAACCGCCTTCGCCGGGAATCGAACCACGGACCTCTGAAATACCGGCTCAGTGTGCAAAACCACTACACCACGAAGGCACGCTAGGGAAGTGGGAGAAATACCTTATATACTCCCCTTCTTAAAGGGCGACTAGGGTTTTAGGGGACCTAGTCGCCAAATCCTGGGTGCCGAGAATGATCATCCACAGCCCTTTTAGTTCGGGCGCCACTTGTAGAGTCATTAGGTTAATTGGAAGCAGAAAAGATGAAAAATATGCAAGCGTCTCCGCCGGGAATCGAACCACGGACCTCTGGAATACTGGCCCAGCGTCAGGGGCGTAGCTAGAGGGGGGCAAGGGGGCATCTGTCCCCGGGCGCAGAATCCAAGGGGCGCCAAACTGATGTTACCACATTTTAGAAAATAAATGTTTTCCATCCTTGGCAAGCAGTAGGGGGAGCGAAATCTTCAGTTGTCCCTGGGCGCTGAAAACCGTAGCTACTACTCTGCCCAGCGTGCTACCGTTACACCACGAAGGCACGCTAGGCAAGTGGGAGAAATACCTTATAATATAAACGTTAATTTTCCTTGCTTTGCACGTGACGCTGCCATTTCGTCTGTTACTTATTTAAAATGTTCACATTGTTCTATGTGTTAAAATTAGAAATTAAAGTTAATTACCCAAAACTGCAATAGTATATTACAATACAAGTGAAAGAATTGACAGTTTTATTCACGCGTATGTCGGATTTGCGCAATACTTATGGAGGTTCTTACAAATTTTTGTAAATATTATGGGGTTCCGGGGGTCAAAAAAAAAAAAAAAATCTCGGTGATAAAACGGGACGCGAATGAAAAAAGTTTAAGAAACCCTGTTCTAAAGGATCATTTTTGCTCTCGCTGTTGTCTTTTACTTAAAAGGAACTCTGACAGAGAGAGAGAGAGAGAGAAATCTGTTACGAAATGAAAGTATAAGGTATTTCTCCCACTTCCCTAACGTGCCTTCGTGGTGTAGTGGTGCAGCACGCTGGGCGGGTATTCCAGAGGTCCGTGGTTCGATTCCCGGCGAAGGCGGTTGCATATTTTCATCTTTTCTGCTTCCAATTAACCTAATGACTCTACAAGTGGCGCCCGAACTAAAAGGGCTGTGGATGATCATTCTCGGCACCCAGGATTTGGCAACTAGGTCCCCTAAAACTCTAGTCGCCCTTTAAGAAGGGGAGTATATAAGGTATTTCTCTCACTTTCCTAGCGTGCCTTCGTGGTGTAGTGGTTCAGCACGCTGGGCACGTATTCAGAGGTCCGTGGTTCGATTCCCGGCGAAGGCGGTTGCATATTTTTCATCTTTTCTGCTTCCAATTAACTTAATGACTCTACAAAAGAACTTGTTTTTTGTTCTTTTTTCCGTTGGCTAGCGCTTTAATAAAGGTATATCTATATATGGCGGCCAAAATCAGGGGCGGCCGGACTCTCGCGATACTACGTCTAAATATTTTAAATTCATTGTAAGCACTTGTCATATGTAACTACGTTTTATACAATCTGTCTTATATAAATTAGTGTGGAATAAAAATTTTATTAATCACTGAGCATTTTTTTTTTTTTTTTTTTTTTTTTTTTTTTTTTTAAATTTGGGGGCAGCAATCTTAGGAAAATACGCGGGCAGCCAATGGCCTAGGAACGGCCGTGGGGTAAGTGTGCATTTTTTATATCTCAGTGTACTACCCCCCCCCTAGATAGCCTTGATAATTTTTAATGCTAATTGTAAATTAAATGTAAGAAGAAAACAACATGGAAGCTCGGTTAACTCTAAACAAGGATGATAATTCCGATGCTAATTCTAACCTCAAGGATGGCAAGCCTACTTAGGTTTGAAAAACAGATTTAAAAAAGAAATGTAAGTCTTAGAGATGCATCAAATTTCATTGCCATGAAAAATAAATTTAGTTCTTTAGACCCCGAAAACAATACTAATAATACCCAGAATTCAGTTAACACTGTAAATCAACCAAGTACTTCAAGTCAAAATTTACCCACACCACCACAACGAAAAGCTATTCCTCCAGTCATGGTATGGGTTATTCAATTATGGCAAAGCACACGAGGGCTATCTGCCTAAAGGGAGGGATGCCTTCGTGGAGGACTTTCTAAGGGTACCTGGCTCGTATACACGTTACATATGGGGAAAAACACGAAAACGCCCATGCAGCCAGCCCGTTCGCGGGATTCGAACCTCGGACCGAACTACCCAGGATTTGGCGACTAGGTCCCCTAAAACACCTAGTCGCCCTTTAAGAAGGGGAGTATGTAAGGTATTTCTCCTACTTCCCTAGCGTGCCTTCGTGGTGTAGTGGTTCAGCACGCTTGTCCGGTATTCCAGAGGTCCGTGGTTCGATTCCCGGCGAAGGCGGTTGCGTATTTTTCATCTTTTCTGCTTCCAATTAACCTAAAGCGATTCAGTGTTCAGCGATTTTACCGCTCAGCCGCTGTTGGGTTCTCAGTAACCAAAAAAAAAAAAAAAAAGAAAGAAAGAAAAAGAAAAATTCCCAGGCTATCTCCAAAACGATGTCCATTGAAACACGTACTTTTTGCGAGCTTTTCTACTTGTTTCAACGCCCACCAGCGGCCGAGCGGTAAAGACGCTGAACACTGGTAGTTCGGTCCGAGGTTCGAATCCCGCGAACGGGCTGGCTGCATGGGCGTTTTCGTGGTTTTCCCCATGTGTAACGTGTATACGAGCCAGTTTCCCTTAGAAAGTCCTCCACGAAGGCATCCCTCCCTTTAGGCAGATAGCCCTCGTGTGCTTTGCCATAATTAAATAATCCAATCCAATCCAATCCTACTTGTTTCAACATATTTTCCTCAAAAGCTGAACAAACTCAGAAATTCAGACTGTCAAAAAATGAGACCTTAATCAGAATTTGAGAAAACTCTTATCACGAAGCAGGTTAATTGATCCTTGTTTTCAATTATTCTTAGAATTAATTTATTGTGGGTAAATCAAGCATAATTAAGATGCAAACTATTCTTTCAACAATGAGAAATTTGATTAATATTTCTCTGTAATGCATTCTAATGTTAAAATCTTTTAACTTCTAGAGACATTAGGGTATAATAGGTTTTTAGGGTATAATAGGTTGATTGGAAAAGCCGGAGAGATGAAAAATTAGCAAACGCCTTCGCCGGGAATCGAACCACGGACCTCTGAAATACCGGCTCAGTGTGCTAACCACTACACCACGAGGGCAGGCTAGGAAGGCGGGAGAAATATCTTATATACTCCCCCTTTTAAAGGGTGACTGGGGTTTTTAAGGGACCCAATCGCCAAATCCTGGGTGTGGAGCGTCATCATCCACAACCCCTTTTAGTTCGGGCGCCACTGTAGAGACATTAGGATTTTTTTGAAAGCAAGAGAGATGAAAAATTAGCAATCGCCTTCGCCGGTAATCGAACCACAGACCTCTGGAATACCGGCCCAGCGTGCAGAACAACTACACCACAAAGGCACGCTAGGAAAGTGGGAGAAATACCTTATATACTCCCCTTTTTAAAGGGCTACTGGAGCTTTTAGGGGACCCAATCGCCAAATTATGGGTGTGGAGATCATCATTCACAACTCTTTCAGTTCGGGCGCCACTTTAGGCCCTTGATTGCTTCGGAGTCAATTAGCGTTAAGGGCCCAAGTCGGTTAGAATCTTGATAGCTTCGGCTATATCTCTTTAGTTTAGGTTAGTTTAGTTTAATTCTTATCCTTTTAAGTTAAAGCCCAAGTGTCGGCTTTTATGGTACACTCCAAGACGGAGTTCTGTTAAATCTTATTTGAATAATAAAGGGTTATTTACCCTTCAATCTTGTTGTTTCCTGCCGCACGAACTCAAGCAATTATTCGCTTATCAGTTCTTAAGATTCTTCACGTTCAATCATAATTTAGCATTTACAAAGTGAGGAACTCTACAAACTGATAGATATAAGCAGTTTTATAATATGTAGCTAATAATACAGTAAATGTAATACAAGAATTTGTAACGTCTGTAACAAATATGTGTAAGAATTTCTTCAAATTATCAAGAAAAGAGGAAAATATCAATTGTTTTGTAATTTGTCTGAAGATACTTTTACACTTTTTTATATCTCAAACCGTATTTTTGGAAATGCTGGCAAAAGTACTCTAGTTATAAATGCAATAATATTTTTTCAATTCTACGCTAACACTGGAACAGAAGTAAACCAATTTACTATTGAAGTGGATGATTAAAAGTCAGTAAAATCGATTAAAAATACAGTTTTCTTTTCATGCCAGCATTTTTTATTAGAACTGATTTAATAATAAACATCCACACACATATTAAAACGATTTCAATCTGAAGATTAGAACTGCATGCTTTTTAATCAAATATTTTCATAAAATATTGAAAGTTTTAATAAAATATTAAAAATAAATTTTAAATATAATAAAATATTAAAAATAAATTTTAAATATAATAAAATATTAAAAATAAATTTTAAATATAATAAAATATTAAAAATAAATTTTAAAATTCCAGGTAAATAAAGTTAACACACCAATAGGACACACCTGAAAATTTCCTTCTGTACGCACAGAAAAATTGAATGAAAAAAGATTATTAGATTAATATTCTTTATTTATAGTAGATGGCAGCTCAACACAAATTAGTCCATATAGTTTAGCCATGTTTAGTTTTTTAAGACCTCATTTTTCAAAGAAATCTTCCAGATCTTTTTTTGGGTATAAAAAGAATTGTTTGAAAACAAATTTCTATGTTATTTTATTGGCTGTATGCTAATCTGCTTATTCTATATTAGTTTTAAATTTTTACCTTGAAATCTTGCGTAAAATCAAACTGCGAACCCTAGGTGTGCCCAGATCGGGCTCACGGATCATCTAGGACAACTGAGAGTCTGTATTCTTTGTTCCTCCGCATCTCATCGGTCAGTTCATTGACAACAATGCTCCTTTCAGCACTCTTTTCGAAGCTCTATTCAATCAGTGTGCCACTTTGGGCACATCCACAGAATTAAAACGATAAGTGCTATCTTCGCAAAATTTTTTACTTGTGTACTCCTATAGGCCTAACTAGACTGCCTACCATTTTTTTTTTTTTTTTTTTAATCAAAACTCTGACTTTAAAAGGTAGCGTGCCGGAAAGGGTTAACAAACTCGACGATTACAAAGTAAGCAGTGGCAACACCGTACGGAAAAGTGCATTTTTATCTCTAGTGCGAGAGATTGTCTAGCAGAAATTTTAAAGATATGATTTTTTAAATATTTTTTGATTTTACTGTTGAATCGAATTTTATGTGCCGTAAGCGCTAAGAATGAGATCTTTAATAAATAAGGTAAACACCAAAACGTTAATAATAAAAACACAAAAAAAAGTTTTGTAAAGCCGTCTCGGTAAGAAAACTGAATATTGACATGATAAACTTATTAAAAAAAAAAGAGAGAAAAAAAAAAAAAAAGAAAAACGTTAGCTTGCTCTGCAACATTCAACGCATCCATTCTTTTGTCTGTTGAACGTTTCTGTATGGAAATTGATGAAATACCACATTGATTTCTTTCGTATTACGACAGGTAGCAGCGGCATTTTCTTTCAGCATTTTCCCGTTACAAACACTTTATAAATACTAATTCATTTTAAAAATATCCTCGCTATAATTTTCAAATAAAAGTAAGAAGTAAAGATTTAATCTTTCGCACTGTGAAGCTCTGGTCAGTAGGCGAGATGAGGAACCCAGTGGCATCCCATTGCTCTCCCCAAGAGGGTTCCTGTCGGCATCGTTCCCCTCAAAGGAAAGACCCAGCACTTCTTTTTCTTCAGTCCACTCGACCACCCACTATGTAACCCCTTTGGGAAAGGGGGTAATGAATATTTATGATTTCACAGAAACAGGAACGATTTTGACTACCACGGAAAAAGGAAGACACGGCGAAGGAATAACCGGAACAGCCAGCTGCTTCAAACCATTAAGTTGATACATAGGAATTTTATTTTGCTGGATGTGGTACTTGAAACTGGGAGAGAAAGTGAAAGTTTGTTCATCTGCTCGAGCGCTTCGTATTAAATTTGTGAAAACTCAATTAAAATGGGAAATCAGAACGACTCACATAAAGCATTTCTGCAAAAACGAACAACAATTTTAATGCAGCAAATGCTGCTTTTGAGACTCGTCAATATAATAAGCAGTATTTTTTATATATATAGTTATGATTTGAAATTAGAAGTTGTTGCTACGACACTTCAAATTAGTAGTTTTCTTCAAAATAATAAACAAAAGCGAAAGAAAAGATTTTTACTTTAGACGATACACAGTATACTAAATGAAAGATTTTCCAGTCGAATTTTTATAGCTTGTTTATATTCAAAAACTCGTGGAAACTAGGATGCCTTGGGTTATTTGAGTAACCATAACGCGTGCAGTCTTTGTAACTTTACAGGGAATATGTCTATAATAGCTATAGATCTTTATTTTGTCATATTACAGCAAGGAACTGTTAAACAGAACACACTTTTCTCATAAAAATCATAAGATATACACGTAACCGGTAAGACACTTTAAAAACATCAATTTAGCGTTGTACTGAGCAACTTCTGTACTGACAGAGATAGGTGAAGGATATTTTTTGTCATTTTCAATTTGATGCTTCATATTATTAACCATACCCGAATAAATGCTATATTTTATCAAATATATCTTTTACTTCTCAACTGATCAAGTGATTTGTTAACAAAACGTAATCACCCTGGTTAAGCTGGAATCAACAAATTCCCATCTCAAAACAGATTCATTTAAAAGAATTATTTAGAACTCCATTACTCGGTAACCATTTGTATTTTACCGTTATTTAACTAATTTACGGTTAAAAATATTTGAAAACTTTCAGATTTGATATTACTTCCATAGAGACGTTTTTTTACATTTACACGCACATACGCGTTTTTAGAGCATTTTTGCTAATGTCCCTTTGGGATAAAAATATTTAAAAACAGCGTATCTATTGAGTTATAGATAGACAGTCTCGCCCGCTAGAAGTGTTTTTGTTCCGTACAGTTTTACCACTGCTCACCCAGAATAATTTTGTTTGTTAATAAAAAATTCGTTAAAGCTTATTAATGAAAATATGAAATAGACAATAAAACAAATTCCAGATTCAGGATTTCAGGTGCTTATATTCTGGTGGAGAACTACGTTATTCAAAAATTGGATGGCCTAGGTACTGTTGTTTTTTCACAATGTGAGAAACATATGGTGCAAGCAATTTGAAGAGTGATAAAACGCCTTTAGTAATTTTTTTCGTGATTTTTAGGCGTTTTTTTCATTTACACACAGGTACACGTTTCGAGAGGATTTGGGCTTATGACCCTTTGGGTTAAACATTTAAAAACAGCATATCTTTAGAATTTCGGATAGACAGTCTTGCCCGCTAGATTTTATTTTTTCCTTCCCGTGCAGTGTTACCACTGCTGGATTTAGAATCAATTAGTTTGTTAATCAAAAATTCGTTATAGCTTTACAAAATATGAAACAAACAATAAAACAAATTCCAGATTCGGGCTTTCGGGTGCTCATATTCGGGTGGAGGGATACGTTATTTAAAATTTGATGACTTTAGATACCGTTGTTTTTTCACAATGCGAGAAACATTAGGGAACAGCAATTTGGAAGGTGATAAAACACTTTTGGTGATTCAAAAAAAAAAAAAAGAAAGAAAGAAAAAGAAAGAAAAAAAAAAAAAAGAACTCGCTGCTCACTGTCATGCAACTTTTACAAAGTTTAAACTTAGGTGTGATTTAGTTATTAAGTTTGCAACTGTTAAAGGAACAGATTGACTTAAAATCGGAAGTAATTTTAGTCTATTTTTTTTGTTCGGTGACTATTATTAATTATTTTTATCTGTTAAGAATCTTTAAAAATGCAATAATTAATCGAACAATTTCCTAATTTCTTTATTCTGATTTTTACTGTTCACACTGAATTATTGCTTTGCGAAAATGAAATCCTCTTCCACGTCTTAAAGTTAAAAGAACGCCTCTTTGGACGTAATTTAAAATCTGAAACCTTTGAAATTTTTTAGTTTCAATTTTTAACACCTTGTGCGTTACCTTTATTTGTTAAATACTCGTAGCATGTTCTTTGTACTTAAGCCATACAATCGAGTTCAACAGCAATGTCGCAAAATAATTTTAAAATGAGCGTATCTTTAGAATTTCCGATACACAGTCTCGCGCGCTGTAGATATAGATTTTTTTTTTTTTTTTTTTTTTTTTTCCCCGTGCAGTGTTGCCATTGCTCGCTTTGGAATCGTGGAGTTTTTGTTAATAAAGAATCCCTTTATGTTTTTACAAAATATGAAGTGCACAATAAAGCAAATTCCAGATTCCGGCTTCCAGGTGCTCATTTTCGGGTGGAGGCCTACATTATTCAAAATTTCTTGGCTTTAGGTACCTTTGTGTTTTCCACAATGCGAGAAACAAGTAGTGGCAGCAATTTGAAAAGTGATAAAACGCTTTTAGCGATTTTCGTGATTTTTAGGCTTTTTATTTATTTATTTATTTCATGTACACACAAATACATATTTCGAGAGTATTTGGGATAAAAATATTTAAAAACAGCATGTCTGGACAGTCTTGCCCGGTAGAGATCCCCCCCCCCCTCCGTACAGTGTTTAAAACTCTCATTAGTACACAGCAGCTACCAATTCAAAAATAATGAGTTAAAAATAGGAAATAGATAATTTACATCTGTACTAAACATAATTATAGCTTCTACAAAATTTAAGAGCAAATTTGAAAAATGATTGCATAACATTTTTTTTTTTTTAAATTTAATGCGGTGATTTATTTGAAAAAAAAAAAAAAGTCTCAAACAGACATATAGATATAGGTATTTACTTTTGTGAAAACAAATCCGAGACTGAATTCTCGCAAAAGCATTTACAATAAAAGGTTGCTGTTTATACATACAGCAGAACCCCTCAAACTGGACATAATGTGAACTGAGAGACTGTGGTGTTTCCGAAAAATCGAGTTTTACGGAATAAGGGGTGGGTTTTCCAGAACTCTTAATATTTAACTTTTTCACAGGAGCGATATTATTTTTATGATGTTTTAACTAAAAAACTCTAGAAATCGAATATTATGATCCTGGAGACAAACAATATATGAATTAAAAAGAAATCTACTCTTGCCCCTTGATCTGTGGGTGGTGGTACCCTTTTTTCCATCCCTGGAGCCAGCCAGAACTAGCAGTCAATCCAGGCTCTGAAATGCATCATAAAACTTTATGGCTTTCTTTTGTGAAATTAGTTTTGTGTTTTTCCCTTTGCCAAAGAATACTATAATGTGTACCTCCCTCTACGCGAGAAGCAGGGAATCTGCTGCTGCTCTAAAAACTAACCATTTAGGGAAACACAAAGCTTGCACCGAACAATCATAATAGGATCCAACCCAGCAAGTGAAGGATTTATGAGGTGGGGTGAATTCCCTTTTGGGTCAAAAAGTCTTAACTGGAGCTATTTTAACTAATCCTCCAAGAAATCTATGGGAATACTTCAGTGTGGTACTGAAAATAATTTTCGCCATTTTCATTTAATATCATCCACAGCAGGAATTAACGGAATTTTTAGCCCAAAAATTTCGTTTTGGCATTTTGCGATGAAAATTTTAAATGTCCGTTTCACTTTTCAAATTATTGCCACCCAATATTATTGCCCTGTGTCATATTTAAAGAAATTAAATAATAAAGAATCTGCATAAATGTATGCATGTTTCTCGCATTGTGATAAAACGGCGGTACCTAGAGAATCAAAATTTGAATGACGTAATCTTCCATAGAATGTGGACATGTGGAAGCCCAAATTTGAAGTTCGGAATTTGTTTTATGATCGATTTCATATTTTATAAAATTTAAACGAATTTTTTGACTAACAAACTCAAGGATTTTAAAGCGAGCCATGGCAACGCTGTACAGAAAAAACATTTTTATCTCCAGCGCGTGAGACTGCGCGTCGGAAATTCTGAAGATAGGCTCAATTTAAAATCATTTTGCGATATTGCTGTTGAACTGAATTTTATGGTTTAAGTGCGAAGAACATGATATTTAATAAATAAAGGTAGCACACAAAACGTTAAAAATCGCTACTTTAGACGTAATTTAAAATCTGAAACCTTTCAGATTTTCTTTTTTCGCTTTATTATTATTTGAAAATTGCAGTACTATTTAGTAGTTTTCTTTCAAATAATAAATAAAGGCGAAAGATAAGATTTTCACTTTGAAAGTAGGAGATTAAAAATATGAATCAGAAATTTTGCAATCGACTTTTTTTACATCTTTTTAGAAACCTTTTATTTATGATATTCTTAGTATAAATTAACACTCACTGCAAACATAAATGATACTATCCAGATAAAATGAAGTTTAAATCAATTTACGCTCTATTGAGTTTTGTTGGTTTATTGAGAACACGGCAAAGCACAATAGGGATAACTGCCTAAGGAAAGGAATGCCTTCGTCGAGGACTTTCTAATGGATCCCGAAAAAAGCTGGCTGCATGGTCTCTTTCGTGGTTTTCCCCATGTGTAAAGTGTATACGAGCCAGTTTACCTTAGCAAGTCTTCCACGAAGGCATCCATCCCCTTAGGAAATAAGCCCTAGTGTGCTTTGCCGTAATCTCAATAATCAATCAAAATCAACGCCCTGCGGCAGAAAGACTTCTGTCTGTCTTAGGTTCAAGCATAAAAAAAATTTGCTGCTTAATATGTCATAATAATATATATAATTTTGATATGTACAACACGTGATTCCCTTGCACGGAAAATTAAATTATACGCGATTTTCCCCGCATTTCAATTAAACATATTGAATCAATAGTTAATGAATTTTGAATTAAATCTATTTCGTGGATAAACCCCAATAGAATAAATGCACTCTTTGTAGTGATATTCTTAAAGAGAAAAGAAAGTCATTTGTCTGGTAATAGCATATATACAAATGGTCACTGAAAGCACGGATATAACACATAAAGTATTTAGGAATTCAACATAAAAGCTGCAGGAGAAATAAAGATATTCAGATTTGAAATTCAATGCATGATTCCCGCATACCGATTATTAAGCCATTCAGGTTGATTAGCTATTAGTCTTGAAACGGAATTTTATGTTCAAACTAGTGATGAGTCGGTACTACCGAACCGGGTATTTTGTAACGGGTACTTAGTTGTAACGGGTACTGAAAATCGGTACATCCAAGTACCCGTTACTTCAGTACCGAAATCGGTACTTTTCGGTATTCGTTACTTCTGTACCGAAATGGGCACTTTTCGGTATTCGTTACTTCTGTATCGAAACGGGTACTTTTCGGTATTCGTTATTTCTGTACCGAAACGGGTGCTTTTCGGTATTCGCTACTTTGTAACGAAAATATGCGTCTCTTCTCGGTATTTCGGTATTCGTTACTGGAGGATCGATGAGGGTTCAGCTCACTTCGGTTTTGGTACGAGGACAGTAGTATCTTGGTTGTATTTGCGAAATGGTGATATGCGCTTCTTGTGTCCATGAATGGCCTGCTCCTCATACACTTCCGTAGTTGACATCTTTTCTGATATTCAGTATCTTACTCCGTACAGATAAAATCAAACACGCGGTGACGTGGCAGAGTTCCTTCAGTGCGCAAAATCGTTAGCTGCGTATTTCGGTACTCCAAATCGTTACTAGGGCACTTCGGTACTCCAAATCGTTACTAGGGTACTCCGGTACAGCAAACCGTTACTCCAAATCGTTACTTGGGTACTCGGTACTTGAAATCGATTTTCGGTACTTTTCAAAGTAACGGTTACTTGAGTAACGGGTATTTTTTACCGGGTACTTGTCTGTACCCGTAACTCTCGTACCGGGTACAAGAAAGTACCGAAGTTGCCCATCACTAGTTCAAACACTTGTTTGTGTCACTTTTTAAACTGTTGCCACCAAATATTACCGCCTTGTATTATATTAAAAAATCTCATGTGTACAACATAGGACTTCCTTGTACGGATTATTAAATTGTGCGCACTTTTTCTTGCATTTCGTTTAAGTTTATTGGATTGAATTAAATCTATTTCGTGGATAGGGCATAAACCCCAATAGAATAAATGCACACTTTAAAGTTCGCTATAATTATTTACCATAGCGACACTTCGGCGCTAGGTTCCCTTAACAGCGTTACATCTCGTTCATTTTATAACTCAGAGTGCATAAAAATTATATCATCTGAAGAATTACGAAAAGTTCTATTCAAATACTGTAATAAATCTAAAACGATGTATAAAACATTAAATAAAAAAGAAACAGTTTTTACAGATGTGACGCGAAAACATCGTTAAATTGCATTCGATAGCGGTCAAAATGAATATTTTTGTTGGAATATGATAACCGAAATTTTTCGCGATTACAATACTTCCTTTGTACATCTTACAAGGAAGTAAATATAAGACAACGAATTTCTTTCAAACTCAAGTAAAGTTGTCAAAATAAATTATAAAAATCACAAAACAGTTAACTGTTTGGTGATTTATTTGGATACAGATGGAATTTAAAATTACGCAAAAGAAGCAACCTTAGTATAATGTAGATTTTGAATATCGATTTCGACAGCAGTAAGACTAAAGTTCCTTTTCTTCAAGAACAAATAAATTTCTGCTAAATTTTTCTCCCCTTTTCCTTCTTGTGTGTGTGTGTAGGAGAAGCATGAAAACATCTACTGGTTGCTTTTTTTTTTTTTTTAAGCCCAAAAGTCTCAAAATGGCATTTTGCATCGTTTCACTCGCTACACTCATTCCCTTTTCAAATTGTTGCCACCCAATATTATCGCCCTGCATTGTATTTGAAGAAACGAAATAATGAAGAATCTACATCAATGCATGAATATTTGTCACACTGTGGAAGAACAACGATACCTTATTGACATTATGTACAGACGCTAAGTATTTTTTGAAAGCAGAAGATGTGAAAAAGGTCTAACGCCCTCTCCGGGAATCGAGGCCCACCAGCGGCCGAGCGGTAAAGACGCTGAACTCTGGTAGTTCGGTCCGAGGTTCGAATCCCGCGAACGGGCTGGCTGCATTGGCATTTTCGTGGTTTTCCCCATGTGTAACGTGTATACGAAACAGTTTCCCTTAGAAAGTCCTCCACGAAGACATCCCTCCCTTTAGGCAGATAACCCTCGTGTGCTTTCCTGTAACTGAATAATCCCTCCCACTCTCTCCGGGAATCGAACCACGGACCTCTAGAAATATGCGCCCATCGTGCAGCCCACCACACCACGAAGGCATGCTAAGAGAGCAGGAGAAATACTTTATACCTAGAGCCATCCAATTTTGAATAACTTAGTCCTCCAACCGAACATGGGCACTTGGAAGCATGAATTTCTAATTTGTTCTATTATCTATTTCAAATTGTGTAAAACTTTAACGAATTTTACATTAACAAACTCAACGATTTCGAAGCAAGAAATGGCAACACTGTAAAAAAAAAAAAAAAAAAAAAAAAAAAAACATTTTTGACTGTTTATCGAAAATTCTAAAGCTATGTTCTTTCTAAACATTTTGTGATATTGCTGTTGAATTGAATTTTCTGTTGTTCAAGTGCGAAGAATAAATATATTTAATAAATAAAGGTAACACACAAAACGTTAAAATAACGCCCTCTTAGGTGTAATATAAAATATGAAAGCTTTAAGATTTTCTTTTTTTCCCCCTAAATTTTACATTGGCGTTCTCTCTTTCAACGAGGGGTGGTCTGCGAATATTAAGTTAGAGGTTGAACATCGGTCGAATAATTTCTAGAACAGTCAAAAACAAGTATTCAGAGGTCTTGATCACTCGGTAGAAATTTAAAATTTATTTTTGCGATTAAAGATTTTTCTTAGCAGATTTAAACAAAATGTTGAAATTATTAAAAATAATTATTTAAATTCTATATATTTTTTCATTGATGGTTTTAAATTTGTGTTCCTTGGAGATGGTATATGGAAATTATAAAAGATTATGAATTATTGGTTTATATATGTATGAATGTACAGACACCAGACACTGTAAACGAGAGAAAAAAATACAGAAATCTGTAGGACACAGAAATCCTGTCGTTTGTGAGGGATGGAAATCATATGGAAATCATATTTGGGAGGATATGGAAATCAGAGAAACAGATTCATGAAAAGTGGAATTGGATAAAACTTAAGTATTTTCAATCACCACACGAATTTCATTTATTTGTGTAGCACTAATTTTTTAAAGTATTTACATGCGCAGTTCATTATTTGCAAAAACTAAGGTTTCCCCCCTCCCTTAAATACATTAAATCGAAAAAGCCTATGTAATGTTTCTGTATAAAGTCTGGCGATTCACCCGAATTATGACTTCTTTTATTTATATATATGTGAGAAATATTTAAAAACAACAATACTGATGTTTAAAAATGTGAAGAATCTTTAGTTTGTAAGCGGTGATTAAAAGTAATATAGAACAAAACAATTTTATTGCATGTTGTTTTGTGTCGCTTAAATAAAAACATTCTCTTTTTGTTGATAGTTGTGTTAAAAATACGAGTACTAGGTGGCTCAAAAAATGTCGTCCTTCAAATTTTTATTTGACTTATTTTATTTGACTAATTTATTTATACATTATTAAATCCCCCCTCCCTTAAATATTAACATTCGAATCCCCCCCCCCCACTTATTAACATTCGAAAATTTGGGTATTTAGAAATAAAAACATGTTGTTCCCTACAGTATTGCCACTGCTTTGAAATTGTTGGATTTTTTTAATCAAAAATTCGTTAAAGTTTTTACAAAATATGAAATAGAAAATAAAAAAATTTTTTTGCTCATATTTGGGTGGAAGACTATGTTATTCAGAATTTGATGAGTATAGGCACAGTTCTTTCTTGACAATAGAAGTAACATGCATACATTCATACAGATTCTTCATTATTTTTAATTTCTTTAAACATAACACAGGAAGATAACATTGGTGGCAACAATTTGAAAAGTGATTTGGAATTTTAAAGTGATTCGACGCAAAATGCCGTTTTGAGACTAATAACCCTTCTGGGCTAATAATATTATACGATTAGATTTAATTAATCTAAGAACATGGAAGTAGCATTCCTTCCTCAAAGATCATTAGGCCGAATTTTCGATGATCTGTGTGGGAAATATGCACTTTGCAAATTCTTTTTCATTGCTCCTAAAAATTATCATCAAAGGCAAAACGTTTACAGTTTTTTAGAAGAAATTCGCATATTTGATGCACTGAATAGTAACCTGAAATTGAGTTAAAGGATTATAATTCTTGGCAGGAAAAACTGAATCCTGAAACTGAAATCGGGCTTCTTTGAAATG
Organism: Stegodyphus dumicola; assembly: GCF_044657685.1. Taxonomy (NCBI): domain Eukaryota; kingdom Metazoa; phylum Arthropoda; class Arachnida; order Araneae; family Eresidae; genus Stegodyphus; species Stegodyphus dumicola. Next base: position 289,191,883 of record NC_140769.1, on the reverse strand, counting down.
ACTTATGCTGAAGATTTGAAAAAATAGGTGAAGGTGGATAAAAAAGAGTGGATAAAGAAAAAAGGAAAAATAAGGTTTATTTCAGACGAAGACTGATGATGCAGCAACTCAGAACGAAACAGTCTGGAAGTGGTCTTATGTTCAACAAGGAAAATGAAATAGAAACGATGGTCATGATGAGGTTCTGGAATTGTAGAGAAGTTGTTAAACTGTATAGATGACTAAATTAGGTTCAAATTCCGTGGTCGCATAACTGTTCAGCGCTTCATATAGTATGAAAGCATATTAATATTGCATCTAGAAAAGGAGAGACAAAATGGGATAGAACATTTTGCATAAAAATTGAAAGCAAACTTCATAAATTTTATAGCTATTTTAATTAAATTCTGCTTTGAATAGAACATAGTATACTTTGTAAAAATTTCTGTCTAAAAACTTCTTCTTTCTATGGTACTCGTACGTCAGTTACGATTTCACAAAACCATTTTCTAATCAGTGCGAGGTGATAAATTCGAGGTGATGCGTGGAATGAGTATAAAAGGTTTTCGGAGAGACACTATCCACTTACAAACATTTAAGTTTCCTCCGGGTTTTGAACCCAAGGGATTCCCAAATTAAGAGAGATGGGCTGAATTTTTTTTTTTTTTTTTTTTTAATTTTAGCAGTAGGCACTGGATAATGCAGTACTTTGTTAAAGGTTTGCAATGAATCCTTTAAAGGTAAATAATTTCTTTTTTGCTTATCTTATGCAATGGTCTTTCTTTCCTCCATTTCGTTTTTAATATTTCATCATTTATTTATCCATAATAACAGGTTAAGGATTACCATTGGAACCTTGGTAATAGGCAAATCCTTGCCGATTTTCTCTAGTAAGTCCGTCCCTTATTAGAAATAACAGAAACTCGGGTCACAAACGTTATCTGAGCAAAAGAAGCCACCATGATGAACGGTGTCTCGAGTTACGAACACTCAAGTTATGATCTTCAAAGGTGTTTTAATGAATGTATGCTGCTTAATGTTTGCTCAGGGGCCTCATTTAACATTTTTCGTTGTTCTCATTAACAAAGTGATGACTTACAGGATGATTTACAAATAACTTACAGGCCCATAAATTCGGCATGCACTGAATTATAACTTTTTTTTTTTTTTTTTTTTTCAGGCAGACACTGACACTTGGGTCTGTGATCAACGATATTATGTGAAGCCGAAATGACAGATGACTTAAAAGATTTAAAATTTTATTTGATCATCCAGTTTAAAATAGTCTTCTCGGGTCGTAGAAGTTCGAATGCAGCAGAGACAGGGCTTAAATTGCGCCGGAGCCCACAGGAGCCTGGCTCCAGTACTTCTTAGTTTTGGGGATAACTTATAACTTTAGCCGGAGCACACCGGAGCCCTAAATAAGAACTTCTTTTATGTAACTGAATAATTTCAGGTGTTATCGCAACCAGGTTGGCGCGATTTGTAAGTTTGAGTAAAAAAGTATGAATAGAAAGAAAATGTACATTTATTAATTACAGATAATTTTTAATACAGTTTTTTATATTATTTTGTTTTAAAATATAAAATAGCAATGAAAACCTTCCGGTTTCGAATTTGAATAAGTTGCAGAATTATTTTTTCGGCGGAAATCTTTTCGCTGTTGCTTTTAGCACTGATTGAAAACCGTATGCGCCATAACCATGTAGACGTCGACTTATTTTTACTTAAAAAAACATCCCAGAATTGTACAAAAATGGCATTGCGCACACTCTTGACTTTATCCATGTACACTGCTATTTTGCATGTGGAGATTCACAAAATTTTCCTGCATTTTCGTGCAAATTTTTGTAATTTATGAGAAAATAGCAGTGTACATGGATAAAGTCAAGAGTGTGCGCAATGCCATTTTTTTGCAATTCTGGGATGTTTTTTTAAGTAAAAATAAGTCGACGTCTACATGGTTATGGCGAATAGGGTTTTCAATCAGTGCTAAAGCAATAGGGAAAAGATTTCCGCCGAAAAAATAATTCTGCAACTTATTCAAATTCGAAACCGGAAGGGTTTAATTGCTAATAAATTACAAAAATTTGCACGAAAATGCAGGAAAATTTTGTGAATCTCCACATGCTCTTTTTACAAAACTACGTATAACACGTAGGGTTGCCGTAAGTAGTGTCGCCAAATTTGGCAATTTATGCGAATTTTGGCCTGGTTGCGTTAATACGCAAGTACCTAATTTTAGTAGAAATTTGATCTTGAAAACTTTATTTTACTAATAAAATTGCTTATTAAATTCTAATTTATCTCTTTGCATTTTATTAAATTTTAATTTTAATTATTTAATTAAGTTAACCATTATTTAATTTTTTAATTGTTAATGATTTTATTTGTCATCTTATTCTTTATTAATTCTTGTTCCTCTTTCCTGAAGGTCTTCTATAGGACTCCGGTACTTCTAATTTTTGAAATTAAGCCCTGACCAGAGAGTTCCCCTACACTGTTGCCACTGTTTGCTTTGAAATTGTAGTGTTTTTTTTAATCAAAAATTCGTTAAAAGTTTGCAAAATATGAAATAGACAATAAAATAAATTCTAAATTCGGGCTTCCAGATGCCCACATTAGAGTGGAGGACTATGTAATTCAAAATTGGATGACTCTAGGTATCGTTGTTTTTTCACAATGCGAGAAACATGCATACATTCATGCAAATTCTCCATTATTTATTTTCTTTAAATATAATACAAGGTGATAATATTTTGTGGCAACAATCTTAAAAGCTATATATCCCATTTAAGTGATACAACTGAAAATGCCGTTTCGGGACTATTAATCTGGGCTAACTCCCATTTAGACTAAACATTCTCTAGAATTTAGTGTGATAATTAAGTGAATCAAATATTTTAAAAATTCTATTTAATAAAAGAACTTAAAGGAAAGCAGAAAACTTTAAATTATGTACGATTATGTAAAAATGGGAAATTTTCCTTTATAGGGCATTTTCTCTATTAAGATATAAGCGCGAACTAGACACTTCCAGCAAGAAAATATACTGCCATCCTCATTTCGATTGAAGTAAAAGTTTTGTAGAAGTAAGAAATATAGGATTGTTATTTCAATAAATAAAGATGAAACTGAATGACATATCTAAAAAACTCTTTTTATACACTTATTTGAAATCAAGTAACACTGTTATAAGAGGTTAAAAACAACGTATTTCGTTTAACGTTGGCTTATGAACAGCGTTGCTGCCGCTTCTTGTAGATAATTGTTTGGTAAGTGTTGTGCTTTAATGTACAGATACAAAAGTTTAACTAAAACAGATTTTTAATGGTAAATAACCTTTAAAGATATGTGAATTAAAAAACTTAGTTTGGAACAAAGTATATATAGGAAACCTATTTAAGATCTCTATACACAAAGGCGTCCCTTCCCTTAGACAGATGGCCCTCATGTGCTTTGCTGTATTTAAATAACCTCACCATTAGAATTTAACGAATCGTTTACTTATTTTAAAAGTATGTGTACTGCACTTGCTCCCTCCCCCCCCCCATTTCACACTTGGAAAATATAGTAAAAAAATGTATCTCATTTAAGAAATTCAAAAATAATTAAGGTAAGTCATTTGAGGACGTCTGAGTTACAAGAGCTATCTGCCTAAGAGGTGGAATGCCTTCGTGGAGGATATTCAGGGGTAAACCGGCTCATATTCACCCTATACATGGCGAAAACCACAAAAATATTGCCGTGCAGCCAGCCCGTTAAGCTGGGGTCAAACCGAAACCATGTCGAACTACCAGTAATTCAGAATTCTTAACCACTCGGTGCCTGGTGAGGAAATATACGAGTTAAGAACAACAAAACAGTACAGCTTACTGCGACAGGCAATGAGAGTTCTTTAAGAAGCCAGTCTGGCATTTCAGAAATCAGATAAAAAATGCAGCCGGTCAGAACCTACATTCCGCGTAATGCTGCGAGTCTATTTCAATATACAATTTTAGTTAGTTTAGCAAATTATGTCAAAGCATACTAGGGCTATCTGCTTAAGGGGAGAAATGTCTCCGTTTAGGACTTTCTAAGGGAAACTGGCTCGTAAGCACATTACACATGGGGAAAACCACGAAAAAGCCCATGCAGCTCGCCGGAATCGAAGCAGAGTAGAACTACCAGTGTTCAGCGTTTTTTCCGTCCGACCGCTTGTAGTACCCTGCTTTCAAAGTGAAGCTGCCGTGTAGTAATCCAACGATGCAGCCCATTCGCCTCTGTTCGAATCGCATTCGCTTGTTACTCTTTACTTGTTGCTTACCGTGAAAGACCGAAATTGGAGAATGTCGACTTTCACCGGAGAATATCAACATTCACCAAATACGTCGGTGAAAGAAGGAATATTTCACTACATTCTTGTATATTCGGACCCTCACCGGTGTATATCGACAATGACAGATATGCTCTGGTGAAAAGAGTCGAAAAGAAAGGTCATATAGTGCCATAATAGTTTAAGTTGTTGCAATAAATAAGATTTGAATCATATAATTTAGTAAGTTTTTTATGACTGTTATTTTATTTTCTCATTTAGAACGTACTGTATAATTAAGTAAGTTTTTGACTTCTATTATTTTCCTTTCTCATTTTGAATGTATTGTGTGTTTTAGGTTTTCATGTTCTTAAGTTCTTATTTCAAGTTTCAAGTGCGTTTATTCGCGACTGAATGACGGAGAAGAAAATATAATATTGTTATATGTTCAACATTCACCAAGAGACTGAATGTCGACATTGACCGGTGTAAGTTAGAAATAAGAGTATTTGGAAAATATTTCGGACATACACCAAGAGACTATGTGAATGTTGACATTCACCGGTGAAAGTCGACATTCTCCATATTTCGGTGTTTCACCGTAACATATTCATCAGACGCATGTAGATAGCCGCATTCAGATAGAAGTATGTAGCTACGACAAAATTCTGCAGGGCAATTAATAATGCTAATATTATTTCCACTATACATTTCCCACACGGTCACATGGTACGCTTCATATTGAAGACTTTGCGCCTTTCTGTGCAGAGCTAATGCACTCAGGACAGTGTATAAATATATTAACGTCTTAGTTATATGTACGAAATACGTCTTTGTAACTCAACGTGTATTTTAGTGTATCATCATGAGTGATATAACTCAGGGCTTCGACTACTCTTATGTATATAATGTTTTACTTGCAAATGCAGGTATATTTCTGTTTACCTGAGTGCATCAACACCTCTCCAAACGAACGGTTTGGTTTGGTTTTATGAGATTACGGCTAGTCTTGAGCGCTAGCTGCCTAAGGGAGGACTTTCTAAGGGAAACTGGCTCGTATACACAGAGTCGTAGCTAGAGTTTTCAGCGCCCAGGGACAACTGAAGATTTCGCGCCCCCTACTGCTTGCCAAGGATGGAAAACATTTAATTCTAAAATATCGTAACATCAGATTGGCGCCCCTTGGATTCTACGCCCGGGGACAGATGCCCCCCTTGCCCCCTCTAGCTACGCCCCTGCGTATGCACGTTACACATGGGGAAAACCACGAAAACGCTCAAGAAGCCAGCCAGTTCGCGTGATTTGAACCTCGGACCGAACTACCAGTGTTTAGCGATTTTACCGCTCGGCCGCTGGTGGGCCCGGTGCTCTTTGAGAATCAGGAGTGGCTTATCCTAGACACTTGTGGACTCCGGACAATACCCGAATAGTCTACGGAAGCCGCCCGGGTGTCCGGACCCGTATTCACCTTGTGTTTGAATTCGGAAAAACTACCAGTATCCAGTCGGCTTTAACGCTCGGCCATCGATAAGGTTTATAAAAGTTGAGGTTAATTGGACAAAAATTAGAATGACAAATGATTATTAACTGATTATTAATTACATGAAAAAAAAAAAGTTTTGAAGTTGCTGAAAAAAAGAGAAATTTCCTATAGGATCTTCTGAAGCATTTTTACAAGAGTTTTTCTTTAACTTCATTAAAATTGTTACCCAATCTACAGTTAAAAAAAAAAAAACGAATAACGCAAATACTAATTTATAAGTGCTTTGCATATTGATTTAAAAATACTAATATATGTCTCGGATTAAGACATTTAGAGGCGCTTAAAATATGCTGGTGTCCCTTTGTATGTTTACGCTTGTGGTCTTAATTTAAATGTACTGCTCATTCCGTGATAAAAGTGGCAATGAAACATTTTGCGAAAATATGAATACAGTACATTTTTGCTGGTCTAATAAAAAAGCGAAGCACAATTTTAGCAGCTCCAAGAGATTCAGGCGCATAACTTTGTCAAGTCCGTCAAAGATGAAACATTTTGGTGTTCTCGAGTCTTTTTTGGGATGCCGCTTTTGCTCGATGTTCTAAGCATCTACTTATTTTGCTTAATGGTTCATCTATTAAGAAACCATCCCATAAAAATTTTTGCTTGAAAATACAATGCTGAAAAAATAGGTAGAGAAAATTTATGCAATTTTAAATGTTACAATTACTTCTAAAGGTTTACCTATTCGTTTCACTTGCCCCAGTGTGACTACTTTAATGTATTAAAATTCTCTTCTGCATCTCTTGTACATTCGTATTTCAAGGACTAGGCACTCAATCCGCATAACTACATTTTGATTCATTTTACTTCCACTTCCTCGTTGGCCCACCAGCGGCCGAGCGGTAAAGTCGCTGAACACTGGTCGTTCGGTCCGAGGTTCGAATCCAGCAACCGGGCTGGCTGCATGGCGTTACGTGTATGCGAGCTAGTTCCCTTAGAAAGTTCTCCACGAAGGCTTCCCTCCTCTTAGGCATATAGCTCTCGAGTGTTTTGCCGTAAGCAAAAGAAACCGAATCCTCTTCCTCTTAAGCTTTCTTAACATCTCTCTTCCTTTGGTGTTTTATTTCAGACTGAAAACCAGTTTCCTGCACACTCTATGAGGATCTTGTAGATTTTCCGAACCGATTTTCAGTCGCAACCGTTGGAATTCACATTCCGAGTCGAATCCTAAACAGCCTTCTGTATAAGTTTCTATTGAGCATTTCTGATGTGCACTTTCCCAGTCAACTCGTGGTTAAGTTTTCATTAATTCATTTTACGAGTTTACGAGTTCTTGTCAAGCTTCGTTTTCTGCACCGACAATATCGAGACAATTTCTTAAAAATTTATTCTTAAACTGCTCACCGTACTGAATTGTGTTGAAGACTGGAAGAAAAGAAATGCTTAATATTTGAAAATTAAGCATTTTCATAACTTTAAATTAGTCGTATTTAAATAATGAATTTTTAAGTAAGATTTTTTTTTAAGTCATTAGAATTTTTAAGTAATTAAAGTGCGTCATTCATTAGCGAACGCACACTTGCCTAGTCTTTTTCTGCTTTTACTTGAAATTCTAGTTTTTATTATTAATTGTTCACATTTCCTCTAAAACTGTTATTACTGAAATATCAGGCAATTTTAGGTAATTCGCATTAAACAATTTTTTTTAGAAATACAAGGGTGGATTAAAAAAAAAAAAAAAAAAAAAAAAAAGGAGGTTGCAAGAGTAACAAAAATTATTTATTAAAAATAGACAGAAAATACAAAAGGAAATTAAGAGGCACACTTGGTCCATCATTTTTCCACATAATCACCAAACCTATTTAGGTATTTATCTGAACACAGCACCACTTGTTTAACCCGGTTTTGCAGAAATCATGTCTCTACTCATTGAGCCACTTCTAGGTGGTTGTTTTCACATCACTGTTTGAAGAGAATCTCATTCCAGATAAATGATCCTTCAATTCTGAGGAAAGAAATTAACTTGGGATAAACCTAGGCTATATGGGGGCAGACTCCCGACTTCCCATTTAAACTTTTGCAGCAATTCTTGAGTATGGAGTGTCGAGTTTGGTGAGTATTGTTCTACAGGTTTGGTTTGGTTTATTAGATTATAGCAAAGCACTCGAGGGCTATCTGCCTTAAGGGAGGGATGCCTCCGTGGAGGACTTTTTAAGAGAAACTGGCTCGTATACACGTTACACATGGGGAAAACCACGAAAACACCCATGCAGCCAACCCGTTCGTGGGATTCGAACCTCGAACCGAACTACCAGTGTTCAAGGACGTTTCCGCTCCTCCGCTTGTGGGCCCATTGTTCTACAGGATGCGTTTGCGTTGGATGGCTTTACGCAACCTTGTCTGAGAGGCAAAGTAACGATCGGTAGCCATAGTATGTCCACTCTCCAGATACGCGATCAGGACAACGAATCGCGACTCGCACCTGCAAGCGAAACCACTTTTCTAAACGTCTTGCGATTTCAATTGCTCTGAAGCTTCTGCAAACTTTTTTTACCTACCCTAACAAGCGCTGCTAAACAACTTGTTCCATCTGCCTACACTCTGGAAAAAAGTATTAGCTCCACAGTAATTACTTTTCAAATGCTGATACTTTGCCCACCAGCGGCAAAAGCCGTTGAACACTGGTAGTTTGGTCCGGTGTTCGAGTTCCGAAGAACGGGCTGGCTACATGAGCGTTTTCGGGGTTTTCCCCATGTGTAATGTGCATACTTTGATACATTCGTCTGTATACTGGCTAACCAGCAAGAGATATTTTCCCCTACTCTTACCAGTACCTTACAGATTCCAGTTTAGGGCCTGCATCTGTGAAATCTGTAGTTTAATATATATATTATTTAAATGAGGTGAAGAAGTTTTGAGCGCTTTGTCTCTTAAAAGCAGACTGGAGGCTCGAGAGCTAGTCAGGTGACTTCTGTAACGTGGATAGGAGGCAGTTTTCCTTAAAAAGTCCTCCACGGGGCATTCCTCCTTTTTCGTGTAGTGTATTCCTAAGGCCGGAGCACGTAATAAGTAAAAAAAAAAAAAAAAAAATGCCGATGATTGTAACCTCTTTTTTTTGGGGGGGGGGCTGATTCACCTGCATCTGTAAGTAGCGAAGTCCTCAAAGCGTATTATTCTTATCTCTCACAAGCATATTATAGTTTTCTAATTAATATTTTTAATAAAATGGTTTTAATTGTGCCATTCTGTTTCACCCCATTTTATTCAAGTAATACCCTAAAAAGTGTGAATGCCATGCTTATGAAAATTATATCACAATCCAAATGAGCTAATGACGAAATTATGCTTAATCACAGAAATTTTGATCTCAGGGCCTATATTTTTCTGGAGGAAATTGTTTGGTATGTGTTCGATAAAGATGATACATTTGCAATTCCTTTTCTCAATAAACTAAATTGAAATAAAATGATACATTTGCAAAGTTTTATGTACGTTCTGAAAACGGAAACGTTGTTGTTCCCCTTGGAAACTGTGTTAAGAATTAAAAAATATTCAATTTAAAAGATGCAAACAAGATATGCAATTTAAAATCCTATCTTTTTCACTCATGGTTATAACTGCAGTCAGTCCTATACTGTTAAATTCGCAGTACGTAACTGAATGTATTGTCAAAAATACAGCCAATCTTTGCTTAAACATTTTAAAATTCTTATATCAAAAATCTAAATATAACTGTTGAATTATATTGAACTACTGAATTGTAATTAATTGCAGAAGCTGAAAATACTGACTTTTTAAATGTCTTAACTTATCGGGCACTAAGTTAAGACATTTAAACAGTCAGTTAGTTCAGTGGGTAACTACCAAATAGTTCAAGACTAATCTTGCATCGAATCTCGGAGAACGCTTTGACTGCAGAATTGTTCTCATTTTCCCCTTCCATAACGAAAATTTCAGCTCGATTGCCTTAAAATGTTCTATACGGAATGAATCCTCTCGCAAATTGCCCAATACTCAAAATACGTTAATATAACTATGGGGAAACAAAAACGTTCAGATAAAGAACATCAAGCAGGTTTATTTATATAACGATGGATTCTTAATATACTATTCTATACTTACTATACTATATGGGTTATGCATTAGGATTATTCAGATCATGGTATTACCATAGAAGCAGGGGCTAGCTAGAGGGGGGCATCTGTCCCCGGGCGCAGAATCCAAAGGGCGCCAAACTAATATTACGACATTTTAGAATTTATTCCTAAATGTTTTCCATCCTTTGGCAAGCAGTAGGGGGCGCGAAATCTTCAGTTGTCCCTGTGCGCTGAAAACCCTAGCTACGACTCTGCATAGAAGCCATGTTTGCTATGGTACCAGTTTTAAAATGCACATAAACGTACGTATGAAAATGCATATGGATTTAAACTTAATATCGTTTCTTAAAAAGAATCTGTCATAAGTAAATAACCGTAGATAATCAAATCGTAAGAAAACTAATGTGCCTATATTCGATAAAATTTCAAATGTATTTAAAAACCTTGCTTGCTATAATTATCTTGAGGTATACATGCAAGAACAGTATTAAAAAATTGAAACATCCGAGAATTTCCTGATATCAGATTGAAAGGTTTCGTTTAGTTAAGTACAGCAAAACCTCGAGGGCTAAGTTAATTAAGTTAACCCTGTGGGCTAAGCCAAGTTAAACCTAAGGAAAGTGATGCTTTCGTGCAAGACTTTCTAAAGAAAACTGGTCGTATACATGTTATACATAGAGAAACTACGAAAACGCCCATACAGCCAGCCCGTTGGTGGATTCGAGCCTCGGACGAACTACCAGTTTTCAATGATTTTACCGCGCTGCTAAGCCTAAATTGAAAGGAATGACACATAATTTTAAAGGACTTGAATATGCAACGTTTATACATTAGTAACATAGGCTAACTAGGATAACTGGTTTAATTAGCGGTGTTGAGCACAGTGGCTGATGGAATGATTATGATGACAGGAACAGAAGAAATTCACAGTTCGTTTCACGATTATCTGTTCCAAATGAACATTATTTCGATACTGATGATTACTAAAATTTGTTCAAAAGCGCAACAAATATTTGGGTTCATTATTATTGCAAACATTATTTCTAGATACAAGAAATAAATTTTTCTCGAACTAAGAATACTTTATCTGCTACTAAGTATTTCAGACTTCGGCTTAATACCCAGAATAAAATTAAGATTGCAAGATTTATAGGTAGTGGATGTTATTTTATGGTTAATTAATGCCAAGAATTCTAATTTTCGAGCTTGGCATATAATCGACCAAGTAAATGTTTTACATCAGAATATCAGGCACGTCAAAATCCACTTAAATTGGATAAAGGTGATAGATTTTTGCTAGAGAAGTTCTATTTCTGTATGAAACTGCAAAGTATAACTTTTTTTAAACGTATCAGGAACTGAAATTTCTTATTCGACGAAATTATTTGAGGTTATTTGAAAAGATGTACAATCTGTTTGCTAGAGGTTTTATTATTGTATGAAACTGCCATGTATAATCTTTCAAAGCTATTCGAGAGTGAAATTTCTTATTCAGCAAAAATATTTGCAAGTCGAGGTTACATAAAAATGCTTACAACCTTAAAACAATTAAATAAACGAGAAACAAAAAATTACAAGCTGTTCAAAGGAAAATGTGTCTCGGATCTTTTTGAATTTATAATTGCTTATTTTTACAAGATTTAACAGTGTTCTTTACTTTCATTAAAACTATATTATAATTTCCACCTACCTGTAATTTTAAAGATCTCGGATTAATTAAATGCTAACTTAAAATATCTTGCGTGCATTTTTAAAGTGATAACGATGTCCACAAGTACACCGCTAAACACTTAAAATGTTAATACATACCAGGTCTAAATGGTTTAAAAGAAACTCTAAAAAGGGAATTTATAATGTTAAAACTTAAAAACATTCGAAAACCATACATCAAAATTTCACTTAATAATACAATGTTAAGAAAAATGGTAAAAATTAATATGGATTTAATGATTGCAGTCTTTCATTAAGACATGGCCATTAGTTTATTAGTTTCACTGCCATTGAACATACCTTTTTAAACATTAAAGTTCCACAAGCTGGTCACATTGCTTCAAACTGTAATTAAGTTTCACCCTCAAACAGCTTTTTGCAGACTTTCAGAGTCAGATTTTAGTTGCTTTGGTTTTTCGCCCGAGTCAATTTTTGTTTCTGCTGCACTTCACTTTGCCGAGTATACTTCTGCGACTGACTTTCCGAATTGGTCTTTTTTTTCGATTCCACTTTACTTTCTTGAGCGAACTTTTGACTGGCTTTACGAATCGGTCTTTCTTTCTGCTGAAATTTACATTCCGAATCAAGTTTCAGTATAGCTTCTGCAGTGTTTCGCTTTCAGAGTCCTCATCTGATCGAGATTGAGGTTCAGACTTTAGTACCTCTTGCTGCAATTCACTTTCTGCGTCATCTTCTAATCGAGATTCACACCCAGACCTTCAATTTTGTTCCGATTCACTTTCTGAGTCATCTTCTGACGATTTCTTGATTCGGACCTTAGTTGTTCTTGTTACGATTCACTTTCTGAGATATCCTTTGATTGATTTTCTGATGCAGGCGTCCCTTTTTGAGCCCGTTCACTTTCCGATTCAGCTTCTAATTGACTTTCTGAGTCGGTTTGCTGAGAACTTTCCAGCAGGTCACTTTCCGAATTCATTTCTAATTGAAATTTCTGCACCGAAAATACTCTACATCGTTTTAGCTCGAAATCTTTATTCTGAGATTGCTTACCGTGAATAGACCTTATTAAAGAGTTGTTCACATTAGTAGATTTGTCGTCGCTTTCAGGATTAGGTATTCTCATGAATTCAGCTTGATTCACTTTATAAGGATGTTTAAGGAGAGAAAGTGATCCATTCTCAGGTAAAAAATTTGCGAACTCATTTTTCGCTCTTCTTTGGAACTCCTCCCAGCCTCCCTGTTCTTTAAAGGATTTGCTAAAATTTCAACGAAGAATTTAGACCACAAACTTGGTGCTAAACGCAGAACTTGCTTTTGGTTCACATCGCAGTGACTGTACTGATAAAAAGTTAATTCAGCATAAAAGATTCACGAAGCCGCAGTTTGCTGAAAAATATCTCGTTTGTCTATAAGAAAATTTACCGAAAATTCATCGTAAACCTTAGCGAAATCGACTTCCCCCCCCCCGATTTAAGCGATTCTTCAAATCGCAATTTGGCACCTTTCCTGGCAGCTAGCTGAAAGATGACAACCCACCTTCCAATAGGTTCGCTAAATTTAGATTTTGTGGTTTTATCTCTATGATATATTTTCTCAAGCTGCACTTCCGGTACCTTGAATTTCCTCCACACAAAATCGAATAGATCTTCAGCGCAACAACACTCAACATTTCGCGAACGCCATTCTAATGCAGATCAGGATATCGCCGACTGCACAGTTGACCAAAATACTTGTAGTGCTTCCCTTTTAAAAGGTTAGACACTATTTAAAATACCCGGATATGCTTAATTCACTGGTCAAACAAAATGTTCCAAATGGTGTCATGTTCAAATTGCTGGCCTTCATTGATACATTTCTCAGTACGAATCACGACTCATTCCGTAAAATGTGCTATCGAATGCAATTTAACGATGTATTTCCGTGATATCTGTACGTAAGGACAGAATAAAACACTCTTTTCCTCCCCCCAAAAAAATTATAAAACTGCTTTAAAATGAATTCTGAAGAGAATTTTTTGTGGCGTCTGTACGTACGTACGCATAACTCAAAAATGAGTAGCCTCAGAACGCTGAAATTTTGTATATAGGACTGCTATAACATGTAGATGTGCACCTCGTATTTTGGTTGCAATCGGCCGCACCAAACGTATATAAATATATTTATATATATATCCACTCTGTTACCCGGCTCAGTGATCTCAGTTTCTTTACTCTTATATGATTGTAAATTGTACATTTTTTGCTTTAAAAATGATTGAATTATGTTGCTTTATCTTCCGGTTAAGGGTTTTATGCCTTTAGTAAATCTGTATGCAATATTTTAGAATTATCAACAATTTTAAAATTGTTTAAGTACCGCTAAGCCTAATTTGATGGCGGCCATTGCTCTTGTTTACATTTGAAACAGCAGGATAGCGGATTTGTTGCCAATCTAGAGAAACTTAGCTTCCCAACAACAAAGATAACGCCTTCATTTATTATTTAAATCATGCTTAATCCTTTCTAGAATTTTTTCGAGGAAATATGCGTTTAAGATTTACTTCGTAAATTTTAATACAGATATTTTGAGTTTTTATGTATTTTTGCCTTGTCGCGAAGTGAAAACTGAATTAATTGAATGAGAAATACTCAATCGTCTGTGAAAAACTGTTTCTTTTTTGTTTTGTTTGTTTCATTTCTTTTATACATCGTTCTAGCTTTATTATTTGAATGGAACATGTGGCAACGATTGGATAATTCTTTAAATGCTATAAATTTTGTGCGTTCTGAGTTATAATATGAATGAAATATAATACTGTTAAGTGAACCTAGCGCCAGAGTGTCGCTATGGTAAACAAAGTGAATTTTAAAGAATGCATTTATTCTATTGTGGTTTATGCGTTGTCGGCGAAGTAGGTTTAATTCAATCTAATAAGTTTAAATTAAATGCAAGAGAAAATGCGTATAATTTAATATTCCGTACAAGGAAGTCATGTGGTGTACACATCAGATTTTTTTTTAATGAACTGAAGAACGTTGTACATTCCTATTCTTTGTACGGCCATGATTGAAAGAACTGCTATCAAGGCCGCCGCGTGGAGGTGGCAAAATTGTTCACCGGATAAAAGGGAGCCTAGGTCAGGGGGGGCCAAAATTTATTCTTATCACTAGAACTAAAACACAATGCTGGATTTTTCCTCTTAGATATGTAAGCACGATTGTAAATTATTTAATTGTTATTAGACAAAATATCTGTTGAGATATGGCAACAGCTAATTTCTGGATGTCGTCCTATTTATAATTTTAAAATATATACATTGAGAGGATGTACGCTTGAAATGTTTAATGGTACGATGCAGTAAGTACGTTTGTTATGTTATGTACTTTTACGAATACGTTACGTGTAAGTTATTAAGATTAAGGAAGTTAACATAAATCAGAAGCGGGATTATTCTGAAACCTAAGCCTAAAGCTACAAGAATATGCTATACGTAAATAAATTGAAAAGAATTTGAATTTCAAGGTACATTGATTGATGTAACATATTTATTATATAATTTAATTTTGTTAGTTTTTTTTATCATTCTGAAAAGAGAGTTTTTTTTTTTTTTCTTTTCTTTTTTTTTTTCTTTTTTTTTTTTTTTTTTTTCATTTCTTTAAATTTTGAAATATATTTAGAACGTCAAAACTTATAAAATACCAACAGTGGCGTAAATAAGTGTATGCAAGGAATGCCGTCACATAGGGGCCCGAAGGCTTAGGGGGTCCTTTTAATGTCCTGCTGAACTACATTTACGCGTTTAAACTTTAAGACGGATTCCATTACATATATATAGAAGCTTTAATTCATTTTCATTTGATGAGGTCAGAATTAGAATATTTTATTAAGGAATTAGAATATTTTATCAGAATTTTTTTATAAAAGAAGATTAATTATTATTTTTATATTTTTTATCCTGTATTTTTTTCCCTTTTGCTTTTAATTTTTATTTTTAGAATTTGTACTACTATTCTTATTTGAATTTTGATATGGTTTGATTTTGTATTAAACCCCTTTTACACGATTGTTAATATTAATATAGTTGAGGAATAGCCTTGATTTGACTCCAATTTACTTTTAACTTTAGAATCTTTAAGTATATGTAGATAATAGAATTCGTTTTCTTTTAAGTTTTTAAGGGCGCCCCTACCTCTATGTTGCAGTGATGCAATTCTCTGTATGTCGCAGATAGGAGGCCCTTGGAAGCACCTGAAATAGCTAAATTCAAGTGTTTGCAAAAGTTAAAATTCCAGCATTCGACTATGAAATAATAACTTCATGGCCTACCCCAGTTTAGGGATAGCAGCGAGCGGAAAATAGGAAAAGTTCCTTTGTATTCCTTTGTATTCCTTAGTCTCAAACCTGAAAATTATTAAAGGCGACCCCCTAAAGGAAAGGTTTCTCGTTTTGCAATCCCAAATCAAGAAGTGGAAATTAATTGTAACTATTTATTATAAAGTACTTATTTTATATATTAACGTGTTTCTGTATAATTCGCATTATGATCGAATAATCAGTAGACATATTTTCTAAGTATAAATAAAAAAAGTAACTAGGCAGGATTCTGGTACTTTGGAATGAACTTTGCAAGTTAAGAGAAATCGTGGTATATTATTTGCAGTTCGTAATTTTCATAATATGTCATTCCGGTAGCGTTTAATTTTGTTCATGTATTGAATCTCTTACTAGCTTTTCCATTAAACGCAAGTCCAAAAATCAGTCCTAATATTCAGTTTGAAATTGAATTTATTAATGTGAATGATTCTTAGAATTTAAAATAACATGTATTTCGTTGGTTCGCTATAAACGGCGTATCACTTTTCACCACGCTGACTTATAAAATTAATTTAATTTTCCGTTCTGATATGTTTCAGGCAAGCTCCCACTATGATTTATTTGGTGCGCAACCCAGGAAGCAAAAAGAGTAAGTTTCCTTAATTTGTTTTTTAATTATTTGATTATACGAAAGCGCATAAAGGCTATCAGACAGATAGCCTTTATGAAGGTGGAGGGAAATGAAGAATGAAAAGAAATGAAGGTGGAGGGCTTTCTAAGGAAAACTGGCTCGTATCCACGTTACATAAGGGAAAAAACACGAAAACGCCCACGCAGTCAGCCGCTTCTCTGAAAATCGAACCTAGGTCTAACTACCAGCATTCAGCGACATAACCGCTCTTCCGCTTATGCGTTTCCTTACGGTTTACACGTAATTGTAATAAATGTAACTACTATGAGTAAAAATCCTTTCTAAGATATCCAACCACGTTTCCTTGATTTTGGTCTTCTGTAGAGGTAATGATCTTAGAGAGATGATTTCAGTGAAGTGTTTGTTTATATTTTTTGGAAATGCTGGTCACTTTTGGAAGTGGTAGTCTTAGAGAGGTGGCCGCCAACCGTGTAGGGGCTACCAGGTGGTCCGGATTTTTTTGGATCTCGCACTGATGCACTGTAAAATATATTAAATCCTCTCTAAGACTATCATCCCCGTTTCTAATTATTTTGGTCTTTGATGGAGGTACTCGTCTTAGAGAGGTGATGCTGAGCAGAAGTAAGTGTTTACTTTTACTCTGGGAAATGCTGGTGACTTTTGGAAGAAGCTTCATTGTATATTAAATGTTTAAATCCAAATCACGTGGCTGTGGGATCCATTAGTTTTTTTCGAATTTAATATAATTTTTAAGTAAACCTCCTAATTTTTACTAACTGTAATTTTCGTGTTTTCCTATTCAGAGTTAAATGCAAAATTAAACAATTGTTTCCTGTGCAAATACCGATACTTTTAATTGAAATCAAACGATGAAAAAAAAAAAATTATGCGACATGTCATTAGCTAAAAATTGAGTAATATTGTAATTGAATAATAATCGCAAACCCGGACTTTAAATTGCATCTACAACGGGGAATCGAAATCTTTTTCCTTGGGGTCAGGCCTCGATTTCAAAAATCATTGTGTGTCATCATGATTCATCCCTCTATTTTTACTAACGGCTAGTAAATCTTCTTGCAGTGGGCACGTGACAGTGAGTGGAACTCCAGAGAAGCGAAGGCATGGAGGTAGGAAGTAAGAAGGAGTCGCCCTAAACAAGTTCCTCCGTACCCTGCTCTGAAGCACCGGCGATCCCTACGTGGTGACCAAAACATTGGGTCATTTATCATTGAGTTCTATGGGATTTGACGCGTTCGGGTGTAAATATTTTGTAATTACGTCGCAAATATACATATAAATGTATATATTTTCTTTTTCTACAACACTTCAGAGTCCTAAGTATGTGAAAAAAACATATTTTTAAACAACATTTCATTCTGAACGGAATTAAATGCTATACTTTTCACAGGACAGTTTTCTCAGAATGGTTTAATTTGAATGAAATATTTTCACAAGTTTTCGTTAATTACATTAGAAAAAAAAATTAAGGTAATTTGATTTTATTCGGTTAAGGTACAAAAATTAAGATCAAAGTTTATTGTATTATTAATATTAAAATTATGCATTATTTCTTTTCTATTTATAGAGCTTCTTCCTAAAATACTTTCTTAAATATGACATGATTTTTTTGGCTTCTTTTAAATCGAAAAATGTAAGTCAATTTATAATTAATGCTCTATTCGGTTCATTTTAAATTAAAGAATTATTAGGAATTAGCGAAATACTTTAAATAAGTATTTCGCTAATTCCTAATAATTAAATAGGTATTAAATAGTATTTGACTTAAACTTGTAACTGAGTTATTATAAAATGTAAAGGGAATAATTCTTTTAATTATACTTATCAGATTTTTTTTTTTTTTTACCCTTCATTTCAACAATACATATTCCAAAACTCTTTATTACGTTCTTAAGTGCGCATCTCATAGCATTTGCTTTACAATACCTTTTAACAGATTGCTTTCCAATACGAACAATTCTTGCTTAAATAGTTTTATAACCTATTTGTCAACAGGATTTCAATTTATGTTTACTATTCAATATTAAGGTTATTATATATTTAGATAACATTTATAATCATTATAAATTAGATACATTTAATCATTAGATTTCTTCACAGTACTTTTACGGTTGTTTATAAGTGAATAAATTCTTCATTTCAAATACGTTTAGAAATAATTTAATGAATATTTAAGTATTTTGTCAAAGGCAGATACATGCTTTTTGCAAGCACATGCATAAATACCCATACATATTTCCTGTTTATCATTTCCGGCATGTGCAAATCTTTAATTTCTGTGCATTCACTATATTTTTCGTGTAAAGTAATTTACACTAATTTAGCATACACCCGAAAGTTTTACATAAAAATATATATGAATATAATTTGAATGAAAATTATAAGTATTATTTTTAATACCCACTCAAAGGTCAGTTTTTCTTCAAAATTCCTCCATGATGGCATCTCTCTCTTTAGGCAGATAGCCCTTGCATGCGTTACTCTATTTAATAAAAACTTATCTGACCTATGTGCCTAATTACAAATATTTTAACATACATAATTTTATATTTACATTTAGCCATCAAGTTTCAAACTTTTCAAATCTTCTAGAAAATAAATTTTGGCAGATCTCTTTTAGCAATTTTCTTAAAATCTATATTTTTGTAGTGCAACAGCTTATAATTTTATAAAACAAATTCATAATCAAAATCGCTGTTGTTAGTTATCGAAAAATAACCAAGATGTGATTTTTGCGTAAATGTCACTAAACTATACAAATTGCTATTATCCATCCCACTATGAATGTTTCTTTCATGCGAAAGTGTCCCTTTTTCGATTTCTATGGAACTGTCGTGTGTCGAAATACTATCAGAATCTTGTCAAGCGAGCTTCTGAATGTAAACAAAGAACAACCCCGTCTGGTGACCCAAGCTTCAAAGCAGTGCTTCACTTCTAGCGCGGAATGGCCCCTCCTCCCTTTCCTACCTCCATGAGCGAAGGGGGGGGCACAGAGCATCAAAGGCCTGGGATTTCATCCTAAGATATAATATTTCTTTCCTCAAGTAGTTCTACCCCTTGAAAGTGGACTATCGTTTATTTGCCGAAGGGGCAGTTTGAGAACATCTGGTAGGGGGTTGAACTGGCCATTTATATCCTAGGGGGTCTTAGTTACATAGTCATAAATTATAAACGAGTCTAAACAAGGGAAATGCCGAAAAAGGGCGTGACAACCCGCTTCGGAGGCATGGGAAAATGTAGGCGTACCTACATTTCTTTCTACATTTCAATCTAACTTCTCCGCATTCAATTTTATGAAGAGGAAGAGAAGAAACAAATTTAATTCTATGAATGAATGCAATTTTGTACAGTAAACTGTAAGGCAAATAGCATCTTTTTTTTTTTTTTTTTTTAAAGGCATAGGAGTAGAAAGGCGCATATTTGTTACATGGAATGAATCTGTAGTGTAAATACCGAGATTTGCATTTAGAATGCTGTGTTACATGTGTACGAAGTATCTGAGAAGTCTTAACACAAATGTCTTTCGACCTTTTCACGTCTAAAGGACAGTTTACCAAATTACAAATACCTTGCGGTCGCTGCTTTATTTTAGTTAATTTTCTAACGCCACGTAAACGCTTAATGGATTCTGATTAGGGACTTATGAATAAAATAACGCAAACTGGACTGCAGAAAATTCTTAAGAATGAAGTTAATCTTACTGAACAATACGTTATTGATGCAGATTTTGGTTATATTCGTATTAGTTAAGGTGGAATCCTTAATTATATATATAAATATATGAACTTAAAGCATCTTATGCATCTTATTAATTTTTATATTTTTCCTTTTCGCATTTTTATTTTTTCGAGTTTGTTCTATTTAATTCTTGTTTTAATTTTCATATGTTTCAATATTAAGTTAAACCTCTTATACACGGTTGCAATTATTAATATGGTTGAGGAATTGCCTTGCTTTGATTCCAATTTAATTTTAACTTTAGATGCTTTAAGTTTATTTTACTTTAATTCTGCAGCTATAGCGCAGGACGGGTTTAAAAATTTTGTTTTTAATTTTTAACCTATTATTATATATAGGCATAAATAAATGCAACAAAATACAGAACAAGGTATAAATATACCAAAGAAAAAATCTTAAATATACAATGCTCATTAATGTATGTATATAATATCAATATAAATGTTAGTTAGGTTCTGAAGCAATTGGAAAGTTTTTAATTACATATATATACCATTTTATAAGTATATATAAAATATATCGATTTTAAAATTATTTATATGGTTTGTTGTGGTTTATTTAAATATAGCAAAGCACTGGACGGCTATCTGCCTAAGGGTAAGGATGCCTCTGTGGAGGACTTCCTAAGCAAAACTGACTCGTATACGCGTTACACATGGGGAAAATCACGTAAACGCCCATACAGCCATCCCGTTCACCGGAAGTCGAACTCCGGACCGAACTACCAATGTTCAGCGGCTTTACCGCTCAGCCACTAATGAACGTTCTCCTCACATATACATGCATATATATCTTATAATGTGTATGTATATTTATTTATATGTAGTATATATGTTACGGAGAAACACCGAAATCTGGAGAATGTCGACTTTCACCGGTGAATGTCAACATTCACATAGTCGCTTGGTGTATGTCGCGAAAATATACACGTGATACTTAAAATAAGAATATAAGAACTTAAAACACACAGTACATTCAAAATGTGAAAGGAAAATAATAGAAGTTAAAATCTTACTTAATTATACAGTACGTTCTAAATGAGAAAATAAAATAACAGTAATAAAAAACTAACTAAATTATGTGATTCAAATCTTATTTATTGCAACAACTTAAACTATTATGACACTTTATGACCTCTCTTTCCGACCTACAACAGAGCATATCTGTGATTGTCAACATACACCGGTGAGGGTCCGAATATACAAGAATGTAATGCAATATTCTATCTTTCACCGACGTATTTGGTGAATGCTGACATTTTCCGGTGAAAGTCGACATTCTCCAATTTCGGTGTTTCACGGTACATACATACACATTAAATTATTAAATTATATTTACATGTTGATCATTTGTAAGGATTATGCTAATTTTATTAACAGTTAAATTTTAAGTTAAAGTTCCTTTCCTGTCAAATTCTTAACTTCAACTTACTACTTCCGGCCAGAACGTAGTTTTGGAATTTTTCTGAATACTTAATGAGGAGGAGCGGTATTTAAACCGCGAAGTTACTTACAGAGTCATTGTGTGTTTTTAAGTGTGAATTCTTCATTTTCACTTTATTATTTGACTGCAGAGAGAATCAGAAACTCTGATTCTCTCTGCAGCAGAAACTCTGATTCTCTCTGCACTCTGATTCTCTCCGCGCGTCTGCCTTTTGGCCACTTTCTCTCTCTCAAAGCTGTTATTACGCTCGGCCGCACTCAAGCCCTTGATAAACTTCGTAGTCAAATAAAATTAAGGGGCCAACTCGGTTAGAATCTTGATAGCTTCGGCTATATTTCTTTATAGTTAATCTTAGTTTTAGTTTAATTTTTAGTCTCTTAAGTTTAAGCCCCAGTGTCGGCTTTGATTGTACACTCAAAAACGGAGTTTTATTAAATCTTACTGTAATAATAAAGTGTTAGTTACCCTTCCCTCTTTTTGTTTACTGTTACACGAACTTAAGCGATGATTCGCTAAATAGTTCTTAACATTCGTCACTTTCTACAGTAACTGAGAGTTGCGCAAGTGAAAATCTTACACATTGATAAAAAATTATAAAATATTCTACGGAATTACTTCGCTTCCCATATTTTTCGTAAACTTCATCATATTTCTAAAACAGATCTCAGTGCTGATTCCATTTCCAAGCTGTTTATATATCTTATTTTTTCTGCACTGAATTATATTAAAAGAATTATTTCACATGATTATAGCTGAAAATGCAGTTTTACAAGTGAAGAATTTAAGGGGAAGAAGAGAATTAGGTTCTTTTCTAATTATTCTTGAAGCATTTAAATTAAGAAAAACAAATGGCAGATTAATAGAGATCACTGAACTTAAGTGTTCGTAGAGGACAGATTAATTAGCAAATATATTTTAGTTTTCATTAAGTAAAAAAAGAATTCATCTGCATTCTATGAGGAAGGAAACAATCCAAGGAAATATTTTTCTATTTTCGCAATCATAATTTGTTTTCTTAAATATTCAAAGAATTCATATTCAAATATTGCAATCTATTAAAATCAGTAATAACTACCTAAAATGCAATTTTAATCAATATTAATTCTCATTTTCTCAATGATAACCCCTCTTTAGAGTTAAATAGCAGTCGCAGCATTTTTCGGCTTCATTTTCCTTTATAATACGCTTACGTTTTCATTTTCAACGTTTAATACTCTGGGAAAAATTCAATATGAGAATCCAGAAAAGGATTCTTAGGGCTGCTAAGATTTTTAAGCATTGTCATGCCACAGTGCTTCAAAAGAAATCCCATTGCTTAACCCTTTCTGGCACGTTATCTTTTAAAGTCGGAATTTTGATTTAAAAAAAAAAAAAAAAGGTAGACAGTCTAATTAGGTCTAGAGGAGTACACAAGTAAAATTTTGTCCACAGAATTAAAATGATAAGATACACTTATCGTTTTAATTCTGCTTGTGTGCCCAAAGTGGGCACACTGATTGAATAGAGCTTCGAAAAGATTGCTGAAACGAGCATTGTTGTCAATGAACAATGTCAACGATGAGATGCGGAGAAACAAAGAATACAGACTCTGAGTTGTCCTAGATTATCGGTGAGCCCGGTCTGGGCACACCTAGGGTTCGCCGTTTGATTTTAGGCAAGATTTCAAGGTAAAAATTTAAAACTAATATAGAATAAAGGAGATTAGCATACAGCCAAAAAAAAACATAGAAATTTCTTTTCAAACAATTCCTTTTATGCCCTAAAAAAAATAGGTTTTATATATGAAATAATGACAGACAAATATGTTATATTAGAAATTTTGCTCATGCTTTAAAAATTCTTCGTATTTGCATGATGGTTTTCACTGCGAATGGGATTTATTTAATTATGGAAAAGCACACGAGGGCTATCTGTCTAAGATACCTTCATGGAGGACTTTCTAAGGGAAACTGGCTCGCATGTTGCACATGGGAAAAAACAACCTTCTTGAGTTGGATAACAAAATGAGAAATAAATCAACAAAACCTATTGATTAGTCGTAAATCAACAAACCTATTGATAAATCGTATCTATTGATCAGTCATGTTTGTAAATTTACTAATGAACGCAATTGGCGCAACAAAGTATTAAGATCAATATGCCACCCCACCGGCATAGTGGTTAGCGTCGCTGACTGCCGTGCCGAAGGTCCCAGGTTCGAATCCCGGAGAACGCGTGAATGTTTGTACATGTATAGTGTCCGTGCGGCATGGGGGTACTCTAAATATCGGCGAGCCGAAAGGCTTCTCGAAAGGTTGGTGGTAGGGGAAGAGGGATGGGAGACTCGCGGATCTGTCCCTTTCAGAATGCTCTCCATCAAAATTGGGGGCGAAACTGAGCTAAATAGCGCTATCACCTGGAAGGTGCTCATGGCTCTTGCCAACGACAAACGTAAAACTTGCGCTCATAGCCACGAGGAATTTCTTTGGCTTGGACTGACTATAGGTCAGACAAGTTGGCATTAGCAACAACAAAATGAATATTTTATTTCGTTCCTGTTGGTGCTTCCGAGTCTGTTCCACTTCTTTCTAATTGAGCTTGTTTTTAGGATCCTTATTAACTTCCGAGGCCATGATTTGCCTTCACATAAAGTGTCATATTAAAAAAAATTAATAAAAATAAAAACTAGTGTCTAAGCTTGCAGTCTGTCTGCAGCACAGTCTAGCCATGATTTCCTCCAAGTAGTTCATAGTTCACAAGTCACTTGCCAGAATTTGTTACATTCAAAGCCAAGGTAAATATTAAGAAATGTAATGCTGATTTTTCAGTTACTGATCTTAGCTTACAAAGTGCCAGTCAGTTCATAAAATTTCTGGAGTGGATGAGATCTTTTGTATCTGATAATTCGACCAGAGTTGAATTTCTGGCGAATGGGTTGTATAATGTTTTCATAGTTTTCTCATGAGCCAGTTTTCTGCAGAAAATGCGCTACGAAGGCTTCGCTCCGTTTAGGCAGATATCTCTTACGTCGTGTGCTTTCATCTACTAAGAATTTTAAACCGTTATTTTGCTAACCAGCCTCAAAGAGAGAAAAATTCACAGAAATGGGCTGAAAGAAATAGTTTTCCAGAACAGAGCTTTGATTTTTTTTTTTTTTTTTTGTGTGTGTGTGTGTGTGTGTGTGTACTGTTGTATGTTTGCAGGATTACATAGCTTTACGAAAGTTTTTATAAACAATTACATTATTAATTAATAGTATTATACCGTAGATTGCTAGTGAGATTTAGAACATTCCGATTCCTCTTCTCTTCTTTTTATCCCAAGAGGCGTTGGCCCAGAAGGCCTATTAATTTCGTTTTGGCATTTTGCGTTGATTCACTATAAACGGAGAATCACTTTTTTAAATTGAAGTGTCCACCAGCGGCCGAGCGGTAAAGTCGCTGAACACTGGTAGTTCGTTCCGAGGTTCGAATTCCGCGAACGGGCTGGCTGCATGGGCGTTTTCGTGGTTTTTCCCATGTGTAACGTGTATACGAGCCAGTTTCCCTTAGAAAGTCCTCCACGAAGGCATCTCTTTCCTTAGGCAGATAGCCCTCGAGGCTTTGCCATAATCACACACACACATTTTTTTAAATTGCTGCCACCAAACATTACAACCCTGTATTATATTTAAAGAAATAAATTAATGAAGAATCTGCGTCAATGTATGTATGCTTCTCCCATTGTGATGAAACAACGGTACCTAGAGCCATCCAATTCTGAATAACGTACATCTCCACCCGAATATGGGTATCTGGAAGCCCGAATTTGGAATTTGTTTTATTACCTGTTTCATATTTTGTAAAGTATTTATGAGTTTTTGATTGAGAAACTCAACAGTTTCAAAGCGAGCCTGAGAAACTCAACAGTTTCAAAGCGAGCCTGAGAAACTCAACAATTTCGAAGCGAGCCATGGCAACATTGTACGGGGGGAGGATTATCTCCAGCGCGCGAGACTGTGTATCGGAAATTTTAATGCTCTTTTAAATATTTTGTGATATTATTGTTGAATTGAATTTGATGGTTTAAGTGCGAAGAACATGAAATTTAATAACTAAAGGTAACGCACAAAAAGTTAGCCCCCCTTTGGGCGTTAATGTAAAATCTCAAAGCTTTCAGACTTTTAGTTCTTTTTTAATTAATTTGTCATTCGTTTTTGTAAGCTGTCGTATTTTACGGAGCTTGTGACACTTTTGAGGTGTTAAGATGAAAACTGGATATGCAAGAATTTTTGCATAATAATTATTATATTGTTACGGATGTGGCATTTAAATAGCTTATGTTAGTTCAATTATAAATTAAATGGTTTTATTTCCTGCGCGAGAAAGTACTAGAAAATTCTAGCGCGCCATTTTAAAAAATCTTCAGTTCGTACTAGTTACTTAGTTTGTTGTTGTTTAGAAAACTGCTCTTGTTGACTGTAGCGAATTCGAGGATTAGCTTTCTTTAGCTGTTTTGAATTAAGTTCTTTTGAACGTTTCAGTAGTTAGAAGATAACTACTGTAATATATTGTGATACTGAGGACATTTAATTTAATTGTGATTTGAGGACATTTAATCATATTTGTTGTAATAATAATAAATTTTTGTTCATTTTTCATCGGACTTGTGCATTCATTTCGTAACGAACCCGTACGCACGCAACAATATTGTTTCCTCCGGAAAAAAAATACAGGAGTCGCCGCTTTACGTGATTGCGGTTAATCTTATTCGGATATTGTTATCGAACTGTCGACGTCCTTCCCATACGAAAACAGGTAACACACAATAAAAAAATACATCGCTTATTGTGATCGACAATTCTGTTAATAGGATCAAAACATCGATTTTTTAAACCGAATTAAATAAGTGGCCAAATAAAAGTTAAAATCACGAAGTAAAGTTGAAATATAGAAATTGCTAAATTACAAAGACATGTATCCAAATAGTGGATCTAAAGTGGCCTTAATAAAGATGAGTTGTTAGACTTTAACGCTTGGCCGGATATTGATGGGGAGGGGATTCTGAAAGGTTTCATATTTTAAATTACGTCCAAAGAGGCCTTTTTTTTTTTTTTTTTTTTTTTTTTTTTTTTTTTTTTTTAACATTTTGTGTGTTACCTTTATTTGTTAAATATCGTGTTCTTCGCACTCAAACATAAAATTCAGTTCAAGAGCAATATCGCAAAATAATTATAAAATGAGCTCATCTTAAGAATTTCCGATACACGGTGTGGCGCGCTGGAGATAAAAATGTTTTTTTCTGTACAACGTTACCATGGCTCTGTTTGAAATCCTAGAGTTTGTTAATCAAAAGTTCGTTAAAGTTTTACAAAATATGAAATCGATAATGAAACAAATTCCAAATTTGGGCTTCCAGATGCCCATATTCGCAGGAGGATTACGTTATTCAAAATTGAATGGCTCGAGATACCGTTGTTTTATCACAATGCGAGAAACATACATACATTTATGCAGATTCTTCACTATTTAATTTCTTTAAATATAATACAGGACGATAATATTTGGTGGCAAGAATTTGAAAAATGAAACAACGCAAAATGCTAAATCGAAATTAATAATACTTCTGGGCAAATTGCCCCTCAAGTTGCAGTGTCAGTAACGATAACATCTATAAACAGCATAAATATGAACAGAACTTTAGCCTAACATTTTCAGACTATTTGCTTATCGATATGTTTCTAGTTATGTTTAAGATAGTTTTCCATGGCTGTTTTGAAGAGCATTTTTTCTCATTCCTGTAATGTTATCAAAACGGTGGTGGACAAACGTGATCGCAAACCAAGCATCCTCTGCTGTAATGAACCTCTTTCATTCTGTTTTCGAATAACTTTCCCACATTAATGGTATGGGCAAAGGTTAAACCTTTATTTGTTAGTTAATTTTTTTTTTTTTTTTTTCATTAGCTGAACACGCATCAAACAGAACGATACTAGATGCGCCATCATTCCTACGCAGGGAATAAAGTTGAAGTCGGTATTTCCGATGAGTCCAGATTTAATTTCGTCTCCAAACACTAGTAATTTGTTTTGTATATATCTCCTCCGCCAAACCTCAAAGCAAAAATGAATAACGTTTTTTGCAGCTGCTTTCTGAAACAACTCGTGTTGGATCTTTTACGTTATGGCGCCAGTCAGGCGCCGTATCTTTTCTTTATACATGCCACTCCTAGCTAGAAATTATACTTTCGTCATCAGGGCATTTCGACTGTTGTCAGATTTTTTTAAATTTAAGAAACATATCTTGGGTTAGTTATTTCAGTTAAAAAAAAAATCTGATGTTATGCCCAGACTTTTTTTAACATTTTGTGTGTCGCGTTCGTACGCACGTAAGTACATACGTTCGTACAGACGCCACGAAAAATTCTCTTCAGAATTCATTTTAAAGCAGTTTTTTAGTTTTTTTGGAGGAAAAGAGTCTTTTATTCTGTCCTCAGATTCGTACAGATATCACGCAAAAACATAGTTAAATTGCATTCGAAAACGGTCAAAGTGGATATTTTCGTTGAAATATGCTGCCTGAAGCTTTTCGCGATTACAATACTTCCTTTTTACTTCCTTATACGAAGTAAAAAGGAAGTATTGTAATCGCGAAAAGCTTCGTACAAGGAAGTAAAAGTTGCAGAGTTATACGGAATGTCGAGATATCGGGAGTCGAGTTTGCGGGACTCTACTGTATTTAATTTTAATTAGTTTTACGCATTTTCGCATTTTAGTTATTCATTTTGTTATCACACATTTAGGACATGGGTGTCTAAAGTGCGGCCCAAACGCAAATTATGAAAGTATTAAAATAATATTAAATAAATTTAAATATAATAAATAAGCCAATATCTGGTGGGCTCCGACCCAATTTAAGCTGAAGGGGGGTGGAATTTTTTTATCATCACAAAAATTAAATATACATAAAGTATACCTGATTAAAATTCCAGGGCGAAACAGAATGAGGGTATAAGTGGGTGGAAACAAAAAAATGAGGGGAATCTTGGTGAGAGAGAACATCCTCTTTGACCGTGGCACTCTGCTGATATAATTATAGCCAGCAAGCAGATGTGTGTCAGAGGTAAAATGAGTTCTGAATCTAACACCTAAGGATGAATGTAATTTTGCTGGTTACGCTTCCCCCCCCCTCCTCCAATTATTGAATACTGTGGAAAAAGACGATGTATAGGACGTGCTTGAGCAGTTTATCTCAGTATTTCACTCTTATTGTACTCGCTCTCACTTAACGCTCATTTCAGAACACACATTTTCCTTCCTGGGAGGATAACTAACTGTAAGCATGGATAACAATGCAATAGATACGATGGCATGGCGGGAAATTAACGCATTCCTAAACAAACTCCCCCCAAATTTATTGTCCTTAAAGGAAAGATTTCCGCATGTGAGTGAGGGGACTTTATGTGAACGCCTTGTGTTCTCATGAGTTCGTATTT
Organism: Stegodyphus dumicola; assembly: GCF_044657685.1. Classification (NCBI taxonomy): domain Eukaryota; kingdom Metazoa; phylum Arthropoda; class Arachnida; order Araneae; family Eresidae; genus Stegodyphus; species Stegodyphus dumicola. The sequence continues at coordinate 289,162,763 of NC_140769.1, read as the reverse complement.
CTAGGGAAATAGAGTATTGCAAAGTCTGCTTATTGTTAAACTAAAACGTTAGAAACTCTAAATGTTTCCCCCGTTAAATTGTGGTTCAGTTTTATAAAAAGAAGTACCAGAGCTCATCTGATTTAGGTTCCTGTAGCAAGCTCATATAAATACTTAGGAGTGTACGTCGACAAAGCTTTAAATTTCAAACATCATATCCAGTACACCATCAATAAAGCTAATGCAGCATTCATGTCTCTTTACTCCCTGTCTGGAAGGAAATGTAAATTAAGTCTCAACATCAAGAGAAAACTTTACATCACCCTCATCACACCAATTCTACTTTATGCAGTTCTTGCATGGGCGACTGCTGGAAAAACTGAACGCCAGAAAATAAACGTCTTACAGAATAAGATTCTTCGAAGCATTACCAAAGCACCTTGGTTTGTGCGTAACGCGCAAATTCATAAGGATTTAAAGATTCTGCCAATTCACGATCAAATACTAACTACTGCACACAACTCATTTGAAAAAATGAAAAACTCGCAATACCCGGCTATTAAAGAACTCACAAATTATGATCCTACAGAGAAACATGTAGTAAAAAGACGGCGAACTATCCATCATAATGCATTAGGGTGGTAGTGTACAGTATATATATTTTATTCTACTTATTTCACGTATTTTAATACTCTTCATTGAATCAAGTTTTGCTTATGTTTTGGACTATGCTCTGACAAAGCTTATGGACTTTGATTGCAACTTAGATTACTTACTTATTGTACTTATTATTTCTATTTAACCAAGAATTTATTTAGTACTGTGTAGTGTTTTATAGCAAAGACTTTGCTTACAGTGAAAAATTTTAGTTCGCGGTCTTATGACTCCTTCACTCGCTACTGGCCATCTCGCATCACGTGGTTTTTACTCTACAACTGTAAGGAAATAAATTTTCTTGCATGATTAATTAATTGTACTGTACCCGAATTGTGTTTCTGAAGAATAAGGACATTATTATCTCTTCAAATTCGCCTTTTTGAACTTCTAAAGTCTTATTTTACGTTTTATTCAGCAATTTTATGAAACTTAGGATTTATTTTGCACCGACCACTGCTAATGACATGCCATTTAATTGCATTTAAAAATGACTATTTACTGAGTTTATCTCATGACTTCGATCTCGCCTTCGGATGTGGTGCATTTTTCAATACACCTCTATGATTACTAAGAGCCTTTGGTAAAATGTTTAACTACTAGTTAGAACTCCTAGAAGTTGATCTCGAGGGCTATCTGCCTAAGGGAAGGGATGCCTTCGTGGAGGACTTTTTAAGGGAAACTGGCTCGTATACACGTTACACATGGGGAAAACCACGAAAACACCCATGCAGCCAGCCCGTTCGCGGGACTCGAACCTCGGCGGACCGAACTATCAGTGTTCAGCGACTTTACCGCTCGGCCGCTGGTGAGCCGTGGTTAATAAGGAGTTGCAAATAATTCTTTGATATGTTCGACTGGAATGTATTAATTCCTTCTCATTCAAGGCGATTACGTTTAATTAACACTTCATTTGATTTGTTGTGAATTAACAGAAATCTTTCGAAAACTAGATCATTTAGGATACGGTTTATACGCTTCCGCTATAAAGAATCAAATTGGAAAAAAGTTAAAAAATCTTGAAGAAAAGTCTCTTTTCTGTGTTCTAACGGAAAAAAAAAAAATCTTTTACTTATATGTGCTATTAAAAATGTGTGTTGCTCAATACAGCGTAAATTGATGGTTTAAAATTCATTTTATCTGGGTAGTATCATTTAACTTTTATAGTGAGTGTTATTTTATCCTACGAGTATCATTCCTAAGGAAGGTTTCTTTCTAGCAAGCTGTAAAAAAAGCCGATTGCAAAATTTCTGTCTCATATTTTTAACTGCCTACCTTCAAAGTGAAAATCTGATCTTTTGCTTTTGTTTATTATTTGAAAGAAAATTACTAACTAGTAGCACAATTTTCAAATAATAATTGTAAGGGGAAAAAAATCAAATAAATATAAATAAAAAAAATCTGAAAGCTTTCAGATTTTACATCATGCCCAAAGGGGCGCTTTTTTAACGTTTTGTACGTTACCTTTATTTATTTAATATCACGTTTTTCGCATTTAAACCATAAAATTAAGTTCAACAGCAATATTCCAAAATAATTTTAAAGCTAGCATAGCTTTAGAATTTCCGATATACAGTCTCACTCTCTGGAGATAAAAATGATTTTTCCGTACAGCCTTGCCATTGTTCACTTTGAAATCGTGAAGTTTGTTAATCGAAAATTTGTTAATGTTTTACAAAATATAAAATCGATAATAAAACAAATTCCAAATTTGTGCTTCCAAAATGCCCATATTCGGGTGGAAATGTTCAATATTCAAAGTTTGATGACTCTAGGTACCGTTGTTTTATCACAATCCGAGAAACATACATAACATTCATGCAGATTCTTCATTATTTAATTTCATTAATGAAGAATTCTAATATTCGGTGGCAACAATTTGAAAAGTTAACCGACATTTATAGCGAGGCAACGCAAAATGGCAAAGCGAAATTATTAATAGTCCTTCTGGGTAAATTGCACCTTTGGACCTATAAAAATACAATTTTATTACAATGATGGGAACGAAAAGCGGAATATTGGGACATTCATTTATGCAGAAATGCTTTATTAATGTCGCTTTTTTAATTTGGATGATTTTGTGGAGCAAACTTGTAAGCCAAATTCTGTGGAACGCCTTTTCGATGTCCAGGAAGCAGGCGACGAAGCAGGATTTATGATTAAAAGCTGCTGCAATTTTTTTCTACTAAATTGAGAACTAGTTGTTGAAAGCCCTTGACGAGAGCCGAATTTATTATTCTGAATGTTTGGAGTGTGATCTGACCTTTCTGGGTTCACTCCTCTCATTACAGCAATTTTCTACAAAAGTATAAACAAATCTTTCACTCCCTTTTCACCATGATTCACTCTTCCCGCCCATTTTTGTTTTGGGAGCAGTTTTACCGTGCTGGAATACTTGGAGGGAAAAAAAAAGAAAACATCGAAAAGTGTCAAGAGCTGCCACGAAAGGAATTCTGTTTCACACTTCTTTATCAGTAACTGTTGACCATAAATTGCAGGAACCAGCTGCCGATTTGACTCCCCCCCCCCCTCTCCCTCCTTTATTCTCTTCTCTAATTGCGTTCGAAGCTGCATTACGTTCGCATCTCTGCTACCTCCATGCTTTCGTCGCCATGCGTGGATTACCCATGCAGATGCATCTTTTAAGTAACTTAACAAAGATAAATTATATCCGCTCATTGGATTAAAAAATAAATAAAAAAATAAGAGATTTTATATTACGTTCAAAGGGGCGTTTTTTTAACGTTTTGTGTGTTACCTTTATTTATTAAATATCGTGTTCCTCGCACTTAAACCATAGAATTCAGTTATATCGCAAAGTAATTTTAAAGTGAGCATAGCTTTAGAATTTCCGATACACAGTCTCGCGCGCTGGAAATAAAAATGTCTTTTATTTTTTCGTACAGTGTTGCCATTCCTCGCTTTGAAATCGTTGAATTTGTTAATCGAAAATACTTTAATGTCTGAAAAATATGAAATAGATAATGTAACAAATTCCAAATTAGGGCTTCCAGATGCCCGTATTCGCGGGAGGATTACGTTATTCAAAATTGGATGGTTCTAGGTACCGTTGTTTTATTACAATGCGAGAAACATACATTTATGTAGATTCTTCGGTATTTAATTTCTTTAAATGTAATACAGCGCTGTAATAGTTGGTGACAACAGTTTGAAACGTGAATCGACGCAGAAGGTAAATCGACACAAAATGCCAAAACGAAATGAATAGGCCTTATGGGCTTTTTTTTAAAGAGAACTGTCTAAGGGAAACTGGCTCGTATACACGTTACACATGGGGAAAACCACGAAAACGCCCATTCAGCCAGCCCGTTCGCGGGATTCGAACCTCCCACCCATGTTCTAAATGTGTGATAACAAAAATGAATTACTAAAATGCGAAAATGCGTAAATCTAATTAACTCGACTCCCGATATCTCGACATTCCGTATTAACTCGACAACTTTTTTAAGATATGTCTAGGCCAAACAGAGCAAATATTACGTACAGTATGTATAATTATTGTTTACGCGTTTATCTTTCCTGTTCTGTTCAAGGATTCGAGTGTTCTTTTTCCGTAATTTTTGCCGTTTTCGCATTCTGCGGTTAATTCTTAAAACTGTCGAACAAATTTAAAGATATGTTGTAATACATAGCAACGCTGTTTGCTTCTTTGGAGGATACGAAGAAAGTCGGGTAGCTGCTGGCCGCTGGCTCACATTCCTTTCTATTGTTGCAAAACCAGAGCTTAGATTGCGCCGGAGCCGGGCTTCGGTACTTCTTAGTTTTGAGGATAAATTAAATTTCTACTCAGACCGCACCGGTACTTTCATGGAATAGGACAACAATTTCAGTAGAAATTGGATCTCGAAAATTTTATTTTTAGCAATAAAATTATATTAAAAATTACTTATTAGATTTATTAAAATTAGAGATAAATTAAAAAAAGTCAAAAAAGAAAATCTGAAAGGTTTCGGATTTTAAATTACGTCTAAAGGGGCGGTTTGTTAACATTTTGTGTGTTTTCTTTAATTATTTAATATCCTGTTCTTTGCACTTAAACCGTAAAATTCAGTTCAAGATAAATATCGCAAAATAATTTTAAATTAAACGTACCTGTAGTATTTCCGACACAGAGTCTCACGCGTTGGAGATTTTTTTTTTTTTTTTTTTTTACAACGTTGTCATTGCTCGCTTTGAAATCGTAGAGTTTGTTAATCAAAAATTCGGTAAAGTTTTACAAAATATGAAATCGATAATGAAACGAATTTCAAATTTGGGATTTCAGTTACCCATATTCGCACTAGGATTACGTCATTCAAAATTGGATAGCTCTAGGTACCGTTGTTTATCACAATGCGAAAAACATACATACATTTATGCAGATTTTTTATTATTTAATTTCCTCAAATATAATACAGGGGATAATATTTGGTGGCAACATTTTGAAAAGTGAAACGGACATTCAGAGTGATTCGACGCAAAATCGCAAAACGAAAACAATAGTCACTCAGGGACAAAGCCCCTTTGGATTAATAATCTGATTTTTAATAAATTTAATCTAATAATTCACTTTAATCATTAATTATTTTAATCATTAATGAGTTTATTAAGCATTTTATTTATTTCTTCTTGTTTCTCTTTCCTGAGGGTCTACGGTAGGGCTCCGACTCTTCTAATTTTAGAAATTAGGACAGCTGTTCTCAACCTTTTGTCTAACGCGTATCATCTAAACAAAAATTAAAAAACTTTAATTCCACAACTTCATTTTTACAATGATTATTTTTCAATTTCTCAAATATTAAAAAAAAAAAGTATAGTTTGCCATTTGCACAACCTTGTTTATTTGTATTAAATATGCACGCATAAAAAATATTCGATTAAAAATTGGTTAGCTTTTTAATTATCAAAATTTAAGTGATAATATTTTAATTCTAAAATTTAGTGCGAAATTTGGGCCCGTTTAAGAGAGATCAGTTTCTTTATGTCTGGTTTTTTTTCACTTCGTTTTAACCGGAAATTAGGATCCACTTTTAAGTTTGGTCTGTATTTATTTTTCAATCTTTGTTCACACAAATAGGTTTTGCAAAAAATGGAATAACATTTTTAACACCTTTATATGAAATGCCTTAATTCCCCCCCCCCCCCCCCGGTTCAACCAAAAGTTAGCCAGTTTTCTTCACGAGATTTTTGAATTTAATGTTTAAAAACTGTTTGTTTCTTTGCATAACACCTATTTTCTCTTGGGTACCACCATTGGGTACGCGTACCACCGGTTGAGGATTCCAGCGTTAGGAGAATGAAGTTTTGTGACTGTATCTTATTGCAAACTAAACTCACACCAGTTCATTGGGGGTATTGTTCCTCAGTTCATATCTAAGCGTACAAATCTTATAAGGTATTTCTCCCACTTCCCTAGCGTGCCTTCGTGGTGTAACGGTAGCACGCTGGGCCGGTATTCCAGAGGTCCGTGGTTCGATTCCCGGAGAAGGTGGTTGCATATTTTTCATCTTTTCTGTTTCCAGTTATCCTAATGACTCTACAAGTGGCGCCCGAACTAAATGGGTTGTGGGTGATGATTCTCCGCACCCAGGATTTGGCGACTAGATCCCTAAAACCCTAGTCGCCCTTTAAAAAGGGGAGTATATAAGGTATTTCTCCCACTTCCCTAACGTGCCAACGTGGTGTAACGGTAGCACGCTGGGTCGGTATTCCAGAGGTCCGTGGTTCGATTCCCGGCGAAGGCGGTTGCATATTTTTCATCTTTTCTGTTTCCAATTAACCTAATGACTCTACAGTCTTAACATATTTTGGGGAATTTTTGATATTCTGTTAAATGAAAATGTCTTTCGAAAAGAAAGCTAACAGGACAATGGCAATAAAACAAGATGCTTTAAAGAGACTGAACAAAGGGGAAAGTGTAAAAAAAATTACCTAGGATTTAGGTGTTGGACGAACTACTTTGATAGGGTGGGAAAAGATTAGGTTCGAACAAGTCCTTGGTGGGTGAAGAGAATATGTACGGATTTTTTATGAAAGATGGTGAATACGAAAGGGGCAAGAGTAGATTTTTTTTTTAACACTAGATTGCCTAAAGCCATTTTGACTGCTTTTCAATTTCAATTTAAAAAAAAAAATTACGTATATAATAACACAGCTACTTATAGTTTTGTGACTTGACAACATTTGACAACTTGTACAACATATAAATAAGTTTATTAAATCATTGTAGTTGCCTCCCCCTCCTTCATTTCCGATGTATATATATGTGCTTCTACTAAATTTATTTTAGGAGATAATATAATCAATGTTTCTTTAGTAAATAAATTATATATGTACATGTATTGCCCAAAAGTAGTCGTTTTGACTACTTGGAAAATGTTAAATAATCGAAGGACTTTTATTACTGAATTGAGTAAATTTCTTATATGACCAGTTCGGCTCTGGATTGGAATAATAGCTTATATATATATATATATATATACATATATTTATTACTGTCACATGATAACATACAAGTTCATGATAAATTGTCCCTTTGGGCATATGCATGATAAGTTGCAGTTGTGGCTGCTATAAATGCTTGGAACCTTTACAAAGAGCCCACCAGCAGCCGAGACGCTGAACACTGGTAGTTCGGTCCGAGGTTCGAATCCCGCGAACGGGTTGGCTGCATGGGCGTTTTCGTGGTTTTCCCATGTGTTACGTGTATACGAGCCAGTTTCCCTTAGAAAGTCCTCCACGAAGGCATCCCTCCCTTTAGGCAGATAGCCCTCGTGTGCTTTGCCATAATTGAATAACCCATAACCCATCCTTTACAAAGAAGCGACAAGATGACAAATACAACGAAAACAGGTCTCGTTTGAATTAGCAGAACAGCTTTCCGACGATTACAGAGCAGCAAGACAGAAAATTCATCAGAACATGAAGACCCACAAAGATCAACTGCAACATCATCAAATACAATATATTCTAACAAACGAAAAATTTGTCAAGTACGACTTTGCCACAACAACAAAACAAATAATAGATGTGAAAAATGTCAAAAGTATGTTTGCGGAAGATGTACACATAAAAAGATTTCCATTTTCAATTGCTTAAAATGTACGAATAATGCATAATTTTTTTTTTTTTTTTCCAAGTGAAGTAAATTCTTTTTATTGTTAATACTTACAAGCAAGTAAAAAATACAAAAAAAAAAAAAAAAATAATTTTAAACAAATTTCTTTACACATGAGAACAGCATTTTGACTGCTTTTATGGCAATATAGGTATATACTATGTTTCAGTCTTTCTGGTGTTAATTCATATATTATTTGTCTCTAGAATCATAATATTTAATTTCTAGAGTTTTTTAGTTAAAACATTATAGAAATAATTTCGCGCTCATGAAAGAGTTAAATATTAAGAGTTCTGAAAAACCCACTGCTTATTCTGTAAAACGCGACATTTCGGAAACTCATCAAACAGTTTTCCCCGATGTACTTCTAAATTCTAAATTTCATTGTGTACTCATGTACTATTCTAGCTCCGCCTATTGAGGCGCGGCGGTTACCGCCTTATTCTAATTTTTCCTTGGGGCAATACCATGACAGGCAGTTAAAGAAGTGGGCTGCTAAAAGCTGTTTAAATCAGATAACCGAACTGAGTCCACATAATGTCGAGTTTGCGGGACTCTGCTGTATGTATAAACAGCAACGCTGTAAAATGTAAATGCTTCTGGATTTGTTTTCAGAAAAGTAAATACCTATATCTCTCTGTCTGATTGAGATTTTTTTTCCAAGTAAATCACCGTATTAAATTCATGAAAAAAAAAGTAATGTGATGCAATCAGATTTTTCAAATTTGCCATTAAATTTCGTATAAGCTGGTAACCATGTTTAGTACAAATGCAAATTATCTATTTCTATTTGATTATTTTGATTTGGTAGTTGTGTACTAATGAGAGTTTTAAAGACCTAGAAATTATAAAACCTGCAGAAGAATATTATTTAGTATGAACGAGGTGTATTTAGCATTACATGAATATATTTTTATTTTATACAAAATCAAATTCAATTTCAGGATTCAAAATTATTACTGTAATTAATAAAGATAATCATCCGATGCGTAAAAGAAAGCACATTAGCAGGAAGATTAGAATTATCGATACACAGTCTCGCGCGCTGGAGATAAAAAAGTTTTTTCTTCCTCTACAATGTTGCCGTTGCTCGATTTGAAATCGTCGAATTTGTTAATAGAATTTCGTTAAAGTTTTACAAAATATGAAATAGATAATAAAACAAATTCCAAATTTGGGCTTCCAGATGCCCATATTCGGGTGGAAATGTTACGTTATTCAAAATTGGATGACTGTAGGTACCGTTGTTTTATCACAATGCGAGAAACATGCATGCATTCAGGCAGATTCTTCATTATTCAATTTCTTTAAATATAGTGCAGGGAGATGATATTTGGTGGCAACAGTTCGAAAAGTGAACCAACATTTATAGTGAACCAACGCAAAATGCCAAAACGAAATTAACGGTCCTGCTGGGCAAATTGCCCCTTTAGATTAAAAATAATGTTTTCTTTGTCATAATATTCTTGGACGTGTGGGAGAAGAAATAAAATCTTTAAGTTCCCTCAGATCATTAACAAAATTTCAAGGAAGAGTTGGCAGAAATAAAAGATCGAAAGCTGCTCTAAGATTTTTTTCTTTTTGAACAGTGATTGATTTGCATAAAGAGGGCATCCCCGTCGGCATCCTTCTGAAAGTTCTGCCTTTTCGAACAATGACCAATTTGCTTGAAGTCGCTGGCATTTTTATGAAAATGTTCAGGTTGCTGCCCAGAGGGACGGTTGCAGGGAATGCGTGTGCAAAAACTGCAGAGTATTATTGTTGTTATTTTTATTATCATTATTGCAGATTGTCGAGAGCCATCTCCCTAACGGTGGGTTAGTCAAAATTTTAAATGGATAATATTATAAAACTAGGAGAATTAAAGACGCGGAGAAGGGTTTAACGAAACAGTGTACTTTCAATGTAGACAAAAAGTTGTTTATTTATAAAACCGTATTGCGTCTCATACTATGCCTACCCGGTCTGGGCATATTCATGCAAATCTTATAGAAAAAAATTGCAACAGGCTCAAAATTGTGTCCTAAGACAGATTACCAATTCGCCCTGGTACGTTCGAAATCAAAAAAATTGCAACAGGCTCAAAATTGTGTCCTAAGACAGATTACCAATTCGCCCTGGTACGTTCGAAATCAAAAGTTACATGAAGAATTGGGTATAGAATAACTTAAGTGTTTTTACTGCCGGCTCGCCGGAACTTTTATGCCAATCTTGTTAATATCAACAACCCAGTTATAAGGATTTACGATTACGACTTTAATGACCCAAATAATATTAAACGGTCTATGGCCATACTTAGTACCCATATTGTATAACTTATTTAATCTAATATGTACCTCTTCATATTGTGTTATAGATTTAAGGTTTAATTATTACTAGCGCACCAAGAAACTCACACTACTTTGCCTATTATATATACGAATGTTTTTTCTGCATCAGGCTATAGCCAGCTCATTCCACCTTTCTCGGCCTTCCCAGATAGCACTTCAGGTCTATTGAAACTTGACGCACACTTTAGTCTTTTTGGAAATTTATCTTTTAATTTATCTCTTATCTTATCTCTATTTTATAATAAAAAATGTAAAAAACATCATTTAATTATATATATATATATATATATATATATATATATAATTCTAAATATATACTAGTTACTCATGACAGTATTCGAAATAACATATTTGTTCTACAAGGGGTAGGGTCCTACACCGTTTCCCCAGTGCGTCAGAAGGGTTTAATTTCTGCAAATCAATATTTCGATGTAAACAGTAAGAATCAGGATGAAGACATTAAGACCAATTATTGCATTTTGAACGATTCTTAACAGATAAAAATAATTAACAGTGATCTCCGAATAAAAAAGTAAAAATGACTAAAATTACTTCCGGTTTTAAGTAAATCTATTCCTTTAACCCTTTCAGGGGCGCAATGTTATAATTTTTTAAAAGGTATGAAAAAGTAAGCATAATGACATGCAATGGTCCTATAGACAATATAATTGAGTGTAAAAAAAATTTTTTTGTGTCCCTTTATGGTAAGGGGACCGGTTTCGCCTTGAAACCAACGCCCGTCTAGAGCATTTAAGACTAAGCTTTTGCTTATTTATCTTTACTTTGCTGGAAACTATTGGAACGTAACCCACATTGCAGATTACAGTAGTAAATTACTGAACAACTAATGAAGTAAGTAATATTTGCATAAACACGCATTTTTAATTATAAATTAAAAATTTGAAACAGGAAGAGACAAAAAGTAACTAATAATGCACTAAATTACTTACATAAAACTATGAAATATTTTTAAAAATTATGTTAAAAACTAAGACAATTATATGTGAAATTAAAATTAATTTAGATGTATACAAATATTTTACTATGAACTAGAAGAATGAGAAAAGCGACGTCTAAGAGAAGCAGAATAAAAACGCAACTGTGAGTGTTCTTCAGTGTGCTCTGTAAAAAATAAGAAATGTTTTCCCTCTCTCAAAAGCTCCATAAATCTTCATCTTTGAAGCCACTCAAACGAAGATATGGTGCAACTGCTTACAGCAGTGATTCGAAAGCAATAAACACAGCTGTAAAAAATCTCTCGACTGCGTCATCTGATCCTTTCTTCGATGTCTCAGAGGGGCGGTGGTCTCGTACTGAAACCGCGCTGAAAACATTCAAAATTAAAAGGGTTCCATCACAGGCGTAGCTAGAGTTTCCAGCGCCCGGGGTCAACTGAAGAATTTGCGCCCCTTTCTGTGTGCCAAGAATGGAAAACATTTCCTTAAAAGATTTCGTAGCATTAATTTGGCGCCCCCTGGATGCTGCGCCCTGGAACAGATGTCCCCCCTTGCCCCACCCTAGCTACGCCACTGGGTTCCATTACTTTTTTTTTGTGAACTAAGGACATTTCATTAATCATTGATGCCTGCTTATAAAATATATTGTGGAAAAATTAAAAACTGTTGTGTTTTTTGTTCTTAAAATAGCCCCCAAGAAAACAGTGAAAAAACAAGCTATATTTGAACGACTCCTATCAATTAATGGATGCCCAAAAAGGTTTAGTGCTGCCATCTGTTATCAGCTTTAAGAAGTAATTTAATTTTAGCAGCGGTTTTGAGAAAATGAAACCAAATTTTCTAAATAAAAAAAAAAATGTTGAAAATGCGGTTTCAAGGCGAAACCATCGCCCCTGAAAGGATTAAAAGTTGCAAAATTAATAATTAAATTACGCCGAAGTTTAAACTTTTTAAAAGTTGCATGACATAATGAGCAGTGAGTTTTTTTTTTTTTTTTTCGTTTATTTTTTTATAGCCCAAAGGAGCGTTGGCCCAGAAGCGATGTTAGTTTCCAAACGGCATTTTGCGTTAAATCACTAAAAGCGTCTTATCACTTTTCAAACTGCTGCCACCGTATGTTTCTCACATTTTGAGAAAAATCAACGGTACCTAAAGCCATCAAATTTTGAATAACGTTGTCATCCATCCGAATATGAGCACATGAAAGCCCGAATCTGGAATTTCTTTTATTGTCTATTTCATATTTTGTAAAGCGTTAACGAACAAACTCAAGGATTCCAAAGCGAGCAGTGATTACACTGCACCTGAGGGGGGAACTTCTAAGTAAATTCTGAAGATATGCTGTTTTTAAATGTTTCTAACCCAAAGGGACATTAGCCAAATTTTCTCGAAACATGTATTTGTGTGTAAATGAAAAAAACTCCTAAAAATCAGTAAAAGCGTTTCGTCACTTTTCGAATTGCTGCCATCATGTGTTTCTCGCATTGTGAAAAAACAGAGGTACCTAAAGCCATCAAATTCTGAATAACGTAGTCCTCCACCCAAAAATGAGCATCTGAAAGCCCGACCCTGGAATTTGTTTTATATGTATTACAAATTTTGTAAAGATTTAACGAATTTTTTATTACCAAATTCAACAATTCCAAAGCGAGCAGTGGTAACACTGTACGGAAGGTGGTGGGGTAGTCTCTACCCCGGGGGACTGTGTATCGGAAATTCTAAAGATATGCGCTTTTAAATTTGATATTGTTGTTGAATTGAGTTTTATGTTTTAAGTGCGAAAAAACATAATAATTAAAGGTGCGAAATATTACTCTTGCAAAATCTTGTGGTCTTTGTGATTTCTTGAAAAATCGGAACGGAAAATAATACCTACGATTGCTAAATATTAGATTTCTAAGATTATTAGCCCAGAAGGGCTATTAATTTAAAAACGGCATTTTACGTCGATTCACCTCTGAAGCTGTTGCCACGAAACATTATCGCCATGTGTAAAGAAACTATATAATGAAGAATGTAAATGAATGTTTCTCGCATAGTAAAGAAACAACGGTACCTAGAGCCATCAAATTTTGAATGACGTAGTCCTCCAACCGAACACAGGTCCGTATTTCGAATTTGTTTTATTATCGATTTCATATTTTGTAAAACTTTAACGAATTTTTGATTAACAAACTCGAGGATTTCAAAGCAAGCAATGGCAACGTTGTACAGAGAAAACATTTTTATCTCTAGCGCAGTGCTCCGCAACCGGAGTGCCGCGGCACACTGGTGTGCCATGAGTAGGATATAGGTGTGCCGCAATCAAATACATGTATTTGACATTTTGAAATTTTTTATCATGTATTTAATACACAATGACAATTTTTTTTCCTTAATAATGTCTATTTTAAATGTTTTTATATATTTCACTGTTGTGTGTGTGATTGTAAGTGTGTCAGCATTTGAATTTTTTCGGCACTTCCTTGATAACTCGGAACTCTTTGGTGTGCCACGAAATTCCAGAAAGATTTTTTGTGCGTCGCAGGTGAGAAAAGGTTGCGGAGCACTGCTCTAGCGCGTGAAACTCTGTATCGGAAATTCTAGCAGCACACAAACCGTTAAAAAAAGAAACCCTTTAGGCGTAATATAAAATTTAAAACCTATCAAACTTTTTTTATTATTATTATTTATAATTTCCATGAGTGTTTGAATATTACATATAAACAGGTTCTAATGAGCTATAAAATGCCGACTGGAAAATCTCTAATTTATATTATTTAAAACAAAAATGCCATCTTTCGCTTTTATTTATTATTTCGAAGAAAACTACTAATTAGAGGTGTCGTACTACATTTTCTATTTCAGGTCATGATTATTTAAAAAAAAAAAAAAAAATACCGCTTATTGCACTGACCAGACCCAAAAAGCAGCATCTGGATGCATCAATTGCTAAATGCTTTATGTAAGCCGTTCAAATTCGCCATTTTCATTAAGCTCTCGTTGCAAATTTATTATGCAGCACTCGAGCATATTTTGGTTTCAAATCTTCCACTCCTAGGTTCATTTACCAGACCCGGCAAAATAAAACTGGAATGCATCAACTTAATTGAAGAACCTTGATCAAGCAGATGGTTGTAGTGGGAAACGACTTTATACTCTCGAGTGCCACTTCGACTGTAATTCAGTTAGCTGCGTAATGATGAATAAGCAGAAATATACTGTAAACACTGAATTCTAAACCAAGGGTATGGAGAGAGAGTTGGAAAAGCATCTGCATGTGCACAATTTTGCAGCAACCATTTTCCCCTCCCTTTTATTTTTTATTCCTCCTTCCATGGTTTGTCATTTATCTCACTTGTTTGACAGTAACATCAGAACCAAAGCTCAAGAAATTAATCTTTTTCAAGCAGTTTTCAAGCATTTATCGTTCTAAAATTAAAAGCGCCTGAGCCTATGGAAGACCGTCAGAAAATAGAAACAAGAATAAATAAATAAAAGTGACTGATAAAAATCATTAATAATTAAAAAAAATAAATAAGCTTAAAATGACTAAAAAAACACGAGTAATTAGTAATTAAAATTTTTTTAAAGCTTTCGGATTTTATATTATGCCCAAAGGGGCGTTTTTTTCATTAAATGCACATACACATTTCGAAAAAAATTAAATAAGCTTAAAATGAATAATAAAATAATTAGTAATTAAAAATTTTTTAAATCTTTCAGATTTTATATTATGTCCAAAGGGGCGTTTTTTTCATTACATGCTCATACACATTTAGGCTAAAATTATTTAAAAATAGCCCATCTGTAGAAACTCTTATAGACAGTCTCGCGCGTTGGAAATAATTTTTTTTTTTTTTTTAAATTATTATTCCGGTACAGTGTTGCCATTGCTCGCTTTGAAATCGTTGAGTTTGTTAACCAAAAATTCGTTAAAGTTTTGCAAAATTTGAAATATACAGTAAAGTATTTAAGAACAGCGTATCCTTAGAATTTCCGATAGAGACTCGCGCGCTGGACATAAAAAAAGTTTTTTCTGTACAGTGTTGCCATTACTCACTTTGAAATTTATGAGTTTGGTAATCAAAACTTCGTTAAAGTTTTATAAAATATGAAAAAATAAATAAAACAAATTCGAAATTCGGGCCTCCAGGTGCCCATGTTTGTTTGCAGGATTGCGTTATTCAAAATTTGATGGATCTAGGTACCGTCCTTTTTTCGCAATGCGAAAAACATGCATACATTCATGAAAATTCTTCATTAGTCCAAAGGGGCAATTTGCCCTGAAGGACTATTAATTTCGTTTTGGCATTTTGCGTTGAAAATTTTGCATATGAATTTGGAATTTGCTTTATTATCGATTTCATAATTTGTAACACTTCAAGGCATTTTTGATTAACAAAGTAAACGATTTCAAAGCGAGCAATGGCAACATTGTAAAAAAAAAAAAAAATATATATATATATATAATTTACAAAAAAAAAAAAAAATTAAAATCTGAAATGTTTCAGATTTTAAATTACGTCCAAAGGGGCGTTTTTTTAACGTTTTGAGTGTTACCTTTATTTATTAAATATCATGTTCTTTGCACTTAAACCATAAAATGGATACATTCATGAAAATTCTTCATTAGTCCAAAGGGGCAATTTGCCCTGAAGGACAATATCGCAAGAGCAATATCGCAAAATAATGTTAAATTAAGCATATCTTTAGAATTTCCGATATACACAGTCTCGCGAGCTGGAGATAAAAGTATTTTTTTTTTTTTTTATATATATAACGTTGCCATTTCTCGCTTTTAAAGAACTAAGTTTGTAAATCAAAAATTCGTTAAAGTTTTACAAAATATAAAATCTATAATAAAACAAATTCCAAATTTGGGATTTCAGATGCCCATATTCGCAGTAGGATTTCGTCATTCAAAATTCGATGGCTCTATGTACCATTGTTTTATCACAATGCGAGAAATAGACAATCATTTATGCAGATTTTTCATTATTTAATTTCTTCAAATATAATGCAGGACTCTAACATTTTGTGGCAACAGTTTGAAAAGTGAACCGACGTTTATGAGTCCGACGCAAAATCGCAAAACGAAAACAATAGTCCTTCAGGGACAAAGCGCCTTTGGACTAAAAAAGTATCCCTAGCGCGCGAGGCTCTGCATCGGCAATTTTAAAGTTATGCTCATTTTAAAATTATTTTATGATAGTGCTGTTGAACTGAATTTTATGATTTGAGCACGTAGAGCATGATAAATGATAAATGAAGGTAACGCACAAAACCTTAAAAAAAAAAAAAAAAAAAAAAAAAAAAAAAAAAAAAAACGCTTCTTTGTACGTAATTTAAAATCTGAAACTTTTCAGAATTTTTTTTACTTATTTATTATTAATATCTTTTAATATAATACAAGGCAATGGATAACATTTGCTCGCAACAATATCAAAAGTGATTCAGACTTTTATACTGATTGAACGCAATACACCGTTTTGATACTAATAGCCTTTGGGCTATTAATTAATTGTTAAACAGTTAAATAATTAATGACTAAATAATTAAATAAAATACAATCATAAAAATCTGAAAAGTTTCAGATTATAAGTTACGTCCAAAGGAGTTTTTTTTAACGTTTTGTGTTTTACCTTTATTAAATATATTAAATATAATTTTCTTTGCACTTAAACCGTAAAATTCAATTCAATAGCAATGTCGCAAAATAAGTTTAAAATGAGCATATCTTTAGACTTTCCGATACACAGTTCCGCGCGCTGGAGATAAAAAAAAAGTTTTTTTTTTTCTTCGTAGAGTGTTGCCATTGCTCGCTTTTAAATCATTGAGTTTGTTACTTAAAAATTCGTTGAAGTTTTACAAAATATGAAATCGATTATAAAACAAATTCCACATTTGAAATTTGGTTTTCCACATGCCCGGATTCGTTGGAGGATGATGTCATTCAAAATTTGATGGCCCTGTGTACCGTTGTTTTCTCACAATGCGAGAAACATACATACATGTATGCAGATTTTTCACTATTTAATTTCTTCAAATATAATGCAGGACTCTAACATATGGTGGCAACAGTTTGAAAAGTGAAACGGACATGTATAGTGATTCAACGCAAAATCTCAAAACGAAAACAACAGTTCTTCAGGGGCAAAGCCCCTTTGGACTAATAATTAAAGTTAAAATTTAATATAACGTTAAGTGATAAATTAAAATTTGATAAGCGATTTTTAATCTACTTTTACTACTAAAAATAAAATTTTCGAGATCAAATTTCTACTGAAGTTGGTGCTCAGTTACATAAAAGACATTTCGAAGGCTTCTTATTTATTGGCTCCGGCTAGATTTTAGATTTCCAGTAGGCTCTGGTGGCGAGGAGGGCAAGATTGCGTCTGTCGTTGGCAAGACCACCGTACAGGTTGCAGTGCGACTTCGCTCAGATTGGCCCGAATTTTGATGGAAAAAACCTCGCGGGACGGGCCTCAGGGTCTGCCACCGATCTTCCCCTACCAAAAGCCTCTCGAGAGGACTTTGAGCTCGCCGCATATTTAGAGTGCTTCTATGCCGCATCGACGCTATACATTTACAAACATCCATACCTTCTCCGGGATTAAGTGGCACCGCTTAGTATCCTTTTGTCCTTTCTCGTTTCATCCCTGGCTCGAAATAGTGCCATTTCGTCCACTGCCTTTCCCCACCGATTTTCTGTGTCCCATTTCATCCGCTGTTCAAAAAATCACTTGATGATAAAGCGAGCACCAGCTTTCGCTAGACCCTTACTATGACCTAACTTAGCTTCTCTTTAGAAACAGCATATCTTTAGAATTTCCGATACACAGTCTCGCGCGCTGGAAATAAAATAACATCCCCCCGTCATACAGCGTTGCTTTTGCTCGCTTCGAAATCGTTGACTTTGTTAATCAAAAATTCGTATTCTTTTTCTCTAGAAAGTACCATGATTTTATGACAGCGGGTAAATTTTTCATTCCAGCGGTAATGTCTTCCCGCGAAAAGGAACACCTGCAGACTTTTTAGAAATGATATAACCAAAGGTAGGGGGATGCAAATTGTCACTTGCGACTTTCGCTGAAAATTTGGTCCACTGTCATATTCTGCTTAACAGCTAGAATTATATTGAGAGAAGATCGTGGTCAAAAAATGTTGGACTCTTTTTTTTTTTTTTTTTTTTTTTTTTCCCCTCATACCTACAGGTCATCCGCTAAAGTTATTTATAGCATTCTCTACATTTTCGTATTAGTGACGCTTTAACCATTTTAACATTTTTTATTGGTGTGCTGAAAAAAGAATGATCTGCATTTCTATCATCCCTTGAAATAGTAATATTCAGAGCTTAAATTAGACTAGAGACCAGTTGAGCTGTTTTTTTATTTTTTGTGTGAAATGGTAATTGCAGCCGAAACCAAAACTGGTGTCTAGGTCCAGTATTTTATTTTAATATTTAATTATTTCCAATTTATTTAATAAATTATTATATTTGTATTTATATGTAGAGTATTTATATGTTAGTTTAAGCAGGAGACGTGAAAAATGAGCAATGTCCTCGCCGGGACTCGAACCACGGACCTCTCCAATACGCGCCGAGCGTGCAGTCCATTACAGCACGAAGGCATGCTAAGAAGGTGGGAGAAATACCCCCTTTTAAATGAATTTTGTATTTATATGGGTTTTAGATATCTGTGGTGTTCTATGTTGTGAATTTGTGTTTATGGATATTTTTTGGTTTGTTTGTTGGTCTGTAATTTTGTGTTAGATGTGGTTATTTATTTTTGATTTAGTATTTTTGTTTGTTGTTTGGGGGTGGCTGGTTTACTGCCTGCCCTCGTTTGTGGATATAGGGGGGGCCATTCTTTTGAGCTATGGGGGACCCGAGTGTCCAGGTGGGCTGAAGGGAGCCTCCAATTCTTACAATCCTTATCCCCTTTTAAATGGCGACTAGGCATTAGGGGAACTAATCGCCAAATCATGGTGGTGGAGAACCACCATCCACCACCTTTTTTTAGTTCGGGCGCCACTGTAGAGTAATTCCTACAGAATTTTTCAATGTCAGGAAACTGAAGAAATGAGCAGTGTCCTCGCCAGGACTCGAACCCATGGACCTCTCGAATACGCGCCGAGCGTGCTGACCCTTACACCTCGAAGGCATGCTAAGAAGGCGAGAGAAATACCTTATGTATGTCTTTACATTTTGTTAAATTTTAATATTACATTTTTAGTTATTCAAATTATTATTTATTTAATTTTAATAATTAATTATTTAAAAGTTTAATTATTAATTATTTTTCTAGTCATTTTGTGTATTTGTTTGTTTTTGTTCTTCTTTTCTGATAGTTTTTCGTAGGGCTCCGGCACTTCTAATTTTAGAAATTAAGCCCTCACTCCTGCTTCAAAATAACCTAATGACTCTACAGCTTATCAGTGCAATAACTGAGCTACTTTTAAAAAGTAAACTTTTTAGTAATATAGTAAATATTTATGATCAGTAATAAAGGTTTAAACAACTGTTTTTACTAATAGTTTCTACAAACATTTACACCATCAATGTAACTAAGGAACATCATTTAAAACCAAATTAGTCATTTGCAGGACCGGCGTCGCGTATACGCGATGCAACAATTCCACTTCTACCAGCCCAGCGTCCCATATACGCGACGCAACGGTTCTGCTCCTACGAACCCAGCGTTGCGTATACGTAACATTAAAACGCAACGATTTATTTGAATTTTTAAAAGACAGTAAATGGAGCTAAGTGGTAATTGTTTTCACAGGGATTGATTCGTAGGGCATTTGACCTTCATGTACTGGCATTAGCTTCTGTTTTGTGCTTCTGGTTTTGAGAGATTTATTGAAATAAACAAACTGGAATTCACGGCTCTTTATAAGTGCGCCTTTGAATTTAAGAGTAACAGGTGGTTTTGTTCATTTCTTTAGGATTTTTTTGTTTTTAGTCCCAAGGGATTCGAATCCCGAAGGACTATTAGTTTCGTTTTGGCATTTTGCGTCGGACTCATAAATGTCGGTTCATTTTTGAAACTGTTGCCACAAAATGTTAGAGTCCTGCATTATATTTGAAGAAATTAAATAATGAAAAATCTGCATAAATGTATGTATATTTCTCGTATTGTGATAAAACAACGGTACATAGAGTCATCGAATTTTGAATAACGTAATCCTCCAACGAATATGAGCATGTGGAAGACCAAATTTGAAATTTGTTTTATTGATCGATTTCCTATTTTTTAAAACTTTGACGAATTTTTGATTAACAAACTCAAGGATTTCAAAGCGAGCAATGGCAACGTTGTGCAGAAAAAACATTTTTATCTCCAGCGCGTGAGTCTCTGTATCGGAAATTCTAAAGATATGCTCGTTTTAAAACTATTTTGCGATATTGCTGTTGCACTGGATCTTATGGTTTAAGTGCGAGAACATGATATTTAATAAAGAAAGGTAACACACAAAATGTTAAAAAACGCCCCTTTGGACGTAATTTAAAATCTGAAACATTTCAGATTTTGTTTTTTGTTTTGTATTTTATTTTACTTACTTTTTTTCTATTTATTTTGAAACTTAACATAAGCTTTCTTAAAACTTAACATAAGCTTTTAATTAAAAAGTAACATTACAACATTATTACAGATGGAGAAAGACTATCAGCTTTCAGGACGCCTAATGCGTCTTGCTCACATTTCTCAGGAAAGAGCCTGTGTTTTTGTTTTTCTTACTGGATTTAATAGGTCATTATGCCTTGAATGGTCATTATATATAATGACACAGGCATTATATTTTGGTATACAATGTGTTTTACATATAATGTATATATTGAGTGATCAGTAAGGGATATCCCGCGAGTGGGGGGTCTTTCCTTGATCACTTTCCGGTCATCATGAGCGCTGTTTTTAGATTTAGAAAAACAGAAAGTTTTCTAATATAAACCTGATGTCACACAGTCTTTGAGGATGAAGTATTTCTGAGTGTATTTTGAAGAAGCTTTGTTGGGGTTATATTCAGTTTCCTTTCGTTAGCCATGGCTAAGAGACTTACTTAAAAACTTTAAAAAATTTGTCCAAAATCACCGGACACTCAATTTTCCCGTCTAACTGGAAGACAGTTTCCGAAAATGTACGTTGAAGGTTTGGTTCGGTTTATTGAGATTATGGCAAAGCACACTAGGGCTATCTGTCTAAGGGGAGGGATGCCTTCGTGGAGGACTTTCTAAGGGAAACTGGCTCGTATACACGTTACACATGGGGAAAACCACGAAAACACCCATGCAGCCAGCCCATTCGCGGGACTCGAACCTCGGACCGCACTACCAGTGTTCAGCGACTTTACCGCTCGTGGGCGTACGTTGAAGGAAAAGGTAATAAAGGTAGGAGAAGATGTATTGTGTTCGCTAAAACCAAAGAAAAGCGAAAGCAAATAACGTATTTTGAGTGCGAAATATGCAACGTGGGACTGTGTGTCGATCCTTGTTTTGAATTATTTCACACACAGCAGAATTTTTGAATTAGAATTTAATTACCTACAGGTAATTCTTGTGTTTATTTTTTAATTTTGTATTTGTAAATATTTTTTTTTTCGTGTTTATAGTATTTATTTCTGTGTGTATAGTTAGGATTTTAGTATTTTGCCTGTTTAATTTATTATGATATTCTTTATATTAATACACCTGTTATGATATTCTTTATATTAATACACATTAAAAACAAGTACATTAAATACGCAACTTCAAAAATTCATATTATCAAATGTCATGTTATCAAAATGCTGGTTTTATACTTTTTTTTTTTTTTGTAAAATTAGGCCTAACTGCTGAAAAATGCGCGGACCGGTGGCGACGATCCATTTCAGTAGGTCCGATCCCGTGACTGCGCTTCGTTCTCCCGGCACTAGTCCTTAAAGGGTTAAGGAATTATATTCAAGAATAATGGCTGTCTTGTTCCGAATAATACAGGAATAATTTGATGATTAAATCGACAATCTCTTAGAACGGTTTTGCAGTAGGAAAAGCGAAAATATAACGCATAGTTATTTTCATTAACCATTTTTTTCCTTTATAAGTGCCGAATATCATTTTACTATACACTTGATCAAATAGTGATCGGACGAGAACCGGCACTTTCAGCATGGTATGGCCGTTGACGGATCAAATAGTGAATAAGTGTTTCATCCAGATTATGATACTAAGCATCGATTAACATTTCCTATAACTACTTTTTAATTAAGGCTTTCTGTCAACAGCCCTCTTAATTTTGACTGGCTGCTTTTATTTTTAACCTTCTCCCATGGGCTCCAAAAACAGTTGTGTACCTCCATGGTTATGGAAAGCGGGAAAAATTATCGAATCGAGTCCTTAAGGAGTGGGTGATTAGTGTTCTTTTGTCGACAGTCAGGCAAACACTCAGGATTTCCTTTCAATCTAGTTCCAACGCTCAGGGCGTTAGAATGCAGGATGTACTCTAATCGCTTTCTCACTGCAGGTAGATGAATACAGTTTTCCCAAGAAAAAAAAAAAGTAAGTATTATTTTACCTTCAAATGAAATGTATGCTATAACTCGAAATTTTGTTCTAAAAAAATGTTCCATTTTACGATTGAAATAGTTCTTTAAACTTGCACCTCTATTATGTACTAAAAAACTAGCGAAGTAATCAGTGTTAAATATATTCACTTGTCATCGTACCGAAAATTCAGTGATTTAATGTATTCAAACATTGCCTTCAAACAATATGTGCATTTTCATCTTTAATAGTATTATTATTCTGATGTTGAAGAGCAAATTAAATAGAGTTTATTTATTGCAAGTGCCATTTAAAAAGCATTTTCGGATTACAAAATGAGTGTTAATACTTTTAACTGGCTCGTATACACGTTACACATGGGGAAAACCACGAAAACACCCATGCAGCCAGTCCATTCGCGGGACTCGAACCTCGGACCGAACTACCAGTGTTCAGCGACTTTACCGCTCGCCCGCTGGTCGGCGTACGTTGAAGGAAAAGGTAATAAAGGTAGGAGAAGATGCGTTGTGTTCGCTAAAACCAAAGAAAAGCGAATGCGAATAACGTATTTTGAGTGCGAAATTTGCAACGTAGGACTGTGTGTCGATCCTTGTTTTGAATTATTTCACACACAGCAGAATTTTTGAATTAGAAACCTCTGAACCTCTGGTAATATTCATTCCTGGAGAAATAGAATTTGCTCACTGCGTTTGTACTGCACTAAATTATTATTGAACAACGCCAGCAGTAAGAAAAATTTACAATGCATGAGCCAAGAATTTTTTTTTTTTATTTTTTTTTATTTATTTTTTTCCATGTGGCATTGAAAATAGCGGTCCCAGAGTTGATCTGCCTTTACATCAGGGATATAAGATGTTTAATTTATTTAATCGCTTCATAGTTTTTGGTTCAAGAAAGAAATGCAGATGCAAACCCTGGAGCTTTAGAAAATAAAATCTTGAGTTTTAATGTATTCAAAAATTTTGTTTTATCACTTAGAGATGTAAGATACTACTTTGACCTTAGAATAGAAAAGGAACAGTTGTTCGATGATTTATATTGCTACTTCATTTTTTCTTTGAATGCAAAATTGCATATACAGGAACGCATTGGAATTTCAAAATGTAAACATGTTTGTCGAATGGCGAAATATTTCTTCAGTTTTTTTATGATCCACATTTTCAGAATGCTAAAATCGCCTTTGAGGTATCAAACTGTTATGCGAAATTTTCAGATCTCAAGCTATTTACTGTTGCTTTCTATCGAAGTAATGAAGATTCGTACTGAGTTAATATTAATGAAGATTCGCACTGATGATTAAATTCAGGAAACTAAAAAGTAGTACACATCTGAATTCCTGTATACATGCTTAGTATTCCAATATCTTGTTTGATTGCTTCCAAAACACGATTCTCACGTAAAATTAATTACTTTCTGAACACTACAAGTTACTGAAAGGTTGAGGCCGTTGAATGCTGGTAGTTAGACATAGGTTCGACGTCAGTCGATCGAGCCGGCCGCATGGTTGGTTTTCGTTGTTTCCCCCATGTGAAACGTAAATACGAGCCAATTTCTCCTAAAACTCTCCACGAAGGCATGCTTTCCTTTAGGTAGGAAGCCTTCGTGTGCTTTCCCATATTCAATTAACCTAAACTAACGTATCTAATTTCTGAACAAATTGATACAGACATGACATTATAGACGCAAATCATATAACAAAGGATAAATTAATAAGTTTTGAAACTTTTTAAAATTTTGAATTAGAAAATGTTCCATAATAACTGTTCAATAATAATGTTCCATAATAAAAATTCGTATTTCATTTGTCGCACAATTAAAATTCATTTTGTCATTAAAATGATTCATAAAAGGAAGGGTTTCTAAACATAGTTATGAAACGCTCATAAGTTTAGCTTTCTTATTTCGAATATAATTTTATTTTTATTTTTCGAATTAAATAAAGTGTTATCTACCTAAGCAAAAGGGGCTTTCGTGGAGGGCGTTCAAAGGAATTTGACTGATATACCCTTTACATACGTGAGAGAACAAGAAACGTTCATGCAGTCAATCCGTTCATCGGAATTTGAATAGTTAAAGATTAAAGAAATACGAGTATTATTCGCTCGACCGCTAGTTATCATTTAGAACATAGCAAACCAAAATGTCACTCAAGTAAGCGGTAGTCGTGGAATGCATGTTATTTAGAAATAACATTAAAATTAATTTTCATTACCTGAAACATTTACATTACTACACTGCCTTATACTAAAAATTGGAATAAGGTGATAAAAACGCTTATAAAAAGAATGAAACGAAGACAGTTTCAAATTCGAATTGAAACCAAATTTAAAAAAAATTAATTAGAAATAACTGAAAAAAATCATGCAATTTTAAATACATTCAAGGTTTTAAGGTTGATCTTTACAATATGGTAACTGGTAGTTTGGCGACATTTTGGAGGCGATAAAGGTTACTACCTGGGACTTTGGTAATAATGTGAGCAGTACTCAGTTCCGATTACGCATTATTTTGTGTCGGGGAAATGAGAGATCATGGGATATGTCATGTGATATTAATGGACGAATTACGGTTCTTTAATCGGAAAAGGGGGGAATTTGGACAAGTATCTGTGGATGTATATTATTTTGTATTAAGCTTCATTGTGTGTTGTGTGAAGTAGGGTTGAATAATTTTGGGATTGTATGGCGCTGTCTAAAGTGAATTGTAGATGTGATGAAGAGAATTTTTTTTTATCAAATTCTATCAAATTCGGAAAAAAAATCGTTCAGTAATTTTATTGAATCCATAATAAAAGTGTATCCACCATGTAAGGAAGATTCGGAAGAAGATTAGGTTAGTTAGACTTTGTTAAGAATGTGAGTAGTATTCAGTTCTGATTACGCATTATTTTGTGTGAGGGAAATGAGAGATCATGGGATATGTTATGTGATATTAATGGACGAATTACTGTTCTTTAATCGGGAAAAAATGTGGCAATTTTGTATTTGGCTTTATTCTGTGTTGTGTGAAATAGTGTTTGTGAATTTTTGGATCCCATGGCCGTAACTAAAGTGAATTCGAAATGGGTATTTAGTGGTATTGAAAAGGATAGTAATAAATGTTTTTTAAGGTTGTGCGAGAGAGAAATAAAGATGTTTTATTATGTTATTTATTTTACCTGGTATCTTGCTTTGAAAGATAAGTATGATTTTAAAGATTCTGAAACAGAAGTAAGAAAAGTGTATCCACCACGTAATCAAGATTCTGAAGAAGATTAGGTAAGTTAGTATTTTTAATTATTTGAGGATATTATTTTTATGCATTGTTGTAAATGTAAGGTGGAAAGGAATTTGGTATTATTGGGAAAATTGTTATTAGCAATGATTTAGTTTAAAGTAATTAGGATTGTAAGGTAATTTTTATTAATTTAATGTATGTGCTCATTTATATTTTAAGTAGTGTTTTTGAATTTAATTATATTTTAATGAAATGATAGTTATTTTGTGAATTTTATGTTTGTAGGAATTTGGTATACGTTTAAGTTGAAATAAACGTGCATGGAAATAATTTAAATATTTGATATTAAGTATTTGTAATGCTTGAGGTATGAATTCGTTGGTGACGTGTATAATGTAATAGATGATTTAGAGGTAAAGGTTTTTGGATATTCTATTTATTTTACATGTGGAAATGTTGATATTTGTAAAGGGTAAATACTTTTTCGCGATCATGTAATTTCATATATGTTCTTTTTACCGGGTTTAAAGATTGAGAAAATTGTCATGTATTTTCGTGAAATTTTTGTAATTTATGAGAAAAAAGCAGTGTACATGGATATAGTGAAGAGTGTGCGCAATGCCATTTTTGTGCAATTCTGGGATGTTTTTTTAAGTAAAAATAAGTCGACGTGTACATGGTTTAGTGATATTTTAATGAAATGATAGTTAGTTTGTGAATTTTATGCTTGTAGGAATTTGGTATACGTTTAAGTTGAAATAAACGTGCATGGAAATAATTTAAATATTTGATACTAAGTATTTGTAATGCTTGCGGTATGAATTCGTTGGTGACGTGTATAATGTAATAGATGATTTAGAGGTAAAAGGTTTTGGATATTTTATTTATTTTATATGTGGAAATGTTCATATTTGTAAAGGGTAAATACTTTTTCGCGATCATGTAATTTCATATATGTTCTTTTTACCGGGTTTAAAGATTGAGAAAATTGTCATGTATTTTCGTGAAATTTTTGTAATTTATGAGAAAAAAGCAGTGTACATGGATATAGTGAAGAGTGTGCGCAATGCCATTTTTGTGCAATTCTGGGATGTTTTTTTAAGTAAAAATAAGTCGGCGTGTACATGGTTTATGTGTATGTGTTATTTTGAAAAATGCGTAAGGAGAATGGTATTGTGCAGTTTTTCCTAATTTTGCAGTGAATATTTGTCATGATTAAGCAGTTTTGTTTGATAAAATTTCTAGCATAAGTGTAATTCGGCTAGTAGATTGTTGGAAGAAGTGTTCAGGAGATAAAAAGAAAAGAAACATGTCTTTACTTCGTGAAGACAAAATGGCGGCGGGGAAAAAAAAATAGAGGGTTGCTGTAGGAGAGTTGGTCGCCAAATTTTCGCCAAAAAATCGCCAAGTTACCATAATGTAAAGATCAACCGGTTTTAAAATAATTTCCGAAGAATTTTAGCAGCCGAGCTTCCCAAAATAAAATTTCTTTGATATTTGATCTCCAAGCCGTATTTGTACAGGAAAAAACCTGAAAACGCAAACGCGTGAGAATCGAAGTAACAAACTGTTTTTTTATTTTCTCCTCTCAACAAAATATTTCCTGGAAGATACGGAATTTGCAAACAAGCCATGTGAGTTTAAAACACGGACAACTTCCCCCAATCCATTAGCGGAATCCCACAAAAGAACGCACTGTGTTATTTTTGAAGTGCTCAGTTAGAGTTCGATCACAGGAAATTTCTGTTAATTGTTCTTTTTCTTCAGGAGATTCCTGAATTTAATTTTTAAAAATACTTTGTTTCTTTGCGTACCACCTATTTTTCTCTTGAGTACTACCAGTGGTACATGTACCACCGATTGAGAATCGCTGGTCTAAGAAATGTGGGAACAGCTTCTGCATGTGCCTAACCAACCGGAAAAAAAGAACAAAAATAAAAGTTCTTTCATTTCGTTATAGATTTGTCTGAGTTCTTTTGAGGTGAAAGGCCACAGCGAGAGCAAAATTTCCCAGCGAGTCACTAACGGACATGTCTTAATATAATAACAAATAATACGAATAAAATTCTGATGACTTTGCATCTTTCGATAGGCGCCAAAGCAGAAAAATAGATACTGTTTTATGAACTTTGCATCTGCCTTTTAAAACTCTGCAGATGAAATGAATCTTTTGAGTCATGAATTTCATAACATCTGCTTTTTCGTTTCCAACGTTTTCGTAGTAGCTAGGGTTGCCATATGGTAACTAAGATTAATTGGGAAAAAAGAATACCATTTAAAACTGTGTAGCTACTTTGAAAATGGCTAAATTTCTTGCAGCTACAAAGCATATTGATCGGAAATCGTATCCAAGGAAGCTAAGCTAATACGTACATTGTATTGTACACTGTACGTGTAATTGTCATTCCAGCCCACAGTGCAAATTTCCAGCGAATATTTTCCCTAATGGTCCTCAATAATCGGATAAAAGTAACAAGTTGGGAGTGGAGACAGTTGAAGCAATTTTGATTTGACATTATAATGACTCACGCTCAATTTTGCAATTAAGTGAAAAGAAGAAAATGATATAATTAAGAAAGTAAAATCAACATAAAATATGACTGGCAAAAAAAGGATTGGTCTTACATCTTTTTTTATTACTCATTGTTTAGGTTCCACAAACTTTATTCATTTTTTAATCAGAGTGAAATAAACCATTTTAAATGTATCAATGCTTAACAGTTATGCCATTCCTATTCATAGCAGTTAAATTTTAACGTAGGAGGTCCACCAGCTGCCAAGCGGTAAAGGTCGCTGAACACTGGTAGTTCGAGTCCTGGATAACGCGCTAGCATGGCTGTTTTCTTAGTTTTCCGCATGTCTAACGTGTATACGAGCCACTTTCACTTAGGAAGTCCTCCACGAAGGCATCCCTTCTCTAAGAAAGATAGCCCTCGCGTACTTTGCAATAATTTAACAAAACAGAAAAAAAAAAAAAAAAAAAAAAAAAAAACTTACGAAAGTTACCGTCCGGACGGGAAAGTGACCGTATTGAAGAGCTTAGGTTCGAATCCCAGAGAAGGCATAGATGTAAATTGTCTGTCCCTTCATAGGAGGTAACCAGTTAGGTGCCCCGTAATAAAACGACCTCCTTTTCTGACCTTAGTAGTGCCCGCCATAATAATAATTAAAAAAAAAAATAAATCTTTAAGCTTTCACGTGTTGTATTACTCTCAAAGTTTTTTTTTTTCCAAATTACATACATATACACGTATGTGTTGGTTGTGCTGCGTTAACCAGGAGGCCTTTTATTATCGGGCTGGTTGGTTTCAGCACACTCGTATATTACGTTACGTTACACATGCACATTTGGTGGGCTAATGTCCTTTTTTCAAATTTTGTCCTTTTCAAATTTGGTTAGAAATAAGGAACACAGTGTGTAAACCATGGATATTACAATTATTGCTGCGCGCTTTGAAATTCGATTCTCGAGTTGTTCAAGCAAAAAACGCCTGAATCAAGGTGAAAACAATAAAATCAAAATTAATATATGGAAATGATTAATTTAAAATTCCCGGTGAATGTTAAACATCCAAAATTCTTTTCAAATGCCGTTATATTTTTTGTTGTCAAATAAATGTTTTTGAATTTAGCGACCCCCCCCCCCCCAAATTTGTTCGCGACTCCCAGTTTGCGTACCATTGCCATAATAACACTTTGTATTCATGTAAACCCGATTAATTCTGAAGTGGTTTAAATTCTGTAAAAAACAGTATAAGTTATCTATTTTTCAAATGCATTTGGAAAAAATGATTTCAGACTTGTTTTCAACCGAACAGCATGCAAGAGAGTATTTTCAAAATTACGGGAAAGTGCGACTTAATGTGAAAATGGATAAACATCAGCTGTTCAATGGAAAAAATAATGTTATCATTTGGATAATATTATCGAATTGCAGAATACTAGGATTTTACCTAGAACAGGGCTTCTTAAATTGTAGGTCACGACCCCCGTGTTGATCGCGGGATCTGCAGCAGGAGGTCGCCGAAATTTTAGCAGTTTTGATATTTTTTTAACTTAATATAATAATTTTACAGTTACGAAATATTTTGACACAATGTATCTGAAAATAAATAAAGATAAGACAATACAGACAAAGGAAAAAAGAAAAAGTTTCGACGCATTCCTTTTATAATATAAACGTTCATTTTTCTTGCTTTGCACGTGACGCTGTCATTTCGTTTGTTACCTATTTAAAAATTTCACAGCGTTCTATGTCTTGCCCACCAGCGGCCGAGCGGTAAAGTCGCTGAACACTGGTAGTTCGGTCCGAGGTTCGAATCCCGCGAACGGGCTGAATGCATGGGCGTTTTCGTGGTTTTCCCCATGTGTAACGTGTATACGAGCCAGTTTCCCTTAGAAAGTCCTCCGCGAAGGCAGTCCTTCCCTTAGGCAGATAGCCCTCGAGGCTTTGCCATAAATCACACACACACACGTTCTATGTCTTAAAGTTAGAAATTAAAGTTAATGACCTTGGAATTGTATATTACAAGACAAATGAAAAAATAAATGTCAGTTTCACTCACGCGTGTGTCTTATTTGCGCAATACTTATGGGGTCCCACAAAATTTTTGTAAATATTATGGGGTCCTGGGGGTCACGAAAAAATCTCAGTGATAAAAAGGGGTTGCGACTGAAAAAAGTTTAAGAAACCATGACCTAGAACACAAATGATGCAAAAAAGTGGAAAGAATACTCAAGACATCGAAATATAAAAAAAAAACAATACATAAAAATAAAGTAAGGGAAAAATACATTGAGTTTCGGTAATAAAACTTTGGTTTAAAATGGTCATAAGCCTCTTTTGTTGTTAATATCTTTAAAATTATAATTATATATGCTGAGTTCAATATAACAAAGATTTTTCTCAATTTTAAATGAAAGTTTCTTGCCAGGTGGTAATAGAAAGTTTTTCCCGCCATTTATATAACCGTACTTGCTACAATAAGATATTCCCCCTCCCACAAATAGCTAGCCAAATCAATTTCCTTTGTCTAAAACTGAAGTGAAACCCATTTCAATTTACATCTGGCAGTTTTCGGAAACGAA
Organism: Stegodyphus dumicola; assembly: GCF_044657685.1. NCBI lineage: Eukaryota > Metazoa > Arthropoda > Arachnida > Araneae > Eresidae > Stegodyphus > Stegodyphus dumicola. Next base: position 289,131,896 of record NC_140769.1, on the reverse strand, counting down.
GTGTTTGTTTTAGACTAAAAAAACACCTTGCTTGTGCCGAATGGAAAGAGGGTGACAGCTGTTACTCTGCATCAGATAAAATAATGCATTAATTGAAATGGTAACAAACGATTTGAATTTAGGATTAGCAAACGGTGCAAATCCATCCAATGAAATTTTAGTGTAATTTTTAACTGATTTTCCTGATTGGCTAGAAAGGTCACGTGCCCGTTCGCCACTGACTTCGCGACTAAGTGCAAAAGCATTACGGCTCATACTAGATTAAAACTTGGTTTTGTCTAGATGATCTAAAAATTTCTACCCATTCTAGTGATTTTTAATATATTTTTTCATATTCTATTTTATATATTTTTCATATATTTTTTATTTAATTTTCTAATTCTATTTCATATATTTAATATTTTTGTATTTAATCTAACCTTCTTATTTTAACATTAACATTTTTATATAATATTTTTATTAATATCTTTGTATATAAATTTTTATTCTGTTTTTCAACTAACCATTAACATTTTTCTATTTTAATATTTTTATTGTAATTTATTTGTGTAAAAAAAAAAAAAAATGTCAAAAATGCAGTCGAAGAAAGTCAGCTCCAGGTAAGGGATTTTTATTTATATATTTGCGTATTTATATTGTTTTATTTATTTTTTATCACTTCACTCGGTTTGTCGGTATCACCGATCTGCCGGTTAAATCTTGAAAATTTTTTGATGAAAATTAAATTATCCGCATTAAGTTTTTCATAATAAACTGTAGTTGAATTCTTCTAATATATCGTATTAATGTAGTATAGCGTCAGTCTATTATATGAAATGTTTAATTAAGTGTTAATATTTGTATTTAATTTTTTACATCAGTAATTGTTACTTAACGAAAGACCTCTAATGCTGCTACCATCTAACCCAAATTTTGAAATTATAGAATTATTATTAAACTGCTTTGTAATCCTAGCTAGTCTGAGAAAATCTAGGAACTCTTATCTATGATGTTTTGACTGGCAACAAATCATATACACAATTATAAGGTTTCCGCATTATTTGAAATGACAAAAATCAATTATCGATAAAGATATGAATGTTAAAAGTTTAAGGTTAAGCCACTGGTTCTCCAACTGTGGTACACGTACCACTTGTGGTACATTATCTTTAGTGGTAAATTTTTTATGGAAAATTAAATGAATATAAAATTGCGCCTATTTGATCATTTTGTTTTAATCTTTATTATTCAGAAACACATATATTTGTCAAATTTTTGACTTTTGCGGCTCTAGCTTGAATGTTAAAATGACTACTTTTCCAAGAAAACTGATTAAAATTCACAACATTCACCATTTTTTTAAACCTTGTAATATCTAAAATGTCAAAAAGACAGAATGCATATATTTTTTAAATGTATCTTGTCAATGCTGGTCCTCTGACTCAGGTGTCTTTCTGCTTTTTTGTACAACTATATTATTTGCTTAATGTATGTGTTATTTATTACTCACTGTTTACTGCAATTTGTATATATATATACACTCGTAGTATTTATATTTTATTGACATGTAAAAGTTTCATTCACGATTATAATTAAATAACATAAATTTAAAGGGTTTTTATTCTTTGATTATATACGCAGAATCGTCCACTTATTTGGCGCGTTATGTTTGGCGCTTGGATAAAAGATCGTGAGGAACTTGACGATATAATTGACATTGAACAGAACAATGTGAAAATTTTAAATAAGTAACAGACGAAATGACAGCGTCGCGTGCAAAGCAAGTAAAATGAACGTTTCTATATAAAAAGAATGCGTCGAAACGTTTTCCTTTTTTCTTTGTCTGGGCTTGGCGCAGTTTTGAAAATTATCGCCAACACCTCTTCAGTATAGTTGGATGGAACATTATGGAGATTACATTTTAGTTTCTGTATTTTTGATTTAATGATGAATTCTTGCAAGGAAAAAATGTAGATGCTATTGTCGCATTCATTTGAGCTTCACTTTTTTCTCCTCATTTGAGCTTCACTTTTTTCTTGATTTTGATATGTCTATCTAGATCATCAAAGATTTGTTCATTAGTATGTCCTTTTGGGATTATTTAAAGTGCTGTTGAGGGTCTTCTTCCTTTATTATTATTTTCAGTAGTTGATTCTGATCTTGTGCTAATTATTGTTGGCATAAACTCTTGAGAATAATTTTTAGTTGTCTTAGCTGTCTGATTGCATTGTGGCTTCGGAGTTGATGAAATTTTCAATGAATGATGAGCAGAAGAAATTGCAGTATGGCTATTTTTCGAAATACTATTAGAATAATCCAAAATGACTTGGCATGTACTTTTTTGTGAATTGTTAAACTGAAGGGTCAATCTTTTTTTTTTTTTTTTTTTTTTTTCAAACTGGGTGTGTGCATTTTTAGTAGTTATTGCAGTTTGTTCAGATTTATCTTCTTTCTGAATGGGGACACTAAAAAAATATTTCAACCTCAAACACTGTGTGACATCAGGTTTATATCAGAAAACTTACTGTTTTTCTAAATCAAAAACCACAATGACTGGAAAGTGATCAAAGAAAAACCGCCACTGGCGGGATATCCGTTACTGATCTTGTCAATATATACATTATATATAATTACATTACAGTAAATACATTATATACCAAAGTATAATCATCATTCAAGACATTATATATAATGACCTATTAAATTGAGTAATTTTATTTAGCGCCAAACTGAGATTAAGAATCGGGATTTCCGGCATGTTTTTTTATGATGAGGAAAAAAATCTAATGCGCGTGCGTAATCTAATGCGCGTGCCCTTCCCTTCAAAAAAGCCCTAAAAAATTGGTTGGTGGTGGCTTTGAGGTCCGGATTTTAGATCATTCCAGATATTGGATGTCCGGATCTCGGACTTTGTATATAATATATATACATCTTTCAAAATAAAACTTACCAGTATGGATTCACTCTTTTAAAATAATTCTACTTTAATTAAACTTGGGAGATAATATAATCAATTAATCAATATTGTTTAGGAAATAAATTATATATAATATATGTATATAGTAAAAAATGTATATTTTCACTATTCAAGTATTCACTATGACAAGTATTCTTATCTTGTCACATGAACAGGCCTCTGTGGAAAGAGGCTTTTCTGTAAATAAAGCAATTGAAATTGAAAATTTAAGTGACTCATCATACATTTTTCAACGCACAGTATTTAATTACATAAAATTTTCTGGAGGTGTTCTTAATATCTAAATTATTAAAGAAATGAGATCAGCAGCAGCTTCTGCAAGAAGTGGAGTTTGTTATTTAGAAGTTCAGTATTTAGAAGAACAAAAATCTTTAACTAAATCTGAAAATTCAAAGAGGAAAAGAAATATTATTGAGGAAGAAATTGATTATATGAAGCAGAAGAAAAAATTTCTTCAAAGGGACATTAAAGATATTTATGAAGAAGTAGATGCTTTAGCAGATGAAGCTGAGACCAGCAGGAACATTGATTTGTTTATCAAAGCAAGTGAACTTAGAAGAATAGTTAAAGAAAATGAAATAGACGTAAATAAATTAGATGTTAAAATAGCTGAAAAGATTTCAGATTTAAAAAAAGCACAAATGTTTTGTATCTTTTATTGTACAGTTTATTATTCTAGTATCTATCAAAAAACCAAGGAAATAAATTGTATGTTTACAAATCAGTTTTTTTTAATCTGCAAAATATTCTTACATTGTGATTATAATAGTAGTTGACTGTGTTTAAATAAATATCAAATAAGTTAAATAATAGTCATGTAAATCTCTAAAATAGTGACTGTTATTAGTGTAAAATACACTTATACATGTTTTTCAAGAAATTATGTTCCTAATTTAATGTTATCTACTTCATAACTTGTAGGGAGTTAGTTTAATTTTTCAAAATTGTTTTATGGTAAGTATTAAATTGAATTTAATAATAGTGCATAATACAGACTTCTGTTAGTTTCTTAAAGTGAAATTACAAGCATGAAGTCGGTTGTATGGATAATTGCTTTATTCTATTAATTTTTTTGTTTGCTGATAGGTCCTTAATTTTTTCTTTGATGGTCCTTAAAAGTCCTTAATTTTCATGTAAGGAAATGTGTACGAACCCTGTCACAGGCACACTTATAAAGAGCCATGGTTTCGAGTTTATTTCAATAAATCTCTCAAAACCAGAAACACAAAACAGAAACTAATGCCAGTACGTGAAGGTCAAATGCCGTAGGAATCAATCCCTGTGAAAACAATTACCACTTAGCTCCATTTACTGGCTTTTAAAAATTCAAATAAATTGTTCCGTTTTAATGTCACGTATACGCGATGCTGGGCTAGTAGGAGAGAATTGTTACATCGCGTATCTGGGAAGCTGTGCTTGTAAGAGAGGAATTATTGTGTTGTGTATCATTGTGTCTGGTCCTAAACGGGTTAAAGAACTGAAGATTTGATTGTATTGAAACTTTGAAAATATTATAATCAATGCCATCCATCCCTGGAGCTATTATCTTTTGGGAGGTGACGAAGGATATTTTTTATTTCTGGTGTCGTAAATGGTTGGTATGCCGAAATATGTATGCTTATAGATGCATATCTGATTATATGTTGTTCAGAAGTATCATCGAGTGAGTTATCAGTGCCAAAAATGGTGTTAAGAATTAGCTGCAATAAATTATATATATCACTTGGTTGATAGTCGGGTCCAGTTTGCAATGCAGTTGAGGTGGTTTATATAGGTGGTTAGTAGCTATTTTATGATGAATGCCATATATTTCACTTTCTGTGCAATATTTTCAGCATGATGCTATTTTCACTTAAGCAATCATATGTTTGTATCTGGCTCTTTCGCCTTGATACATTTCCAAGATTTGTGTATGTATACCAAGTCATCGATTTTGTGATTTTCGATGGAGTGACCTACATTTGACTTGCTGGATATGGAAATCTTTGTTCCACCAGTTAATGGCTTGTAATATTTTGGTTTGACGTTGTGGAAGATGTTTTTTGCAAGTGTCTTCATAGGTTTGTAGGAGGTTATTTGTAAAGTTATTAAGATCCTCTGTTGTTTCACATAATTGAAGCTGTGGTACCATATTGGAGAGTGTATGTGGTACCGTACCTCATATAATCTCTGTAAATATTTGAATTTCCTTACCAGGCAACTTGTATCTTTTGATTATTATAGTAGATGAAACTTGTGCAATGTGGAAGGTTATATATTTATGATCTGAAAGACTATACATCAGAAGTTGTCCATTCTTGAATATATGGTGCTAAGAATTGATTGGATATTGTTAAGTCAAGCCATCCTATTGTAAAAATACGGTGTAAAGGAGGAGTGTCTGTTCTGTTATGAATTATGAAATTTTTTGAGCAGATATAATCTTCTAATTGGCTGACTTTAGTGTCTGTTGTATTGTAACCTCAAATGGTATTGTGGGTATTAAAATCACTGACAATAAGCTGATTAGTTGAAGTATGAAATTGCTGAAAAGAATCCAAAAAATGTATAACTCCATCAAGTGAAGCAGTAAGTGGTGTGTAGATTGAAATTAGAGCTATTGTAAGGCCAATTATTTCTAGGAAAACCGCAATATGATCTCTATCATCTTCAAGATTGGCGGTGTCCAGTCGGAGTTACAAATAACTTTGGCAGCACATGGAGGTTGCTCAACATCTGCCTTTTGGAAGGTATTTCATTGCAATGGCAGACCAACTATTATTCCATCCTTAGTAAACGGCTCCTGAAGAAATAGAATGTCAGCTTGATAATTGACAGCAAAGATAATGGCATGTACAGTTGCAGCCTGGGCTTTTTGTCGATTTATTTGAAGGCATTTTATTTCATTCTGGAAATTTGCTTGTATAATATTTGTACGTATTGGATTCATATTATATATTATCAGAGGTTTAGAAATTGACATATTCTATTTAATTATGATACTGGGTTCTACTATGAATTTTCATTATCTTTTCTTGGTAAGATGGGCAATGTGGAGCATATGCAGGATGATCACAATAATAATGCATTCTAGAATTTTTATTATTTATGGTGTAGTTAACGCAATGTGGTTTATTGGCAGGACATTCAACTTCTCCATGTTTTTCATCACAGTAAGCGCAGTGACAGTGATATGGGCAGTTATTTGTTCTATCTTCTAAGATATGACAGTTGTTGCATCGTTCAGCACCTATAAATTCAGAGATATAGCAGGTATGCTAGCCATACTGGATTGTTTTCAATGAAATGCATTTATGAAAAGTAGTAGGGGTACATTCGATAATCCATTTAATTGTATTTTTTTAATCTCGAAGTTTGACTAAGGGTTTGAATTCTGATAGATTATGGTTTGTTACTCGTGAAAGAATATTTGCAGTGACTTCTCCTATAGCATTTAGTGGGAGTTGTTGTATTGTACATTTTGGTGTTCACTTTTTTTTTGGATTCTAGTATGTGTAATATCGTGGGCATGTTCAGATTGCTGGAGTAAGTTATTTAATTCTTTAACATCTTCTTTGGTCTTACAGTGTACAGCAATTTCTCTCTCTCTCTCTCTCTCTCTCTCTTTTTTTTTTTTTTTTTTTTTTTTTTTTTTATGGGGACTATTTTCTAAACTTGAAGTTAAGGAAAAAGTCCCCATAAAGAAGTAACTTTTTCAATCGGAAGTATGGTTTGCACTTCCTTGTTTGGTCATGAGTTTGCATTTGGAGGTTTGGGAGGGATTAAATAGGCTCTTCATCCAATTGGGAAGTTTCAACGATTTAACCGACACCCTGAATTTAGAGATGGGATCTTTTGTGGATACTATATATTTGGTGTCAGTTTGGGATCTTATATATTTATTTATTATTTTCCTTTCATGGGAGTTAACATTTAAAACCTTTCATTTAAATGATCAAATGGCAGAAGAGCAATGGGCAACATTGTCTAAGCTCTTTTCCTTCTTTTCATAAGAAGGAAGCTCCACTAATGTTATGTTATGGTTTGCAGTTTATTAGGTAGTTTAAAGATGTGTCATGAGTCGTTCGTATAGATTAGGAGTGTAGGATCATTTTGCTTTGTTTTTAATGCTTGAGCATATGTACGGCATTGTTGTACTTCTTCGTTATCCTGATTTGCAGTAATATTTTGATCTATTTTCCTCAACATTCAAAAGTTCTTGATGAGTACTTTGAATTGTGCACTGTTCCGTTATTGGTGTAGAAATAGGGATTTGCTGTCTTTGTTGTGGGGTAGGTATTATGCTACTTGCTGAGCTGGAATTGTGGTGGAGTTGGAGTTCTTGTGGGGCTGAAGTAATAGAATCATTGGTTGGAGAAACATTCATTTGATATAGAGATGTGAGTAAATCCTGTAATTCTGTCTTATGACTGTGGGTAGTATATGTTTTGATCTGTATCTAGAATTGCTTTTTTTTTTTCAAACATCTTAAGTAGATTTCGTATGCTGCAGAGTCTGGTACAGGAGTGAGTGCATTAGTTTGAGGATGACATTGGTCAGTGGTCATGCAGGTAGAGAAATGATCATCATTGTGTTGGTCAACGCTTAAAGACACTGGAGATAATATTGGTAGTGATCCTTGGTTCACTTAATGAATATGTCTCCCTGAATTTTTTGAAGATGCAGATCTAAGCATTGTTGTTGATTGTAAATTTTCTTCTATTGAAATATGTACAAGAATATATAGTGTATACATTAATTCATTTAATACAAAATTCATATACAATAATCTAAGCTAATAAGAATAGGTGAGATGTGAATGATAAAGATTTTTCTTAAATAAAGATGTCGTAATAAAAACTATGTGATTCAGAAGAGAAAATATTGAGTTTTAATATAGTATAAAAACATAACATTGTAGATATAAATTTATTAAGAATACAGCTTAAAATATTATATTCAATTGAAAAATTCAATCATTAATAAGTAAACAATGAGGTACAATGAAATATAAACAAATAGTATTACAAGTTCAAGTGTTGAGTTGCTAGGATCCTTTTGGTAAAAATATTAACACAATAATAAATGTGGAACAGCTTCAGTATAGCCCATCTTCAAATATACAGGGTCACTTGTATATTTAACTTTGAGTAAATGAATATCTCTGTAATTTGTATTGAAAATGAATAAATGTAATTGGCCACTAATAGCTGTAACCGTAATTCCAGAAATTAATGGTTGTTTACATTGCATTTGCTGAATGGTATAAGTTCCCACATCCTATCATTTATCGCCATGCTTGGCAATAATTTTTAGTGATAAATCTGGGTGGGCTTATAATAAAGGGTAGCCATAAATAACATTAAACAGGTCTAATGTAAAAATTATTTATTTATGGATATGATACCGGCATGCGTGGATAAATGTTGTATTAATAAATAAACAATAAGATACAATAAAATGAAAACAAATGTCAAAAGCTTCAAAAATTGAGTAGTTAAGATCCTTTTGTTAGACAAAAATATTTTATATCAAAATCAAATGTTAAATTTATTTATTTAAGAGTCATAATATTGACATGTGCAGTTTAATGTTGCATGTTTAACAAAATACTTTAGAAAAACTTTAAAATAAATACTAAATGAATTTAAGTATTTAATTAATATTTTTTCCAAATATGAAAATATTTTAATAAAACCTGTATGGTTAAAAAGAGAAAAAAATAAGTTTTAAAATGATATAAATACATGATATACATATAATTATCCTTCAAATAATACAAACTTTAAACTTTAAAACTTAATTCTAGCCTTAAAATCTATTGCAATGGTTAAATATTACAAGAATCTTTAATTGTAAAACATTTCAAATTTAATTATATTGAAAAAGTTAAATAAAAATTTATAATATTATTTGAAAAATATGTATACACGAGTCTTATATGCTTGAAAAGAGAAAAATGTTTGCTATTGAAGATAAAAAGTAATGGTACTGAAGGGAATCGTTTCATTAAAAGGTTTCAGATAGATGTTAACAATGAAGTTAATGGAGAAATATTATTGAGACAAAATAACTTACAGTTTGCAGATTTCAAAATTAAATAATTCCTGACCGTTTGAAGATATAAAAATGTAGATTGCATTAATGAACATAGTTTTTGAAGGGCTTCAAAAAGTTTCGACTTTCCCGAACCAGTTTATATGCAACTTATATAAAGCTTGTCAGAGGATAAGAAATAGCGTCCAATACAGCTGAGAGATAGGTGCCAACCTCTATGACATACAATAAAGTTTTCACCTATAGATTTTGAACAGTGACCCCCCCCCTCCCAAAATCATTTGATTCTTTGCACAATCCACCAAAAACTCATTGTGGCCAAAGAACTCTTGTCACTGTTTTTTAGATTGAGTGAAAAAGGTCTTTCCTGTGCTTAAATAATTTTCTCATCTCCTCTTCTGATCCTCAACATAGGCCGAACAAATAAAGTATGTGGCACACACCTCACACATGTGACTGTTTCAGTTTATAGTTGTATAGATGTTTATATTAATTTAGAGTTTACAAAAATCACTATATTTCTGACATAAAAAGTAGATGAACTTCATGTCTGTAGCCTTCAAACTAGTTTTATGTTCTTAATCCTTCTTCTCATTATAAGATTATTTCCTGCAGTGCCATTTCATTGTCGAATACTTGATAAAACACAGTTTCACCTCCTGGTTCTTTGAATTTAATTTTCTATCATGAATGATGCCTTTTCCTTGAAAAACTCGTTTTGCAAATGTTTTACCTTCGAGCAGTTTCCAAATAGTAAGATCCAGAGCAATATTAAAAAACCTAAAAATTAAACCAATATTTCAGTGGCAACTTAAAAATTTAGAGGCCCATTTTCAAATTTTGCGTACACATGTTGCCCCAGAAGAAAAGAAAGAAAATTAAAGATAACTTTCAATATTAAGTTATATTTGATATAGTTTGATTTGAGCAAAATATTACATAAACATAAAGATGGCTATAAATATATTTCTCCACTTAAAATATTTTTCAAATCAATAAAAATAATTTGTCTTCCACTTCATGCCAAGTCCCTTACTTTAAGATTATTTGACCCACAATAAGTTTGTAAATTTTGTAAGGGAAAAAAAAACACTTCTGCAATTAATTTTTATCATTAATATAACGCACTAATAGTTCATATTTAAAATAATTAAACTTCTTTATTTAAAAAAATAAATTAGGTTACAAAACAGGTTGAATAACATAAAATTTGGAAGGGTCAGGCATTTTTGCCAACAATCACATTTTTTAAGATTTATATCTAAAAAATTTCAGTTGATTTTGTTATATTTTAAATCGTAGTAATATATTTATAGTCATTTTATGCAATGCATTGCTTATATTGAACTTTAAATATTAACTAATCTTGAATTTTCTTTTTTCTTTCTGGAACAGTATATAAGGAGGTATATAATATTTCTGGGACAGTATATAATATTTCTGGGACATATGTAAGCAAAATTTGAAAATGGGCCTAGAACTATCTAAATTTAAGGTGCAGTCTAAATTTACTTGTATGCAGAGAAATCTAAATTTATGTGCAGTTTGTTATTAAATGTGTGCCACATTTGGTGCTTTTGTGGGTATACTGTGGCTGCGATTTGATATGGTCTCGGTAACGGAATTGTACATACTTTTTTAATTATAGAAAACTGCATTTTTCATTATTACATAATATGAAACTATATTTCTTATTTGTAATGCTCACAGTTTTTCATTTTATTCATTTAGAAGGAGCCAAAAACGACCAGTGAGCGCAGAGGAGGATAGGTAAGATTTTATCCTTTTTCACTTTGCTTGTCTTTGTACATGTTCAGTAGAATTTCCATTATCCAGATTCCCAGCAATTGCAAATCTTTAAAAGTGAAACTTAACAAAAAATTATGTTTGTCTATAGAATGAAAAATTAAATAAAACATAATAAAGTAAGCTAGCAAAGAATAAAGTCAAGTGAATTTCTAAACATCAACGAAACACAAAAATTTAATAAAAAAAAAAAAAAAAAGTGGCAGACGCTAATTTTATTTATGAAATTTTACGAAAATATTTTAGTGTATGATCACTTTTGTTATCTCCTTACATTTTTCAATTTTGGGTAAAGAAAATAAGTATTTTTTAAAAAAGTTTACTATATTCAAAATCGCAGTGATATGAAATATAAAAATATATGATATGAAAACATACTGAGCTTTATATTCGAATTCAGCTCCGGGCTACGGTGCTATTTTACAAGTTATTTAAGTTTACAAACAGTTTTGGGAGCCACTGTACATGCTATGCAGTAAATAGTATAAAAGCTGCATTCACATCAATGTGCTCATGTGTAGCTGAGAGGTGGCATTTGCTGGATGGCCGGAGACTGCGTGACTTGATTAAACTTGGAACTTTTTGACGCTTGACGCCTCGTTTCAAATGTCCAGTTTATATCATGATTTTTAAATGATTATACTTTCAAAAATTCTTCTTGATGAAAAAAAAAAGAGCAAATGAACTAATCTTAATTAAAAAAATGCATATGCTAATAAAATAAATAGCTTTATAAATTATTTAAAGGAAAATTCTTAAGTTTATTAGCAATAGTAAATCTTAATAATCAACCATAAATGATATATGGTTGATAAATTTTACAGAATAATCTAAAGCACTAGATTCTTGGGAGAAAATAATGATGGATTTCAAAATCCCAGATTTTAAATGTTTCTTAAAATATGTCTACGTCAATTTAAGGTTGCTCTTGTCGCCTTGGGGGAATAAAACGTTGGCTTCTCGAGTTAAAGATTTTGGATTTAATCATCACCATGAGTGGTGGTGTAATGGAGTTGGTATTTTAAAAAAGATATTTACAGAATATATTTTTTTTTAATCAACTGTGACTTTTTTTGGGGAGTGGGGGGGGGACAGAAGAAGCTTGCATTTATTTTTCATTTCAGTCATATAAACCTAATTTTTGCTCGGCATTGCGTGCATTATCCTTCTTTTGACAACAAGTCTTTGGTTTAATAATAAGACTACTATGATTATACTACTATGATTTGATTCTATTTTGGCTAACACGAGACTAGCAAAAGTGATACTGCTATTAATATAAATATGCTGTTTCATCTAATTAAAAAATTTAGTGATGTCTGAATTTTAAACGAGTGGTGATGAGTAAAACCATTTATTTTAAAAAATTTAAAAAATTGTTGTTTATACAGAAAAGAAGCTGCTTAGTATGTAGCTGATTTTATGGAATACAGTCAAAAGTCGTTAATCCGGACTCATCGGGACTTCGGCGATTCCGGATTATCGATTTTTCCGGATTATAGATCATCAGTTTAAATTTGGTAAGATGGCATACAGAAATTCTAAAATTATAAATATGAAACCATAATTTATGAAATAAAGAACAATTATGTTCTAAAGGGTATCAAAATTTAGAAAAAAAAAGCTTAATATTTATTTGTTTACTTTATTAAACATTTCTTTCAATGTAAGTTGTTTAAGTTGCTTCGTTTTATGAGATAATACTTTCTCTTTAATTCTATAAACAGACATAATTTCTTGTTCAGTTACAAAGTTCCGCTGTTCAAGTCCCGTAATTGCTGTGCTGAGAATACCGACTAACTTGTCAATTGAAATTTTTTCTCTTTCACTAACCTCTCTGTCACCTTCTTCATGTCTTTATCCATTTTTTGCAGCAATTCCACTTTTTGTTTGATGGACACCAAAACATACTTTCGTTTTGTAGGTCCTTTGAGAGCTCCAGCATCAGAAATTCTATTTGACATTATCGAAAGTTCAAGTTTAGTTTTATAAAAATGCTCTTACAGTCTGCAAAAAATAATAATCCGGATCTAATTCCAAGATTAAGGAACAACGCAATCATCAGCATTAACTGAATTAGATAATTTTAGCTTATACCGTCCGTTATACATAAAATGCGCACGCGAAAACGTATTCTTCGCTTGCATACATGCATATGCGCAGTTGTAAAGGTCTTACGCGCACGCGTAAACGCCTATGCGCATGTGTCAACTCGGCGCATGCGCAGAAAGTTTTTAGCTCTGAGGTCTGGATTATAGATCATTCCGGATTATGGGTGTCCGAATTAACGACTTTTGACTGCACTTCTATGCATTTTAATGTGTTTGTTTTTCTTAACGTGCCTGACCACTTCTCGAAAAGGTTTAATCTTGATAATTTTTCATTAATTAAAGAACTTTTGCATGAGCATTAGCAAATTTGAAGAGAAAGAAGTATTATATAAAATGCAGTTACTTCAAAGAGTTTTAGATAAAAGTGACCTTATAAAATAAACTTTAAGATAGTGGCTGTTTATTAATATATAATTGACTAACTGAAGTAATTACTATAACATTTAAGGTAAAAAATATGTACATAAGGCAGGAACTAAAATATTGTTTAAAAATAATTGGTGTTGTTTATTAACTTAAAATAGTGTGGTATTTAATTTAGTAATGTTGTAAATCCTGCACATATTTAAATAAAATGTACTTTTTATTGCATTATTTAAATCAGTTAAGGAAAGTTCGTACATCCTGCAAAAACATTTCTGGTATTCTACCCCATGAAAAATTTACTCTTCAAAATAGAATTATGCAATTCTAATTATCATTTAAAATATTCATAAAAAATTAAATTATATATATGCAGCATTTGATATATACAACGATCCTTTTCTGGGATTTATGAATATTTTAAATGATAATTAGAATTGCATAATTCTATTTTGAACAGTAAATCTGTATAAACTATTCCTATCTTCCGAATGATTCTTTTCTGCAATATTCTGACAAAAATTAGTGTTCTGCTTTTGAATAAATAGTTCAATAAGGGCTAGAAATTCATCGAATTTATGAAGTTTCATGCGAAAGTAATTAAAAGGAATTTTGTGTTGTTCAAGCGTATTTCTTCAGTTAAACTATCTGCATCTCCTTGCTGCAGTCATTTCTCAGATATTAATATAAACCACTGAATTCTGCTTCTCTTACACAAAGCAAGAAGTAAAATAAGTTCTAATTGAGCAGAAATTATATCAATTTTAAATAAATTTTTTGTAATCGTAAAAAGTCAAAATACCACACAAAAATTTCACGTTTTTCCCCCAAGTTTCTGATATGAAGCGCCATCTAGTGCGAACATCTACTGTTTTGCAAGCAAGTTATAATAGACTACCTATGGCTTGCCCATATGGAACTTGTTCACTTTCTGCTTTTATATCTCTCCACTCTTCATCATCTACCTCTTGGAGTTTTACAGTGGGAACCATGGGTGTTGATCTCCCCTGACTGATTCTACTTTCAAGTTTTCCAGAATTTTTCCTGTGTAAGCTGTTTGATCTAATGTTAAGGTGCCATCAGTATGCTTCTGGATCCTCATAGATAGTAAAGGTCAAAAGGTCTCTCGCAATTTTATGCTTAACCCCTTCGCATAAAATGATGAGTCTAGCTCGTCATTGGTTTTTCATGCCATATCGCACAATGACGAGCTACACTCATCATGCATACTGTTGAATATGATAATTAATTTAGTTTAAAATTTCTAGTGTACTGAATTTGGCAACACCTTTTTTACTTGTGGAAAGATCACAGATCCTATCACATATTGTTTACCCTTAAAATTTCTTGGTACAAGTCACGGCCGAATTGTTGTTGTAAGATTTCATTCTTGTAAAAATTTAGTGTGAGCATCGGTCAATATATATTTCTGTAAAGGAAAAATGGTACTTTTCCGTTTGGCCGGCGCAAATTTCCATTTCGCTGGCGCAAGCGATAAAGTCGCCGAGTGTTAAGTTTTATGAAGTTTGTAAGATTTATTTATGGTTGGTGTGAAAAATTAACTTCAGTTAAATGGTGTGAAAAGTTCGTTCAATATTGTTTCAAAATTCAATATTTAAATATTTTTTATTTATGCATTCAAAATAAAAAAACCGGGGGGTTTTCATACCGGAGGGGGTTAAATGTGGTAATTTCCTCAGGGGTGCCAAGAATTAACATGCCATCTACATAGAGACCAAGATAGAATGCTTTGTTTGGGTGATAATAAATGCATGGATTACATTTTGAGCGTGATAGTCCACAATTCTTCAAGAAAGTATCAAAGCATTCATTCCATGATCTTCCTGATTGCTTTAAACCATACAAGCTTTTCTATAAAATGGCACGCTAAATGCTCTTGCTCTTATGATCCTTCAGATTGTTCCATGTATATGTCTTCCTTGAGTAAGCCATTAAGATAGACCAGCAGTGATGTCCATTTGATGAATTTCCATTTGTAACTTGACAGCAAGGGCTAGAAGGATTCTTATAGACTTTTTATCTTGACAACAGAGGAGAAAGTCTCTGGAAAATATCTACCAGGGACTTGTGAGTAGCCTTTAGCTACTAATCGAGCTTTAAATTCGATTATTTCTCCTTCTGCATTTTGTTTTTCTTTGAGTACCCACTTGCATCCTATGGGTCTGATACCAGCTGATTTTGGAACCAACTCCCATGTCTGGTTTTCATACAAATTGGACAATTCTTCCTTCATGGCTTCTTTCCACATCTCTGCGGGTGGTGAATTCATTGCTTCTTTTACACTTGTTGGGTTCTTACAGATTTTGATGGCAGGTTGTTCGCAGGTTTACATAACACTGGATCTCCATATAGTGTCTTAGGTCTTAGCACTATCAGAATCTGTCAATAATGCTGATTCTGTGCCTTAAATTTCTTCTGCTGTGTCATTTAATTGGGCTTCAACATCTTCGACTCCTGTGGTGGTACAACTCGTGGGTACTTCTAATGGAACAACATTTACTTCACTGTCAGAATTGTACTTATGATTTAAGTTAAAGATCATTTAATTTTCCAGAGTTCGTACAGTCCTTAAGAGTCCAAAAGTCCTTGGATTTTTAGAATTGATTTTTGGTCCTTAAGTCCTTAATTTTGGCTTAAATCAGCAGAAGGTCCTTATTTTTAATCATCTGAAATTTCTATCTGTTTTTATGACTACTATTTTGAGTGTGAATTAGCATTTTGGAGGCAATTTACTGATGTGTATGGTTACCTTTTGGTTATAATTTGTGGGTTATAATTTGTTTCTGTTTCTAATATAAATGATGGGATACTCGAGGCTCCAAGCAAGAAGTGAAAGATAAGCATAGCAAAATTCATTTTTTCTAATAGAGAGCTCTTAAACAACTTTTTGCTTTTGGGGATGTGAATTCTTTTATTAAACGGTTCTAAATTTGGCGACTTTAAGATCATTTGACGACGACATTTTGACGATTTTAAGATCAGTTTCTATAGAAAATTTTTAATTCCTCTGTTGTAAAACTTATCGTCCTCTGTATTCCATAGTTTGTGTCCTTTCACCCCTTTGGGATATCTTCAAAAGACACAGACGCTTCCCTAGCTTTCCTTTCTGCAGCGTTTTATCAATTTAAGCAAAAGCTTGACAGCTAAATATTCTCAGGTGACTAATTTGCACAGGCTTCTTGATCCAGACCTCTTTAGGTATGTTTCCATTGGTAGCTTTTGATGGACACTTATTGTGCAAATAACAGGCAATAGTCCCAGCATCTGCCCACAGTTCTTGTGGGATGCTGGAATCTAGGAGAAGACATCTAGTCATATCAAATAGAGTATGGTTCATTTTTTCTGCAATTGCGCTTTGCTGTGGTGTCCGGGGAATTGTGAGTTGTCTTGTTATTCCAATTTTAGTTAGGAAATCATCAAATTCATTGCTGACATATTCTCTTCCATTGTTACTTCATAGAGTAGTAATATTGAGTTCATGGAAATTTTCAACATTTGTTTTATATTCCTTGGAATTTTTCAAGGACTTGAAAACCACAGCATAACTTGAGTAGTCATCAACAAAGGTAACAACGTACTTTCCACCTTTTAATGTAGGTGTGATAGGTCCAATTACCAGTCTGTAGGGAAAATGACCGACTCCCTCATATATGTATAATGTAAACATATACACATGGGTTATAGCGTATTTTTTTTTAATATAAAAGAAGTAATAGATGTCACAGAAACAAAATTAGTGGCATAGCAAATTAGCAAATTCTTTGTATACCATCTATTTTTTCCTTGCGTACTACCGGTTGAGAACTTTTGCTCTAGACTGATCAAGTATGTGACAAAATGAGACAAAAAATTCAACATAAAGCTAACTGTTAGTAAAACGTAAATGTCACTTATCATCTTTCAAATATGTCCAACCTATTATAAGTGTAAAATATTTAATTCTACTTAATAAACTGTATGAACTTTATTTTATTCTCAAACTTATTAATAATTATGTTAATTCATGTTTAGTAATAATGCATACTACTTAGGGATCTTTTATTTTTAGGATGGTATTACAAAAGTGAAATTCAGGCATAGAATAATATTTTTAATTGAATTTATTCAGTTCTCATTTGCTCATAGGTCCTTAATTTTTTCATTAATGGTCCTTAAAAGTCCTTAAAAGTACTTAATTTCCATGTGCAGAAATGTGTACGAATCCTGTATTTCTAAGAAACAGTATAGCTTTGGCAAGATCTTCATTGTTGGAGGACCATAGATCCGATTTGATAAACTTTAGAGCTGAGAAATGTCTTTCCACACTGACTTTCTCCCGCCTTCTTGGCATGCCTTCATGTTGTAGTGGTGTGCACACTGGGTGTGTATTTCCAGAGGTCTGCGGTTTGATTCCCGGCAGAGGCGTTGCTCATTTTCCATCTTGCCTGCTTCCAAAAAATACCTAATGTCTCTACAGTGGCACCTGAATTAAAAGGGTGGTGGATGATGATTTTCCAAACCCAAGATTTGGCAATTGGGTTCCCTGAAAAAACCCCAATTGCCCTTTAAAAGGGGGAGTATATAAGGTATTTCTCCTGCCTTGTTGGCATGTCATCGTGGTGTGGTGGTCTGCACGCTGGGCGCATATTCCAGAAGTCCGTGGTTCGATTCCCGCCTAAGGCATTGCTAATTTTTCATCTTGCCTGCCTGAAAAAAATTCCTAATGTCTCTACAAGTGCTTTCAATATTATCCAAAAAATTTTCTCAAAATCTAATTTATCACTGAAAGAGGATAATAGAGACTAAGTTGCAATGTCTGCAGTTTGACTGTAGAGATTTGAATCCTCCAATTGCTCTGAAAATAATTTCATTCATATTGAAAGTTTATAGATGGCTTTGTTCGTTATCCAACAAAATCTGGTGTTTTGGATCTCTATATATTGAACCCAGCAAGATCTCATTGTCTAGCAAAACAGTTTCTCTTTTCTTCATTCCTTCTGAAATAAACCCTCCATTTCAGAAAGAACAAACCTCACATTCTTCCATTCTTGCCTCCTGTTTCTTCAGATTGTAGCATTTTTGTGGCTTTATACGATGCAGAAAGAAGAGTTTCCAATTCTGAAAGATCATTCTACTGTCTTCCTGTTACTGAAACATTAGGGATATTTTCATCTTCTAAAAATGTTCCTAATTCTAACAACCTCTATATCATCAAATATGTACTTCCTCATCACATTGCTTGATCAATAATTGCACTCTATCCTGCGCTTCCTAAGAATGGCATCAATTTTGGGAGTTCTTGCTGCTATTGCTGTTTACCTATATTTACCAGTGATATTTGTAACTAAATGAATCAGTTTAATCACTAATGTCAATTATCACATTAGTCCTCCTCCCTTATATTTATTTATTAATATGTCAATAAAATAGAAAATAACTATTTATTAATGTATATATTCCGTAAATAAAAGTAATAATTTAGTTTGTCATTAATTTTTTAAAATTCACTTTAATTTCATATCAAATTTAAACTGTCCAACAAAAACTGGAGTCAGAGTCGATGTGTTTTAGCGACTCCAGCTCCAACTCCTTTTACCACAAAATCTGACCAACTCTGACTCGACAGCCACGCTGATTACGTCAGTATGTATTAATGGAAGTAATCTAGTTGAACATTTGGCCTTTTCTTTAAATGGAGTCTTCGTCATTTTCCCGAGAACACGTGTTTAGCAAACAACATCCTTTTCTTGGATTTCTTCACGTGTCATATTCGAATCATCCCTTTTCATAAGTTACTTAACTCCATCATGTTGGAAATGTCCTAATTTTTGATGCATGATTTCTTCGTGTCTGGAAAGGTATATTTTGTGCATTTGCTTCTCTTCAGTTTTGTAGAATCTTCCATACCTGTGTGCAGTGAGGATGACCTTCTCTTGTTGTCTTTGATGTTTTATGATTGCTTTGCCCCTTTCAAAGGAAACAGTCATTCCTATTTCTTCTATTCTTTCTATTGATAGAAGCTTAGGGTCATACAGAACAGTTGCTAGGTGAATAGCATGTTTCCCATATTCTCTGAAAGGATTCAAAATAATGCCTCCCGTGCCAGAAACTTCAATTTTTTTCAAAATTGGCTATCTGAACTGGTGATTTCACTGAAACTGAATTCATAAATTTCTGCTCCTGAGAACAAGTATGTTCAGTGGCTTCAACAAACAGTGCTTGATATACTTCATTAGAAACCTTTTTTGCATGTGGGGGTTTTAGCAGCAGAGCAATTTTTTGCAATATGATCCTACTCCCCATGAGAAAAGCGGTGGGTATTTCTGTCAGTATTTTTATGCTGTTTCTGTAATGGCTGCTAGCTTTAGTTCTGTAGTTATCTCGAGTGAGGGCTTTCTTTCCCATGACCTCACTTGTAACAGCTTCTGATTTCACTTCTGTGTAGTGCAGCAACTTTTTCTCTCTTCAACGATGAGACATGATTTTAGGATGGATTTTGTACTTTTAAAGTATCCCATGCTTCTTTTGCTGTTTCTCAGTCAGCTATGTTATCTAAAAACTGATCTTCAACCACTAAGAATAGGAAGATTAGGGCTTCCTCATTAATTTTCTTTACATCACTTTTTAATTCAACACCATAACCTGGATCAATTGCTTCCCAACAATTTTTTTGAATTAAAACAGCTCGTGCTAAGATTTTCCAAGCATTGTGATTATCTTTGTCGAGTTTCTGAATCTTAATTTCTTCCATCGGGTCACTTTCACCCATGTTAGGCTTAGCTTTCCAGGCGCTGTGGATGTTGCTTCTTTTTCTTTCGAAAAATTCTTCATCTCTGTGAAATAAACTTCTTTTGAGTATATCGTGCTGATAATGTGATAGAAATTACTTATAATCGCAGATATATTTTGTAATATAGTAGAAAGAACTAAGCAAATTACAAATGCATGTTACACGTTTATTAACTTGACTAACTAAACTATTGCCATTCAGCAAAAAACAAAAACGAGCTACACATGAATATTAAGGAACATAGAGTCTATAATTGTAGCATTGCTTTGGCAGACACAACATCACAAAAATATCCATATCTCTTTAGTTATTTATGACTCAATTATTAAATAATTCCTTTACTCATACTCTAAAAGGGGGGAACAAAGTTACACTAACTCTCTAAAAAAAGAACAACAACATAATATATTGCCATTCTCTGAGACATAAACTATACAAAGCATAGATAATAATATGAATAGATAATGAACCAAAACAAAACCCTATAGAGTAAAGAAAACAATTACATCTGTTTGAAACGCATGCAATATTACTCAGAAGCTACAGCTAGAAAAAAATGTAAATAAAAATATTAAGATTCAAAATATTGTTCATCCTCCCACCTTGCAATATGAAATTCAGGATTGAGTATTGCAAAATAATAAAAATTAAACATTGTTCTCACAAGTCTAATCGATGAGGAGCTCTAATTGTCCTTCCTGATTTGGTTATCGTGGGCGATTTTAAATGGGTATGGATTATTCTATTTGTATCTACAGGTGCATCATCAATTAAAGTTTTCTCTACCAAAATGTTTTTGCATAGTTGACTTCTGCTGAATTTCGATGGAAGTTCCTCGGCAGTCGATAATTCCAAAGGATAAAGATTTTGTACAGCTCTTATGACTTCTCTGTTTTGCATTTTAATTCTGGTTCGTCGACTTTCACCATCGGTACCTGGAAATAATTATATGATTTTACCAAGAGGCCAATTTAATCTCCTTTTGTCATCATTTCCAATTAAGACAATGTCTCCTTCTTTTAATTTACAACTTCTAGCGAATTTTTTGCTTGTTGTTTTCAAAGTTCCCAGATATTCCTGGCGAAATATTTTCTTGAAAATGTGGTTAACATTTTGGATATAACGCAATCTACGTTTATAAAAGTTAGTATTGAAGTCATGTTTTACAATTGGCACTGAATGGTTTTGCATTTCCCGTAAAAAATTTCCAGGTCTTATGGAAGTGAGACTTGAATCAGCCGATACAACTGTTAAAAATCTATCATTTAAGATAGCTTCACAGTTACACGAAATGCTACACATTTCCTCATAACTAAGGCAAGCTCTCCCAAGAACCTTTCTTAATATTCTTTTCATCATTCCTATGAGGCATTCCCACCAGCCACCTCACCATGGAGCATCTGGAGGAATGAACTTCCAAATAATATTTTCATTAGCTCCTTTTTTGCAATTTCATTGAAATGGATTGAAGCAAGTGCATTGCATGCTCCAACAAAATTTGTTCCATTATCAGTATAAATTATGGATGGCTTCCCATGTCTAGCAGCAAAATGATGAAACACTTGTAGAAATATATCTGTTGTTAAGGGTGTAACCAAATCCAAATGAACACAATGGTACACTGTGCAAGTGAATAGGCAAATCTGTGCCTTCTTGTATTTTCTTAGAAATATAGGTCCAGCATAATCTATGTTGGTTGTTTGAAATACTGAGGCATCTTGTACCCGATCTCTAGGAGGTGGTGGCGCAGGTGGGTTAACATTTTTGTTTGAATAACGCTTACAGGTTATACAAGTTTTCAAAACGGATGACACAACTCTTCTTCCCACTAATATCCGAAATCTTTCTCTTAAAGAATTTAGGACGTGAGAAACTCCAATAAGTTCTATGTTCTTCCACTATTTAACTTCTTATAAGAGGATGATCACTTGGCAAAATAGGAGTTCAGAACTCAGATGTATTTTCTCTTTGAAATATCGCTGTTTTCTGATGATGAATGGATTAAGACTTAAAATCCGTTCATCTTCTATTCCATTAAAGGATTCATTTTGTGTTAAACAAATCAAGATATTCTCTGCTTCATTTAACTCGGGTACGGTAAGTTCATCCTTTTTCTTGTTTTGATGTTTACAGTTGTAAACAAAACGACACATCCATGGTACCAGTCTGATTGTCTTACGATAACGTGAGAATCTAGTAGCAACTATTTCACTAGCATTAAGATTTATTAAGGAAGAACTAATCCTTTTCTTTTTCTCAAGAGCTATTTCTTTTTCATCAGCACTAAAATCTTCTTTTGGCCATTTTTCTGGGGATAAATATAGCCATTTAGGATCTTCCCACCATTTAGATTTAATTAAATTAAGAAACAGAGCATCCTCTACTGGGCAAATCAGCAGGATTCAGTGATCGTGGTACGTGCCTCCAAAACTCAATAGAAGTCAGTTGCTTTATTTCCTTAATTCTGTTGTGAACAAATACGTCCCATACTTCATTCCTCTGTATCCAAACTAGCACAGTAGACGAATCTGTCCAAAAATAAATATCATCAGCTTGAAATTCAGGTATTATGCTGGATGCTAAACATGTACATATTGTAGCTCCAAGAAGTTCCAATCGAGTTATTGTTGTCATTTTCATTCCGCTGGGTGCAACTCTCGCTTTAGCTTGCACCAAATGAACTTGAACCAAATCTCTTATTTGTACTCGAACAAAGGTCACAGCTGAATATGCAAGTTTACTCACATCACTGAAGAAATGAAGTGAGACATTTTCTATATCACGATCACAGTGGTATTCTCAGTCTTTCCAGACACTTCAAATCATTCCACCATTTACAGAATTGTGATTTTGGATTTGTATGAACTTCTTTGTCCTAAGATAACTTCCCATAGGTGCTGAAGTAAAAGTTTCGGCACAAGAGTTATGGGGCAAGCTATTCCCAAGGCTGTATTCAGACGGTGGCGTATAGGGCATAGAGGCATAGTCATAAGGGCATAAAATACAGGAGTTCCGTCTACTCCTGCGAGGATGGGATGTAAGCCGTGGCCAATGAGAGAAACTAAATTTGCGCATGCGTGGATGTGTCTGCAACTTTCCCACGCTGTTCTCCTGCTCGATTGATTTCCAGCGTTCGCTCTGTTTGTTTTTTAACAGCGGAATCTTCTGCAGAACGCCACTTCGTTTTAGCTTCGCTCTGATTGGTCGACGTTTATCCCAAACTCGGCGTAAAGTTGAAAACTTTGAACTCTATGCCACGAGCCCTAAAGCAGATTTTGTGACGTAGCACAGACTGGTTGCCTTAACCAGTTTTTCCCCGTAGGGCAGCAAGTGGAGAAATCTGAACTGTAGGCACAGCGGAACTAGTCGACACATGGAACTGACTTTGTTAGATCAGATAAACCCCAGTGGGAACGACGTTTGAAGGGTCGAATATTTTGTGTGTAGTAGCTAAAATCTCTCTTTTAGACAAAGTTTCTGGTAGATAGTAGGTGACCTTTGCCTTAATATTACTAACATCAAATGTATTAGGAATGGTTTGGGTACGGTAGTATCATACCCAAACCATTCCTAATACATTTGTGGTACTAGAGGAATTATCTGTTGGGTCATCATTGTATTTCCAACCACGTAATTCCCGCTTTCTTGTGGCCCACCAGTGGCCGAGCGGTAAAGTCGCTGAACACTGGTAGTTCGGTCTGAGGTTCGAATCCTGCAAACGGGCAGGCTGCATGGGCATTTTCGTGGTTTTGCCCATGTGTAACGTGTATATGAGCCAGTTTCCCTTAGAAAGGCCTCCACGAAGGCATCCCTCCCCATAGGCAGATAGCCCTAGTGTGCTTTGCCGTAATCTCAGTAAACCATTAACCAAACTAGCTTTCTTGTAGCTAAAGTATCTGAAGCAACTTGTATGAACTGTTGCAATTCTAAATTATTTTTCACACTCACTAAACAATTATCTACATAAAAGCTCTTCTTCAATTGCTCAATAATATCCACTTTATACTTTGGGTTTCCATTTAGTTGTTTCAAAGTGGATTCTAGAAGATGGTGAATTACAGAAACTAGCAAAAAAGGGCTACTTGTAACTCCAAATTTTACCCTACAGTGTCTGTAATACTTCAGTTTTCCATCAGTTCTATACCATAAGAATCTTAGTCTTTATCCTTAGGGTTGAGACTTATTTGTAAGAATGCTTTTTGTATATCTGCAGAAACTCCTATTCTGTTCATTCGGAATCTATGAAGAATTGAAGGAATCAGTTCGATAAGGTTCCGACCTTTTTCTAGACAATCATTGAGACTAGGTGATCCTTTCTGTTTGGCATCAAACACTGGCCTGATTCATGTAGTACTGTTTTCTTTTACTATGTGTCGATGTAGTAGATAATGGCACGTTACATCAATTTCGCTTTTTGGTTCTTCTATGACGCCTTCTCATTCCCATTCACTAAAAACTTCTCCATAAGCATGATAAAGTTTTTCAACTTCTAGTCATTTTACTGTAGAATCTAATCTCTTTACAGCTAAGTCGTAGTTATCTTTTAGCGGTAGATGTTTATAAAGCCATGGCAAATTGACTTGAAAATATCCCTCATCATTCACCTTTACAGTAGACAAGAAATGATCTGTTGCCTCTTCTTGAAGTTCCAGTTTATTTTTCTTCTCTGAGGGATCTAGAATTCCAAGTGAATCTAGAGACTATAGATCGGATATCGATATTTCCTTTCAACCTGGATGTGACAAGCAATGCGGAATTGTCCGAGATCTCACAGATACCGCAGTGGCGTAGCGAGGGGGTGCATGATGCCCCGGGCGCAGCTTATAGAGGGGCGCCAAACGGTCTCCAAACAAGATTTTCCGGAAAATTTCAGCTTTTACTTTGATTGATTTCTGGAAAATATATTTAAAATTAATAACTATTGTAATATAATTAATTATTTATTTTCTTGATTTGTCTGATAAAATGTGTAATAAAATGTTTGCAGTACATCATCCAAAACGTTCTTTCTGACCACTTTATTTCTAAAAAGTAGAGATATATTATTTAAACGAAATGCTTGTATATCTCCCGCTTTTTATTTGAAAACGATAACACGACCTTGTTATCGTTTTAAAATAAAAACACGACATCCAAAATCCGATTCCATAATCTGGAAATGACATTTTGGAAAATTCGTAACTCTTCCACAACAATAGATTGCATTTGACTCTCCTGTAAACGACTGATGGCCTTCCTGGCTACCGATTCAACTAAGTCATCTTGCTGAGACATCGTATATTCACTGCTATGAAGCACTCAATGCATGTGAATTGTTTTTAATCTTCTATTACAAAAGGAATACTGCAGGTCGCTCCTTACTCCATATCTAAAACGCATAGTTTTCGACATCACAGACTAAATTTGCATATTCCCAACTTTGTAAACGTTATAATTTTCCTTTATAATCTCTTCTATTTTCTTTTGTTCAAAAAGGTTATCGATTATATGGTCATTTCATACCGAACCCACAATATCCCCTAATTGTTTTGAGCAGTGAATGTGACTGTATGACGTTACTCCGCAGTAGAAAAGAAACGGAACCTAAAACTCTACTACAGAATATAGAGAAAATGTTTTTCCAAACCTAAGAGTCGCACTTCAAATACTACTTACTATTTCATTATCAAATGCTAGCTATGTACGTTCGTTCAGCAAATTAAAAATAAATTTTCACATATTTATAATCAACGATGGAACAAGATCCTTTAAGTCATCTAGCATTTTTAAGTGAGGAAAGAGAAAAATTTGAAAGGATCGACTTTGATGAAGTAAATGATAAATTTGCATCATCCAAGGTAAGAAAAATGTATACAAAATAATTAATTTTATTCATGTATTACATTAATATTAATAAATATAAGAGTCCGATCAAGTTGAGGTGCACATGATTGAAGCGAGATGAGGACAAATTAAAATTTTTAAGTTGGCTAGTGGTGTGTCGGACAATTTTAGATCTTTGGCACTCCAAGCACGAACGTGTCCGGTTGGCTATGTCCTTTTGCATGCTAGGCCATACAAAATGTTGAGATATCAGTTTCCTCGAAACCTTGATGCCAGGATGTGGCAGAAGACATAACTGACTAAAAATGGCATGGCGAAATCCGGAGGGAGCATAAGGTCGAAATCTTGAATCCTGAACATCACAATAAAGTGATTTTCCAGGTGACAGCTGCATGGGTTGCAAGTTGAGATTGGTGGAAGATTTGCTTTTCAAGAGGGTTTGTAGATCTGAATCCCGGTGTTGTTCATCCGCAAGGGCAGCAAAGTTTATTGGCGAAGGAATGGCTAGTTCTTCAATACGAGACAAGATGTCTGCTACAATATTCTGCGAACCCGCAATATAATGGATATCTGTTGAAAATTGCTCTGTGAAGTCTAGGTGTCTCATTTGGCGAGGAGAAGCTTTATCCAAACGCTGTTGAAAAGCATAGGTTAAGGTTCTGTGAACTGTGAAGATCATACTAGCATATGTCTTTCTAGCATATGCCGAAAATATTTGACAGCTTCATAAATTTCTAATAATTCGTGATCGTAAGTGCTATATCTGGTTTGTGCTGGTGAGAGTTTTTTAGAAAAATATGAAAATGGTTTCCATAATTCTTGATCTTTCTGTTTTAAAACTGCTCCTATACCTGCTGTTGATGCGTCAACGTGTAGAGATATTAGTTTATTTTTTGGAAGCAGAAGAGATGAAAAATATGCAACGCCTCTGCCGGGAATCAAACCGCGGACCTCTGGAGTACTGGCCCAGCCTGCAGAACCACTACACCACGAAGGCACACTAGGAAAGCGGAAGAAATACATTATATGCTCCCCTTTTTAAAGGGCGACTGGGGATTTTAGGGGACCCAATCGCTAAATCCTGGGTGTGGAGAATCCTCATTCCACACCCCTTTTACTTCGGGCGCCACTGTAGAGACATTAGGATATTTGGAAGCAAGAGAGATTGAAAAATTAGCAACCGCCTTCACCGGGAATCCAACCGCGGACCTCTGGAGTACCGGCCCAGAGTGCAGATCCACTACACCACGAAGGCACGCTAGGAAAGCGGGTGAAATACCTTATAAACGTAGAGTGATAATGGTTTAGATGCGGAAGGATATTGCAAATTTGTTGCCGAAATTAAATCATTTTTGGATTTTCGGAACGCTTCGTGAAATTCTGTGGTCCAGGTTATAACACGTTTATCGTTTTGCTTGATTCCAACGAAAAAAGAATTTAGAGGTGTTTGTATGGTTGCTGCCTGAGGTAAGAAACGTCGATAAAAATTTAGCATAGCAAGAAATCTTCTTAAGTCCTTCACTGTGTAGATGGTTCGGGCATATCGCGGATAGCGGTGACTCTATCTGGAAGGGGTCGAACGCCATCAGAGGAAATTTCATGACCAAGAAAGGATACACTTGGTTGGCCGAAAACTCATTTGGAAAGATTTAAGACTGACACTGTACCTTTGAAAACGTTAAAAAAACTGTTCTCAAATGTGATAGGTGTTCTTGCTCTGAAGAGGAGGCGATTAAGACATCATCAAAATAAGGTACACAAAAGTCGAGGCCGTTTAACACCTGATTTATGAAGCGTAGGAACGTTTGAGCAGCATTGCATAAGCCGAAAGTCATGACCGGAAACTCAAATAGTCCAAAAGGCGTAATAACTGCAGTTTTTGGAATTATCAACTGAGTTAACGGGCACTTGGATATACGCCCGCTCAAGATCAATGGTTGTAAAAATAGCTTTTCACTCTAAAACTTGCATACAATCTTGAATGTGAGGGACTGGATAACGATCAGGAATTGTAGCTGCATTTAACCAGCGATAATTGCCACTTACCATTTCATTTCCGAACTAGATGGAGCGGACTGGCGCATGAACTTTTTGAAGGACGGCAAATTCCGTGTTCCATCATGTATTGAAATTCTTCTTTGGCGACTTTAAGCTTATACGGAGGTAAGCGTCTTGATTTAACGGCAATCGGAGGTTGGTAGTTTCAATATAATGTAATACTTCGTGCTTGGGTTTGGAAATACCCATAACTGGGTGTGTGTTTGTAGGGAATTCTCTGAGAAGCTGATGCCATGGGGATTTATACCCGAAATCAGTTTAATGCTCAAATCTTGACTATTGCGAATTACTTCCGGATAAGTTCAGTTGGTTGTGGAATCTATCAAACGGCGATTCTTAAGATCGACAAGCAAAGAAAATTTTTGAAAAAATCAGCGCCATTAATAGGGCATGAAACAGTAGCAATAATGAATGGCCATTGGAAGTTGCGGTGCAATCCTCAATCAACAGATATCAGGCGTTCACCAAAAGTTTGAATAGGAGTTTCATTTGCTACATAAAGTTGTAACTTGGTAAGGTGCTTTTGTTCATGAAAATGTGGTGGAACCACAAAGACATCAGTCCCGGTGTCTACAAGAAACCTTAAGCCCGCTTTCGATGACAAAAAGGCGTGCAAAATTCCGGCCGCTGTCGTTCCCAACTTCGAGCAACGGCCCTTCTCGTTTCCGTGGTTGACACAGTGAGTGGCATTTGTTTGCCTTGTTTCCAAATTTGTGGTGGTAAAAACCGGAGGAGGGCTTTTATAAAGTTTTCTCAGTTGGCTACGGCGTGTATTTCGACCACGTGATGTGGAACGGTTGCGCTGAAAAGGTTCAGCTTGGATGACTACTAACTGAGCAACCTGTTTAGACAAATCATTATTATAAGCTTGTAACGCCACAATACCTGGACCAGGAGCCTGCACTGCGTATATTTGCACTGGAATGGCCAGCTCGTGAATTTTATCAGCGATTTTGGGAAGATTTTTAAGTGGCTCGCTACTGGCCGCTAAAAAGGTTTGCATGTTAGATGGGAGTCTATTCATCCATAATATTTTAAGAATGTTATCCGTTAGGTTACCGGCGGCTAAGTCTGACATTTTAGACAGCAAGTGAGAAGGCCTCATATCACCCAACCGTAAATCGTGTAACAGTTGCTCGATTTTAACTGCCTCGGGTTCTTCATAAACAGAAATTAATTTTTTTTTAAAGATTTGTATTTGTCTGTTGCCGGTGGATTCAAAATTATTTCACGAGCTGATTGCAGTACCTCTGATTCTAACGCGGTGATCGCTGTATAAAATTGAGTTTCGTCGGCAGTAATGTGACTCAACTGCGCATCCAATTGAATGAACCATAACGATGGGCCTCAGCGAGAATAAAGGCGGTGGCTTAACTGCCACTCGCTGCAATTGCAAAGCAGCATCGTTGTCAAATACTTTAGATCAATCAAATATGTACACTGCTCAAAAAAAAAAAAAAGGGACAGTCCTATATCTCCCGATCTACTGGGCCGATTGACAAAATTCAAATTAAGTTCTTCATGTCTCGAAAGCGCGACTTAGGATATATATTAGATTTATATATAGCACTATTCTAACATAGGTATTTTGACACAAAATCGGACTTTTTCTGAAATAACATACCAATTTTTTTACATATTTCGATTCTACGACTCAAATTACGCCTAAATATGAAATTTTGTAAAATTTGGAGCGAAATTTACGGAGAAATTCACAAATTTATGTTGGCACTTTTTTGTCAGTTTGCGCCAAGAATACTTCACTTGGCGAACTTCTTAATATATGGCAACCTAGTTTCCTTAGGAAAAAAAGTCACCATCGTTCCTTTTTTCCAAATAATATTCTTTATATTATATTTTTAATTATAACTTATTATTTTAAGTAATTTTTTCTTTTCAAATTTCATTTTAATTGTTTAAGTTGCACGTTTTTTTTTTCGAATAACTGTTTTAAAAATTTCTATTTACCTATTCGAACTGCGTAAATAAAGGTGCAGCGTTTATTTTTTTTTCAAATAGTTTTCTTTATATATATTTTTCGTCATAGCTATTATTTTAGGTCATTTTAAAATTTTTATACTTTTATTTTAATTGTTTTAAAATTTTCTATTTATTCCTTCGAACTGAGCATTTTAAATATATTTATTAATATCAATTTTCCAGAATTTGATTTTATTTATTTGAACTGCGTTTTTTTCGGAAGAATACTTTGTAACCCAGACTACGATGCGTTTGAAAACTGCATACTATATTAAAAGAGAAAATACAGTAAAGCACAGTTTTACACGCCTTTCAATGTTCCGTTCAGAAAAAATATATATAAATAAGAGAGATGTATAACCGATATTTTAACTTAGGATGACTTGCATACACTGCTTTAAACAGTTTTATCATTGTGCCCATTGCTTTACACAATTTTATCCTACATTTGGTTTCTTAAAATGTTATTCATATTTTAGTCAAATATTTTATTTTTGAAATCGCAAGAATCAAATATCATAAGATTGAAAAGTTTTAAATTTAAAAAAATACGAATACTAAATTTTACGAAAAAATTTATTTTTCTTCTCTGTTTCTTTAAGCATTCTGAAAGTATATTGAAAAGTATCCAACTTTTCGAAACATTTTGGTATTTCTGACAATCATTTTAAATAAAGTTATCGCCTTCCATTTCATAAAGGCCCACAAACGGCCGAACGGTAAAGTTGCTGAACACTGGTAGTTCACTCCGGGGTTCGAACCCCGGTAAACGGGCTGGTTGCATGGGCGTTTTCGTGGATTTTCTCATGTGTATCGCGTATGACAGCTGGTTTCCCTTAGAAAGTTCTTCACGAAGTATTTCGTCAGAGTCTTTATCAGTCATTTTGAAGCTATGAGATGAAAGGAAAGACTGGCATCAAAAGGTTTTGGTTTATTTTATTATGACAAAGCACACTACGGCTATCTGCCTAAGGGGAGGGATGCCTTCCTGGAGGACTTTCTAAGGGAAACTGGCTCGCATACACGTTACACACGGGGAAAACCACGAAAACGCCCATGCAGCCAGCCCGTTCGCGGGATTCGAACCTCGGACTGAACTACCAGTGTTCAACGACTTTACCGCTCGGCCGCTAGTTCATCAGGAAGGGGAAAAAACATCTTTAAGTGACATCCACATACATCACTGGATAAACTCCTGAATCTTCAAATAATTCGACTGAGGAAATCATGGGATTCACCATTTATGATACGATATGATGTTCTATAACGTAATTTACATAACCATATAGTTTAAAACCAGTCGCTCTTCACTTTAATCTGCAATGATATCATTTTGTCTTTTCTGTTAACACAAGCTCAATTGATGGTATTTGCTGGTGTACTCGTCCAAGTGTTTTCTCTTTGAACACCTAAATTCTTTGAAGTATCCTGAAAGTATATTCGAAAGCGTCCAACTTTTTGAACATCTTGGTACGTCTGACAGCCAAATTTCCCTGCAAATTTTTGCTTACTTTTCTCCCTAATTTTCTTCTTTCCTTCTACAGTTATTTTCAGTGCTCACACAGGAAAATTAAGATTTTTCGACTGCTAGACTTCCATACATTTTGCATTCTTGTCAATTTTTTAAAATATCAATTATATGAATTGCATTTCAGCTAAAGACAGCTTTTCATTTTCTAGTCATTTTAGCTATAAATAAAGTTTAAAGCGAAGTCCAAAGGATAAATAATTTAATTAAAAGATTTTTGCTAAATGACAAAGAAATAAAGCAGTCCAGCAGGGTTTATTCTGTACCACAGAGTAACCCGATTCTTATATCGGCTGAAACAATCTAAATCATATTAAAGATCATGTTTTTTTATACAATCTATAACGCGAGAGAAAACATTAGCTTCTTAAAACATGCTTTCTAAGAGAATTAATATCAAAATTTTTATTTATATATATATTTTTTAAAGTTGGGACTTGAACCAAACTGTCAGACTTTTAAACCTTATTTTACATGGTGGTTATTATTTAAGTTCCACTTTGAAATGGTCATAAAAGGAAAACTACCGGACCAAATGTTATCAAACTTAGGAATCGTGTAAAGGAGGTTATGAGAATTTATTTTCGGCGGAAAAAAAAAGAGTTCAAAAACTCACCATCAGGGGAAAAATGGCGCTGTATACAATACTGTTAAATGAAATAAGACACGAAAACATCTGTTTAAAATGTGTTTAATATTTTCCGAAACGTGTTACAAAGCATGTTCAATGTAGCGTCCAGCATTTTCCGAAAGCAAGTTAAATCATGTTACTGCATTCTCAACAGCAGCTCTTAGCATATCAGGTTTGGTTTTGGGTTGCTTTATTAGATTACGGGAAAGCACTCGAGGGCTATCTGCCTTAAAGGAGGGATGCCTTCGTGGAGGACTTTTTAAGGGAAACTGGCTCGTATACACGTTACACATAGCATATCAGGAGGAATGTTATCAGTGTATCACATTTTTCATTTCTGCCACATTGTTTAGATTATCACCATAAACAGTGCTTTTGAGATAACCTCATAGACAAAAGTCACAGAGGTTGAGGTCTGGTGGGAAGAGGGGAAGTGTTGGCCTATAAGACGTTCATTTTTGAAATGTTGCCTAAGTAACTATGCAACACTCTTGAGGTGGTGCCCAGCTCTGCATAAAAATCGTAGTATCTAAAATGCCACGTTACTGCAGTTCATGTATCACGAAACATTTTAATATTGGCTCTAAGGAACTGCAATCGCAGTGGTCCAGCTGTCGACTGCTCTTCAGAAAAAAATGGTTCAGTTATAAAACTAGCTGTCATTCAACAGTAAACGGTGTGAAATGACTGTTCTGCAATCGAATGCCGTAGGAGAATGCAATGGAACTAGATAGATAACATGAGAGATTTCTTTGGCCCAAATCGATTAAAAGCGTTTTGAATCAGTATCTTCATGTTTTAGTGCTGAATTCAGGCTTAAAAAATTACAAATTAGAGATCTGTAAGAAAACGATTTCCAGATTGTACGCACTTGTGAGAGTGATTTGCGATCACACATTTTCTAATCGCTAATTCATGGTTTTCACAGACGAAATTCTCACTTACAGGGATGGCGCACTTGACATTTATCGAATTTAACGTCTTTAAATAATAATTTGCCTACTTCAAAGTTTCTTAAGGGTATACAACATATTAAACCCGTTTAACAAAAGGTTAAGTTAGATTCCGACCCATATTTAGTTTAACAATATTGCATACAGTGCCATTTTCCTCCCTGGTGGTGAGGTTTCGAACTTCCTTTTTTTCGCGGAAAATAAATTTCCATGACCTCCTTTACACGATTTCCAAGTTTGATAACATTTGATCCAGTAGTTTTCCTTTTATGACCATTTCAATGTGGAACTTTAATTATAACCACTCTGTATATTATTAAATTTTAATTTGAAGCTATGCGTTATATGTATACCATGCGTAAAATTTTCGCTTTTATGGAAAAATAAAAAATCGAAGCAAATATACTTAGTATACTAATTCAGAAGTCAAACAACAAAAATCAGCGTTAATTTGCAAAATTTTCACAGGACTAGTTTCGATGGTTTTACCGAACCATCATCTTCAGCTGCAAATCAACTGCATTTGCGGTTTTGCAGATGATGATGGTCTGAAGATGATGGTTCGGTAAAACCATCGAAACTAGTCCTGTGAAAATTTTGCAAATTAACGCTGATTTTTGTTGTTTGACTTCTGAATTAGTATTTATTCGGCGTGTTATTGTGTCTTAATTATACTTAGTATAATGGACCAAAACTGAAAACATTTCCCCTCCCTCCGAAAATAAAATATTGAAATTTCGAACTTGAATTTACTGGGTTATCGAAATATTTAATTTGACTTATCTTCTAAGTCCTAGTTCCGACAACAATTCCGTCAAAAATTCCGAATTACTTAAGCTAAAGTAAAAGATTTAGTATATATTCACTGTATGCTAATAAAGTAATCAGAGTGTAATAAAAATAGATTATAGAATTTACGCTGATGTAACTTTTTGTCTGACTGCACAACATGTAATGGAAGAGAAGGTTTGTAGAGATCTGTTTTTGACATGCCTCTAAAAGTAGATGTCATATTAATTTTGTCTCTTCAATGTCAAAAAACTTTCCTTTAGGCAACTTTAGTTTTTGAGAAAGAAAAAAAATCACAAGAAGACAAATTTGAAGAACATGCAGGACGATTGAATATGCATACTTATTTTCCGAACACAAGCGATTCTCCGACTGGTTATTGAATAATGAAAAGATGCATTGTCATGCAATACAAAACATTTGGAATACGTTTTTTGGCTGAATAACGTAAGATTAAAAGTCATCTGCTTAATTCACATCCATTTACAAGTCAACTACTCGGGCAATTGCAGAATAGTTTTGATCCTGAGCTTGTAAGACAAACCTAATATCACCGGATTTAAACACTTCTTTAATCTTCCGAGAACGTTCCTTCTTTAGCTCATATTCCAAGAATATTAAGTGAATACAATTATTGCCAGAGAAATTGAATATTCATATGCACTACGGCTTGGTAGTTTACTAACGAGTTAACAAAACTTAAATTCTGCTTTTTGTGTCAAAGAATACAACAATATTTTAAATATTT
This sequence comes from Stegodyphus dumicola, assembly GCF_044657685.1. NCBI lineage: Eukaryota > Metazoa > Arthropoda > Arachnida > Araneae > Eresidae > Stegodyphus > Stegodyphus dumicola. The sequence goes on along the minus strand of NC_140769.1, from coordinate 289,097,324 downwards.
ACAAATAAAATATTAAATTGGAGATTTAATTGAAGCCTCATCAGTTGCCTAGCATTTGAAAAAGAAAATATGGTTAAATACTAATTGTTTGCTGCTCAGTCTAACCCAGGCTGCATGGTTGGTTTTCGTAGTTTTTTAGGTTCTCTTTACAAAGATTCTCTATGAAAGCATCTTAATCAAATAGCTCCCATGTTCTTTCTATGTTCAAATAACCAACTAACCTAGTTTAAGCGCGATTTCCAAGTGAAGTTACTAGTAAAATCCAAATACTCATTAAAAATCCTGTAGCTAGCCAATCGGGAGTAACATGAAAGATACGGAACAATAATTGAAATATTGTTACGGTACGCTGTTTCTTAACTTAGATGGTCATTCCTTAATTAAATAGCCCACCAACAGCCGAGCGGTAAAGACGATGAACACTGGTAGTTCGGTTCAAGTTTCGAATCCCGCGAACGGGCTGGCCGCATGGGCGGTTTTGTGGTTTTCCCCATGTGTAACGTGTATACGAGCCAGTTTCCCTTAGAAAGTCCTCCACGAAGGCATCCCTCCTTTTAGGCAGATAGACCTCGTGTGCTTTGCCATAATTAAATATAATTGATTTGTAAATTCTACTAGAACTGACGGTAAGAATTGAAGTGGAAATAAGTAATATGGTGTGCAATCTTGATTAATATAAAATTAAAAATATTTGCATAGAAAAATGTTTGCATTCAGACAGAAAGTTTTTTGAAATATTTGCAATTACTTTATAAGAAGGATTTATTAATAACAGCAATAATTACTCATTATATTACTGATGATTCGGATTTAGTTCTTGACAATTACATTCTAAATTAGAATTTTAAGAATATAATGAAAATACGCTACGCACAAAAATACATTTTAGGAAAAAAATGAGTTGATTTTTTATGTTTTAAAACTTCTTAATTCATTTAGTAAACATCGTATCCTCGTTGTTTATTGAATCCAGAATGTTGGTGTCGTTTATATAATTATTCTTACTTGTCCACAGAATCTGCTGACTTATCCAGCCATTAAGTAGCTGCAGATCATTTCTACATAACCATTGAACTTCCATTAATTCAGTCTCTAGAGGGTTGTATGTTTATATCATAATTTGACTTTTATAAAAAATGATTATTCTAAATATTATGTTTCTATAAAAATATATTGTGGTTTAAAAATATGGATAATAGTATCAGCCGCTCTTTCAGCCACTTCAAAAGCAACAGTGAAGTTCAAAGTTTGTTTAGAAATAAATTATGCAGTTAATGTCATAAAATTCAAATAAATATCAAACGAAAATTCTCAGTTTTAAACAATTCGATTTAAGCGAAGTAAAGTAGCAGACGATAAAACGCCGAATGTAAAAATTTACTCTTACAAAAACTTACTCTTAAATTTTTTAAAAAAAGAAAAGATACTAGAGAAATTAAAAAAGAAATAGTTAAAAATTTGAATAATATCATCTATAATTTAAAAAAATAGCCTTTCATATAGTATTAATAAATATTTATTATGCATCATTGAGGGAAAAAATGTCATATAATAAATTCTCCGTAAAATTTTACTTGAAGTTTAAGGTTAAAAATAGCTGTGGCAATTCAGTGTAACAAAAATCCATAGACCACATTTGGCGTTATTATCGCTCAAAAAAATGTTGCCAAATTTCAAAACGCGAAATTATGTAAATTCGTGTATATCTTAGAAAATTTTGAGTAGAAAAGTCTAATTTTTTGCAGATATGCTTAAAAATACACCTACTTTAAGATGATGGTAAAAATTTTATACGTTATAATTCAAAATTTTTTTTGAAAAATCTATAGAAATTATTTAAAAATAAAAATTTAAAAAATAAAACGCAAAAAATGGGTAAATTTTATTTGGAATAAACCAAAATTTCGAAATGTGAGAGAAAAAATCAAAAAAGTTTAATAAAAAAAGAGATATTAATAAATATTTGCCAAATTCAATTAACATTGAGGAGCTAAAATTTTGAGAGCTAATATTTTAAAAACTAATCGTACGATTTTTACAAAACTTGGTATTCTGGCATAATTTGAGTCGTAGAATTGAAATATGTAAAAAAATTGGTATGTTATTTCAGAAAAAGTCCGATTTTGTGTCAAAATACCTATGTTAGAATAGTACTATATATAAATCTAATATATATCCTAAGTCGCGCTTTCGAGACATGAAAAACGTAGTTTGAATTTTGTCAATCGCCCCAGTAGAACGGGAGATATAGCACTGTCCCATTTTTTTTTTTTTTGAGCAGTGTACAATAATATCTGTGTGCGTGTAATTATGGCAAAGCCTCGAGGGCTATCTGCCTAAAGGGAGGGATGCCTTCGTGGAGGACTTTCTAAGGGAAACTGGCTCGTATACACGTTACACATGGGGAAAACCATGAAAACGCCCATGCAGCCGCCCGTTCGTGGGATTTGAACCTCAGACCGAACTACCAGTGTTCAGCGACTTTACCGCTCAGCCGCTGGTGGGCTGCACATTAATAATATGTATAGAAAAATAATCAATATGTATATAGTGACACAGTTTCTTGGTACTTGAAATCAGAGAAATTGGAGGCTCAAATGCAGCAGACGATACATATATCCGCTGAAATTATGACAGAAATATGTTGATTAATCGGAATGCGGCACAACGCTTGAAATGACAGGTAAAATGTCTTACTTGCATCTCATCACACTGGATAACTTACCGCTGCTCAGAATTTAGACATATAAACTCCTTATTCGTGCAACATTGAAGGTTGCTATTCGTAATAAATACGTGTCACCAATTATGGTAGAACAATTTTTTGAGACAGATCGTTAAATAATTATAACAATTGAATGGAATAAATATTATTTTTGTTTTTGGTTGCTATGGGTTACCAGACTGGCAGAGTTGAGTTGTAGTAGGCAAGTTGCCACATATCTATTTATCTATAATGTATATTAAACTTTTAATTGTTTAAAACTGTGCTTTTTAAAAACACTTATATGTAAAATAAATAACACCTTTTTAACTAATATCATTGTATGTCTGATTTTTCCGCCGACACAGATGCATTTCCGAATCCAAGGCTAGTGTAGTGCAGTTAGGTAGCGACTATTCTTAAAATATTTGAGTATTTTATGGCAGATTCAGCATTTTATTATTATTTGCATTATTTTCTTATTACGAATATATTCTGTACATTATATTACTGAAATGTTTTTGTGTGGGGGGGGGGCGCCAAAAAGGTATTTTGTCCCGGGCGCCAGATATGCTTGCTACGCCACTGACATACGTTTTTCCCAAAGAGAGTCCAGCTAAGTTTAGTTTGTATAGCAGCAAGGCCTGAAGTAAGCAATTCAAATTCTCAGGTCATCAACTTGCCTGCAATGTCAGCGCCGATAAGTATTTCTTTTGGTCCATTACTATTGTCGCATACAGAAATATTGTTCTCTTGAAGCTCTCGAATCCACTCGCCTTTACCAACTTCTACAAATAATACAGTGGATGGACAAAAATATGGAAACACCTTGTGAAATGCATGTTTGAAAAGAAAGATTGATTTTAATGAAATATGTAGGTGGCGCTGGTGTTTTTGACTACTGACGCCACCTATACAACTTCGTAAATGTGCTAAACAGTTCAGTTGTTGTCGGAGTACTGTTATGTGAGATTGTCATTGCATTATGTCAGAGTTAACAGACTTCGAACGTGGGCAAATTGTTGGAGCACGTATGGTAGGGGCTTCCGTAAGCAAGGTAGCCGACGTATTTAGTGTTTCAAGAGGTACTGTATCGAAGATTTATTCCGCATATTTGAAAATCGGAAAAACATCATCTGCTAAATCACAGCGTGGACGAAAGTGTATTCTGAGTGATCGTGACAGACGATCATTAAGGGCAATTGTGACGAAAAATAAGAAGACCACAGCTGCAAAAGTTACTGCTGAAATGAATGTTGTGTTACCGAACCCTGTGAGCACCAAAGGGAACTTCATAAACAGGGAATTGCTGGCCGTGCTGCAATCGAGAAGCCACTCATCAGTGAAGCTAATGCCCGTAACAGGAAAAGGTGGTGTTTAAGTCATAAAGCCTGGACTATAGAGCAGTGGAAGCGAGTAATATGGTCTGACGAGTCTTCTTTCACATTGTTTCCCACTTCTGGCCGAGTTTACATCTGGAGAACGCCATCTCAAGCCTATAATACAGACTGCTTGTTGCCAAGAGTGAAACATGGCCGGGGGTTCTGTTATGGTTTGGGCAGCGATATCGTGGTTCTCTGCTAGCCCCATGATAACTGTGTCAGAGCACATGACTGCCAAGACTTATGTGAACATTTTGGCCGATCAAGTTCATCCCATGGTACAAACTTTGTTCCCCGATGGTGAGGGTGTCTTCCAAGACGACAAAGCCCCTGTTCACACAGCTCACATTGTCCAGAACTGGTTTTCTGAGCACGAGGATGAGTTGTCCCATTTCCCCTGGCCACCACAGTCACCAGACCTGAATATTATCGAATTTTTGTGGTCTACATTGGAACGGAAAGTGTGTTCTTGTTATCCACCGCCAACATCGTTATCTGAACTTGCCACCGTTTTGCAGGAAGAATGGTATAATATTCCCTTGGCAAACATACAGGAACTGTATTTATTCATTCCGAGAAGACTGCAAGCTGTTTTGGATGCCAACGGGTTTCCTACACCATATTAAGCAAAGAAATATGTTTTTTTTTAAAGGTGTTTCCATATTTTTGTCCAACTCCTGTATCTTGGTTAAGAGCTTTGAAGTTACGATGATAAGTTCCATACACTGTAAAGAAGGTTCGTAGCGGTCCTTACAAGTGCTTATACGTCCTTATATTTGAAAATAAAATATAAAGGCCCTTATAGGTGCTTACTTCTTCTTTAAAGCCTTTATTTTTTGTTTTTAGTGCTTATTCTTTGCTTTTAGTGCATTTTTTTAATCCTGTTTTTTTTAATGAACGCGCATTTTTTTCCCGTACCAAAGCCGAAACTAAATAAACAACTTTTCTTCCTTATATGCAACGTCAGATGGTGAATCATACTCCCGGAAAATGCTTTCCACCTTCCTTCTCTGCATTACCGTAACCTATGGTGCGCGCGAGAGTACAGACAGGTGCACGTCGTTCTATTGGTCAAAGAATTGCGAAAATTGTAGAAAATTCCGTTACATTCGGTATTCTTTTCCGCCCACCCAAATACTACACACGTTTGAATTTCTATCAAGATTTTAATAATTTACATTCTCGTTCCGTGTGCTCAGTTCATATTCGTGTTTATTATGATCGTTATGGTTATGTTATGAGTATATGCATGAATATTTATAATAATATAGTTGCAGTAACTGCTGAAGTATAGATAAACTTCCAAAAATGTTCGTGTTTTTACACAGATTAGCTTTCTAGGGAATAATATTCGGAATGCTTAAATAAAAGAAAATTAATCGAATAGGCAAAATAATTTCTCTCTTTTTTTTTGCCAATACATTATACAGTACGGAAGTTGGGAGGTTCTCCCCTTTCTGCGCAAAATCTCTAATATTGAAGCAGCGGATTTTTTTTTTTTTTTTGGTCCAAAGGGGCTTTGTCCCTGAAGGACTATTGTTTTCGTTTTGCGATTTTGCGTCGGACTCATAAACGTCGGTTCACTTTTCAAACTGTTGCCACAAAATGTTAGAGTCCTGCATTATATTTGAAGAAATTAAATAATGAAAAATCTGCATAAATGATTGTCTATTTCTCGCATTGTGATAAAACAATGGTACATAGAGCCATCGAATTTTGAATGACGAAATCCTACTGCGAATATGGGCATCTGAAATCCCAAATTTGGAATTTGTTTTATTATAGATTTTATATTTTGTAAAACTTTAACGAATTTTTGATTTACAAACTTAGTTCTTTAAAAGCGAGAAATGGCAACGTTATATATATATAAAAAAAAAAAAAAAATACTTTTATCTCCAGCTCGCGAGACTGTGTATATCGGAAATTCTAAAGATATGCTTAATTTAACATTATTTTGGGATATTGCTCTTGAACTGAATTTTATGGTTTAAGTGCAAAGAACATGATATTTAATAAATAAAGGTAACACTCAAAAAGTTAAAAAAACGCCCCTTTGGACGTAATTTAAAATCTAAAACATTTCAGATTTTTTTTTTTTTTTTTTTTTTTGTGTCACTGTCCAATCTGGATTGAATAGGACTAAAAGTTTTTGCGGTTTCCAACCTAAGTGAAAATTGAATCAGTTCCGGAAATTAAATGCAGTCTGTTGAAAATTAGAATCAGAAACACCCCAGATTAGTAAGTCTCTTTTCCTTTATTTGGTTCTTTATTCTTTGAATACCGGCAGCTGTTGATTTCGATTGCGTAATATCACATGTGGAAGAATTACGCCGCACGTATTGCGCAGTAACGTTTGCGGTATTTAGCATTGATAATTAATTCTGATGTTCAGTCGGAGATTTATTTATGAACACTTAAGAGTTTTACTGTGCTTTCTAAGCAGAATATTTCTCAGTTCCGTTGGTCTATTTTTATATGATGCACATATCGCAATGTCAAAATCATTTATTTAGCCGAGGAATCTAAAGAACTGCTACAATCCCCCCCTCCTCTTTTTCCAGTTACGCTCGACACGGAATATTCGGCAATTTCCGAGTATGCTGGTTAGTTAAGCTTTTACTGTTAAAGGATGAGTGCATGAAGCAATTTCCTGTCTTCTGATTTCAGAAATGTACCTCTTTTTTACTTAAATTACTTTACTTGGAATATATGTTAAGGGAAAACTGTTATGCAATGAAAATTTAGAAAATGTTCAGAATTTTGATTTAAGTTAAATTATTTAAATATTAATATGAGTGGAAAAATAAATTGTATTTAGTATTAGGTGCCATATGAATACAATTAATATGGCTTATTATTATTTATTTTCTATATTTTGAATTGAAATTTCATCATTAAATCTTGTAATATATTTAAGTTCTGCATGGTTTTTTTCCCTCTCATTTTAAACTAATTCTGTAAACTGAACTGTCATTTAAAATTAAAAAAAAAAAGATAATTGTTTTCCATGGTTGAGGTAATGCTCATTTTCTTAATAAATATGGCATTGCTCATATTTTAAATTACAAGTGTAATTTTTCTTTTAAGGTTATGTAGTTGTGTATAATGTAATTAGACAGGTGCTTATTTTTCCTTAAAATTTTAAGGAATTATTTTTCCTTAAAATGTGCCTGAAAAGTGCTTATAGGTGCTTATTTTTTTAAACAAAAATGTGGCTACGAACCCTGTGTAAAAACATCGTGGTTTATGACATCAGTATAATAATGAATAAATAATGAATGGCTCAGTCTTTTTTTAGATGTACTCTCAAATTTCATTTCATCTGCAGGGCTTTTTAGAATATAAGATCTTTGTGAAACTGAATCGATAATAGCATAGGCCTGACGCTTTCTTACTCGCCCTTTCAACGTAAGTTTGCAAAAACACATTTGCTGTTCTCGCCAAATTGGCGAGGGTTTCATCTCGTTCAGGTACTGCATCCATATTTGTATCCCTATTCATGCTAACAAGAACTGGAGATTTTGATTCAGCTTGCATATTTCTACATAAAAGTATATGGTGTTTCTTCCCACAATTCACACACAATGTTCGTTTTTTACATTTAGCTATTACATGTTTTCTGTCTAAACATAAAATGCAACTGTGACTATTTAGAACTACTTGCCTTTCCTCAGACGCCTCAGACCTTTTTTGCCTTTCCTCAGACATCATCTGTCTTCCTTTAAAGCAATCACCAAATGCATGATTTCCAGTTGAATTTTATTCTGATGTTGCTATTAGAGTAGAAACAGAAGGTGTTTTGGAAAAGTCTGCACAGTTTTTGAAACCAAAGTGTTTAGCATTCCCTGGCTTAAAGCACTGAGTAGCTATATGTACTCTCTCTTCACCTTCAATTTCATCCAGCAAAAATGAAAGCAAACCATCTCAATCCATGCGATGTGTTGATGCATTTTTCTCTTTTTGCTCACTACTTTCAGATTTTCTCTGACTGCGAATAATAACTCAAAATCTTTGCCAGGCTGTTAATGTATCATCCGGCAATGATGAAATGACTAGAGGATATAACATCACTGCATATTTATCTCTAGCAACACCCAGAACTTCTGATGCTCTAAGTTTTGATTCTAAGTTATCATAGAGTTTTCATAATGAAAATTTCTGCTGAGATTTTTCCGGCAAAGTGTTCTTCTGCAATCAAGGGTCCTGTTTTCTTGTCAGTTTTTTTTTTTTTTTTTCAGATTGTGAATAAATCTAAATATCCATGCAGTCACTCTAATAGCTCTAATTAATTTACTAATAGCTCTAATTAATTTACTAATTAATTAGAGCTATTAGAGTGACTGCATGGATATTTACTAATTTTCAGGATTCAACAGAGACTTAGAGTTTTCTGCAATAGACGGTAGTATTGTGGTATCATTTATACACTTCTAATTCAGGATCAGAAAACTCTGTTGTCGCACTCACTGATTCAACTAACCAGTCTGGTCCAGACTGCCATAATCTTGAAGACAACAAATATTCGGCTGAACATCCTTGAGATAAAATGTCCGCTGAATTGGACTTTCCATTATGTCTCCAGTTATTTAGGAAAGTTAATGGATACTCGATTTTTTACAAACATTTTCCATTGTTCAGGAGCACTATGAATCCAGTGAACCACTATCAGACTACCCGTCCACAAATAGATATTGTTACGTTATTTTCTATACTTTCAAAGTAGACTCAACTAATGAGTATATCTCAAGAATTCAAAATTTTATTATACATTTTTAAGCAGTTCACATGACATTCAGCTAGCACAGTAACACGTGAATCACAACAACGGAATCGCATAGCATGAGCACCATTAAAGTTAGTTATAGTTATTTACAGTTACAGTTATAGTTGTAGTATATTTTAAATATACATCACATCCCTTCCTCCAGTTTATAAACAATAATAAAAATAGTAAGTAATATCAATACAAGTATATTCACAATATGATATACAATAAAAAAAGTTACATAAAAATGATACATGCAATATGTTACATTATTTTATTCTATGACAAAGTCTCTATATCTTGAAGGTTGTCTAATCAACCGTCCACTTCTTGTTATTGTATTATTGGATAGATTATTCTGTTGATTTCCTATATTAACAGGCACAGAAACATTCTCAGGGCTTCCATGTGAATTTTCTTCTTTATCTAATACTATATCATCATAATCATTATTAACTTTGTAAGGTGATTTTGAAAAATTTTATATGGCGTCTTTTTCTTCGTAATATTTCCCCAATTGAATTTCTTACAATATAGAATCTAGCAGCTTTATGTTTTGAAAATTATTTCACCTTTATCCCATTGCCCAGTTCTAAAGTTGAACAAGGTTATACTATCTCCAGATTTTAACTCGGGCAGCTTCTGTAGGGTTCTATCATAATAATATTTTTGCATAGCTTGAAGTGCATGAAATTTAGAATAAGCTTCGTTTATTTTAGTATTTAACAATTTATTACTGATAGGTAATTTTGTCCTTAATCTTCTATTAACAGTTGTGCAGGAGACAAATTTATTCCACTAATTGGGGTATTTCGATATTCCATCAAGCCTACACTTATATCTTGCACTTTCCTCAGGATTTTTTTCAGTATTCATACAGCTTTTTCAGCCAACCCATTACTTTGAGGATATCTGGGGCTACTAAATTTAAGTTCGAAATCCCAATCTTCAGCAAATTTCTTAAATAAGTAGCTATTACAGGGATTATTGTCGCAAATGACTTCATTTGCAATACCATACCTGGCAAAGATGCATTTTAACTTTATCATAATTTCATTTGCTGTCTTATCTTTTATGTTAGAAACCTCAATCCATTTAGAGTAATAATCGATGACTACTAAGTAATTTTGATTACCAAATTGCAAGATATCAAGGGCAATTTTTTCGAATGGTTTAGTTGGAATTTCATGTTGCATTAGAGGTGCTTTTTGATTTCTATTTCTGAATTTTTCACATATTTCACATTTGGAAACATGCTGCTCAATGTCATTTGTCATACCTGGCCAATAAAAAATTTCACGGGTTCTACTTTTACATTTCTCAATTCCAAAGTACGCTTCATGAATTAATTGCAACATATCTTTTCTCAAACCATAAGGTACAAATAATTTTTCATTAAGAAATAACAAGTTGTCATTAATATAAAGATAATTTTTACTTTAAAGTATGTTTTTACACTACTGTCTACTTTTTTGTAACATTTAGGCCAACCCTCTTTACTATATTTCATAACTATTTGCAAATCTGGATCTGATTCAGTTTCTTTCCTAAATTCCACCACTCTTCTTTCACTCATAGGCAAATATTTCGAAATAATGTGAACAACATTTAGCATTTCAGGATCATCTTTCATGTTCCGGAGTTGCTCTTTGCTTGTTTCAGTGACACGGACTATTTCTATAGCTTTTTCTAATCCTACGTTAGATTCTTGAAGCAAACATTCGGTCAGACTCCTATCCCAAATGTCTAATACAATACGGCCGCGAATCAATCCATTTTCTTGTTCAGCAAACTCGCAAGTTAACGCTAAAGTCTTAACTGAGTGACATAACATTCAATTGTTTGTCCTTCTTGCTGGCTACACGAAAAGAATTTGTAACGTTCATATACGACATTCTGCCGTGGTGAACAATAATCTTCAAAAGACTTCAAGACCTCTTCGTACTTCTCCTTATTTTCAGGTGGCTCAAATCGAAACGTGTTATAAATTTCGAGTCCTTCAGTACCGAGTAAATTCAAAAGGATTGCAATCTTAGTCTTATCTGGCTTGGCATCTTTTTCCGTTGCAAGTAAATAGTTTTCTAGCTCTTGCTTTCATTTTTTCCATTTTTCCTTAACATTTCCGACAGAGAATGTTAGCGGAGCAGGTGGTCTGAAATCCATTTTGCTCCTGGCACCATATAATTTCTTGTGTTGTTTGTTAAACTTGATAACTTCTATACTTTCAAAGTAGACTCAACTAATGAGTATATCTCAAGAATTCAAAATTTTATTATACATTTTTAAGCAGTTCACATGACATTCAGCTAGCACAGTAACACGTGCATCACAACAACGGAATCACATAGCATGAGCGTCATTAAAGTTATATTTATTTACAGTTATAGTTATTTTAAATATACATCACACGTACGGGGTTCGTGTGGATTTGGAGTGAAAAACGATGACACTTGATGAAGTATCGAAACACACTTTATTGGCTGGTATTAATCAGGACAGCCTCCAATAACACTTTTTGCAGTCATCGAAGATCTATTATAAACACGCTGGAACAATCAGCGACACAGCTTTCACACTGTCAGGTAATAACGGTGGAGACAGTTTCTTGCAAAGCACCCGACTCTGCTTGGTCGTTCTCGGAACTCCACGTACTCTCGAGACTCTCCACACTACAACGTGCAATGCGCTCGACGACACATGAGCACAGCTCCTGACTTTTCGGTTCAGTCGTTCCCGGAGCTCAACGCGCTCTCTCGACGATGCACTAACCGCGATACACTACAAGACTTTTGATGCACTCGACGAACCACTCGGCACTCGCTGCCTGGCTGTCAACTTGATCGACTTCGCAGGGATTGACTCGCTAGACGAGACACCAACTCGATACTAACTCGCACTCTATGCAAGGCATACACACTATCAGGTTCAGTGTTTCTCCTTACTTGCTTGGGGAACATACAAGAACCTGACTCAGAACAGGGAGCTTACTAAAGCTATGTTCAATAAATGTGGGAAGTAGACAAGATACACAGGAAGGGTATACGAAACCCTTTATTTTTCACTCTTTACAATAATTTCCGGACTTCAGAATACAGAGACCAACCACTTGTGGTCTGAAAGTAAGAATATAAAAATATTAACTAAACTCTAACTTAACTTTGGAATAATAAACAAGGGCCTACGTGAAAGATTGACCATATATTAACAGGAAGCCGTATGTAGTACAGAGCACTGTTAACACTACAATACGTTTAAAATTATCAAGAGGATTAAACCTCTGGCCTGGAAGGCAACCAGGAACCGAGTAAAAACTGCTAAGGCAAGCAGCCTGCTTCTACTAACTCCTTCCTCTCACTCGCTTGGCAAAAAGCCACAACTTAAGTACTTGGCGTTCGCCAACAAATTTGCATAAATAAGTTAAAGCTTTTAATTCTGGCCGGAAGTAGAAAATTGTGGTAGTAAAAGTGATAGTAAAGATTTAAAATAAAATAAACGTTAGTAAAACTTAAGATCCGTACAACACCAACTGACTGCGGACCAGCAGGGTTTATATAGCTTTCGGCTTGTGTTTGAGAACATTCTGGGCTAAACCGGTAAGAATTCGTTCCAGAAGGTTCTCTATCAGTCCATGGCATATTGCCAATTTTGTCGCCAAATGGGTGATCTCTCGCCAAATGTGGCAACCCTGCCTTCCCTTGCCATTTTATGGCAACCATAAAACTGCTTTGCAAGGAAGCCATCTTACGGCACCTGTACATTTTGTAACAATATTTTCTTCATGGATTGAAAACAGCTCTTTAAAATTTTTAGCGAGTCTTGCCGATGTTAATGCTTCTAACAACTCTAACCTTGAAAGTGTGAGTTTTTGTTTTATTGGTGCAATTCTAGATTTTGCTATAATGAATGCTACCTGCCCTTCTTCAACCAATCTAAAATATGAAACTATTCAACCAATCTAAAATATTAAACTAAACCATACGCTTTAATAGATGCATCACAAAATAAATGCAGTTCGATGTCTTTATTTTGATTCAATTTGGAGGAAAATATTTTTGAGAAATTTCAAATTTCTTTAATTTTTTAATTTCACCGCTCCACCTCGGACCACAGCTGCTTACAATCAGTTGAAACTTCGTCGTCAAATTCTAAACCCAACTGCCAAAGGTTTTGCATTATCAATTTTGCACATAATACAAATTGCGCTAAGAAACCTACTGGATCGAAAATAGTAGCAGTCACCCTTAATATATTTCTTTTTGTGGTGTTTCTACAACTATTTAATGTTTCACACAAGTTATCTATGTTCAAGGAAATTACATCTTTCCTTGTACACCAGTTAATCCTGAATACTTTTAAGGAGTTATTTAGTTTATTTTCTGATTTAATTATTCCACAATTATCCCATTAGTTTTTTGAGTTTCTCTGAATTTGTATTAAACTGACGCAAATTCATTCCGGCATATTAAAGCACGCAATAGGCTCCAGTACTTGTTCCACAGAATCTGCCCCATAGAAAACATCATTTACGTAGATCGAACAGTTCAACATCTCAAAAATATCTGGATTTTGTAACTCTATATTTTCTTTATATGCTTTTTTATAGTGCACGCCAGAATGAAAGGGCTACCCGACACACTGAAAGGAACGCGAGTCATTCTATAATGTTTCAAATTGTAATTATTATCAAAGTATAAAAACCGTAACATATCTCTATCAATTTCAGAGATTCCAATTTGGAGAAAGGCCTTTTCAATGTCTGCTGAGAATGCTGTTTGTATTGTCTGAACCGCAATATCAAGTCTAAAACAGAAGGATTCAAATTTGGGCCAGACATCAAACAATTGTTCAGATACTTCATTACACTTCGAAGATGCGTCAAACACTATATGGACTTTAGTTTTTGATACATTTTTTCTTACCACTGGAGAATGCGGCATGTAATACATTTTACTGCTGTCCCGACTTTCAACTTCGTACTCTTCAATTATTTCATTTTTTAACTGTTCGTTTATTATGCTATCATAATTTGCCCTAAGCCATTCATCATTTTTTAGTTTATTAACCAAAGATACTAGACTTCGCTTGGCATTTTCTAAATTATTACCCAAGTTTTCATGATGTGATTTCCATACAAACGAGCTACATATCTACCATTAGTAAAATGCAATTCTTTTTCAAATTTCTCAATGACTGATTTATCATCAGGGTTCTTCTCTTCTAAATCCAAATGGTCCAAAAGTGCAAAACCTTTGTAAACAGTCATTAACTGAATTATTATCTTCCTTCAAGCAGTGAGAAGCACCTGTTGTAAAATACAGGCACTAGACTGATCACCTTCCAAAAATCCAACCAAGGACCAACCAAATATAGAAGACACCGCAAATAATTTATTACTATCTTTTCTCCTGTTTGCATTTCCCAACATGAATCAGATCCTAACAATATTTTTATTTCAGCTGCTTCACCATTATCGGCTAATTTTAAATCTTCTGATTTTAATATTTCTAAAATGTTTTTGGAGGGAATTTTTATGATCGTTTCAGAAATTGTATCTGTTACAAGAGCTTCAACATGGTTGAGTCATTAAGGCAATGTATACTTTTCAGGGTAATTTGAACATTATATTCCATTAGTCTACCTTGGATATACCCAAAAGAATAAATATATAACCTTTCTTTCCTTAAAGTCCTTAATTTTAGTTCTTTAGCTAAACCGAACTAATAAATGACCTCTGTGATCCACCATCAATTAAGATTTTTACTATTTGGTTTCTAGTATTATCTGTATCTGAAACATAAACAGTGCAAGTTTGTAAGTATACACCTTTATCAGCAGTTTCAGAAACAGTCTTAAGAGTTAAATGACAAGGATGCAACTACATTCTGCTTAGAATCTGATACTGTTCCTACTTTCTGTTTAACATCTGAAACTGCTTCCACTTCAAGAACAATATTTTTACAAAATAGCTTATTATGATTTAAACCATTACGCAACTCACAAGGCTGAAGTTTCATTTTACATCTGGAAGATACATGACCTCTCTTAAAACATCTGTAACAACGTCCATGGTATTTTAATATCGGCCTTTTTTGCTCATTTGTTTTCTCACATTTTCCTACATCATGTGTATTTTGATTACCAATAGAAACAATATGGCTTAGTCACTGTGGCTAATGCCGAAGCAGTAAGACTGCTTGCCCCCTTTAAGCAATTATTTTTATTCTGCGTAACTCCGTAATTTGTGTCCCTTTTCTTTGAGTTTATTATTAAATTAGAAGATTCTCGACGCTCAACTTCCAATCTAATGAATTCGAGAAGTTCCGTTAGGCTATATTGCAGTT
The DNA here is from genome assembly GCF_044657685.1 of Stegodyphus dumicola. Taxonomy (NCBI): domain Eukaryota; kingdom Metazoa; phylum Arthropoda; class Arachnida; order Araneae; family Eresidae; genus Stegodyphus; species Stegodyphus dumicola. The sequence goes on along the minus strand of NC_140769.1, from coordinate 289,082,129 downwards.
TTAGAGTTTCTTTTTCTATTAAACTCCAGATTCATATCGTCTGGTAAAAGCTTTAAAATAAAAGGTCCTAATAGAAGCTTCCGACACAATACCTAATGAATTTAAACTTCTTATATTGATTTCACAGGAATTGTAAAGTGTTCTTAGTGTGTTGCAACTCTCAGGGCTACAACGTGAAGGTTACAAATTTAATAATCACAGCAGGGATTATTAATATAAAGATTTTAATATGAATATCTCAAACAAGCTGAAAACGTTACATTACTTTAACAACTGCATATATATACTGAGTGTAAAGGGAATTTTCCCGCTTAGTTCGCAGTTAAAGAAAAAAATAAGAATAATAAAAAATAGTCCAATCAAATGCGGCGCTCCTTCTGTTGACTTTGCACAGCCGTACGTAATCGTCTGTCTGCAGCGGCTGTCTCCAACATTCTCCCCCTCTTTGAGTCGACTCCAGGTTGGCTCCAAGACATACAGTACCTGGTCGAAGAGATCTAATCTCTGAGGCATCTTGATCACACGTCCAAATCTTGATAGTGTAGCACTTTGCAGGACTTTACTAGAGTCATTTGAAGAATCATTAGAATTTGAATGCTCATCACTAGAAATAGAAGAAATAGGATTAGTAAGAGTTATCGTTTATGGGATCAGTGGGTGTGTCTGTTAACTGCACTTCCAATGGAAAGACTCGCTGAATGGGACGAAGCAGCGTACCAGCTTGAGTCTTTAGTTCTACAATTCTCACCTTGCCATCTCTTTCCCAGGAATTAGTTGAATGACTTTAGCTAAAGGCCAATGCATCCATTTTTTGATATCATCTCCTATTAGGATAATTTCACCCAACTGTAGCTCTGACGATGGGTCCTTCTTATTATAGACCAGAAGGCCTAAATATTCTTTCCTAAATCTATGCCTTAAATCATAAAGCAGTTTTTGGCGATGTCTAGCCCTTTTTTGAAGACTTTTCGAATCGCAGAAATCAATATCGGAAACACCTAAGCTGCGATTCTCGATGAGAAACATGGTTGGGGAAAGTGGAATTAAATCATCCGGATTTTCCGACAGATAGGTAAGTGGTCTAGAGTTAATTATTGACTTGCAGTCGCACAATACTGTACACAACTCCTCAGTTGTAAGAACCGTGTTACCGAGTGTCCTTGTCAACAGTTCCTTTACTGCACGAACTAACCTCTCCCACCAGCCTCTTGAAAGCATATCTGCCGGGTGTAAATAACCTGGTACATGGCGCCAACACTGAGAAGGAATCAGACTGTTTATTTCTCTTACCCTATTTGCAACGAAAACTGACCAATCACTACGGTTCTTAATCCACCAGAGTGGTACCATGGAATCACTCCATGCAATAATTTTCAAATCGGGCAAATCTAAGGCGGCGTATACAGAGTGAACCAGTTTTGTGCCAATGCAACAGGCCATCAATACTAACTGGGGTATTGTCAGATTTTAATGGCACTATCCTGAATTTGGCTCTGATCAATCAAATTTTGACTCCCACGGGCGTTACAGTTCTAATGTAGACATATGCACCATCGGAGCTCTTACATGGCATCAGTGAATAGATGTAGCTCTGAATTCCCATTTATCTCTACATACCGTGTAATACTAATTTTCTCAAGATAATTTAATTTCATCCTGCCACTTGCTTTACTAGTTGAACTTGTATTATCCATACCGCAGTTTGATGTCTGATTTTACATCTGTCAATATGTAGGGGAAAAAATGGAGTCACACAGCTTTAAACTCTTGATAAACGTTACTGTTGAACTTGTTCGAACTTCGACATCAGCTTCGAGCTTTGGCGCTTTTTGGTGACAGATATTTCACGCATGCGCTGTTGTGTCTTTTTCCGTTTGGAGGGAGCCACTCCTGCTGCTGCGAAGCTTTCCTTCTTAACAATACATATTCTTTGGCTAGTATGCTTTATAACAGGCCTATGGGGCAAATAATAACTCAAATTATCAATTTCAGTTTCAGGAACCTTTTCTATTACTTTTTGGTCTTCCAATTGCTTAGAAACTACCTTATATTCATCTAACTGATTTTCCTCATTAATTCGTTGACCCATTCTTTGATGCCTTTTAAAAGTCATAGACTTATTAAGACACAACAACACGCCGAATAAATACTAATTCAGAAGTCAAACAACAAAAATCAGCGTTATACCTACAAAATTTTCACAGGACTAGTTTTGATGGTTTTACCGAACCATCATCTTCAGCTGCAAAACCGCAAATGAACAAGATAGGAAATAATGATTGGATAAGATAAGAAAGCCTGGACAAGAATAAGCAAGTGGCGCCATCTGTTGGCGAAACCAGAACTAAAACATAATTTCTCTAAAAGCCGAAGGCAAATTTGGATTGGAATTAGGATCGTGAACTAGAACAGAAAGATTTTTATGAATGTGAAATGCCTCTATGTGAATGTGAAATTTTGTGATTGTAGGAGTTTCGGTGAGTACATTTTTGCAATTTTCAAGTTATGTTTATGTTTTGAACATTTGGATATTGTGCTTTGCAAGTCTGATTTCATGCATTTTGCTTACAAACGTTTTGTTTTCTATTCATTTCAGTGAGGGATTTTTCTGCTGTTTTGTGTGTACTTTATTATTGCTCAGTTAATTTAGTTTGATTTTCTGCATTGTTTATCATGCCTTCATCCGTTAATCGTTTCACTAAATTATGCCTGAAACGGCAAAAATTCCTGAATCATCTTGACTTTTTACTTAAATGTAAATGTAAAAAATTGATCCCCAATTTTATTCAAATCAAAACTAATCAAAAACTTTCGAGTCGCGTTTCAAGAATTCTGTTAAATTGCAAGCTTGCCTTACTTCGGTCCGTGATAAGGGATACACGTCAACAATTGTCCAAAGTTGAACATGAACTCTATAAGCTTCATCTGGAACTCGCTAAATCATATCCAAAATTCACTGGCCTTGAGCAAAAGTCTTGGTCTAGAACAGAGAATGCAGTTAACCGTCATAAAAACACCCTTGCAGTTAAATTCGAAAAACTTCTTTTACAGTCTTCCAGTTCAAGTAGTTCAAAAAATCTTCCCATTGTAAACATCAAGCCAATAGTTAATATTTCTAATGTTAGTCTTTCAGAAGAACAAGAGAGAATTCTAAAATATAATTTTAACTTCTCACAAACCTGTAAACCCTCGATTCCAAAGATTTTGGCTCCTATCGAAAAAGCTTTCAAGTTCAGTAAAGTTTCAGATTCACAGAAAGAAATGATTAGGCATCTTATCGCTCATAATGTGAAATTCAATAATAAACCTTTGAAACCAAATCTAACTGCGAGAGAAAGAGCTACAATGCGCGAAATTCTTTCTAACCCGGATATTATCATTTCAAAGGCCGACAAAGATGGCCAGATAGTCGTCATGGATAAGAACACTTACATCGATGGTGTCACTAAACTCTTAAACGAAGGACCATATAATCCGATCCCTAAAGATCCTTCACCTTCGGACTTATCCAAAATAAAAACTGCGATCAAATCTTCGCAAATCATTTCAAGCAACTTAAAACATTCGCTTATCCCATCTGTTGCGAATTGTGCCAGATTATATGCTCTTCCCAAAATTCATAAAAGTGGTATTCCTTTCCGCCCTATTGTATCAAATTTAGGTACTGCCTCGTATCCTTTAGCTAAATATTTAGTTTCTAGATTTTCCACTCTATTAGACAATAACATTTACACCATAAAAAATTCAATAGAGTTTGTAAAAAAGGTTAAAAACATTTCTCCTAGTAATTTACTCATGGTTTCTTTTGATGTAAAATCATTATTCACCAATGTCCCAGTGGAGGGTGCATTAAGATGTCTAGAAACCAGACTTCGCGAATTTCATTTCTCTTGCATCGAAATTGATGAGCTAATTTCTCTCACTCAACTCTGTTTGAAACAAACACATTTTGTTTTCCAAAATAAATATTACAAGCAAACTGAGGGATTAGCCATGGGAAGTCCCCTCAGTCCCATCCTGGCTGATATCTACATGCATTATTATGAATCAAAATTGTTTGAAACTTTAAACTTCCCGGCATGGTTCCGCTACGTAGACGATACTTTTACCCTGTTTGAAGGTATTAAAGATGATTTAAATAAAGTTCTTTCAACATTGAATTCTATTGATCCTGCTATTCAGTTCACTTTTGAACTTGAGACTTGCAATTCTCTTCCGTTTCTCGACATTCTGGTCACACGTAACACATCCAACTTCAGTACTACAGTTTACCGTAAACCTTCATCGGTTTGCCTTCCACCACACTTTAAATCATGTCATCCGACTAAACAAAAGTTAGCTTCATTTTATTCCTATGTTTTCCGTGCTCTTCAAGTTTGCTCCTCCAAACTAGCCCTTGATGAAGAACTAAATTATTTAAATGCAATAGCTATTGACAGGGGCTTTTCACCCAACATTATTAATCAAGCAGTTGAAAAATTCTCATCTCAACACACTAAAAGCCACACTCTTATTTTAGGAGATTATAAAAATTCTATTGTCATTCCCTTCTTTCCATCAATTAGCTATAAAGTTGCACATATTTTGCAGAAATTTAACTTTCGGGTTGTTTACTCTCCCATCAATAAAATTCCAACTTCTATACTCAAGGACCCCATTCCGGATATGAATTCCTGGGGTATTTATAGGATTCCTTGCCAGTGCGGTTTAATTTACATTGGCCAAACTAAGAGAGCCTTAAAATTTCGCGTCAAAGAACATGAGGCATATGTTAGAAAAAAGGAAATTCAGAAGTCTTCTGTTGCTCAACATTGTTGGTCCGAAAATCACACTTTCAATTTTTCTGCTCCCAAAATTATTCAAAAAACATCTTCCATTGGAGAACTGGATTTTCTATAGGCATTTCACATTCATAAAAATCTTTCTGTTGTAGTTAACGATCTTAATTCCAATCCAAATTTGCCTTCGGCTTTTAGAGAAATTATGTTTTAGTTCTGGTTTTGCCAACAGATAGCGCCACTTGCTTATTCTTGTCCAGGCTTTCTTATCTTATCTAAACATTATTTCCTATCTTGTTCATTTGCGGTTTTGCAGCTGAAGATGATGGTTCGGTAAAACCATCGAAACTAGTCCTGTGAAAATTTTGTAGGTATAATGCTGATTTTTGTTGTTTGACTTCTGAATTAGACTTATTGTTAGGTAACGGAATTTCAGATTTAAAGGGTAGTGACAATTCATATCAGCTATCAGGAAGAACATTTAAATTCTCTTTAAATTGCTTAACGGTGTCAGAGTGCAAGTTTACGTTTAACATCTTCAGTTGGGTCTATTATGCCAATGGCATCTAAATTCCAGAGTTCGGTTACGCTAAGATTAGCACAATGCAGCGAAACTACATTATTGCACAAATTATTTTCTAGTAATGCTGGAATAGTAGCTGAAGTAGGTTCTTTAGATAAGCTGTTTACTTTACCAATCACAGTGTATCCGAATTTAGTCTTAACGACAGTTACACCCGAGTTCAGTTTCAGAGAGCTCTCAGTAATAATGTCCCCGATTGACATCTGCTCCTTAAAGCAACTCGATGTCATATTCTTTAGCTTGCAAATCTGACAAGGTAATATTTCTTTCTTTTAATTATCTCGGGGTATTGTGATCAACTACTTTTGGAACATATCCACATATTTTGTTTTGAGAAAGTACTTCAAAGTTATGGTCATAAGTGCCCTCAAAATTTCTTAAATTAACATCAAACACTAAATGGGAACAAGGACTTGTCTCTCTCCCCCCAAACAAACCGTATATAATGGTTTGTTTCGATTTAGTACGCAGTTGAAAAAATACGATGACCCTTTCTGAAAGATAAGATTTCTGAGAACCATTGTCCAATATCGTACAGACTGTAAGTTGTCTACCTTTGAATATTATTTCTAAAACAAGTGTTTGAAAATACACATTTTCATTAACAGTTGACTGATTAGACAATACATTACTTGAAATAACAGTACTGTCAGTTTCATTTGGATTTACAGGTTCGCCATTTGAGCACATAATGGTATAGTGAAATTTATCACAAGTTAAACATTTTACTTTATTTTTGCATGCCCGTGAACTATGTGCAACTCTCAGGCAGCGAAAACAGGCACGCTTTTGCACCAAAAGCTTTCGTTTATCTTCTAAAGCAATTTTCGAGGAGAAAAACATTCGGCAGAACTGTGCGATTTCTCACATAAAATACAACGTAAATTTCGCCTACCTGTATTGCTTTGGAACATTTACCAAGGCAGCAGCTGTAGAGGAATCTGCATCATCGGAATGTAGACGCGAATGCAGAACGTGAAGCTCCCAACCTGGACGAGCGAGCTTAATCATTTCCTCACATTGCACTTCGTTTCAAAGAAAGCACAAAAGTTTATCCAAAGAACGCGCACTATCTTGCTGTCACGCAGTATCTTCCTTCGAGCGGCTTCTTTCCCATGCACGAAGAACAGCCTCTGGTAAACAGGACTCGACAAGTGGCTCTAAAAACTCTGCACATTTTTCCTTACTTCTACCGAGGCTTTCGAGTGCCATAAACTGGCTCTCAAGTAAATCATAAAGCTCAGCTAAGTCTCCTTTAATCTGACCAGCAGCATTTTTCATTACTATGGAATGTAGATCCTGTACATAAATCTGAACCAAAAGTTCATCTCTGCCGAAGCATTCTTTAAGTTGTGCAATCACCTTTAAATAGTTTCATTTAGTTGACGGAAAACTTGTTACCAGTCTTGACGTTTTAGAATTTGTTACCACACAGATATTGAAATTATTCTTCATCCACAATAGAATCATCTTTGTGAATTTTTTCAAACTGAGATCAAAAGGCAAGAAAGTCTTTCGGTTCTCCACTAAATTTCCTCAATTCAAGTTTTGGAAGCTTGAATTTCCTTTTTTGCTCGGTTGTTGTTTCTCCGTAATCAAATTTCCCTTCTTTGCATTTTCTAACAGCGAACAGATCAAGCAGAACTGGTCTCGGTATTCTTCTGCTTTAAAAAAACCTTCGGAATATTAGTCTTCAAGGGCATCATCACTTAGCAACCAATTCGAAACTTCATCTTCAGTTGTTTCCAAACGTGTGGATTTGTCTTGAATCTGCCGAAACAACGTACTGATTTTGTCACTTCCTAAGCTTTTGTTTTCAATCTTCTGAGCTCCAATCAAGTGCGGTGTCTTTTGTCGTCTTCGCCCAGCCGTTACATAATAGTCTGTATCAGCCATCTCCAAAATAGTGCTTTCACATTGGACAAACTTCTAACCGGTTCAAGATTCAAGAGTTTGTTCATGTACTAAGATATAACCAAATCTGTTCGTCCAAATCTTTCTTCAATTAAACTTATAGAAGCGTCATAATTTTCATTAGATAGTGCAAACCCAGATACTGCACTTAAAGCAGGTCCTGCAAGTAAGGATTTAAGATAGGTAAATTTCTCAACCTTTGTTAACTCATTATTATTACCAATAGCATTTTCAAAAGAATTATAAAGTTCCAAAAATAAACTAGGCTCACCATAATAGTTAGGAATTGAAATTTTAGGTAACCGAATGTTAGTTTTGTTTTCGACCTTTACAGCAGCAGTATGGTTACCAGGCGATTCATTTCCAATGTTCACTATCTGAGAATTTAAATTAAGTTTCTTTTTAGCCCTAAAATACATAAACTCATTTTTTCATCATACTCTAACACAGTATTACATTTTTTCTCAATTTCAGACTCATCCCCTTTAAAACAATCCAATATTTTTTCATTAATTTCTTTCAACGCAGACTATTTAGAAGTAAGTAAAAACACATTTTCTTCTACCATATTCTTGTCCCAAATGTCTTTTTTAATTTCAGGTTCCGCAACATTTATTATTTTAGAAATAGCTTGTCTCATAGTTTTTCTAGTAGCTTTCGATTTAACAATATCGTCTGCCATAATAACAACAAAAATAATTTTATTCACTTACCTGTGCAGTCTTCAAATGATTTAATCCTAATTTAGTAACTTGCTTTCCTGGTGAGCATTCACAAGTATTCTGAACGTTTATCCTGCCACGTTCAGTGGAAAGGAATAATTTTTCAATAACGTGAAAAACGGCATTCTAAATCAAAAAACTGTTCATGCACAACAGTTGGGCGCCAAAAATGTAAAATATTATATTCACTGTGAAGATTTCAAGTTATCCTGGTTGAAGAAACATTAATTTAAATCACACTTAACACCAAGGTAAAAGAACATTACGAATCAGGCTTCTTCAAAACTTCTGAGTTTATTCAATTCTAACACGCATTCAACTGGTGCTGCCAGATCCGAGGTTATATCTGAAAAGTGAAAAAATATATATTATAAATAATTCTGCATGAATTAAACATTTTAAATTAACTATATCATGAATTTTTATTTAACTGAATTGGATTCGATAGTTTAAAAAAATTAAGAACTGCATCTGTTGCTTTTAAATATCTTAGTTTATTCATGAGTAGGACACCAAATAACAAATAACTTTAACCCATTAACGACCCCACCCATCTGAACAAAATGCTTTGGAAATGCTTTGAAAATGGCCGTGTTGTCAAAAAAAAAAAAAAAAAAAAAAAAACACCTTCTGAAATCTTTCTAAGATAGGGCAGTATGTTTTGCTTCCCCTTAGTGTGATGGATAAGCCATAAAATTGCCTCCCTGTTATTGAATGGCAAGAAGGACTTGTTGTGTCTAGTTTCTTCTCTTATTCTTCCTTTGTAGTTGTAGACTTATTTCTTTTATTATGTGATGTCCAATCTTTCCAGAATCTTTTTAGAATTTTAGCTTTCAAGCTTGTAAATTGTCAATTATTCGACATGTTTTATTGGGCAGTATTTTAAGAAAGATCATTATTTATTAGAGCAATCCCAACCTGGAAGGCCACAACCCTTCCGACGCCAATAGGAACGAGATGCCTGGAAAGTGCATTTTCAATAAACTGTGGCTTCATCAAGCTGACTACAAAGACTGGACATTGATGGATGAGAATACTTATAAAGCTAAATGTGGTCTTTGTTTGAAACAAATTGAAATTTCTATAATGGGAGAGTCAGCGCTGAAAATTCACATGAAAATTAAGTTTCGTTTTATCATTTCAATTTGTTTTTACACGATTTTGCTTAGCTTAATTTCTGTGTTTGTTTCAATTAAGCCATAAATTAATTTTTTATCACCTTCTACAGAGTTTATTCTCTTTTTCACATACTATATGTATGGGATATCGGGATTATGAGTTTATTTCTGCAGAGGGTCTGTTATTGATTTCGCGGGAAATCTGTTGGCTCCATTTCGATTTTAGGTCACCAAGGGCAAATTCGGTAACGGTAGCCGAGAAAAAGTGAAGTTCGGAAATACGTTTTGAAGCTTCAGTAGACAATTAAGTATTTGGTTTAATCCTGTGCTGTTGATAGTAATGCATTATTTTTGCTAATGGCGATACAATTATTAGTTGAAAACAACCAACTAATTAAAAATTTTTTAATATTTTTAAAGCTGAAAACAAGTAATTGAAACTAATGTTCCTGAATTAACTAGACACAAAATTAACTTTCAAGAATTACTAAAAAGTTATTGGGTAGAAGTTTAACTGAAAATATACATTCCGTATATATATGTAGTGGGGGAGTTGAAGATGCTAAATAACAATTCCAACGTTGTTTTCCACACCACAGAACATTTAATAAAGATTATCAGAAAAGGTATAAATTAGATTAAATACAAGTGCCGCTTGATACAAACAGGATTCTGTATAGCTTTTGCCAGTCTTATCACTTAACCGATTAGTACCTACTCGCACTTGCTGATGTATTATACAGTCAATTTACCACCTTCGCGTGGAAAACTATAGTTCCTTACTCTACACCTTCACGTGTAGACAGACATCTCACCACCTTCGCGTGGGATAGCAGAAGAAAGTGCCTGTCATACTCCTCTTTCACCTCGCTCTCGCTGCTGGCGCATCAGTGAGGCCCTCTGGTGGTTGTGTCGCACTTACAGATACTACAACTCGTCCGTCCTGACACTTTTTCGTCCTCGAAAACACGGATCAGCAACACTGGAACATCAAGACAGCACCTGAAAATAAATTAAAAAAAAAAAAAAAAGAAGTGTGGAAGAACCACATATAGTCCTATATAGTAGAAGTCCCCGGCTTCATGAGATCAGCTGCTGTAGTGGTACATCCAGGACCTTCATGGTGTCCCACTTTTGTCACCTGGTAGCGATCTTTGCCGGTTCTTGCTGTTACACGATATGGACCGAAGAACTTTGGCCTTAACTTTAGTCCACCTCCATACTGCGTTCTTTCTATGGCAACTAAGTCGTTCACATTGTATATGTGTGCCTCTTTTCTCTTCTTGTTCTTTGTTTTTCTATTCTCTTCCTGAATTTTTAGAATGTTTTTCCTTGCTTCCTCTCTCATATCTTCTCGATCTTTCATCATAATATTTCTTTCTTCTTCTTCGAGAATTTCCATAATCTTTAAGTCTTCTCGATTTCTCATTTTAACACCAGTGAGAAGCTCAAATGGAGAACTCTTTGTGCTTCTGCTCTTAGTGCTGTTCAAGATCCTTTGTACATCTCCAACATACTTGTACTACTTGGTTGGATCATCTATGGATAATTTGGATAGGACTGGAATCAGAGTGAGATGAATCCTTTCCACTTGTCCATTTCCTCTAGGAACGCCTGTCGTTGTAAATATGTGCTGGATCTTCTCTTGACTACAGTAATCTTCAAAGTCTTTAGAGGTAAACGGCGTACCTTTATCGCTTATAATTCTCAAAGGATTACCGAAAGTTGATTGTTGCAGTTTCAGCTTCTGCAATGCCTCTTGAGCTGATGTAGACTTTACTGGATAGAGCCACACGAACTTCGTGAATGCATCAACCACGGTTAAGATGTGGTTGTAGTTCTTATTTGTCGACGGTAATGGTCCTATAAAATCGACATGAAAAGTGCTCAAAGGGATACTATCTTTTGGTATGGGATTCAGCAACTCTTCGCTCTTACCTCGTTTTCTGTCGCACAAAATACATTCTACACAATTTGAAATAACTTGTTGAATTCATTTTCTAAGGTTAGGAATATAAAAGTCGGTTTTCAGCAGATCTTCTGTTTTAGACACTGCGAAATGTCCCTTGTTATGAACACTACGTATGATTTCTAGCTCTAATGCTTCAGGTACCACAAGTAACTCACGACCACTGTCAAACTTGTATAATACTCCATTTTTCACTAGAAAATCTTTTTTTAGTCCTTGCTCGACTAAGGATTTTAGCAACTGGAGACGCTCATTACTTTTTTGAGCAGCTGCAATTTTGGCTGTAACTTCTCCCTGAGAACAAGTAACCATCATGACAGCGTTTCTACTTAATGAATCCACATGCTTCATTTGTAGCCCAGATCTGTGAACAATTTCATAGTCAAATTCTTCTAGAAGTAGCGCCCATGTCGCTACGTTAGGGGTTAGATCTTTCTTAAACATGGTCTTCTGGAAAGCATCGCAATCCGTAACTACCCTGACCTTAGATCCTAAAAGGTAATCCTGAATTTCTTTAGAGCTTCTACTATAGCTAAAACTTCAAGCTCATAACTAGATAGCTTCTCTTGTTGGAGACTAGTTTTTTTACTCATGGAGTAAATGGGTTGTAACTGTCCATCATCTGACTTTTGTAGCAATACAGCGCTGAAACCATGACTGCTTGCGTCTGTATGCAATTCTAATGGTGCTCCTTGTTTAAAAATATGATGAACCGGACTTGTGGATAAAAGTTCTTTCAATTTATTAAATGCATCTTTTTGCTCAGGCCCAAATTTGAATTCTGCTCCGTTACGAAGAAGATCACTTAGTGGTTTCGCTATTTTTGAATAATTGGCAATAAATTTCCTAAAATACCCAGTAAGGCCCAAGAAACTTTGAATCTGCTTAAGGTTTTTGGGTTCCGGGAAATTTTGAACAGCCCTGGTTTTTTTCAGTAGAGGGGCGAATTGTACCATCCTCAATAACATACCCGAGAAATTCTATTTTTCTTTTCAAAAATTGGCCTTTCTTAAAATTAATCCCCAAACCATATTCTTTGGCTACTTCTAAAACGCGTTTCAACTTTTCTAAACTTTCCTTCTCATTTCGTGCTGGAATAATAAAATCTTCCATGTAAGTAACAACAGTGTCATCCCGAATTAAATCTCTAAATACATTATAAATAAATCTTTGGAATACACTAGGGGACGTGCACAAACCAAAAGGTGCTTTTAGAAATTCGTACAATGCTGCATGAGTAATAAATGCCAAATATTTGGTGCAGCTTTCCTCAACTGGAACATTAAAAAAACCATTTTTTAAGTCTAATGTCGAAAAAACCTTTGCTTCACCCAAACGATCTAAAACTTCTTCTACTTGTGCCGTAGGAAAAGAATCCTTAACTATTTTTTTTTATTTAACTGCCTGAAGTCAAATCCGTGTCTTCACACATTTTTTTCTATAGAAAACAATTGGCGAAGCATATTCTGAACACGACGGCTTTATAATCCCATCCTTTAACCATTCATCTATTTAATTATCAACAATTTTTTGATTAGCAAAAGGAATTCTCCTCGAACACTGAGAAACTGGAATTTCATCTTTTAATATTACTTTCATTTTTAAGTTTGTACTGCGCGGCTTTTCTAACGGTTTATACTCATTAATAAGAGTGGAAACAGTATTGCGTAATCCTAAATATGCCATAAAATCTATTTCGCTGTCTCCCTCAATGGCTGCAGAAATAAAAGACAAAAAATTCCTTTCCGAAGAGACGGAATCATTTTCATATTGCGTAATCATCACCTGGTCACAACAGATCATTTTTAGACAGGAAAGGGAGGGGGAAATACAGTCTGTTATCAAGTCATTAACCATTGCTGCTTCTATCTCTTTTTGTTTTTTGCTTTCGCATAAAGATAAAACAAACTTCGCGGTTCCGCTTTAACCACATGACCAAACGAACTTTTGAGCTCTATACATCCACATGATAATTTATTCGGAAAAAGAGATCTCTTTACAACTATCAATTCACTTCCAGAATATATTAAACATTTTACTTTCTTACCATCAATCAACAGTTCAATAAATTCTAACTTATTTCTAGCTGCATTATCCGATTCAATCTCTAACCCAGATACCTTTTTTGGAGACAAACTTTCCTCCTTTCCTAACCGTTTGAGACAATTTCTCGCAAAGTGAAATAATTCCCCTTTACTCTCACATACATAGCAAATACGTTCTGGTTTACTACTACCCTGATTTACAAACTTCCCTGAATCCTTGAAATTGTTCTGAGCTTTTCTAAGGTTGTTTTTGGAAAAATTAAGCTTTTTATTTTCTGGAATTTCGATTCGCGTGTTACTGGTATAAACTAAAGATTTACCCCTGGATGAATAAAATAAATCCCATTCTCTCCCCAACTGATTAGGTTGGAACCAACTTTGGCCCTCCCGAATATGTTCCTTTGTTTTAGAATCAAGAGTTTCGTACAACTTATCAGATACAATAAGATCACACAATTTCTTAAAGTCATCTACCTCTCTTAACTTGCAATAATAATTGAAAGTTGCACGGAGTCGAGACGCGAACTGAACATGCGATTCAGATGAATGTCTCTGTGCATGTTTAAAATTGTTCAAATATTCACGCGGTGTCGGCTGAAATTCTTTCAAGATTAGAGTTTTTAATTTATCATAATCCGCGATTTCTTGTTCAGAAACATACGTTAAAACATTATTACATTTATCACCTAATAAATTAATCAACACTTCTGATTTTAACTCCACTGGTACACTTTTAGTAGTAAAAGCTTTCTCAAGTGACTGAAAAAACAAATGCATAGCTCCCGGTTTCTGAGGTACAGCTATAGTTAGTGTTTTGACGCTTTTAATGATATCTTCAACACTAGTCTGCGCGTTTCCTCTATCACTCGATAATGATTGGGATTTTAAATTTTCTAGCTCAATCTGCTTCTCAGTTTGAGCTAATTTAAGACGTTCGATCTCTAACAGATAGTGTTCATTACTGGTTTTAGGCGTCCGATCCTCTGCGATCGATTTGACGACGCCACGAGCAAATTCAACGTTCATTTTGAAAATGTCAGAATTTTCAATAATTTTTCTAATGTCAGCTTTTTTAGCATTTTCTGGAACAGTCTGTCCAATTTGTTCCGCAAGTACTATTAAATCACTTTTCTTTAAATTATTTAGGAAACTCATTTTAAAAACGAAACAAAAGTATCACTATCTTCAAGAAAGAAATAAAGCAAAGTTTTCACAGTACCTTCTCTGAAGTATCCAAGTATGAACTACTCAAATATACCAATACTCCAATATACCGGTCAGAGCCCCCATATATTTATACAGTACAAAGTCCGAGGTCGGGACTTCGGCGATCCCAGATTTGAGATTTTTCTGGATATTAGATCATTTTAAATCTACTAAGATGGCACGTAGAAATATAAAATTGAAAATATGAAATCGTGATTTATGAAATAATGAACCATTAATGATTTAAAGGGTATCAAAATTTACAAAAGAAAAAAGAGCTTAATATTTATATGTTTACTTTATTAAACATTTCTTTCAATGTGAGTTGTTTGATTTGTTTTCTCTGCTGATACTTTAGACTAATATTATAGACATATAATTTCTTGTTGAGTTATTAAGTTCCATTGTTCAAGTCCTGTAATTGCTGTGTCGAGAATTCCGAATAACTTGTCAATCAAAATTTTTTCTCGTTCAGTAACCTCTCTGTTACTTTCTTCACTATCGGTAGCTGTATTTTCTGGATTTAGAACCATACTACAGATTTCGCCCTCTGTTAATTGATTGATGATTGAGGCATTGTCATCGCAATGAAAAACTTCTGTTTAAGTTCCCTAAATTCTGCCGTCTGGTGCGGCCATGCGAGCTCTGGCGCTGGTTCTGGCTTTATGTAAATAACAAATTAGTTATTCTTAATTCAAATAGCACTAAATATAATCGTTTGTCCTATGAGTATCATTTACAAAATCTATTTTCGGCATAAGAAAAGAAATTTCTGTTAAATCTCTCCTTGTCAACATTTTAGCGCATTAAACTTAAATCTGTAATCGGATAATACTTTGTTATTTGGCGTAGCTGCATGAGTCATCACTCAAGTTGTCATCAGTTGATAAACATGCGATGATGAAAGCAAAATACAATAAATAATGATTCGCGATTTCGGCATCAAGGATATAAAATATTA
The DNA here is from genome assembly GCF_044657685.1 of Stegodyphus dumicola. Classification (NCBI taxonomy): domain Eukaryota; kingdom Metazoa; phylum Arthropoda; class Arachnida; order Araneae; family Eresidae; genus Stegodyphus; species Stegodyphus dumicola. The sequence continues at coordinate 289,066,833 of NC_140769.1, read as the reverse complement.
GTTAGTGTAAAATTAACAAATGTTTCGGTTTGAGATTACGCCAAGCAGATACGCAGCTATGGAGTCAAGTTACTAATCACACAAATTTATGCCAAAATAATTATTTCTTCAGTAATGGGATATTTTATTTAGCGTCAAACTGAGATTAAGAAGAGGAAAAAAAATCTAATGCGCATGCGTAAAGCATACCCCTTCCCTCCAAAAAAGCCCTAAAAAATTGGTTGGTGGTGGTTTTGATGTCCGGATTTTAGATCATTCCAGATATTGGATGTCCGGATCTCGGAATTTGTACTGTATATATATATATATATATATATATGTACTATATATATATATATATATATATATATACAGTAAAAATGTATATTTTCAGTATATATTTCTTATTATATATATATAGAAAGATAGGTACATTATATACATATATATGCGATACTTAATTTTACTAATGCCTTGCATGTAATGCCCCTTTTAGCTGCAAAACATCTTTCCCTTCTCAACTGCAGAGTTTCTTCTAACAGTATCATAAATTTTGTCAAGTTAGAAGAACCATCTACTTCAGGAAAAGATGTAACTGCGAATTCAACATCAATAAGTGTAGAAAATAACAAAATAAATTCTTTTCTTTTCAAATCTGAAGTTACAGATGCAGAAATATTGTGGGCTTTTAAGTGCATCAAAAGTCACTGTTCTTTTAAGTCGTGCGATGATATTGGGCCTTTATTCACTAAAATGTTCCAAGATAGTTCCATTGCAAAATAGTTTTCATGTGGTGAAAGGAAATGTGCTTATGTCTGTTATTTTGGTCTTGGCTCTTATTTTGAAATTTTGTTACTAAAGCATAGTAAAAATGCTGAGTTTTTTACATTACTATTTGATGAGACTCTTAATCTGACAAATCAAAAGAAGCAACTAGATATTTATGTGAGGTACTGGCATCAAGAAAATAAGGTCAGAACTCAGTACCTTACTTCTGCATTTGTAGGGCATGCAACAAGTGAAATTATTTTATCCAAATTTTATGAATGTGTTGAAAAACTAGACTTGTCAAAACTCTTACAAATATCGATGGATGGTCCTGCAGTAAACTGGAAATTTTATGATTTATTGCAACAGGACTTGACAAAGGAACATAACATTCAATGCTTGACATTAGGGACATGTAGTTTACACATTCTTAACTGTGCTTTCAAGCATAGGATGTTATCCACTGGCTGGGACATTCCATCATTCTTATCCTCCTTATATTGGATTTTTAAAGATTCTCCTGCAAGACGTGAAGATTTTTTAAGTATATCTGGCTTAAAAAAGCTACCTGTGAAGTTCTGCTTTTACCGATGGTTGCAAAATGTCCCAGCAGTTGAAAGAGCCATTGAAATATGGGATGACTCGCTACTGTACATTAAAGAAGTTGAAATGGGGAAGTTTAAAAAAAAAATCATCGAAATCCTTCTCAAATATTTTGGAGGCAGCTAAAAATAAAACAATTCTTATAAAATTAAATTTTTTTCTCTCTCTGTCGAAAGTATTATTGCCTTTCCTTGAATATTATCAAAGTGATAAACCACTTATATCCTTTTTTGCTGAAGATATCTTAAAACTTGTAAATGATTGCCTTCAGCACTTTAAAATTTTGAAACTAGAATATTCAAAAATAACTAAAGCAGAAAATCTTTATAAATTTAATTTTAATGATCCAAATTGTTATAATGATAAAAGTTTATAATGATAAAGTTATAATGTTATAATGCTAAAGTTTATTTGGGATTCATTGCTGAGCAGTTAATGAATGATAAATGCCGCAAGAAGGACATTTCACAAGCTGAAAGTTTTGCATTGAAACAAGGTCAACAATGTGTCTTAACAATAGTACAACACTTAATATCTAAATGTCCAATAAATTATTCTCTTTTTCGAAATGCATCTTGTATAGACCCGCGATTGATGGTTAAAACTCCAGAAAAAGCCCAGAACAAAATTAAAATAGTTCTAACGGTATTAATGCAGAATAAACGTGTTTTACAAGATGATTGGGATGAAATTCTGCTGCAGTTTCTAGACAAAGTAGTTAAGACAAATTTACATGAATTTTCTACTTTTGATCCTCAAAATCTTTCTCTTGACACATTTCTCACTTCTTATTTTCATGATTTTCACTATTCAAATTTATGGAAAATAGTGAAAATGATTCTTATCTTGTCACATGGACAGGCCTCTGTGGAAAGGGGCTTCTCTGTAAATAAAGCAATTGAAATTGAAAATTTAAGTGACTCATCATACATTTTTCAACGCACAGTATTTGATTACATAAAATTTTCTGGAGTTGTTCTTAATATCGAAATTAATAAAGAAATGAGATCAGCAGCAGCTTCTGCAAGGCCTAAATATATGCAGTATTTAGAAGAACAAAAATCTTTAACTAAATCTGAAAATTCAAAGAGGAAACAAAATATCATTGAGGAAGAAAAATTGATTATATGAAGCAGAAGAAAAAATTTCTTCAAAGGGACATTAAAGATATTAATGAAGAAGTAGATGCTTTAGCAGATGAAGCTGAGACCAGCATGAACATTGATTTGTTTATCAAAGCAAATGAACTTAGAAGAATAGTTAAAGAAAAGGAAATAGACATAAATAAATTAGATGTTAAAATAGCTGAAAAGATTTCAGATTTAAAAAAAGCACAAATGTTTTGTATCTTTTATTGTACAGTTTATTATTCTAGTATCTTTCAAAAAACCAAGGAAATAAATTGTATGTTTACAAATCAGTTATTTTAATCTGCAAAATATTCTTACATTGTGATTATAATAGTAGTTGACTGTGTTTAAATAAATATTGAATAAGTTAATACTAATCATGTAAATCTCTAAAATAGTGACTGTTATTAGTGTAAAATACACTTATAACATGTTTTTAAAGAAATTATGTTCCTAATTTAATGTTATCTACTTCATAACTTGTAGGGAGTTAGTTTAATTTTCAAAATTCTTTTATGGTAAGTATTAAAGTGAATTTAATAATAGTGCATAATACACACTTCTGTTAGTTTCTTAAAGTGAAATTACAAGCATGAAGTCGGTTGTATGGATAATTGCTTTATTCTATTTATTTTTTGTTTGCTGATAGGTCCTTAATTTTTTCTTTGAAGGTCCTTAAAAGTCCTTAATTTTCATGTAAGGAAATGTGTACAAACCCTGTTTTCATTTTCAAGACAAACTACAAAAGTCAAAACTTTAATGCTTGCATTGACATAAAATATTCTTTTAATTGAAATTTGTATATTATTAACGTAACTTCTGATTTCTGAGTGAAAAGTCAAAAAATGGTTTCGATTATTGTTAAAAAAAATATTCATTGTTATTTCATTTACTTTATTGGAAGTAAAAATTTTTTATTCATTTTTGAAAAATGATTTTTCAGTTGAAAATTTTCATTGGAGATAAGTTAAGATTAAGAAGATAAAAATTTAAATTAAATTAAAAACGTTTTATAACATAAACATTTTATTCGAAACTTCTAAAATTCTTAATAAGCCAACGGCAAAAAATAATATGTGGCATATTTTATTGGGAACAAGAGATTAATTAAACTTCTTTACAATATTCATGTGCAAATTTATATCAAGGATTTTAAAAGTGCAGACGCTTAAATAACGAAATCAAACAGTCGATTTCCAATGTCAAAAATATATATAGGCCCGACTTTTTTTTATTATTCATGATATAAATTTGTAAATAAATTTTGTAAAGAATATTATTTAATTCTTATTCCTGTGCATGTATATTCGTTATAAAAATGCAGACACTTAAGTAACGAAATCAAACAGTCGATTTCCAATGTCAAAAATATATATAGGGCGCGACTTTTTCTTATTATTCATGATATAATTATGATTAATATATTGTAAATGAATTTTGTAAAGAATAATATTTAATTTCTTATTCCTGTGCATGTATATACGGTTGTATGTGTTCATGTATGCGCATATGTATACATACGAACGTATACATGTGTTTACGCACATATAAATACACAGACACATGCACATGACGTGCATACGTACATTCCTGAATCCCTTCCGATAGCAGAACAATAGCTAAATTACTTTTCTTTTTAAATTTACTAATAATTTGAGTTATAAATAAAAGCTTATTTTATAAAAATCTCCTTTTTGTATTTTTTTAATTTCTCAAACAACATCTAAAACAGAAATTCTTATTTCCTCTTTAACTTTCTAACTGGTAACAAATTTCTTATTATTTTAGAACCAGTGTAAGGTCGCCGTTATCGTAAAACATCAAGAAGAGTTCTTGATCGTAAAACTTCCCGCGCTATTGAGGGTCATTCATTAACTATTGTCATCAGGATTGGATCCTCTTGTCCCCTTAGGCACTTGGGGGTGAAAGTGAGACAAAATTACGGGCTATCCGTTTTTGACGCTTCTTTTAAGTCTAACAAAATCACGGGTCAGTCCGTTTTCAAGGAGATATTTAAAATGACAATATTATGGGACAAACCGTTAAGGAGCTTGCATAAAAGAACGAAAAAATCCGGGTCAAACCGTTAAAGGATTAAAACATAATTATCTTATATTTTTCCGAATGGCCTTGTGAACATGTTAAAGTAAAGCAATGCAAAATTGCATTTCAAGACTATTGACCCATTTGGGCTAATAAATTAATCTCTAACTTCTAGGACGCTAAAAATTTTCTTGATCCATTGAATATTTATGTAAGAAAATAGTATGTATTAATGTTATTATAATTCATATTGTAGTTTTTATAATTGCTGAACAGTATTTTTTACAAACTCTTATGTTTGAACAAATAATAATATTATATTCTTTTATTTAGGTCCTCAAAAAGGATCTTCCGAGGTCCGGTCCAGATGCCGAGTGTGCCCTCATCGTCAAGGGGTAAAATTAATACTTTTAACTTTTCGTTTTTGTACTTTTCATGAACAGCCTTCTTTTATATGATAACCATTTGGGATAGTAATTTTCCCATCTTTTCTCAATAACAAACTATTTTTAGATGAGGCCCAGTTAATTTGAAATCGGGTTAATAAGGAATTTTTCATAACTAGCATTCCAGAATTCCTTTGTTAATAAATTGATTTTGTCCGTCATGCTGAGAAGGGATTATGACTGATTTGACACAAGATGCTTCCTAACTGCATAAACAGTAGAACATTTTTTCTTAAACCCTCAATAAAAGTCTTTTTTCAAGAATCGAATTTATGAATTTGTGCATGCTAAAAATAGTTGTTTTGCTTTACGTGATGCTAAATTTGACTTTTGGGTGGCATTTTTAATATTGTTGCATTTTTCCTATTCTTTTGACACTAGCTGTTGCGTTATTTTCTTACTTCACGTTCGTACGGGGTTTGTAGATTTGGAGTGAATAATGACGACACTGGATGAAGTATCGAAACACACTTTATTTATCAATATTAATCAGGACCGCCCTAAAACACTTTTACAGTCGTCGAAGATCTACTATAAACACGCTGGAACAATCAGCGACACAGCCTTCAGGTTATCAGGCTATGACAGTGAAGACAGCTTCGTGCAAAGCACCCGACTCTGCTTTCCGGAGTACAGTTCCCGGCTCTGCTTGGTCGTTCTTGGAACTCCACGTACTCTCGAGACTCTCCATGCTGCAACTTGCAATGCACTCGCCGACACACGAGCACACTCTTCGGTTCAGTCTTTCCCGAGCTCAACATGCTCTCTCGACGATGCACTAACTGCGATACACTAACAGACTCCTTCAGTGGACTTGATGACACACTCGGCACTCGCTGCCCGGCTGTCAACTCGATCGACTCTGCAGGGATTGACTCGCTAGACGAGGCTCACACACTCTCGATGAGAGACACACTTTCTCTCGATGAGAGACACACACACTGACTGACTGCGGACGAGCAGGGTTTATATAGCTTTCGGCTTGTGTTCGGGAACATTCTGGAGTAAACCGGTAAGAATTCTTTCCAGAGGGTTCTCCAACCGTCCATGGTATATTGTCAATTTTGTGGCCAAATTTCGCCAAATGGGTGATTTCTTGCCAAATGTGGCAACCCTACACTTCCCTTGGCATTTTACGGCAACCCTAAAACTGCTTTGTGGGGAAGCTATCTCACCGCGCTTGTACATTTCTTAACACTATATTGCAATTGTATTCTGGAACTACTGCAGTTCTGTAGGAAAAACGATTTGATGATAAGTGAGCATCTGAAATGCTGCAATTTCTTCTTGGTCTATGATGCCTAAAATAAATGTTCTACAGTAAATGTCATGTTACTGTAGGCGCTAGTGTGATAATGTTTGTCCATGGTTGTTTCATTAGTATTAACCAAATGATAACATTAAATAATGAGAAAAATATTTTTCAGATTAGCGATGAAATTTAACTAATTTCATATCAGAATATCAAGAAACATTTAAATAATTTCATTGCACTTTAGTTAGCTTAGGAACTGTTGAGCATGTCTTTAATACAAAAGTTCATTTAAGAATTGTTTATATGTTCCTGGAGATTAACCGATCGATATTGCATCTTGGATCAGGGCACCCTCATTAGAAGAGAACGTGTCGATCTAAAATTTTAAATTAAGCGAAAAGGTAACTTTACCTTGTCCTAGATATTTTCAGGAATTTTTATTCCTAAAAAAATCTGCAGAATGTGTTTTGCTCCTGATGAAGAAAGACTTAATGCCTGATTGCCCTCAAAATGGATGGATTAATTCAAAATGTGTTAAACTAAGGTTGCTTTTTTCCCGAGTTTTTATAATGGTCGACTGAAATTGAAGCCAAGTTGTTATGCTGTGATATTTTTTTGCTTGGCAATTTTTAATTTGTTTATTTAGTGAATTTATTTTTTATTTGGCAATATTACCTTATAACAATTTGATCATATTAACTGATTTGTTTGTTGGTCACATAAGTGGTGTATTTTCCAAGTTTTTGTTTACAAATGGGCAGGAATTTGGCTTAAGCTGTTGCTTATTATTTAAAAACTGTAATGCAATAACATTTTGTGTTAAATTCTTGCATTTGAATTTTTAACTCTGCACTTTAAAATGTAATGTATTTAAACAAGAAAGTTTGACATTAAATATATATTTCTTTTCTTCTGACTAGTGGAGTAATTATATCTATCATAAGTCATATGAATTCCGACAAATCTTAACGTACATTTCTAAACTTAATATTCCAAGTAAGAATGTATATGACATAGCTGCTAATTGTCTTCGCTTTTAATTTTTAGCCCTTGTTTCCTCAAAACAGATTTTTAGATCGACACGTTCTCTTCTAATGAGGGTGCCCTGATCCAAGATGCAATATCGATCGGTTAATCTCCAGGAACATATAAACAATTCTTAAATGAACTTTTGTATTAAAGACATGCTCAACAGTTCCTAAGCTCAAAACAGATGAAATTCCATTCCCTCATCCTAAAGATGTTCAGCTTAATTTTTCATACAAAATTTTGTTTAATCTAGAATCTACGGCTGGCAACTTTTTATTGAGATTCAACCAATGTTTATTTTCTTAATATTTTCATTTAATTTTGTTCTTTTTTACATTACATTTTTTTACATTTTTTACATCAGAAGCATATAAATAGTTCAATAGCCTGAATCAGGCAATATGAAGTGAATTTAAATTAGCATGGTGTTTCTTTGCAATGGCATTGCTGGACACCATGGAGACTTCTCGGAAACTCCTGGTTTTTTTATATTTGGAGATTGGCAGTTGTGATATGATAATTAGAAGGGACAAAAATAAAAATTGTAAATGCTATCTATAAAAATAATGCAGATAAATTTTTGAATGTACTGTTTGTAAAAACTAAAAAGGTAAAATAAAATATGTTAAACAGTTAAGCATTTTAATACAGTAACCAACATTCAGATTGCAAAATGAAAAGAAAGAACCGATAATCAACAGAAATATTAAAGTTGCATCATTTTGTAAGAGTTATTTCCATTATGTTAAAATTATATAATGGGGATAATTTTGAAACTATGCAGTTCATCTTGTATGTCCAGTTGTTGTTATATATGTAACTGTAACTGTATGGTAGATGAGCAATGTAGAATAAAAGATGTTTGTGTACATCTTGTAATCCTCACTGAGCAGGTACCCAACACATATAAAATACAACACATGGCACCCAACACATATAAAATACAACACATGGAGCAGCTGGTCCTTGATTAAAAAAGAAAATCTTTTTTGAAGAACCATGCAGCCTCCATAAAGATGTTCTAAACAAAAACATCATGGGAAGTTGTTTACTGTGAAATCAGCTGGTAAGTGAGTTGTTTATTTTTATTGGAAGTGGCTAAAAATATGTATATATAAACTATTTAAAGTCCTAAATTAAATATGGATGGATTAAAGCCACCAAGTAATCTAAGTTTCCAAGGAAATTTAAGCGAAAATTGGAAGAAATGGAAACAAAAATTCCAAATTTATATGTTAGCGTCTGGTGGAACTAAATCACCTGAAATTAAAGTAGCTATTTTATTGCATATAATTGGTGAAGAAGCACTTGAAAAATTTAATACTTTTAATTTAAGTGAAGAAGATAAGAAGGATGTTGACAAAGTAATTGAAGCTTTCGCAAAGGAAAGTGTTGATAGACATATATTTTTCTGTGAACACAACATGTAGGTGAATCCTTTGACGAATTTAAAGAAATTAAGTAGCAACTGTGGATTTGCAGAATTAAAAGATAGTTTAATAAGGGATAGAATAGTAAGTGGAATTCTAAATAAAAATCTCAAAGATAGATTATTAAGGGAAGATCAGTTAACATTGGAGAAATGTATTAAAATGTGTAAAGCTTCTGAATTAGCAGAACTTCAGCTGAAAACTTTAACTGAAGAAAATAAAATAGAAGTTATCAAACGTAATAAATTTCGACCTTCAGAGGAAAAAAGTCAGCCTTGTAAGAAAGACTATCATGTAAAACAAAAGCAACAAAGTACTAAATCTTCTTCAAACTATCAAGGAAATAAGTACAATAATCCAAAACCATGTAGAAAATGTGGAACTTTTCATAAGTTATACAGCTGTCCTGCTTATAATAAGATTTGCTTGTACTGTAAAAAGAAAAATCACTTTTCTAAAATGTGCACTTATAAAAATGTTAATGTTGTACAGAATAATTTAGAGCATGAGTTACATAATAATGGTAATGAATATATTTTAGGGTCAGTAGAAGATATAAATCCATTTTCTAAAAATAAAACCGAATGGTTTGAAAAACTAAAAGTAAACATATCTAAATATTTATTTGTTAAGTTGGATACTGGAGCTCAGTGTAATGTGCTACCATTGCCTAAATTTAAACAATTAAATTTAAGAGAGAAATGTTTGACTAAATCAAAAGTCACTTTAAATAATTACAATGGTACTACAATTGATGTAGTTGGAAAATGTAAATTATTATGTGAAACATCGAAAGATGACAAGGATGAAATAGAATTTCAAGTTGTAGCATGTGATAAAACTGTTCCAGCTATTTTAGGTTTACCTACATTGCAAAAATTAAACCTAATACAAAGGATTTGTACAGTAAATCCTGATTCTAATGAAAAGTTACCAGAACTTTTAAAAGGATATCAAGATTTGTTTAAAGGAACTGGGAATTTAACTGGATATACATATCATATTAAATTAAAACCAGGAGCTGTTGGTAAAATAGAACCCTGTAGGAAAATTCCACTTAGCTTATTAAATCCATTAAAAAAGGAATTAGCAAGAATGGAAAAAGATGGTATTATAAAGAAAGTTAACCAACCAACAGAATTCGTGAATTCATTAGTGGTAGTAAGGAAAAAGGATGGAAATTTAAGAGTGTGTTTAGATCCTCAGCACCTTAACCAAAATATACTGAGAGAACATTATCACATACCAACCTTTGAAGAAATTTCATCTCAAATGACAAATGCAAAGGTCTTTAGTATTTTAGATGCAAACAAAGCATTTTGGCAAATTAAACTGTCAGATTCAAGTTGTGAATTTACTACATTTAACACTCCGTTTGGTAGATATTGTTTTTTAAGGTTGCCATATGGACTGAGTTCATCACCAGAAGTTTTCCACAGAAGTTTTTCTGAAATTTTTAGTGATTTAGAAGGAGTTCAAATATATATAGATGACTTATTAGTTTGGGGTAAAGATAAAAAAGAACATGATTCAAGATTAAAGAAGTTGTTGGACAGAGCCAGAGAAAAGAATGTTAAATTTAATTTAAATAAATGTAAATTTGGGCTGAATGAAGTGAAATATATGGGACATATATTTTCTAAAGATGGTTTAAAACCAGATGAAGACAAAATTAAGGCTATTCTAGATATAAAACCACCAAAAAATGTGAAAGAATTAGAAACTTTCCTAGGAATGATTACATATGTTTCTAGATTTATACCTAATGTATCAGAATTGACATCATGTTTAAGAGATTTGTTGAAAAAACAAGTTATCTGGAACTGGAATGCAACACATGAAAAAGCATTTAGAAGACTAAAAGATGTCTTGGTAAATAAACCAGTTTTACAGTATTATGATATAAACATGCCAGTAGTTTTATCTGTAGATGCATCTCAAGAAGGACTAGGAGCAGTCTTACTGCAGAATAATTTACCAGTGGCATATGCATCTAAGGCATTAACAGATACACAGAAGAATTATGCTCAAATTGAAAAGGAAACTTGAGCTATTGTATTTGCGTGCGAGAAATTTCACCAGTATATATTTGGAAAAAATATTACTGTGGAAAGTGATCATAAACCACTGGAATCAGTTTTCAAAAAGCCATTAAATAAATGTCCTGTAAGACTACAAAGAATGCGTATAAGATTACAGCCATATCAGTTTGAGATAAAATATAAACCAGGAAAAGAATTTTTTATAGCGAATGCATTATCAAGATCATTCACTGATAAAGGATCTGATTTCTTTGAAGGAGAAATAGAAGCTCATGTTGGATTAGTTGTAGAATGTATACCAATGTCTAATGGTAAAATGAAAATTTTTCAACTGGAAACAGAAAAAGATGAAGAACTACAAGTTTTAAAAAAATTAATTAAAACTGGATGGCCAGATGAAAAACGTATGGTTCCAGAACTGGCAAAACCATATTTTAAATTCAGAAAAGAACTATCAGAAGCAAATGGATTAATATTTAAAAATTCCTGTGTTGTTGTACCAAGAAGTTTACGAAAAGATATGTTAAGCAGAATTCATTATGGTCATTTAGGAGTAGTAAAATGCAAGATCAAAGCAAGAGAAATATTATATTGGCCAGGAATGTCCAAAGAAATTGAAGATTTGGTACTGAATTGTCAAACATGTTTAAGTTTACAAAAAGCTAATACTAAAGAACCAATGATATCTAAAGAAATACCTAATGGTCCATGGGAAGTATTGGGAACAGACCTCTTTTACTTTCAAGGAAGGGATTATCTAATAGTTATAGATTATTTTAGCAAATATGTTGAAATTGGACATTTGGAAGATTTGTCAAGTGTAGCAGTGATAAAGCAATTGAAATCAATTTTTGCAAGACATGGTATTCCAAAAATAGTGTATTCGGATATTGGTCCACAATATAATTGCAGGAAATATAAAGATTTTGCAAGAAGATGGAATTTTGAAACCAGAACTTTAAATCCAAAATACCCACAGTCTAATGGAATGGTTGAAAGACATATTCAAACTGTCAAGTGAATGTTAGAAAAAGCTTTAGTTGACAACAAGGATCCATATTTAGTTTTACTGGAATATCGTAACTCTCCTATTTCAGATGAAATTAAGTCACCTTCAGAATTGATGTTTGGAAGAAAAGTAAATGGATTGATGCCTATAAAAGAGAATTTTGTCCAAGCTAAATGATATGAAGACCATAAGCAACATTTACTGAAGAGACAAACCTTACAAAAAAGTTATTATGATAGGAATGCAAGACCATTAAAACCACTGAAAACAGGAGATCATGTTTACATAAAAGAGAAAAGGAAAAAACTAAATGAAAGAGGGAAAATTATAGAAGAAGCAGAAAGACCACGTTCATATAGGATTATAAGAACAGATGGAAGAATTGTAGAAAGGAACAGAAGAGACCTTCTTAAAGGAACTAATCAGGAAGAGTTTTCAATACAAAACAACTATGAGAATGAAGTTATAGATGAACCCGAGATACATGAAAATAGTAGGAGCACTACAAATTTAGATGTGCCTGTAAGTCCTTCAAAATCTAACAGAAGTGTTGTGTCACCAAATAGTGAAAGAGGTATAGTATCATCAAATTTTTCAAATGGACATAACTACGTCACTCGATCTGGTAGGACTGTTAAGAAACCTTATTATTTAAAAGAATATGTTTAATTTTACTACTATTATTATTTTTTATAAAAAAGGGGAGATGTTATATATGTAACTGTAACTGTATAGTAGATGAGCAATGTAGAATAAAAGATGTTTTGTGTACATCTTGTAATCATCACTGAGCACGTACCCAACACATATAAAATACAACACAGTTGTACATGCCAGTTCTTGGAACTGTAAAGACAAAAGAATATTCATATGACTTATTGTGTCCTTCGACCATCTAAGCACAAATTCAGATTTAAAGTAAGCCTGTTTATTAATCCTTCGGCAGCTGCAAGATTTAGCAGTTCTTTCTTCCTAAGCATGTGGCAAATTTGTAATGCAAGCTGCATTTGTTAGATTTAAAATGAAAGTAGTTTTTATTTTATATGTGCTTCAATTTAATATTACTTACTTTCCTTTAATTTTTTATTTAATGTCATTTGGCCACTAATTATTGTTAGTTTAGTTTCTTAGAAGTGGCAACAAAACAATTTATAGAATTAGGAATGTATGTTTCTGTAGTTAAGTTAGGCTTATTTTAAAGAAGAATAACATGTTATATACATGAGTGATGTTTTACTTGAGTTAATATAGGCTTATTTTAAAGAAGAATAACATGTTATGTACATGAGTGATGTTTTACTTAAGTTAATAAATGAATCAGGGTTCGTACGGTCCTTTCAAATTTCGAAATTTTCAATTTCACCGCTCCACTCGGACCACATCTGCTTACAATCAGTTGGAATGTCGTCGTCAAATTCTAAACCCAACTGCCAAAGGTTTTGCATTATCAATTTTGCACATAATACAAATCGCAGGGTTCGTTCGGTCCTTAAGAGTCCTTAGATTTTTTGGAATCGGTTTTTGGTCCTTAAAAGTCCTTAATTTTGTCTAAAATCTGTAGAAGGTCCTTAATTTGAATCATCTGAAATTTCTGTTTGTTTTTACGACTGCCATTTTGAGTGTGAATTAGCATTTTGGAGGAATACTTTTGGCGATTCACTGACATATATGGTTTTCTTTTGAATGGGTTCATGGTTTATAATTTGTTTCTATTTCTAATAGAAATGATGGGATACTCGAATTTCTAAGCAAGAAGTGAAACATAAGCATTTTAAAATTATTTTTTTCTAATAAAGAGCTCTTAAACAACTTCTCATTTTGAGGATGTGAATTATTTTATTAAACAGTCCTAAATTTCACAACGTATCAACATTTTGGGGATTTTAAGATTAGTTTCTATAGAAAAATTTTAGATCCGAGATCTGAGAATTTTTCCACGATTTTTTTTAAAACATCGTAACATTGATAAATTTCATTAAAATAATGGTAATATATTGAAATTATATTTAAAAAATAAGATTAATGAAGAAATAAATGGGCCTAAATAGATTGTAATATCAATGAACATTTTTAATGACAGAGACTAACTTAAACATAGTTGCGTACAGCAGAGAAAAAGGGTGAAGAAGTAAGAAGGGTATACATATACATACATACGTAATAAACAGTTACGTGAAGCTCTCTTAAGCTAAACGTGGTATTATAATTTATGATACAACAATCCCCCTTTCCACGTTTGGCAGCTGAAAAAAAAATAAACATTAATCATTTACAGTTATTCCAATTAATTTACAGCACTTAGAATGTTTCGAAGCAGTTAATGTTTTTGTCAGTACATCAGCAGGCATATTCTCTGTTGGCACATATTTAACGTCTATTTCATTTCTTTCATAAATTTCATGAATGAAATGATGTCTAATATCTATGTGTTTAGTGCACGAGTGATAAACAGCATTTTTCATAAGCTTCTGTGCACCTTGATTATCACAATATATAATGGTTGGATGATCAGCAGTAAAATTTAATTCTTTAAGAAAACGACGTAAATAAACTGCTTCTTTGGCATTTTCTGAAAGACTGATGTACTCTGCTTCAGTACTTGATAATGCAACAGTTTGTTGCTTTCGTGATTCCCATGTTATTGGATTTCCAGCAAAGGTGAATAGGTAACCTGTATACTGATTTTCTAGTATTAACATCAGACGCCCAGCCGGCATCGGTATATCCAATAAGTGCTTTTCCAGTCTTTCAAAATTTTAAACGATAATTTTTAGTTCCTTTTAAGTATCGAAGAACGCGCATTGCAGCCAACCAGTGTAATTTTCCAGGATTGTTATTAAATTGGCTCAGGTGACTGACGGCATATGTAATATCCGGCCTAGTAAACACAGAAAGATACGTAAGCGAAACAGTTAGATGTCGATAAGGTGCATTGTTCATTTCTTCCTTTTCAGTTTCAGAAGGACACATTTTTTACTTAATTTTACACTAGGATTTAAAGGAGTTGCTACTGGTTTTGCATCTTGCATATTAAACCTTCGTAGAATATTATCAACATAGTTCTGCTGAGATAAACTAATAGAATTATTATTTGCATCTTGATTAAATTCTATTCCAAGACAATAATAAAGTTTGCCTAAATCTTTAACATGAAATTCTTTAGAAAGATAACTTTAAAGTTCAGCATATAAATCACAGCTATTTGTTGCTATTATTAAGTCATCCACATATAAAATTAGAATTAACTCACCTTGAGATGTTTTCATCCTGTATACACACTTATCTGATTGTAATCCAAAGTTTTTGAGTGTTTGGTCTAAATTTTCACACCACTGTCGTCCACTTTGTTTCAAACCATAAAGAGACTTTTTCAAAGCATAAACATATTCAGGATTATTTTGGTCTTCAAAATTTTTAGCTTGTTCCATGAAAATTTCTTCTTTTAAATCTCCGTTAACATAAGCCATAACAAAATCTACTTGATATAACATAAGGTCTTGTTCAGCACTGTATGCAATCACAGTTCTTATAGAACTTGCTCTGGCTACTGGAGCAAAGGTTTCATTAAAATCAATTCCAGGTTCCTGTGCAAATCCTCTAGCAACCAATCGAGCTTTTCTCTTTTGAACTGTTCCATCTGCATTATATTTCGTTCTAAGAACCCAGCGACATCCTATTACCTTTTTGTTCTGTGGTCGCTTTACTAATTTCCATGCACCATTTTTAACAAGTGCTTCATACTCACTTTGCATAGCCTTATGCCATTCTTCAGCATAACTTCCATTTAATGCTTCTTCTAATGTCGGATTTGTATCTTCTTCAGCAATTTGTGCTTCTTCCTTTTCTATGTTTATATTGTGGTACTCCTTTTTTGGTCTTCCTGGCTTCTCAGTCTTGACTTTCTTTGGACGACCTGGCCCCCTTTTAATCTGCATTTCAGGTAATGCTTCGGAATCAGAATCTTCATTATCAGATGATTCAGCAGATGCTTCTGCCATATTTGAGGGGTTTTTTGTTATTTCATCAGCCGATATTTGCTTTACATTCAGAGGTTCTTCCTTCTTTTTATCAGGAATATTTTCGAGAAATAAAACTTCAAAATCTTTATCATAATTAGTACAGTTTTCAAATTCATCAATGAATCTAACATCTCGGCTTATAACGATTTTTCTGGAATTTTTATTCCACAGCCTGTATGCTTTCGATTCATTTGAGTATCCTACAAATATATGTTCTTCTGATCGAGGATCGAATTTCCCTTTAGACCTTTTATTAAGTTTAGTTTAGTTTACGAGTATGCTGCAACCCTCCTGGCCGACAGTAATCGGCCTCATGGTTAACGCAGCACACCCGACGCAGAAAAACAACAAAATAATAATAATAATAAAATAAATAAATAAATAAAAGATTAAAATATTTAAAGTCCTATTCCTATGATAGTCTTATATTTTCATTCACAATCCTCATAATTTCTGTTGCATAGCTATTCAAGAATTTTCTTTTTTCAATTACATTTTGTTCATTTATTTTTCCAAATCTCGTCCTCACACTCTCGGTCAGTTTACATTCTTCCATAAAATGAGCTGCATTTCCGTACTTCCCACAAGCCAAGCATTGATCATTGCCCTGGAGATTAAATCGTTTTAAATAGGCCGGAAATCTACCATGATTCGTGATAACTTGAATAGTATCTATATTATTAAATAGATCCATTTTTCTTTTTATGGTAAAAATCCTCAAGTAACCCTTATTTTTATTTGAACCATTCCATTCACGAGCCCATTTTTCAATTATACTTGCTTTCATTTTTCTCAAGGTAATTCTTCTGGAATCATTAATAGCCTCATAAATATCACCCTCTCCCAGGGCAGCCTCTTTAGCTAGCATATCCGCCCTTTCATTCCCGATAACACCAATATGTGCCTTAACCCAATGAAAATATATAGCATTTTTCTCTCTTATTTTGTTATAAATGTTTTTATATCCAAAAGAAGTCTATTGCTTGGTTCCGGATTTGCCAAGCCTTGTAGGGCCGAGAGAGCATCAGAATAAATATGTACGGAATCAGAATGAATATGTATCAGAA
The DNA here is from genome assembly GCF_044657685.1 of Stegodyphus dumicola. Lineage (NCBI taxonomy): Eukaryota > Metazoa > Arthropoda > Arachnida > Araneae > Eresidae > Stegodyphus > Stegodyphus dumicola. Next base: position 289,050,013 of record NC_140769.1, on the reverse strand, counting down.
TAAAATATATTTTTTATTAAGTACAAAACATTTCTGTCCGAATACTTTGAAGTGAGATACAGTTGGCTTGATGCCAAAAAATAACTCACCATGACGAATAGCCTGCAATAGTATAGATCCATTTGGTTCTATTATTCTAGCATGTCGTTCTGTAAAAATCACTGAACGATTATTTGCAGTAGCTTTAGATGTTGACAGCAAATTACATTTTGATTCCGGAACACATAACACATTTTTGAGCTTAAGTTTAATTGTCTTATTTCCGTTAGGTACTGTTATAAGGACAGTTCCAATTCTTGTAATTTTTGCTGTTTTGTCAACTGCTAACTTTATGGTTGAATTCGTTTGAGGGTGAAATTCTGAAAATAACCTTCTGTCATTGCACATGTGAGATGTACAGCCACTATCTAAGCACCCTGAGGAGGTCCTCTGATAAGCATTGTTTACAGCTAAACTAATCTGCTCCTTCATAATTAGAAGCCATCATAGAACCTTGATTTCCCTTATTTGATTGCACATATTTTCTTTCTGCATTCAGATGCCTTGTGCCCAATTTTCGAGCAGTAATTACACTTCAAGTTTCGAAAATTTCTTTCAGCAGGAAAATTTTTGTTTGAATTTACCTTCCATTTTTCATTTTTCTTCTGTTCTTGATTTCGTCTTTTATAATCAGTATAGTATGCATTCTGTGAATCTTGAGACATTTTCCCTTTTCTTGCTTTCCATTCTTCTAACATTTTGATTTTCAAAGATTAGGGACTAGGTAACTGATCTCTTGATTCGATGGCGCATCTAAAATTTTCAAAATTTTCTGGAATACTATAGAGCAGAATAATCGATAATAAATCATCAGCTATGTCAATTTCCATTTGTTTAAGCTTATCAACTTATTCGAAGAAATAATTCAAATGTTCAGACATCGTTTCGCTTTCCACCATTTTTCTAAATAAAAGCTGTTTTAATAATGTAGCCTTCTTCGCAGGTCCTTTCGATTCATATACGGATTTGAGTTTATTCCACACAGCATTTGATGTCACACAATGCTTTATATGACACAGTTCACTAAGATTAATAGCAAGAATTATATCTGCGCAAGCTTTTTGATCAGCTTGGAGCCATTTCTTTTCTTCCTCGGTTCCTTCAGCAGGTTCTAGCTCTTTACTGATTACATAATCCCAATGGTCGTTTTTAATCAATACTGCTTCTATTTGTAATTTCCAACTGTCAAAATTATCTTTTCTGAGCTTTTCTATAGTAGTCAAATGCGACATAATGTTGTAATACAGTCTCTCACAGCCCCCCCCCAAAAAAAACAAGATTGAGCGCTATAAAAATAGGCTTAACTGAACGCTGATCAGTTCGTACCGTTGATTAGACGTAACAGTTCTTGCATTGAATTAGGCTTAAGAGTTCAATGCTCAAAAACTTCAAAATGTTCATTTTAAAATAAGTATTGTGCTAATTAGGCACAGTTGAGACGTTCCTGGGCCCAGAACCATTGAAGAAATTAATGGGCCTAAATAGATTGTAATATCAATGAACATTTTTAATGACAGAGATTAACTTAAACATAGTTGCTTACAGCAGAGAAAAAGGGCGAAGAAGTAAGTAAGAAGGGTATACATATACATACATACGTAATAAACAGTTACGTCATCATCACCGCGTGGATAAACGCGAACGGCGCATGCGTCAGGAGAAGCTCTCTTAAGCTAAACGTCTTATTATAATTTATGATACAACAATTAAAATAAAACATTATTATTTTTTGCTGTTATATTATAAAGTTTTATTTTGGCAACTTATTATACAATATTTTGAATCTGAAAAATAAATAAGGTATAATACTATAAAGCACAATTTATGAAACAGCTCTTAGCAAAAGAAAATTATCTATGTAATTAATTAAAAATGTCTTTTTAATTTTTTCATAGTAAGAGCTTTTTCCATGTAATTGTCCCGGAGTATATAGAATTCTTAGAATATGCATCAGTTTTTCTCTATAAAATTAATTTTACACTTCCCCCCCTTTTTTTTCCAAACTGCTTCTGGCCTTTTGCTGTTACAAAATTGGTAGGGAAATTTTTTTTAAAGGATTGCAGCTTGGCAAGATTTATAGAGCCACGATTCTAGAAGATTCGAGAAATATGTGACAAAATGAAAAATGTCTCCATGGTATCAACACATAATGGATTTATTTTACAGAAAGTTTGCAATGAATTTCTTACTTTTTGGAGAACGTCAGGAAGAACAATGAAAATATAATATTTGAATGTTTTACTTCTGATACTAGAATCTTAACATGTTTATCTTTCCTTTATTTTCTCTACTATTCACTAGACACAAGCATGGAATATATCAAAAACGCTTCTAATCTTATCACATGTGCAGGCATTATAGATAGGGATGTTTTTATTAATAAATAGGTTGAAAACTTTCAATTTAAAAGATTAATCTAGTATGTCTTAATTCATCATACACAGAGCTGGTACACCTTTTTTTCCCACCTGATGCAATCTCTGTGGATCCGAAATTCTGCTGCCTAGTCCCCTTCTAAGTTCTGCTTCCAGTGTCTGCTCTAAATTCTAAAAGTTTTGCCATTTCTAGATTTTGTTGTTCGGTGTGTCACTAAATTCTAAAAATTCTGGCACATCAGCTCTGTAACCGGCCTTTACCATATATATTTCATATTTCTTTTGAATGTTCATATTACTAAAGAAATAAAATTAGCCACCATTTGTATAAATTCTAAATGCATTTAGTGTTTTTTAGAATAACGGAAATCCTTAATTAAATCCAAAAATTCTAAAATGAAAAGGAAACTTCTTGAAGAAAGAAACTGAATATATAAAAAAAAAAATATTCTTCAAAGATATGTGCAGTTATTATTATGTAAATTACCCAATAGTTTATGATTTGAGCCTTTATTATAATTTCCCACTTCTATTTCCTCATATGATAGACCTAGTATGTGACAAAATGAGACATAAAAAAAATCAAGATAAGGCTAACTGTTAGTAAAACGTAAATGCCACTTATTTTTCAAATATGACCACCTATTATAAGTGTAAAATATTTAATACTACTTGATAAATTGCTTGAAGTTTTATTTTATTCTCAAACTTATTAATAATTATGTTAATTCACGTTACGTAATAATTACTTAGTGAGTTACTGAATCAAATTAAATTGTATAATCTTTGACCACTAGTCCACATTTTTGGTTTGAATTAGACTCTTCTTCTTTAATTTCATCACCATTAGCTGTTATTGATTTTGTTAGCATCAGAAAATGGCTTCATGTTCAAAGTTCTTTTTAAATAAGAAGCTTATTTAAACTTTTGTATGATATTGTAAATACTTTCAGACATAGCGATAATATGCTTCACATCTGTCGGAGGTTTCGAACTATTTAACTTTTACCAGATCAAGTAAACCCTCATAGGTACACTGCTCAAAAAAAAAAAAAAAAAAAAAAAAAAGGGGGGGGGGACAATATTTCCCGTTCTACTGGGCCGATTGACAAAATTCAAACTGCGTTTTTCATGTCTCGAAAGCGCGACTTAGGATATATATTAGATTTATATATAGCTCTATTCTAACATAGGTATTTTGACACAAAATCGGACTTTTTCTGAAATAACATACCAATTTTTTTACATATTTCGATTCTACGACTCAAATTATGCCAGAGTACCAAGTTTTGTAAAAATCGTACGAGTAGTTTTTAAAATATTAGCACTCAAAATTTTAGCTCCTCAATGTTAATTGAATTTGGCAATTATGTATTAATATCTCTTTTTTTATTAAATTTTTTTTATTTTTCCTTTCACATTTCAAAACTTAGGTTCATTCCAAATAAAATTTACCCATTTTTTGTGTTCTATTTTTAAAATTTCTTTGAATTATAACCTATAAAATTTTTACCATCATCTTAAAGTAGGTGTATTTTTAAGCATATCTGCAAAAAATTAGACTTTTTTATTCAAAATTTTCTAAGATATACACGAATTTACATATTTTCACGTTTTGAAATTTGGCATCTTTTTTTTGAGCGATAATAACGCCAAATGTGGTTTATGGATTATTGTTACACTGTATTGCCACAGCTATTTTTAACCTTAAATTTCAAGTAAAATTTTACGGAGAATTAATAATACGATATTGTTTCTCTTAAAGATGCGTAATAAATATTTATTAATACTATATGAAAAGTTTTTTTTTAAATTATAGATGATATTATTCAAATTTTTAACTATTTTTTTAATTTCTCTCTTTCTTCCTTTTTTTAAAAAAAATAAGAGTAAATTTTTGTAAGAGTAAATTTTCACCTTCGGCGTTTTATCGTCTGCTACTTTACTTTAACTTATTCGAATTGTCTAAAACTGAGAATTTTCATTTGATGTTTATTTGAATTTTATGATAATATTTTATGACATTAACTGCATAATTTATTTCTAAACAAACTGTTGCTTATGAAGTGGCTGAAAGAGCGGCTGATACTATCATCCATATTTTTAAATCACAGTGTATTTTTATAGAAATATAAGATTTAGAATAATCATTTTATAAAAGTCAAATTATGATATAAACATACAACCCTCTAGAGACTGAATTAATGGAAGTTCAATGGTTATGTAGAAATGATCTGCAGCTACTTAATGGCTGGATAAGTCAGCAGGTTCTGTGGACAATCCTTAAAATTCTAATTTAGAATGTAATTGTCAAGAACTGAATCCTGATCATCAGTAGTATAATAAGTAATTATTACGGTTATTAATAAATCCTTCTTATAAAGTAACTGCAAATATTTCAAAAACCTTTCTCTCTGAATGCAAATATTTTTAATTTTATATTAATCAAGATTGCACACGATATTATTTATTTACACTTCAGTTTTTACCATCAACTCTAGTAGAAGTTACAAATCAATTATATTTAATTAAGGATTGAATTGGATTGGATGGCTTATTTAATTATGGCAAAGCACACGAGGGCTATCTGCCTAAGGGAGGGATGCTTTCGTGGAGGACTTTCTAAGGGAAACTGGCTGGTATGCACGTTACACATGGGGAAATCCACGAAAACGCCCATGCAGCCAGCCCGTTAGCGGGATTCGAACCTCAGACCGAACTACCAGTGTTCAGCGTCTTTACCACTCGGCCGCTGGTGGGCTATTTAATTAAGGAATGACCATCTAAGTTTAGAAACAGCGTACCGTAACAGCAATTCAATTATTGGTGCCGTATCTTTCATGTTACTCTCGATTGGCAAGCTACATGATTTTTAATGAGTATTCGAGTTTTGCTAGTAACTTCACTTGGAAATCGCGCCTTAAACTAAGTTAGTTGGTTATTTGAACATAGAAACAACATGGGAGCTATTTGATTAAGATGCTTTCATAGAGAACCTTTGTAAGGAGAACATAGAAAACTATGGAAACCAACCATGCAGCCTGGGTTAGACGTCGCAACAAACAATGAGTATTTAACAATTTTCAAATGCTAGGCAACTGATGAGGCTCCAAGTGAATCTCCAATTTAATATTTTATTTGTAAATATTTAAAAAATATTGTTGTATTCTTAGACGCAAAAAGCAGAATTTCAGTTTTGTTAATTCGTTAGTTAACTACCAAGCCGTAGTGCAAATGAATATTCAATTTCTTTTGCAATAATTGTATTCACTTAATATTCTTGGAATATGAGCTAAAGAAGGTATGTTCTCGCAAGATTAAAGAAGTGTTTAAATCCAGTGATATTAGGTTTGTCTTACAAGCTCAGGATCAAAACGATTCTGCAATTGCCATGTAGTTGACTTGTAAATGGCTCTGAATTAAGCAGATGACTTTTAATCTTACGTTATTCAGTCAGAAAACGTATTCCAAATGTTTTGCATTGCATGACAATGCATCTTTTCATTATTCAATAACCAGTCGGAGAACCGCTTGTGTTCTGAAAATAAGTATGTGTACTCAATCGTCCTGCATGTTCTTCAAATTTGTCTTCTTGTGATTTTTTTTTTTTTCTTTCCAAAAACTAAAGTTGCCTCTCAAAGGAAATTTTTTTGACATTGAAGAGACAAAAGGAGTACGACATCTAATTTTAGAGGCATGTCAAAAACAGATCTCTACAAGCCTTCTCTTCCATTACATGTTGTGCAGTCAGACAAAAAGTTGCATCAGCGCAAATTCTATAATCTATTTTTATTACAATCTGATTACATTATTAACATACAGTGAACATATACTAAATCTTTTACTTCAGCTTCAGTAATTCGGAATTTTTGACGGAATTGTTGTCGGAACTGGGACTTAGAAGATAAGTCAAATTCCCTTAGAAAGTCCTCCACGAAGGCATCCCTCCCCTTAGGCAGATAGCTTTAGTGTGCTTTTCCCTAATTAAATAAACCAAAACCTCTTGATGAAACTAGTCTTTCTTTTCATCTCATACCTTCAAAGTGTTTAGCCTCTAAAGACTGATAAAGGCTCTGACCAAATTTTGATGAAATGGATTGAATTGGATTATTATGTTACGTCAAAGCAGGGCTATCTGCCTAAAAAGAAGGATGCCTTTGTGAAGAACTTTCTAAGGGAAACCAGTTGGCATACACGATACACATGAGAAAATCCGCGAAAACGCCCATGCAACCAGCCCGTTTACCGGGATTCGAACCCCGGAGTGAACTACCAGTGTTCAGAGACTTTACCGCTCGGCCGTTTATGGGCCTTTATGAAATGGAAGGCGATAACTTTATTTAAATCGATTGTCAGAAATATCAAGATATTTCGAAAAGTTGGATGCTTTTTAATATACTTGCGGAATGCCTAAAGAAAAAGAGCAAGAATAAAGTATAATGCCTGAGGAAAAAGAGAAGAAAAAATAAATGTTTGGGTAAAATTTAGTATTTGTATTTTTTTTTTTTTTTAGTTTAAAACTTTTTAATCTTACGATATTTGATTCTTACGAGTTCAAAAATAAAATATTTGACTAAAATATGAATAACATTTAAGAAACCAAATGTAGGATAAAATTGTGTAAAGCAATGGGCACAATGATAAAACTGTTTAAAGCAGTGTATGCAAGTCATCCGAAGTTAAAATGTCGGTTATACATCTCTCCTATTTATATATATCTTTTCTGAACGGAACATTCAAAGGCGTGTTAACTGTGCTTTACTGTATTTTCTCTTTTAATAAATGCAGTTTTCAAACGCATCGTAGTCTGGGTTCCAAAGTATTCCTCCTAAAGAAACGCAATTCAAATAAATAAAATCAAATTCTGGAAAATTAATATTAATAAATATATTTAAAATGCTCAGTTTGAAGGAATAAATAGAAAATTTTAATCTGAAGAGACGATGCAACACAAACAATTAAAATAAAAGTATAAAAATTTAAAAATTACCTAAAATAATAACTATGATAAAAAATATATATGAAGAAAACTATTTGAAAAAAAAAATAAACGCTGCACCTTTATTTACGTAGTTCGAGTAGGTAAATAGAAATTTTTAAACAGTTATTCGAAAAAACCATGCAACTTAAACAATTAAAATGAAATCTGAAAAAGAAAAAATTACTTAAAATAATAACAGTTATAATTAAAAATATAATATAAAGAATATTATTTAAAAAAAAAGGAACGATGGTGACTTTTTTTCCTCTCACGGGAAAGGAAACTAGGTTGCCATATATTAAGAAGTTCGCCAAGTGAACTATTCTTGGCGCAAACTGAAAAAAAAATGCCAACATAAATTTGTGAATTTCTCCGTAAATTTCGCTACAAATTTTACAAAATTTCATATTTAGGCGTAATTTGAGTTGTAGAATCGAAATATGTAAAAAAATTGGTATGTTATTTCAGAAAAAGGTCCTATTTTGTGTCAAAATACCTATGTTAGAATAGTGCTATATATAAATCTAATATATATCCTAAGTCGCGCTTTCGAGACATGAAGAACGCAATTTGAATTTTGTCAATCGGCCCAGTAGAACGGGAGATATAGGACTGTCCCATTTTTTTTTTTTGAGCAGTGTACATTGTGGAGAGGTTGGCAAGTTAGGACATAAAGCACGCAGAAACTAGCGAGAGCATTGGTTTGCATAGTGAGACAAATCTTTAATTGTTAGAAAAGATGCTTAAAGAGAATAAAATCGATATCCAAAATGGATAATCGGTAGCCAAAATGTTTGGGAAGGTTTCAAATTAAAATGACTGATAAATACTTTTTGAGTGTTGTTGTTTTAAGACAAATGTTACGTAGCTTTTAAAGTTTAATTATCCTAAATTCAAATTACATGTATTTTAAACTGTGAAATGCTATTAGATTTTGATTTTAATAGTTTTTTTTTAACAAATATTGTTAAAAAATAAAATTTAATAGTGGCCATGTAAATCCATAATGACTAAGGTTATCAAACTACCTAATTTAATTATTTATAACTAACTGCTTACCCTTAAAAATTATCCTTACATATTAAAGTGAGTTATTGCCTTTCATTAATACTCACTGTGGTTACAAGATAAAATGTAAAAATTCAAGTAAAACATATTCTATGCATCTACTGAGACTTAAAATAATACAAAATATCTTATCACCTCTGCTGCCTTAATGGCTTATTGAAAGTATATTAACTGGGTTACGAAACCTGGAACTCTACATGAAGCTATGACACTAACTGCATCAAACAGAGCCTGACTAACTTTCAACACTTGCCAACCTTGCGTACCTCAGGCCTTTCAAGTTTGTTCTAATCAGCAGGTTAATCTCTAGACAAGCAGCAGCGGTGATAGTCTTATGTTATGAATCATGCTGATTATGATCTTACTTCTCATTTTAACATATGCAGTTTGACACAACATCTACCTGCTTATTTACTAAACCTCTAGACTGAACAAGTATGTGACAAAATGAGACATAAAAAAAATCAAGATAAAGCTAACCGTTAGTAAAACGTAAATGCCACTTATCTTTCAAATATGACCAACTATTATAAGTGTAAAATATTTAATGCTACTTGATAAATTGCATAAAGTTAATTTTATTCTCAAACTTATTAATAATTATGTTAATTCATGTTTGGTAATAATGCATACTACTTAGTGATCTATTTCATTTTTAGGATGGTATTGCAAAAGTGAAATTTAGGCATGGATAATTTTTTTAATTGAATTTATTCAGTTCCCATTTGCTCATAAGTCCTTAATTTTTTTCATTAATGGTCCTTAAAAGTACTTAATTTCTGTGTGCAGAAATGTGTACAAATCCTGATGACTACTTTAGAATATTTTTAGTAGTCTCTTAAGAGTCTGTGATACGATGGTAGCGTAATATATATATATATATTTTTATGCGTAAGCATTTGTTTGTGCCCACTGTGGTGCATTGTGGCACGTAACTATTAGAATGTGAGCTGAGCTCATCTGATGACTATCAAAACGTTAGCACATCAACCTCTCAAGTATGCATGTATCCCCGCAAGCACTTCTCCATAAATTTTTGATAGTGTTGTGTACTTGCTTTGGGGATTTCATCATTTTAGCTCTGCAACAGATCACACCCTGCAGTTCTCATTGTCTTCAGTGAAATCTTAGACTTTTCTTTCTGCAGCTATAGAGCCTAATGTGGCTTAAGGCATCGTGTGTCTCTCATTTTAGGACTTCAGTGCCAAGATTGTGTGCAGTGCCATGTTTGATCAATTCTTTGATTCTTTTTCACCGAAATCGTACAGATTACACATCACATACAGATTGAGTTGTAAATAAGTAACTTTTTTCTCACTTCTATAAAAATAATTTTTTAAGCATTCTTTTAGTGTTGTTGCATTGTACAGGTCCATGGATTTGGAGTGCTTGATGACAACACTTGATGAAGAATCAAAACACAATTTATTTAGCCAGTATTACTCAGGACACTTACAAAATCACATTTATAGTCGCCAAAAAACTATGACAAACACGCTGACACAATCAACAACACAGCCTTCAGGCTATAACGGTGAAGACGGCTTCAAGGCAAAGCACTAAAGTGCAGCTGCCAACTTGGTCGACACACTTGATGATGCACTCTCGACGAACTATGATATACTATACTGCTGCTCTATGTACAAGCAGGGTTTATATAGCTTTTTGGCTTTGAGAACATTCTGGGCCAAACCGATAAGAATTCATTCTAAAATGTTCTCTATCCGTCTATGGCACAGCCCCAATTTTGTCACCAAATGGGCGATTTCTTGCCAAATCATACAATCCTGCTTTCCCTTGCCACCTCTAGCATACCTAAACCCACATTACGGGTTAGCTATCTTATCACAGTTGGACATTTTGTAACTGTATTATATGTGCATTTTGGGTGAAATGGTTTGGTATTATCTTTGATATTGTAATTTAAATTATGTAAGTGTATAGTAGAAAAGTTCCGTCTATGATACTGCAGAAAGGCATTGGCATTCTCTGCATTCCCTGCATCATAACTGGCAACCTTTATTGAAATTTGGCCATATGAATCTTTTCATGAATAATTTTCTTGTGCTTCTAATTCCTGTATGAGATAGGGTAGGAATAGAAGAAAATATCTGCGAAAGTTTGAGGAGATGTATGGGCAGTTACTGTTGTTGGAGACATCTTAGTAAATCAATTTGTCGGTGCCTGAAATGGGAATCTGAACCATTCTCAGCCTCGTGTTGTTTCTTAAAATTGTTAACTTTCATCATCTTAAAATTCTGCAATAGTTGCATAATCAATTGGAGATGTTATTAATTCTAGGAAAAACATCTGCAACAACACTTTCTTCTTCACTGACAAAGTGAACATTTATTTCAAATTGAGCAATATAACTCAACTGTTGTGCTTATCTGGGAGAGGCTTTGTCTAAATTTTGTTTAAAAGCGAAGGCAATAGGTTTGTGGTCTGTATAAGTGTTGAAATTGGCAAATTATAAAATTGGCTGTGGGTATGAGTGCTTCTGCTTCTGGGCTTATAGCAAATATTGCCAACCCATTTCTTGCCTCAGCTCTTTCTAGAAGAAAGATTTTCTTCATTGAACTCTTTACATTTTACATAATATACAGCATACAACATAATCATAATACAAACAAACTGCATGTAAATATCTAAGATAATTAGACTTATAGGAACAGAAGTAAAAATAATTTATTACTTAATTCATAAACTTTGCATAAAAACTGAAAAAAAAAATTAATGAAGAAATAACACAATATAACATTTCATAAAAATTCGTTTCGACCGCTTGGAAAAAATGAATGGTTTTTCCCTCTTTGTAAACATGTCTCCTAAATAAATGATCTTACTGTAATCACATCCTTCAAAATTAAATTGATTGCTTAATTTCCTCCTTAATTTTCATACTATAACATTAGTAATAAGGAGGAAAAAAGTCTGCAAGTAAACATAACTCCTCTTTCTCTATCTCTATATATAGGCGTGTATTTTCATGTGCAACTAAGCAAAACAAATGTGACTTTTTCTTCTTTAAAAAAATTATGTTAAAATGTAGGATGAGAAATTAAGTTCATTTTTAAGACTTATGAAATATACATGATCAAAATAAATTAGAAAATTAAGTTCAAATAAATTTTAAGCTAAATTACATGTTTAAGTTGCAATACTTCAGTTGTAATAATTAATACTAACAAAACCATACATCATATTCCCATTTTGCAAAGTATAAAAATTCTTCTGCAAAACTGCAAGAATTACCAACACTTTGATTTATTTGATAACTTTTAAATTCACTCCTTTGTTTGCATTTAGAATTTGTAACTGTAATTTTCCACAGAAATTTGTTTTTGTGGAAATTTTAAAAAATTTCACTGGCATAATTTCATTCACTTCTGCATATATTAATAGATGCAGAAGGTGTTTGTACCTTACATAATTTTAAACCTTATGTAATTAATAACAAAATCAAAACATAGATCAGAACCTGCATAAAATTTAATTAATAATTACTACTAGTGTCACACGAAATGCTATGAAATTAATCAATAAAATAAGAATGAGATATAATATATAGAATTAATATTCCACATGTGTGAAGTTAAGAAGCTTTACATTAAATACTTCTTTTTAAATTAAGAATTTTTAAAAACGACCCCTAGAGCATGGGACCTTACGTAATTAGAACATGCAAATCCACTTTGCTAGTCTTTCATAACATTGCTTTTCTCTTATTAACAAGAAATATTGCATTCAGTTATTTAATTTAAGATTTCCCAAAATAATGCTACTGAACAGCATGAATACTTAAATTTGAAATTAATTCGGTTAACTTTAAATAATATTAAAAGAAATAAATCTTCATGTATACATCTAAAAATGAGACCTTTTAAATTTTCTTTTATTTGAATGATATCTGAATTCTGCATTAATTTGGACTAGTAAATAATTGGGCAATTAAATGCCAAGCTATAAGAGAACTAATGTAGTTTACAAATGCACTGAATTTCATTTCGTGCATTAACTTTCAAAGAAAGTAAAATTTTTTGCATATTTGCATCATTTGGATTGATAGAATATGGCAAAGCATGCAAAGACTATCAGCCTAAAGAGAAGTATATATTCATGGACGGCTTTGTAAGGAAAAGTAGCTTACATTTCCATTTATTCATGTGTGTGTGTGTATATATATATTTACATTGTTAATAGTAAAATCAATGCTTCATTAAAAATTTATTATTATTTTACTTTTAATGCTAACATACAGATACAGAATTGTTTGAAATTCCAATAAACAATCATAATTTATTTTTAGGAAAACTTATTTTATGATTTATATATTATATTACATGAATAAGAGAAACATTTGTCACGAAATGTATTAAACTTGTATTAGCAGATTCACGCTATCCTAGTAACAAGACCATACTTCAAAACTGTATTAAAACTGGGCAAAATAAAATCAACATAAATTCTACATTAAATGTTTAAAAACTTATAAGTATGCAATGGTAGTTGTATATACAATTTATATTAAATTTTATCATTTATAAAAAATTATGAAATGATACTTTTGTAAATAATGTATAAAATTTTAGTTTTCGTTTATAACTAGAACGAATTTTTAGAAAAATATTTTAGGTCATTTCCATCTTTCCCCTGCTGATAATGGTCTATTAAAATATATGGAATAATTAAATTGCATCTAGTTAGTAAAATAAACGTTAGTAAATTTTCGTAAGAAATTAATACCACTGAAAAAAAATATTATTACACTAAAGAATAAACACTATTCTCGACCGCATTGTTCAAGTTTTTGTAAATTTACTTCATAACACACTCCTACATAAACATATTAGACTGAATTATAAAGGAAGTATAAATTTATCAGGTAATTCTAAAAAAAGAATAAACCAAACCTAGTAAGCAAAAAATATACTATACATAAAGTTCAGAATTCTGAGTTTTTACATAAACTTTTCTCGCAAGGCCTGCCGGGAAAAAGATGTCAAACGTTCTTTGGTCAGATGATTGCAAACGAACGCAAACATGATTAATTTTGTTTTCAGCAACAGCATTACCATTTCAATTAAATACCACAACAGTGATTAAATTTTTTAATAATTAGTTATAAATAATAATACGGTCCATTTAAGGCATAATTTATCGGATGCACAACGACAAAATATTACTATTAGATCTGCATTTGGAATAAAGATTTTGCACTCTTTCAACTCATTAGACATTACGAACACTGATATTAATTAATCACAAAGCTTAAACGTTAAAATACTTACTCACTACATATAACAGTGCAAAGTGCATGAAAATAATCTGCATAAAATGAACAAAAAATATTTCAAACAGTAATTGTAAACATTTTCTTACTTACCTGCACTATACAACCAAAATGCATTCAGCCATGTTTTTTTCTGCGATTAGCTTTCAAGCACTTTCCTCCTGATTGGCTTATTTCCAGTCAGTCACGTGATTCTTCCACGCAGCTTCTGAAACATTATCTGTAATGTTACAGGCAAATCGGCTGTACCCGCCATAGTTTGCTTTCAAACTGTCACCATTGTGTGAAATTCTTGTGTAACTATTTGATTTCTGTAACTTAACATTCTCGAGGTCATGTATTTTACATTCTCGAGGTCATGTATTTTTTCCGATAACAAAAATTCATTCATGCATGCTAAAATTGTTAGTCTCACTTCGGAATCTTTGACACTAGTTGGAGCCTTTTCTGTAGATGTAGCCAAGGTTATTTTGTTATATATATTGCCAGAAGAAAAGACCAATTTCATCAGCATTGCAAATTTGTTCTGGAGATAACGTTTCACTGTGAGTGAATTCAATGAATTCATCTACAAATAGTTCAGCAGTTTCTTTATCAGCAGAAGCTTTTTCACCTGAAATTTTTAATTGCCTTATACCATAGCGGTTTTTGAATTTGGTTATTCAACTTGTGAATATGTGCATTCAGTTTTTAAGTTTATTTTTTCATGAAATATTTTGGCTTCGAGCCATCAGCATTGGACCCATCAATGGCAAGCCTTTTTTCTATGCTGTCTGACCCATTTAGTTATCACTTTGTCATGATTGTCACTTTTAGTATAACAAATAATTTTTCTATTACTGAATATTTTTTCATTGGGAGTGGGTTGTCAGAACCCAGAAAAAATTCAAAAAATTCCTTTTTCTGTTTTCTTATGTCATATAGAGTTGACTTTCCAATGCCATACTCCTCTCGTAATTAATCCATACCATTATGCATTTTTTGTGGTAATTCCACTTTTTGGACGTTGAAATGGGCTTTTGCTTTGTAAATCCTGTTGCAGCTCGAGAATTAGAATCTCATTTCAACATAATCGAAAGTTCAAATTCAATTTTCATAAAATTAAACGTGTGTATAACTGTAATAACAGAGGCCTGCAAAAAATAATAAGCTAGATCAAATCAGAAAGTTAATCAACAGCATAATCTGCTATATTAATTGAAATTCCTTGAAATTAGTAAAGTGTAATTCTAGCCTAGCTCAATGTGTCTGCTATACATTACTGGCTATATATCATGAGATTGGCGATGAAAGGCAAATTGTTCTGCTAAATTTTTGTCGTGCTTCTATCGTGCACTGAGTCAGTTAAGCCTGAATTGTATTTAGTTGAGTTATTAGCTTATTTCTTGCACATGCTTAAGGCTTATCCGAGTCCTGAATAAGTAAATTTCCACATATACTTATTCGTTATTTATTATACATACTTATGTCTGTTTCTTGCACATGCCTAAGGCTTATCTGAATCCTGAATATGTAAGTTCCTACATATACTTAAGGCTTATCGAGGTCTGGTGCCAGATATCTTACTGCATGATTCAGTCTCTGCAGGTCCTAATCTTCCCGGTGCTGCCTGGTGTGGCCATACGCGCTCTGGCGCCTTTTCTGGATTTATGTGATTAACAAATCAATTATTCTTGATTGAAATAACACTAAATGTAATCTTTTGGCCTATGAATATCATTAACAATCTATTTTTGCATATTGAAAGATATTTTTTTAAAACTTTTTCCTTGTGAACATTTTTTAGCTCATTTAACTCAAATCTGTCTAGATCATCGTGCAACAGCACCACAGGTCCAGGGTTCCATCCCCAGGCTGGGCAAGGTCGACTGAGCCTTTCTTCGCTTGATTTCCATCTCTTGGGTCGATAAAATGAGTACCAAGTTCGCTTGGGAACTGGGGTTCTTGCGACAAGCTGACCACTTGTTCAGGGCATATGCACCCCGGGGCCCACGGTCAAGAAAGCAGATTTCAGGGTGCTAACAGGCATTGGCCCATTGGGGCTGTTACGCCACTGAGGTAACTTAAACCTGTAATCATCGCCAAGCGTAATGCCAACAGAAAAGTTGCCATACTCTTTTGTTATTTAGTTACTAATAGAAACAAAATTTAGGCTTTGCTTCATGATTCATTACTCAATTTTCATGTGTTGCATAAACAGGCTGGTGAGGAAACCAAAATATAACAAATAATAATTCACAAGGTTGGTTGGTGCCAGGGATATAAAATGTTAGTAGGTGTAAAAATCAATGATGTTCTTATGTAGTAGAATGTATCAGTTTGAGATGTGGCCCTAGCAGATATGCAGCTACAGAGTGAAATTACTGATCACATAAATTTAAGCTAAAGTGATAAGTGCCAAAATGAAATTAAGAATTGGAAATCTACGTATGTTTTGTTATTTGTGGGGGGAAATCAAGTGCATATACGTAAACCATACACATACACACAGGCAGTCCGGAAATTCTGGACGTCCAGATGTTGGACTTTGTACTGTAATTTTCTGTGAATGTAACATGAGAAGGTGTTCCACTGGTAAAATGGAAAAACGGGGGTTTAACATTGAGTAAATGGCTATCTTGCTAAATTGGCAAGAAATCACCAAGCTGGAAATCTTTTGTTTAAACGAAATTTTGCAGCCAAATTTGGCAACATTTTGATCCGGTCTCTGTATTACCATGCTAAATATTATAATTCAGTAACTATCATTGATCATTATATTAGTTTTAACCATATCTGGGCCTCATATGCTTTCCTGTCATTTTGAGAAGCAGAAAGTACTAGAAATAAATAGCTTAGTGGCTGGGTAAAAACTACATAAGAACTTAGAGAGTATCAGCTCTCAGTTGTTATCATGAGTTGGATCATCTGACTCAAGAACTGAAAGGTAAACTTAGCTGGATGCTTAACCTGCATTAACCTCCAGACTGTGTCCAGGATCAATGGAAAATTAAATGACAACACTTGAAACACCACCTCCCATCATATGACACCATAACAGGACATTGTATTTGACTCCTTCATCCTCTGGCATAAACATTTGTGAGGCTATTTGATGTTCAAATTTTGTGCTTGAAATTTGCATCCAGTTGTCTTTTGAAATTAGATGCTGCTTTACAGGAGACTTGATATTCCATCAAATGCTTCTGCTCTATACAATGTATGTGCTGTATACAGTACAGTACAGTACAGTGTGTCAATAAGCGTAATAAAAACTCCTGTTAATAACGATGTTTTCCTATATCAGAGTTGTTCTTTCCAGACGGTCTTTACATTATATTATATTTATATCATTCACAAGAATACACAGTATTTATTATTAGTGCACATGAAGCAGTAAAACACAGCAAAACTATTTATGTGAGGCTAAGTTTTGAGAAGCTTCAAGCAGATTTCAAAAAAGGATAAAAAATATTTCAAAAGATCTAGATATGTGTGTCTCTGAAGAACAGCGAAGCATTATTTTGCTGGATTCATCAAGGGGCCTGTGGGAAGTACATGTGGAATATAGGTTGGAAACTGCTGCTTTAGAGGTTAGAATTTGGTATCAAAATTATATTTCTGTGTATCAGAATTTTACAAAAGTATGGTGTATATTTCTAACATAGGAAATGGTTATTATCTGCCTTTTCACAATATGGGGCTTCTTTGTTTCTCTAACTCAAATCTGTCCCCCCCTCAAAAATATGTATCATGTTTGTTATTGGTTTTTAAGGCACAGGAATATTAATAATATGTTCTTTAGGTAGTCTAAAAAATATAACTTTCATTTTCTCTTTTCCATTGTGAAATTGACAAATGTTATTGATAATTAATTCTTTGTTTGATAATGATTGACAAATGATAAGGTAAGCAGCAGATGTAATTCCTTTAAAGAAAAAAAAAAGGGGGGGGGAATCTTAACATGTTCAAAGAGTGTTTGCTTTTGTTTCTGGAATTTTGATTTTTATATTGTGTCAATTGCTTTCTAAAATCATGACTGCTAAATTTATATTTTTCTATAGGAAAATAAGTTATTCATTTATTTATTTATTTATACTCTGAATCAGTATGTATGTTTTTTTTAATTTCAGATAGTATATTAATTCTTTTCTTTTGTAGGGCACATTGGAGGGAGTTCGACAGAGGAGGTTTGTATAACTATAATAAAACTATTTTAAGACCTTATCTATTTGATTTTCTGTGGAAGCTGTCATCTAAGAGCAGTGGTCTCAAACATACATTGAATTTGCACCTAATGCAAAATATGAAAGCAGCTTATTCTAAATCATTCTAATTATGTTCAGCCCACCAGCTGCCGAGCAGTAAAGGCACTGAACGTTGGTAGTTCAGTCAGAGATCGGAATCCCACATACTGCATGGGCATTTTCCTGGCTTTCCCCAGGTGTAACATGCATGTGAGCCACTTTTCCTTGGAAAGTCCTCCACAAAGGAATCCCTCCCCTTAGCACTCAAGGCTTGGCCATTATCACATAAACCAACCAAGCCATCTAATTATTTTGAATTGATCAATAACTTACTTAAGCTAAAAATAAATAGTTTACAAAATATTTCCAAGTTGACAAAAGTTGAGTACAAATAATGAGAACTTATTCTCTTTCATTTACTTATTGAGTTTCCTGGTACTATTCCATTTTGAGGACTGTAAAAAATAGCCAAACTATTGTTGATGCCTGTGCTGCCAAAAATAATTGTGGCCACCCTAATGCAAGAAAGGAAGTATAATAGGAAATAACTACCTAAAGATTGTTTTAATTTATACAAAAGGTTAATTTCATATAACACTTTATTATTATAATTTATATAAAAAAAGGCTTAACATAACTGAATGGAAGCAAGGGAGTAAATAACTATTTCAGCTCATTATTATAATTTATATAAAAAAAGGCTAAACATAACTGAATGGATTTCTCTACCAAGTTATCGCTAAAGCTTAATTTCATCCCATTGGTCGTTCAAACATAATTTTCTGTAATTAATGATGCCCCTTTTCTTTGAAAAAATTCTATTGCAGACTTTTCGTCATGGGCAATTCCCAAATTATTAAATCCATAGAATATCAAAAAAGGATTTAAAAATTAAACCAGAAATATAGAACTGTCTACACAGTTTGAAATCAGCGTGTACGCTGGATTTGGTGCGCTGTTAAATGGGCATGTTTGCTAGATTGTTGTGCTTTTTTGTGCATACATATTCACTGCAATATTTTACGGTCCTCAAAACAGAATATTACCAGTTTCTCTTTGATGTATACAATAAAAACCCATGTATTTGTTCAGCAGTAAGTGAATTTCTTTATTTCTCACTACTCATTTGAGCTGCACCATCTGATAACCATCAGTTAGTCTCATTCTTGTCTTATTAATTACCAACTGCACAGAAAAAATTTTCACATCTAAATGTATGCTCAAACAAAGTGATTATTCTTGTAGCAAAAATTCACAACTTAGAATATTTTTTTTATAAGTATAAATAATATTTATTCAGATCTGTACCTTGAAATGTTTAAAAAAAGGGTTGGAGATGACTTTAAAGTACCCCTTGTATTATCGAGAAGTTGTTGTTTGGTTTATCGCCAAGTTGTTGTATTATTTATGGTAACTAGAATAGTAGAATTTTATGGAAACCCTATTAGGAGGTAATCGTTTGCATTATTCCGGGAAATTTTGAACCATGGGATGTTTTGCAAAGGCTTTTGTGGTGTGTGTTGCTTATGAAGTACATTGCTTGTTTCATTGTTTAGGCAGTATAATGGCTGAATGTAGTAGGATTAATTTGAAGTTTCTGTACGATTTAGAATGAAAGTGGAAAAGTGCATTAATTGGGTGAATTAATTGTGTAAATGTAGGTTTACTTAGTAGCCATAGTCCGAAACTATATAGTATATTTTTGACTCTTATTTTTGTGAATTTCTGTGGCAACGCCGATTTACGGATTGTAGATCAGATAGTTTTAGGAAGTTTTTGGATGCTGTTAAGGAATTTTGTGTGCCACAGACTGAAGATGAATGAATTTCTAAATAATGTAAGGGGATTTTTGCTTTGTGTAGTGCTAATATACATAACAGGTTTTTCATTTTTATGTTATTTTGTTTGGTTTAAAATGTAGTTTATTGAGATTATGCACTCTTTGTTTTCCTCTACTGTAGAATTGGGTGCTCCTTTGACTTTTTAAGTGAAAATATATCGATGTGTACATGGACAAACTCAAGGGAGTGCATAAAGCATAGTTTGTGCAATTCTCTGATCTTTTTTTAAGTGAGAATAGGTCGATGTGTACATGGATAAAGGGAGTGCACAATGCCATTTTTGTGCAATTTGGGAATTTTTTTTAAAGTGGAAATTGGTCGATGCGTACATGGATATACCGAGTTTGTGCAATTCTTTGGCTTCGTAGCAGCAGCCAAAATAACAAGTCAAAGAATTTCATGAACTCGGTATCCGTGTATCACAAAAAATCGCCAAGTTTCGCCAAGGGGTACCCTAAAATGTACTTTTCCCAAAAAAAGTTATATGAATTCAATATCTTTATATGAGTTATATTAAGCAAATTAGTTCCATTTGTGATTGGGCAATACTCATATTCGTTTTGAATTATAAAAAAAAAAAAATGATGTAAAACTCCAAATCGTTAAAATCTGGAACTTTCTCTTCAAAGTTCTGTCATAAGAATGCCAATTTAGTTGGTGGATATATATTCATAAGATACGTGAAATTGCTTTCGGGGTCACTTGAACCTTGCAGGCCACTAGTTTGAGATGACTGCCTTAGAAAAGTTCTTTTTTTGTTAATATACTTCATTTTCAGAAATCATCAAAATGAGATGTTTTATTGTATTTAATATACGACACTTTGACTATTTCTATCACATTTTAAGTTCTGCACAGGCCACATTATATATTCTATTGTTATGAATTAAGGAACTAAAGAATATTGCTATGAATTAACGATATAAAAGCAGTAGATCCAATTCGTAAGAATATTATTCGTTAATTTTTTAACATAATTGATCTAAATAAAAATACATTTAATTCATGAATTTTTATTTAAATCAATCGCATTTAAACAAATATTTTTATACAATTATATATATATATATATATATTCACTTTTTAAATGTACAGAAAATACATAATATTTCTCATGTCAGTTTAAATGGATATTCATCTAATTTCCTATGAAATGTTTTGCTCTTCCACCTGAGCTATGTCTGTTGACAGTCCTAGCTGATAAACCGTGGTAAATTTAGAATGATCCCTTTTGAGCAATTGTTAAATTTGAACTGTTTCAATTTTCCTCCCTTTTTTCTTTCTTGTTCATAATTTCATTATTTAATAAAACTGGCATCAGTATAAAGAAAATGCACCGTTATGTACACTGCTCAGCTGATAAGAGGACAAGCTATTTGAATAAAGAGATAGCTGCTGATAAATATGCTGCATGCTGTTAAATATGTTTATGAAAGTGAGAACTAAATAAAAATGTAAGAAAGGAATAAAATTGTAGGAAACATATCTATTACAGAAAACTCATTTTTACCCATATCTTTCAGATAAAAAAGAGGTATGCATTAAGGAATTCTGTAAGATTTAATTTAATAAAGATTGTAGACACGTTGAATCAGCGAGACACTAGGTTTCACGTCTGTGAGAAATTGAATCGATTACTTGATATATGAGGTTATGGGAGATTTTTCTCTTTCCCTACTGAAAGTAGCTGAAGTTAAAAGTTTTATCAACAATGTATCCCGTCTATATTCTACTAGATTCTGATGCTCTGTTATTTCATCCTCATGTGTTCAGTTCCCGAAGTTGGCAATTTTGATGTACAGAAAGAGTGGAAGCGCCAATGGCAGCACTGCAAGGCATTACCAAGATTTTAAAAATTTCTTCTGTGTACAATTTAAACCATAAGAGGAATCCAGTCTGAATGATTTAGAAGTTCATACATCCATATCTGCTGAAACAAACATGCAGCTTCAACCAAATGAGTTCTTTTTAGATTGTGTTGCATTAAATTGCACATTCTCTCCATATCAGAAGTCGTGGATTAGCCGTCTCTGGGCAAAATCTGGATTTCTAATGGAAGAATACTTGTCTGTGCATTTGTGCAGTCTCGAAATTTTTAAGTCCAGTACCTTAAATCCTAACCTCCACATGGAAAGATGTAAATTCTTTGTGTAAGCTTCTTGTAATAGCCATTGGACACTTTATTTGTAGCTGTGAGGCATTTTGTCACCTGTTCAGAGGGGTTATTATTTGCAGATAAGGGTCATTCTTTTGAACTGTTAACTTGTGAATGACTGTGACCAATATGTCTATAAATGCTTCCTGTCTCTTGGAATCATATTTGGGAGTGTTACTTAGCTCACTTCAATGTTGGCTAGTAGGATATATTGATAACTGGCATTTCATCTTGCTATGGTTCATCATATGATATTTTAATGCAGAATCCTGCAAAAATCTGCTGTTACTATAAAAAATGGCTGAAGTAAGCAGGTTTGAAAGAATCACTCATTTTATGAGATAATTTGCATTTTAATCGGCTTTTTACGCCAGTTTTTCCATTATCCAAAGTAATGAATTTTATTTCAAACCTGTTCAGTAAACAATGCTTTAGTGAACTGGTTTGGAAAAAAAATATATTTTGAAAGATTCTCTTATGTTGTTCAGCATCTGTATTATATAAGTTTCCAGTTTTTTGTTTCCCGTTTGCATTTTCTAATGCTGTACAGAAGCCCTGGTGTGAGAAAAACACTTTTTAGGATTTCTTTTTGGTAATCAAACACAAATCACAGTGGTTTGGTAATCGATCACAGATTACCAAATCATTGGTAATCAATCACAGTGGTGTAAACTATTATAAAGCAAAGAATATATGTGTTAGAGATTATATGAAGTACAATAAAATGCTTTCTAATTTACTAAAATTTTTATTTAAATGTAAAAATAATTTATATAGCACTCTAATTCTGATATTATCCTTTTCAGGCTGTCGGCCTCCAAATTCTGCTGGACCACGTGGCCGGAATAAGGAGCATTCTGGAGAGCTCCGCCACGTCAGGTAAATAAGAGTAAAAATGTTTTTTGGCATATGCTGAAATTGAATCTTTTAATATTCAGAGTTCGTACGGTGCTTAAGAGTCCTTAAAAGTCCTTGATTTTGGCCAAAATTAGCAGAAGGTCCTTAATTTGAATGATCTGAAATTTCTGTCAGTTTTTACGACTGCCATTTTGAGTGTGAATTAGCATTTTGGAGGAATATTTTTGGTGATTCACTGACATATAATATGGTTATCTTTTGAATGGGTTCATGAGACATAATTTGTTTCTAATATAAATGATGGGATATTCGAGTTTAAGCAAGAAGTAAAACATAAGCATTTCGAAAGTTATTTTTTCTAATGAAGAGCTTTTAAAATTTTTGCTTTTGGGGATGTGAATTCTTTTATTAAACGGTTCTAAATTTGGTGACTTTTCAACATTTTCGCTATTTTAAGATCGGTTTATATAGAAACTTTTTAATTCCGAGACCCGAGAATTTTTTGACGATTTTTTTTTAAAACATTGTAACATTTATAAATTTCAGTAAAATAATGGTAATATATTGAAATTATATTTAAAAAATAACATTGAAATGAAACATTTTTATTTTTCGCTGTCACATTATGAAGTTTTATTTTGGCAACTTATTATACAATATTTTTGAATCTGAAAAATAAACAAGGTATAATGCCATAAAGCACAATTTACGAAACAGCTCTTAGCAAAAGCAAAATTAGCTGTATAATTAATTAAAAATATCTTCTTTTTAATTTTTTCGTAGTAAGAGTTTTTCCCATGTAATTATCTCAGAATATTCAAAATTCTCAAAATGTGCATCAGTTTCCTCCATAAAATTAATTTTACATTTCTTCCCTCTTTTTTTTTTTCCAAAAGATTTCTGGCTTTTTGCTGTTACAGAAATGGTAGCAATAATTTTTCTTTAGGATTTTAGGCATTGCAGCTTGGAAAGTTTAGAAGGATTTGAAGGCAAGATTTATACATCCACGATTCTAGAAGACTCGAGAAATATGTGACAAAATGAAAAATGTCTCCGTGGTATCAACATGTTATGGGTATATTTTACAGAAAGTTTGCAATGAATTTCTTACTGAGAACGTCTGGAAGAACAATGAAAACATAATATTTGAATGTTTTACTTCCCATACTAGAACCTTAACCCCTTCGAGCCGGATAGCGCTTATCGCGGCAGTGTCTTACGCGAGCGTCTGTCCAGGGCCGGGGGCTTTTTTGCTACTAAGCCTAAATTCTTGAAATTTCCGAAGTATCAACGCATTGTTTAATAATGCTCTATAGAGTATTTAAACGGCTTATGCTTTATAGATATTTTTGTACTATATACTTTAATTACCTTATTTCTTGTTTAAATGCATATTTTACACGTTTTATTTTCATTACCCACCATTTTATGACTTTTAACATTATACATCTGATATATAAATATATTACTTAAAATTCTCTTTTCGTATGAAAAATTAGAAAACAGGGATCTACACACAGTCCTACGTTACATTCCTTGCACTTGTAATAACTTATTTGCCATTTTGGAGGATTTTTCCGGGAATGTGAACAAACGAAGTGTCGTCGTCTCATTTTCTTATCAGTCTCTTCTGAACAAAGTTTTGGAAAATGTCTTTCAGTTAATCTTTCAGAATCAATATCAGAATTTCAGAATCAATATCTGAAATATTTTGCATCATTTCTGCTATTTCATGCTCTGTTAAACATTTTCGACGCTTCAACATTGCAACAGTAAAAACAGAAAGAATTCATGTCTAACAAGATCTAATTATTTTCTAAAAACTGAACTGCAAACCAAAATACCCAACGCTTTAGCACAAATAAAACTTCTCTACTTAAATAAACAACTACCATGTGCGAATAAAGTTGAAATTTGTTCTAATCAGCAGGTCTCTTTTTAGTTAGACAGCAGCGGTGACAACATCCAGTCTTTTGTTATGAATGATGCTGATTATGATCTTACATCTCATTTTAACCTATGCTGTTTGACATAAAATCTACCTGCTATTTACTAAGCTTCTAGGCTGACCAAGTATGTGACAAAATGAGACATAAAAAAAATCAACATAAAGCTAACTGTTAGTAAATCGTAAATGTCACTTATGTTCTTTCAAATATGTGCAACTATTATGAGTTTAAAATATTTAATGCTACTTGATAAATTGCATAAAGTTTATTTTATTCTCAAACTTTATAATTAAGTTAATTAATTCATGTTTATTAATAATACATAGGAATCTATTTTATTTTTACAATGGCATTACAGAAAGGAAATTTAGACATAGATAATATTTTTAATTGAATTTATTCATTTCCCTTTTGCTCATAGGTCCTTAATTTTTTCATTAATGGTAACTTTTAGTCCTTAATTTCTGTGTGCAGAAATGTGTTCGAACCCTGATATAGGATATTTACTGTCATTTTCTTCTTCTTTTTTAACTAGGTGGTTAGAGTACTATTTCCTAGTAGTTGGCTTTAATTAATCTTATAATGGTAATAAAAGTTTCAATAAAATCGTGATGCTTCAGATGCAGTGAAGCCTAAGAACTGGTAGAATTTTGCATAATTTCCTTCTGTGGAAGTATTTGTCCTAGAGACAAGCAAGTTATTGTATCATTTATGAAATAAAAACTGAGTGACAAGAAAATATCTGAAGTATTTAATAGCGGCTAATATCGTCGAAACCTCTCTGTCCTATGAATCATATTTCTGTTCAGTATCACTGAATTTTCTGGAAAAGAATACTAGTGGTTCACGGGACTCAAGTGCCTATGTGTTGTCCTCAGGCATCACACATAAGAAAAAAATTCTTTTTTGGGGTCTGGATGTACTAAATTTGTAACTTGTTTCATATGCTGTTTCCATTGTCTTATGACCAATCTAACAGTATCTTGTCATTTTTCTGAGTGTACCTTTCAAAGGTAGCTGAAATTCAGCAGCATGATTTAAAAATTTCCTATAGAAATAAAGAATTCCCCAAAAAATGTCTGAATACATAAATAGTTTTCTGTTTTCGGGAAATCTTTGATAACTTTAAAAGGAATGATCCAATTTTTGTCAATTATGTGATTGTCATAGACTGTTAGATGGAGAAATCGGGACATGATGTCTGCGTTGGACAAATGGACGGGGTGCTAAAATCCCATAGCCTTTTTTACTTTCCAAACATTCTATTTCATTTATTATTGATGTTTTGAGAATGCTCAAAGAATCATTTATGTCTGTATGTCTTGCTGACTATGAATTATGAAAGTAATGGCCTTTATGTATGGTGTGCAGTATCTCCACTATTTCCTAGTAGTTGACTTGACCACTTGCTGTTTTACATGGGAAGTTCAAAATATCCATACCGCACTTGGTATTTTACACGGGAAATTCAAAATATCCAGACCGATCATGTCCATGTTTTTTTCTATACCTTATTCACAGAGATCAACTACTTTTCAAGATGGCGCTCCCCACTTCTAGGTTTGGTTTTTTTAAAACAGGCCTTTGAAGTGCATGATTATGAAATAGAACATTGTGTGTGCCATCTTTCATCCCCTAGTGTGAAAGTAGTAAAACAGACAGCAAAACTATATTTATGTGAGGTTAAGCTTTGAGATGCTTCAATCTGATTTCCAGAATTCTGATAGATACATTGTTGATCTGATGCCAACCTGGCAAATAATTATTTATTATACTTTTCCTTATCAAAGCGAGAAATTTCTGGTATGTGTTGTTCCGAAGAACAGCTGAGCATTATTTTCCTGGATTGATTAGGAGCCTCTGGGAGGTACATATAGAACATAGATTAGGAACTACGGGTTTAGAGATTAGAATTTGCTATCAAAAGTATGTTTCTGTGTATTAGAATTTTACGTAATGTAAGGTATATATTTCTAATGTAGAAAATGGCTATTATCTGCTATTATTATTTCCAAAATATGAGACTTGATTCTCTATCCCCCACCCCCAAGAAAATGTAAAATGTTTGGAATTGGTTTTTTAAGTCACAGTAATATTAACCCTCTGAGGTTTTTGCTAAAAAAGCACAAATTTCTCAAAACTTCTGCGAGTACAAATGATTTTTTTTTTTATTTTAATGTAAAAACTCTTCTGGTATTTCATACCTGTATTTCTATACTCTTGATGTATCGCCCTATATGCAAGTATATATAAGTTTTTTCAGATATCACGAAAAATATTTGCCGCTTAGAGGGTTAATAATATATTTTTGAGTTAGTCTAAAAAAAAGTAACTTTTATTTTTTCCTTTTAGCTGCTCATTGTGAAATGAACAAATCATTTTGATAACTAATTCTTTAAAGCATTAGTTGTCATTCCTTTAAACAAAAACCCTAAAAATGTTCAAAATATGTTCACTATTGTTTCTGCACTTTGGAATTTTACATGTCGCAAATTGCTCTTGCCATTCATATTTAAAACGATGGCTGTTATATTTGACTACAAATATTATCTGTAGGAAAAAGAGCTTTTTTTAAAATTTGAAATCAGTATATATTTTTCTTTAAATTTCAGATAATATCTTGATTCATTTTTTTTTCCCTTTAACAGGGGAGGCCTCGGGGACTGTCGTGCTGCAGGTATGTATAATCATAATAAAACTTTTTTAACACATTATCCATTTGATTTACTGTAGATGCCATGTAAAAGCAGTGGTCTCAAACATAAATTGATTGCACAATTTGAAAGCATTTTTCTTATTCCAAATAATTCTAGTATATTTCAATGCCTAACTTACTTAAACTGAAAATAAAGGATTTAAGAATTATTTCCAAGTATTTCTGGCTACAGATTTGAGGCATCAGTTAGTCTCATTTTTTCTTATTAATTTTCAACTGTGTAGGAAAAATGTTTACTCATAAATGTACACTCAAACAAAGTGATTTTTCTTTTTACAAAAATTCACAGCAGAGGATGTTTTATTTTTTGTTAAGTATGAATAAAATTTAGTCATGTCTGTAGCTTGAAATGTTTGAAAAATTTATACGAACTAAATATATTTATATGAATTTTATTAAATAAATTAGTTCTGTGTGTGAATTTTTTAGGAAATTCTCATACCTATTTTTAAGAAGTAAAATAATTTAAAAGTGGACTGTGAATCATTAAAATCTTGAAAAAATCTTGTCATAATAATGTTAATTAAATTACTCGGAATATATTAGCAAAGCATGCGAAATTGCTTCAGGGAGTCACGTGTAGCCTACAGGCCACCAGTTTTAGATAGAAAAGTTCTCTTTTTTTGTTAGTATACTTCATTTTTAAAGATGATCAAAGTTAAATTATTTTATCGTATTTAATATTCAACATTTTCGACTTCTATTTCTATCATACTTAAAGTTCTGGACAGGCCACATTGTTTATTAAATTGTTATGACTTAATTAACTTAATTATTTGATTGTGTGTCACTAAATTGTATTGAGTGCCATAGTCTCTCCAGATCCAAAGTCATGGATTAGCTGTCTCTGGGCCAAATCTGCATTTCTTTGAGAAGAAAGCTTGGTTGTGCATTTGTCCAGTCAAAGCTTGGATCCATTGGAAGCTTTCTTTGCAGCTGTGTGTCATTTTATCACCTTTTCAAAGAGGCCTTTAGTAGCAGATAAGGGTCATTCTTTGAAGTGAACTTGTGAATAACATCAACCAGTATGTCCATAAACTTTTCCTATCTCTTGGAACCATATTTGGTGGTTACTTCTTAGCTCCCTTAGCTCACTGGAATGTTGAATGTTAAGATTTATTGTTCACTGGCTTTCCATCTTGCTGTGGCTCATCATACGATGCTTTAATGCTTTAATGTGAAATCCTTTCCACTCAGGATTCTGATTTGAAGTAGGTGCAGAAATCTCCTGTTAAGACAAATGGTACAATTTACAGGTTTAAAAGAAACATTCGTTGTGGGATATTTTCATATCACATTAAAAAAGTGTCTCCATTGTTAATTTGCAGTTTAAACAGCTTTCTATGCCTGTCCTTCCACAATCCAGAGTAATGAAATTTATTTGAAAGCAGTTCAAAAAACAATGCTATAATGAACTGGATTGAGATAAGATATATTTTGAAAGACTCTCTTCTGTTGGCCAACATCTCTACTATGCAAGTTTCTCGTTTCGTGGCCCGTAAGTTGTACGTGCATTGTCTAATGCTGTACAGAAGCCCTGGTGTAAGCAAAACTCTTTTTAGGATTTCTTTTGGTAAGCAAACACAAGTACAACTGCAGATTTCTTGTAACATTACAGTGGTGGAAACTTAGAAAGCAAAGAATATATGTGTTAGGGCTTATATGAAATTAATGCTTTGAAATTTACTGAAGTTTTCATTTAAATGCAAAAATTACTTATATAGCACTTTAATTCTGATTTTATTCTTTTCAGTCCCAAAGAGTGCACCTGCAGCTGGACATGCTGGAAGAGTGGGAGGACCAACTAGAGTCCCTCATCCAAATAGGTAATTCACAGTAAAATGTTTTTTAGCATATGCTGGAATTGTATCTTTTATGTGTATTTAGTACAGTACAAAGTCCAAATTCCGGACGTCCATTATACGGAATGATCTAAAATCTGTACCTCAAAACCACCAACAAAAATTTTCTCCTAGGCTTTAAGCATGTGGATTTGATTTCCCCTCCTCGCATAAGAAAACATCTGGAGAGTCTCGATTCTTAATTTCACTTTGACACTAAATAAAATACCGGTACTTTTCTGCTTCGCCGGCGCAAATCTCGCCAAGCAGACTTTATTGCCGACAACATACAGTATACACAAAAAATATTTAAAAAATTTTAGTTCTAAGAATTCATTTTTTGAAGGCATAAACATTTTAATATTGCTTAAAACTTTGTAAAAAGCCAATAAATAAAGACAATAAATTTGTAAAAAGACATTAATTTAAGAATTTACTATGCTTTCATGGTTCAACATCCTAATTCGCCGGTTCGTATCACGTGACCCCAAGCGATCTCATCTCACGTAAACTACTTTACAAAAATCTAATGCTCTCAGTAATTATCTACATTAATTTCAAGTTAAATCTTAATTTGGAACACAAGTTTAAATGCAAGAAATATTTCAATGCGTATGAATAGCTTACTGAGAAATTATGTAAAACTGCAGTGCTTTACTTCACTAATGCATTCTCATTGATGAATTTAACCCATGACTTCTGTAGTTGCATATTTGCTTGGCACACATTCTCAAACTGAAACATTTGACATAGCTATATTGTTGATCTGATGCCAACCTGGTGAATCATTATTTATTATACTTTTCCTTTCATTACTGCAGGTTTATCAAAACATAACAACTTGAGTAGTGACTCATGTAGCGATGCCTAAAGAATTTTTTTATGTTAGCATTTGAAGAATAAAGGCATGTGGTAACCTTTTATGTTGACAGTACGCTTGGCTATGGTTACAGATTTCAGATAAATGCGATAAAATATGTTGAGGAAAAATTTACCAAAAATTTCTTTCTCTATGCTGAAAGTAGATTTTGTTGATGATACTCATAGACCTAAAGATTATGTTTAGGGCTATTTGAATTAAGAATAACTTATTTGTTTTTCGCATAAACGCAGAACCAGTGCCAAGGCTCGTATGGCCGTGCCGAGTCGCATAATTTAGGACCCACAGAGACTGCATCGGGCGGTAAGATATATAGTGTTGGCCCTCATTACTGCAGTAAGGCGGTAAGATATTAGTGTCGGTCCTCAATAAAGCTTAAATATATGGGAATTTATTTAGAACTCAAGCCTCAAGCATGGGAAAGAAATATACATAAATATAATAAATAATTAAGCTAATGCAATTCAGGCCTAATTGTCTCAGTGCGCATTAGAAGCAAGATAAAATTTAATGGAACAACTTGTCGTTAGTCGCCAAGCTCATGATGCATAGCCAAATACGTTGTAATGTATTTTGCAGTAATTAACAAAACAGGCAATCTTCTTAGTAGAACATACATTTTATTTCTAGTTCACGGAAATAGATAATTTGAAGAAATTCTTTAGCGGCAAAACTTTCGTACTACTACTTAACTTTAAGAACTTCACAATTCTAATTTTTAAAACAATTTCTTGCAGTGCTGAGCAACGGTTACATAATACAAATATGGCGTTGCCACTTCAACAATAAATTAATTAAATAATAAATAATTTTATTAAATAACAAGATATTAGAACCTCTTCCCCCTCCAGATAATCTTTAATTTATATTTTTTTATAAGTTTACGTTTTTTTTTCAAAACAACAAGATCAGCACAATACAGAATTGAAATAAAAGAATTTTAAGAAGAATTAAACAAGAAATAACATAACATTAACTGAGGAAGAGAGGAAGGAACAAAAACAATTTTTTTAAAAATCTATATAGAGAAACAAATTATTTAATCGGGCCAAGGAGTATGACTTAATGCGTCTACATTTTTATGGTTTTTACCACTTTGATGAGTGACCGTGTAATTGTAGAGTTGTAGTACTAATGCCCATCTCATAAGTCATGGATTTAGACTCACATTATTTTTGAGCCAAACTAAGGGATTGTGATCAGTCATGATGAGGAATATAGTATGCCCGTCTAAATAACATTGAAGTTTCTTTACAGCAAATATTATGACCGCACATTTCTTTTCTTTGGTAGAGTACTTTTTTCAGTTTCTGTAAACTTCTTACTCAGGTAAATAAACTCCTTAATCGAAATCAGGTGCATAGGTGCATGTAGTATGGGCCTTTGAGACAGTTTCTCCTTTAGCTCTTCAAATGCTTTTGTGCACTCTTCTGTCCAATTTAATTTCCCTTTCTTTAAGTTTCCTTTCAAAGTTTCTTTTAAAGGTGCTGCTATAGATGAGAACATGGGAATGTAATGATTATAATTCCCGCTAATCCTAAAAATGCTCTGACTTGACTTTTTGTGAATGGCACTGGAAAATCAAGAATAGCTTTTACTTTCACTTCACTTGGCATTCATATACCACGGCCGCCAATATTTCCTAGATATTTGTCTCTATCTTGAGCAAATTTACATTTTATAGGTTTAATAGTTAAACCAGCATCCTTTATTTTGGTGAAAACGGCTTTCAGGTGATTTAGATGTTCTTCCCAGGTGTTTGAAAAGATTGCCACATCATCTAAATATGGAACAGCAAAGTTTTCACAACCGTGAAGGGTTTCGGCCATCATTTTACTAAATGAAAATGGTGCATTTTTAAGTCCAAAAGGCATCCATAGAGGTCTAAATGTGCCAAAACTTGTAACAAAAGGGGCTAATCTTTGAGCATTAAGTGTTAAAGGTATTTGCCAGTATCGCTTTGTTAAATCCGAAAGAGTTATATATTTTGCGCCTGCTACCGTTTCTACTTGTTGTTCAATGTTAGGCAAGGGAAAGAATTGTGTTTTTGTCAACTTATTCAATTTTCTATAGTCGATACAAGGTCTTGGATCCCTCCCTGCTACTTCCACTAAAATCATAGGAGAAGTGTAATCTGAATCTCATATTTCAATTATTTTATGCTGAAGCATTTTATCAATTTCCGTTTTTAATATATCCGTTTGTCTAGGTGACATTCTGTATGGTTTACAGTGGATTGGGGTGTTTTCTGTCAATTGAATATCATGCATTATTAAATGAGTTTTTCCAGGCTTATTAGAAAAGATTTTTGAAACCATCAGCAGCATATCATATAATTCTTGAATCTGTTGTTCATTTAGCTTATCACTTAAGGAACTGTTTTCTTTAATGTCCTCAAAATCAAATAATGTTGGTTCCGAGTCAATTGTTGGGAAATTTTCCATTTCAGATTCATCTTCTGCAATCATAAGGTTAACCGATTCTGCTCGCCTATGATAAGGTTTTAGCATTTTAACATGGTAGACTTGATTAAAGTCTTTTTTCCTTCGAAACTCGCAACATAATTAGTTTCGGATAATTTCTTCTCAACCTTCTGAGGAGCTTTCTATTCAATTGCTAGTCTGTTTGGTTTATTCATTGATACAACTAATACTAAATCTCCTTCAGATAATTCTCTTTTAATAGCTTTACGATTTTATCACACTTTTCTTTTGGTTTGCATTTCCAGCATTTTATCTGTAGCCAGCTCTTTGCACCTTTTTAACCGATTTATCAATTGAAAAACGTATTCAACAACATTATTTCCTTCGTCTTCAGGATTCATCCATCGTTCATATAATAATGTTACAGGTGTTCTGAGATTTTGGCCATATACTAATTCTACAGGTGTAAATCCCGTAGTCTCGTGCGTTTTTGTTTTTAAAGCAAATAGAGCTGCCGGAACTAGTTTCTCCCACTAAGGGGCTGCTTCGATACATAAAGCTTTTAAAATTCGTTTGATTGTTCGGTGAAATCTTTCAACATAATTGTTCTGCAGATGGTGTACTGAGCTTCTAGTTACTTTTATTCCAATTTTTTCTACAAATTCAATGGATAGATTGCTCATAAAGGAGGTACCTTGATCAGTTTTTGCATTCTTTTTCTTTTTCTTCTCTTTCACATTCTCTTTCTCCTCTTTTGCGTTCTTCTTTTCTTTCCCTTTCTTCTCTAATTGCAGCCAATAGTTCTCGAGTAAACTCCTCATCATAACCGGGACTTTCAGCAATCATTTTATGCAACTGAGCAATCTTAAATTCAGGTTTCACGGTTAAACCTATCTGTCCTGCTAGTACTTTTATATCCTGTTTTTTTTACTCCTAGCTAAGAATGACATGTTGACACAAGTTACTTTTATTAGGCTTCCTTTTGAAATTGAATCTAAAAGATCGTACTTGTACTAAAAATGTATAATTTCTGGCGAGACTTAATTTCTCAAATACAAAATTCACACTATCCAATTGGAGAGAATTATGTAAACAACTTTGCCAGAATGGCACTAAATAATATAATACTACGTCGGGGTGACGTTTTAACTCCCTATTCACAAGCCTCGTTAGCTATATAACTATATAAATACCTTTGCCAGTTAGGCAATACAATGAAATTTTACCCACGTCAGTTTGACGATTTTCTATCTATCTCCACGCCTGGTTGCCGATAACAAAAACAATTTTTGCCAGTTTGGCAATACAACTTTTAGAATATATAATCTGTAATACGTTGGGATGACCTTAATATCTACGACACGCTTGGATGGCGACAACTAAGAAAAGACTTTTGCCAATTCTGCAGTATAATCAAATCACACTACGTCAGTTTGATGTTGCTACTTATTTTCCACGCACCTGCTTGGCAACAAATTCAAAACTCAGCTAGCAGTTCTTTTATTTTTATTTTATTTTTTTATAAACGCCGGGATGGCTTACACATATCAATTATCAACATAAAAATTCAGTACAAATAAAAGTAAAGCATAAATAATAATTTTAAAATACTTCTTTGCCACAAATATCAATTATAAATTTAAGCTGAATATTTTTAGTGTCAGTTATTTTAAACAAAATCTTACACGATAAACTATAATTCTGAAACAAAGTATTAAAATTCAATAAAAGTTAATCTAATCTTCAGAGATCAGCAATATCCTATTACACGATAAACTATAATTCTGAAACAAAGTATTAAAATTCAATAAAAGTTAATCTTATCTTCAGAGATCAGCAATATCCTATTTTTGACAATTTTTTGCTCGGACACAAGTTATAGAAGAACAGAAGATAACCTTTGAATGATCCGCTTCAAATCTGACTTTAAAACGGCAGACTTCTTACATCCATTTCTCCTTGAAATAAACAAAATTGGCAATTGGTATTAGCAAACTTGTTCAATTGAGCAAATTTCTGGGATTAGGAGACCAGCACCATCGAAATTGATAATTGCACTTCTTATTTCCAGTATCTCGGTGGAACCTCCAATTAATTAAGACTGTAATGTATTTTGCAGTAATTAACAAAACAGGCAATCTTAGTAGAACATAAATTTTATTTCTAATTCACGGAATTAGATAATTTGAAGAAATTCTTTAGTGGCAAAACTTTCATACTACTACTAGCTGGTAAGAACTTCAGAATTATAATTTTTAAAACAATTTCTTATGTTGCTGAGCAACGGTTATTATGTAACCGTTGCTCAGCAACATAAGAATGGCATTGCCACTTCAACAATAAATTAGTTAAATAATAAATAAATTTATTAAATAACAAGATATTACAAAATATAGTGAAGAATAGCTAAACTTGATGACAGACGCTAATTTTAAAAGGTTTTCTAATATCACAAAACAAAGGTGAAATTTTTCAATTAATGAATTTTTTAAAGAAATGTGGAGAAGCGGTAATAAATGAAGATGATATAAAAGTTTTTCATGGTGAAGACAATGCTTTTCAATCATCAATCAATTAACGAATGGAGAAATCTATAGTATGGTTCTAGATCCAGAAAATATCGCTACTGATAGTGACGAAGGTGAGAGAGAAGTTACTGAAAACGAGAAAATTTCGATTGACAAGTTAGTTGGAATCCTCAAAACAGCAGTTACAGGACTTCAACAGTGTAACTAAACAAAAGATTATGTCTGTCTACAGAATTAAAGAGAATATATTAGCACAAAAAACAAAGCAATTTAAAATAGTAATTTACATTGAAAGAAATGTTTAATAAGGTAAACAATTAAATGTTAAGCTTTTTTTTTTTTTTTGTAAATTTTGATACCCTTTAGATCATTAATAGTTCATTATTTCATAAATTGCGATTTCATATTTTTAATTTTATAATTTCTACATGCCATCTTATAGATTTAAACTGATGATCTATTATCTGGATTTTGATCTATTTCGGACTTTGTACTGTATTATTTTTTCTTTCTTAAGTCAGTGGTTAGTATATTATTTTCCAATTGGCTTTAGTTAATCTTGCAATGGTAAGAAAAGTTTCAGTAAAATCAGGCTGCCTCAGATGCATTGAACCTTCTTGGATATGAACTCGTAGAATTTTGCATTATATCCTTCTGAAGAAGTATTTGTGCTAGAGACATAGAATGAGAACCGAATTCCAAGAAGAATTAAGCAAACTGTTTTATTGTTAAAGCTTTATTTGAACCAAAAGCATGATTCTGTTGATGTTTTAAATTTCTGTGGCTTCTTGGCAATCAATTAGCAGAAAGTTTACCTTTAAATTTAAATTCATTTAATACTGGATGAATGCATTGGCTGGAAATTGCACTGGAGAAAGAGCATTGGCTGAGCAATTTTCTGCATCATTCACATGTAATAATGCGTATCAGTAGTGAACTGACCTATAAAATTAAGTGTTATTAATTTTGCAACGGGGGAAATTGTTATACTTTTGGGAAATTAAAAAAAAAAAAAAAACTTTTGGGAGTGCCGTATGTTCTGTAAACATGTAAAGAAGTTCATTCCTGCAAACAGATATCTGAAATATTTAATAGTTTCAAATATTTCCAAAAATCTCACAGTCCAATGTATTATATTTCTTTTTAATATTACTCAATTTTCTAGAAAAGTATCATAGTGGCTCCCGTCTTAGTAACATGGAGTTCCTGGACTCAAGCGCCTATGGGTTTTCTCAAGCCATTATATATGTATATATATATATATATATATATTTTTTTTTTCTTTTTCTTTTTTTTTTTTGTTTGTTGTTGTTGTCTGGATGGACAGAATTTATAACTTGTGCCATAAGCTGTTTATAAGGCTGAAAAGTGTTTTAGTGTCTTTTGACCAATCTAAGGATATTTTGTCATTTTTCTTACAACTTCATAGTGTACCATTTAAAGGAAGTTGAACTTCACCAGCATGATTTAAAAACTTCTTATAGAAATTAAGAATTCCCAAAAAATGTCAGAGTTCAAAAATAGTTTTTTTTCTTCAGAATATCTTGGATAACTTCAAAAGGAATGAATCAATTTTCGTCAATTGTAACCTAACCTAAGAATTTTACACGTCCTGCATTTAGGAAGGTTGACAGTCAAATTATGATTTTTTTCCCTCTTAAAAACTTCTTTGATAAAAAGGATATATTCATAGAGAGATGAAGAAGAAATCAAAATGTCCTTTCTATGTATACAGTCAAAAGTCGTTAATTCGGACACCCATAATCCGGAATGATCTATAATCCGAACCTCAAAGCTACAAACTTTCTGCGCATGCCTCGCGTTGACGCATGCGCATAAGCGTTTACGTGTGCGCATAAGACCTTTACGGCTGCGAATATCCGTGTGCGCATGCGCATAAAACATTTATGCATGCGCGTTTAATGTATAACAGACGGTATAAGCTAAGCTAAAATTATCTAATTCATTTAATGTTGCAGATTGCGTTGTTCCTTAATCTTCGAATTGGATCCGGCTTGTTATTTTTTGCAGACTGTTAGAGCAATTTTATAAAAGTTAGCTTAAACTTTCGATTATATCAAATAGAATTTCCAATACATATGTGCTAATATGTAAAGGATCTAAAGCGAAAATATGTTTCGAAATCCGAAATCTGTTTATTAATTTCAGGCTGCTTGGCGGGGGGAAAGCCGCAGCGCGCAATGAATTGGAAGTTGATCTGTCAGCACTATCCTTATCTTCAGGGCAGATGTTTTTATTTTATTTGGCTTATAATTCCTTACTAAATGTAGTATTTCATCTCGATGTACTCCGTCTTTGATATGATTTAAAACAAGTTCCGATAGTGAAGAAACTGACAGAGGTTATTGAAAACGAAAAAATTTCGATTGGCAAATTAGTCGGTGTTCTCGACACAGCAATCATAGGACTTGAACAGTGGAACTTTGTAACTAAACAAGAAATTATGTCTGTTTAATAGAATTAAAGAGAAAGTATTATCACATGAAACGAAGCAACTTAAACAACTTACATTGAAAGAAATGTTTAATAAAGTAAACAAATAAATATTAAGCTTTTTCTTTTTGTAAATTTTGATATCCTTTAGATCATAATTGTTCTTTATTTCATAAATTACGGTTTCATATTTTTAATTTTATAATTTCTGCATGCC
Organism: Stegodyphus dumicola; assembly: GCF_044657685.1. Taxonomy (NCBI): domain Eukaryota; kingdom Metazoa; phylum Arthropoda; class Arachnida; order Araneae; family Eresidae; genus Stegodyphus; species Stegodyphus dumicola. The sequence goes on along the minus strand of NC_140769.1, from coordinate 289,012,169 downwards.
ATCTTACCAGATTTAAACTGATGATCTATAATCTGGAATCGCCGAAGTCCCGACGAGTCTGGATTAACGACTTTTGACTGTAGTAGACAATAATTTAAATCTGACAAAATTTGATCTAGTAATGTTTGTATATTTGTGCAGCATTACGTAAGGCAAATGTTATGCAGTCTGCATGGGAAATTCAAAATATCCAGATGGATGACGTCCATGCTTTCCTCTATGCTTAGTTGCTTGGAGAATGCCTGCCTTTCAAAATGGCTCTCCCTACTTTTAGGTTTGCTTTTTCAAGCAGTCCTTTGAAGTATATGGTTACAAAACATAACATTGTATCAGGCCTTCTTCATCCCATGGCATGAACAATTAAACATTTGGGAGGCTATTTCGTGTTCAAACTTTTCACTTGAAATTTGTCTCCAGTTATGCTTTCGAAATTAGATACTGCTTTACGGGAGGCTTGATATTCCATCAAATGCTTCCACTCTATATTGTGTACAGTGTGTTAAAAAGGAGTTATCCAAACTAATATTAATAAAGATGTTCTCCTAAATTAGAGTTGTTCTTCCCAGACACTCTTATTATCTTGCACACCATCTGATTTTATACTCCATCAGCTACAATAAAGGAAAGTAAATAAATTTTTTAACAAATAGTGTTGAATACACTAAATTTATACCATTCACGAGAACACACAGTATTAGTTTAAATCTAGGAAGCAGTAAAACACACAGCAAAACTGTATTTTTGGGGTTTTGAGAAGCTTAAGCAGATTTGAGAAATTCTGGAAGGACTGAGAGTGAAAAATTTCTCGTATGTATGGTTCCGAGGAACAGCCCAGCATTATTTTGCTAGATTGATCAAGGAGCCTCTGGGAAGAACACGTGGAACACAGATTGGGAACCAAGGCTTTAGAGGTTAGAATTCCCTATCAGAATTATGTTTATAAGAAGTTTATAAGAATTTTACATAATGTAAAGTGTTCATTTCTAACACAGAAAACGGCTGTTATCTGATTTTTTACAATATAGGGCTTCTTTGTTTCTCTTACTGCCCCACCCGTAAATTTAAAATGTTTGTAATTTATTTTTAAGTCACAGTAATATTAATTTAATTAATAATTTATTCTTCATTTAGTCTCCAAAAATTTATAACTTCCGTTTCCTCTTTTATATAAATTAACAAATCCTATTGATAACTATTTCTCTAAAGCAGCACCTTGAAAGAAAATCCCTTAGCATTTTCAGAGTTAACTGTTGTTTCTACATTTTTGAATTTTATATGTCATCAATTGCTCTTGTCATTGATATTTAAAGCCATGGCCGCTATTTTTGTATAGAGATATTTTAAGCCTTTTTGTACTCATAATCAGTACATATGTTTCCTTAAATTTCAGATAATACCTTGATTCCTTTTTTTTTTCCAGAGCATGGGGGCTTTAGAAGGCATGTCTACCTCGAGGTTAGTATAAATATAATGAAACTTTTTAAGATACTATCAATTTGATTTCATGTAAATGTTGTTATTGAAGAGGAGTGGTCTCAAACATGAATTTGGCCAAATACGTGATTTGAAAGCATTTTGTTGCAAATATTCTAGCATTGAATAAGTGATTAACTTACTTAAGCTAAAAATAAACAGTTTTCAATTTATTCCAAAGTATTTCTGGCTACAGATTTGAGCTGCAATGCCAGTCAATCTAGTTCTTTTCATATTAATTTTCAGCTGTGATTTTTTTTGATAGGTATGAATAAAATTTAGTTATGTCTGTAGCTTGAAATGTTTGAAAAAATTTATACAAATTAAATATATATATTTATATGAATTTAAGGAATTAATTCTCTATTTCAGAAAGAGGAAAAATTTTCTTTCAATTTCTGAAAATGAAATTTTTCAGAAATTGGAAAGATTCATTCCAATTTTCATGTTTATTTTTAATGATAAGGAAAATAATGCAAAAGTGGACTGTGAATCATTAAAATTTTGAACTTTCTCTTCAAAGTCTTGTCATAATAATGCTTATTAAATTGCTGGGAATATATTCCCGAGCCATGTGAAACTGCTTCAAGGGGACATGTGCAGCTGGTAGGCCCCCAGTGTGTTACAACTGCCTTGGAAAATGTTTCTTTTTGTTAATGCAATCTGCTGAAATGATAAGAGAGCAGGTAATTTAAACACACAGATAGCTGCTGATAAATATGCCACACACTATTAAATATAGTTATGAAATGAGAACTAAAATATAAAATATATGTTATAAAAGAATTCATTTTTTACCCATATAAGAAAAGAGTACCGTGATCTGTTTTCTGCACCTTTATGACATGTGCCACAGCAATATTTAGGAAATTGCCATAGTAAAAAGATCTTTCCGAAAAAAAAAAAAAGGTATGCATTAATGAATTTTATCAGACTTCAGAGTGTAGCCATCTTGAATCTGTGAGAGACTAGGCTTCCCATCTGTGAAAAACTGAATTGATTACATGAAGGATGAAGTTTTTGGAGTATTCTTAGCAGGTTTCCTGACTGGAAGTTGAAGACAACAATGTATCCCGATCATGCTCAATTGGATTCAAATCTGAGCACAATTCCATATCCTCTATTATTTCTTGCTCATGTATCACGTTTATGAACCTGGACATTTTGATGCATGAAAAGGGGGAAATCACCAGTGGCACCTGTAACATGCCATTACTAAGATTTTAAGAATTTAGTCTCTGTAAATGTGGATCATGGGCGGATCTATTCTGAATGATGCACAGATCTGTACATCCATATGCGCTGAAATAAGCAGGCTATTTCCAGCAAAAGGAGGTCTGTATTGATTGTGTTACACTGAATTTTATTGAGTGTCACATTATCTCCAGATTATAAGTTATCGATTAGACACCTCTGGGCAAGATTTGGATTCTTTGGGGATGAAAGCTTGGATTTGCATTTGTCTTAAGTGCAGTTTATTCAAGCTTTAAACTCCTCTGAAGACAGAAATGCACGGGACTAGCCCACACCTGGAAATACATTTGTATATTCTTTGTGTAAGTTTCTTGTAATAGTCATTGGAAGCTATTTTTGTGGTTGCATGACATTTTGTCACCTCTCCAGAGGGGCCATTATTATTAGCAAATAAGGTCATTCTATATAGAATTATATAACATGTTTTTTTTTTTTCTTCCAAATCTATAGAAAATACATAATATTTTTCATATCAGTTTAAATGAATATTCAACTAATTTCCTGTAAAATGTTTTGCTATTCCACCTGAGCTACGTCTGTACCCCGATAAGGGTTGCTATTCCACCTGGGATCATACTAAATTTAATACGGTCATCTGGTAAACCATCTTAAATTTAGTATGATCCCTTTTGAGAAATGGTTAAGTGGTAACTTGGTGGTAACTTTCGCAAGTGGTAACTTGCGAAAGACATTGACCAATATCGCTTGGTACCAAAGTTGGTGGTTACATCTTAGCTTACTCGAATGTTGGATACTAATATTTGTTGATGTCTGGCTTTCCATCTTGCTGTGGCTCATCATAAGATGCTTTAATTCGAAATCCTTTTGACTCGAGACTGATCTGAAGTGGATGGAAAAATATGCTGTCACTACAATAAATGATACATGTATACAGGTTTAAAAGAAACACTCATTTTAGGAGACTTTCATCTCACATTAAAAAGTGTCTTCATTGTTAATCTTCATATGAAACAGCCTTCTACGCCTGCCTTTTTGTTATCTAGAGTAATTAATTTTATTTCAAGGCAGTTTAGTAAACAACGCTTTAGTGAACTGGTTTGAAATGAAAGATATTTTGATAAATTCTCTTCTGTTCACCAGCATCTCCAGCATATACATTTTCAGTTTTTGTGGCCCGTAGGCTCTACTTGCTTTGTGTTGCCGTGCAGAAGCCCTGGTATATGCGAAACTTTTTCGGATTTCTTCTAGTAAGCAAACACAAGTGAGGTTCTTCTAAAAGCAAGCTGGTGTAAGCTATTTTAAAGCTAAGAGTATGTGTATTAGAGATTATATGAAGTGTAATATATTACATATATATAATATGATAATATATGAAATATATGCAAATGCTTTGAAAGTTACTGAAGTTTTTATTTAAATGTAGAAATAAAATTATACAGCATTTTAATTCTAATTTTCTCCTTTCCAGATGCTCGAAGTCTGCAGGGCATGTGCATTGCGTCTCCGAGCAGCTGCAGGCAGAGGTAATGAAGAGATATTTCTTTTTTGGTTTATGCTGAAATTGAATCTTTTATATGTATTTATTGTCATTTTTGTCCTTTTTAACTCGATGGTTAGTGTATTATTTTCTAATTGGCTTTTGTTAATCTTGTAATGGTAGTAAAAGTTTTAGTAAAATCATGCTGCTTCAGATGCATTGAACCCTGTCAGATATGGATTCTTAGAATTTTGCATTATATTCTTCTTCTGAGGAATTATTTGGGCTAGAGATAAGCAAGTTATTATCTGTAGTGGTCATACTGGAGTTCTGCCATATTAAAGCTGTACCTGAGGAAGACTCCGGGGGGCATGACTTGAAATGAAAGTACAGTAAGTGAATCATAGAACAGCAGAACATCAGTAGAAGAGCAGCAAAAAATGGCCTAAGTTCATAAGAGGCTTTGGAAAAAAGCGTAGATATGTCAGCATAGGTGTTGCCATCTGGTGGTGGTGGAAATGGTGAGAAGATCTAGGAAAAGCTGGATGGTGAAAGCTGGGTTGCTGAGGATTAGGAGGCAGCGAAGAACTTGGAGGAAGTAGCTCATACCTGGGAGAAAGGATAACAGAAATGGCATCAGTAACCATTTTGATGTGAAAAAGAGTGTCAACTGGTCAATTTAAGAAACTGGTCAATGGCCAACTGGTCAATAAGAAAAATCTTACTTTTGGGTCTAGATGTAATTGTGAATTTGTAACTTGTGTCATAAGCTACTTGCATGTCTCAAAAGCTGTACCTGCTGATATTGCCCCCGCCCATCTGAAGCAGCATGAGCTGTCAATTTTTTTTGAGATTTAAAATTTACAGCTTGGTTTCTAGATGATTATTAAACATCAATTTTTAAAGAATAATAAATTCTTTTAATAAATTAAGATGACATTAATCTGAGTAATGAACTTAGACATTAGCAAAGCAGCCTTCACTTCCAGAAAGTACCTGAAAGTAACCAGCACTTCTTGGAAAATGAACAAATAAGCACATCAATGGTAATCATTTTTTGTAATGCAATCTCTCTATGGGAGTGCAAAATTGCTTAGAACTACCGGTGTAGTCATTTTTTAGATGTTTCAGTACAGTTCAGTACATAATTTCTAAGTACAGGGAAAAAAATATGCGATTTTGTCCTATTTCTTTTAAGTAAAATGAGCTGATGAATGCACTATTCTATTGAGCTAATTGTAGCAAAGAATTTTAATTGATATTCATTAACTAGAAAAAGCTTGTATTTCTAGATGACCATATGTTCGCGGGGTAGGTTTGCAAACCACTTAACCCGCCTCTACATTTACCACTCATGTTTTGAGAATGCCCAGAGAACCTTTTATGTCTGTATGTCTGGCTGACTGTGAATTATGAAAGTGATGACCTCTATGTATGATGTGCAGTATCTCCACTGGAATCTTGCCCACTTGCTATTATATGGAAATTCAAAATACCCAGACTGATCACAGCCATGCTTTTCTGTATACTTTATACCTGGATGTCTTTCAAGATGGTTCTCCCCACTTTTAGGTTTGTTTTTTTAAGCAGGCTTTTAAAGTAAATGATTATGAAGCAGAACATTGTGTCTGTCCTCCTTCATCCTGTGGCATGAACAATTAAACTATTATTGGCATGAACAATTAAATCTGAGACTATTTGGTGTTTTAACTTTGTGCTTTAAATTTACCTCTTATGCTCTCGAAGTTAAATGCTGCTTTACGGGAGCTTCCACTCTAGTGTGTCAAAAAAAAAGTTACCTAATATTAATAAAGATGTTCTCCTATATCAGAGTAATCAGGAAAGAGGCCAATACAAATTTATTTGACTACATGAAAGAGGCAATTCTTTGTAATTCAATTTGATTTTGCTTATGCTATTACACTTTGGTATTTTAATGACATGTATTTTAAATTATTTCATGTTTTAGAATTTTACACTTGACATTTAATATCATCAGGTATCGGCAACTTCATCTGAGTACTGATCATTTCATCAGTTTTGGTTGTTATGCAGCTCATGTGGTTTTAACCATGTCTGTCTATTTGTATATCTATCCTGTTTCTATCTATCAGCTGTGTTTCAAGTGCCTTACATGTAGTTCGGCGCGTATAACGTTTAAGGTTTTGTGCCAGAATACCCCCACATCCATCTCTCCATTCATCCTCTCCCCCAAACCTAAATTTAAAAATGTTTGTAATTGGTTTTTAAGTTACAGTAATATTAATAATTTATTCTTGAGATAGTCCCTGAAAATTTTTAATTTTCATTTTCTCTTTTATACAAATTAACAAATCATATTATTAACTAATTCTCTAAAGCAGCAGATGTTATTCCATTCCTTTAAACAAAAACCCATAGCATTTTAAAACAGTGTTTAACTTGTGTGTAAGCAAGTAACTTGTTAAAGTTTTTTCTCTGCAATTATGTCGCCAATTATGTCGCTTTTGCCATTGATATTTAAAACCACGACCACTATATTTGTATAGAGATGTTTTTCAAGAAGAAGACAAACCTGTTTTTTTGCTAGAAATCAGTACATATCTGTCTTTAACTTTTAGATAATTGCTTAATTTTTTTTCAGGTCCTCGGAGAGTAAAGGAGGATCTGCTGAAGGTGTGTATAATTATGATAATCCTTTTTAAGACATTATCCATTTAATTTTTTGTGGATGTTAACATCTGAGAGCAGTGGTCTCAAATATAAGTTGAACTTTTGCCTGATGCATGAAACCAGCTTATTCCAAATAATTCTAATTATGTTGAATTAATGACTGACTAACTTATGGTAAAAATAAACAGCTTACAAAATATTTCCAAGTGGCCAAAACTTGAGGACTAATAATGACTACTTATTCCTCTTTCTTTTATTTATTAAGCTTTGCTTCTGCGTATACAGAAAAAATACATATATCTATACATCAGTAAGTAAATTTCCTTATTTTGGGCTACTGATTTGAGCTGCAACACCTAATGTAACCGTCAGTCGATCTCATTCTTTTCTTATTAAATTTCAACTGCTCAGAAAAAATGTTCACATATCAAATGCTCAAACAAAATGATTATTCTTATCACAGTAATTAACAATTGAGTGATAGGTATGAATAAATTTTAGATCTGTAGCTTGAAATCTTTGAAAAAATCTCAATTTAGTCAGATCTGTAGCTTGAAATCTTTGGAAAAATCTACTTCCGTTTATGAATATTTTTGAGTGATTCTCATGTTCGTTTTGAAGGGTTAGCAAAATGATGTAAAAGTGGACTATGAATAATGTTTATTAAATTGCTGAGAATATATTCCCAAGCCATGTGAAACAGCGAGCCGGCAGGCCACCAGTTTGAGACAGCTGCCTTGGAAAACTTTTCTTTTTGTTAATATACTTCATGTTAAAGATTATCAAAATGAGATGTTTTATTTTTTGTATTTAAGCTTCCACACTAGACAGCCACATGAAAAGCTCAGGACATGCCACATTATTTATGATATTGTTATGAATTAATGAGCTATAAAGCAGTTGATGCAATTGTTAAGAATATTGTTTCTTTCATTTTTTAATGTAAATGATTTAAATAAAATATGTTAAATTAATGTATTCTCATTTAAATGAATCAGATTAAAACATTAAATACTTTTATAGAATTATATAACTTATTTTTTATCACTCTTTAAATCGATAGAAAATAAATAATATTTCTCTAAATGAATATTAATCTAATTTCCTATGAAATGTTCTTTTATTCCACCTGGGCACTGTCTGGTGACAATCTGAACTGATAAACTGTATTAAATTTAAAATGATCCCTTTTGAGTTAAGATCTGAACCACTTCAATTCTTATCTTTCTCGTTCAGTGTTTCTTTATTTAATAAAACTGGCATCAATATAAAGAAAATGCTTTGTATGTACTCTACTCAATTGATAAGGGGATAGGCAATTTAAATAGACAGATAGCTGCTGGTTAAATATATTTATGAATGCTAGAACTTAATAAAAATGTAAGAAAGGATAAATTTATAGGAAACACAACTATTATAAAAAATTCATTTTTACACATGTCTTTCAGACAAAAAAGAGATGTGCATTGAGGAATTTTGTAAGACTTTTAATAAAGATTGTAGATATTTTCAGTTTTTGGGAACACTAAATTGATTTCATGATAGATGAGGTTATGGGAAATTTTCCCTATAGAATGTACAATAGCTAAAGTTATCCTGATTATGTTGTACGGGATCCAAATCTGAACACCATTCCATGTGCTCTTTTATTTCCTCCTCCTATGTTTAAGTTCATGAACTAGGCCATTTTGATGTATAAAAACCGTGGAATCGCCAGTGGCAGCAATACAAGGCATTACCAAGATTTTTAGAATTTGTGCATTTGAGCCATCAGGAGATCCATTCTGAATGATGTAGAAGTCAGTACATCCATATACGCTGAAACAAACCCGTTATTTTCAGCAAAACAAGCCCTTTTTTAAATTGTGTCGCACTAAATTGTATTGAGTGTTGCATTTTGTTTTTGTTCATGAATTAGCTGTCTCTGACCAAATCTGGATTCCTTCAGGTAAAAAGCTTGGTTGGACATTTTGTCCAATTGCAGCTTTCTTAAGTCCAGTTTCTTCAAGCCTGGCCTACACCTGGAAATACATTTGTAAATTCTTTGTGTAAACTTCTTGTAATAGCCAATGGAAGCTTTTTTTGCTGTTGCGTGACATTTTGTCAACTCTTCAGTGGGGCCATTATTAGGAAGGTCATTCTTTGAAGAGGTAACTTGTGAAAGACATTGCCAAAAATCTGTTGGTACCAAATTAGGTGGCCGCATCTTAGCTCACTCGAATGTTGGATGCTAATATCTGTTGATGTCTGGCTTTCCATCTTGCTGTGGCTCATCATACGATGCTTTAATGCGAAATCCTTTTGACTTGAGGCTATGATCTGAAGTGGATGGAAAACTGCTGTCACTACAAAAAATAATACATGTATACAGGTTTAAAAGAAACACTCATTTTAGGAGACTTTCATCTCACATTAAAAAAGTGTCTTCATTGTAAAAATTGTATTTGCATTTTAAACTGCTTTCTATGCCTGCTTCTTCATTATCCAGACTAATGCATTTTATTTCAAAGCAGTTCAGTAAACACCACTTTAGTAAACTGGTTTGAAATAAAATATATTTTGAAACGTCCTTTTTTCTGTTGGGCAGCATCTGTACTGTATAAAGTTTTTAGTTTTTGTTACCCATAAGCTCTATTTGCATTGAGTAATGCTGTGCGTCTGTGTTAGAGATTATATAAACTGAATGTAAAAATAACTTATACAGCATTCTAATTGAGATTTTATCCTTTTCAGGTGTTGGAGAAAGCCTTCAAAATGAGGGATGAGTTTGATGAAATCCTGAGAAAGGAAACTAATGCCCTGCTCGATGCAGGTAATTAATAGTTAATTTTTTTGGCATATGCGGTAATTTAATGTTTTATATAGTGTCATTTTCTTCCTTTTTAACTCAATATTTAGTGCATTGTTTTCTATCTGGCATCTTGAATGCATTTCAATATGCATTTTTGTTGATCATGTTTTCATACAGAAAAACTGATGATACAGATAAAGTATTGGCAATTTGAAATCAATTTCTGTTTCGATTTGTTTATAATTTTTGTTTTTATTTATTTATTTATTTATTTAAATGAAGTGCCTTTCCCAAGAATCCATTTCTTTGTTAGATTCCTATAGTTAATGCTAATTTTTTGTTGAATATGCATTTTTGTTAATCACGCACGCTACATGCAGAAAAGATTGATTTTTTTTTTAAAGGACTGGGACCCTATTCTCAGGATAGAAGACTAGAAGCAGTGGATGAGGTAAAATTTTGTTCAATTAATACTTTTCTAAAGCATATATTTAAAAAATCCATGAGTTTTCAGTTATTTTAAACATTCAAAGTATATTTTAATTGCTGCAGCTGTATTTTTCACAAGTATTGTATTTAGGAAATCCTTAGTAGATGTATTATTCATTTTAGTATAGAGATTCAGACTAAAAAAAGTTTCTATTTTTATAAAACAGGAATATTAGTAGTTCTTGAACACCATAATACTACCTAAGCAGTTTCTTTTTTCAAATTTTAAAGAAAATTTAGGTTACACTTTTCATGGTTTTAAGTAGACATCAGTGCTTAGTTGTAATTTCCCAGCTGAAGTTAAGTCTCGTTTATTGGGAGCATAATTTTGTTATGTTAATGTTTGAATAATGTAACATTCTATTTGGGTCATTTAAAACACTTTAATGGGAATTACGTATATCTGTGACAAACAGACAAACAGTTGTGCAAGTAAAGTTGTACCAGAGAAGGAATTTTGCTCGATTTATCATATGGATTTATGATGCAATTTGCACATATGTGTTATCAGTTTTGATTGAATTTTTACAACAAAATCTTGGCTTATGTGTAGGTTGGCTTATATTTGGAAATGTTTGGTAATGTGTTAAATGATTGCTATTGTATTTTTCTTGCACTTTTTTCAGTGTTGCAATAATAACAATTCTATTTTCTGTTGTCATTTATTTGAATCTAGTAAATATTTCATACATCAGATCATCTATGTTTCGTAATTTTATTTCTTGTATTATTGTCAAGGAATTGTATTGCCAAAATATGTCTGGTTGTAATGAAAGTTTTCCCATCAGAAAATGTTAGTAATAAAGTTAGGGGAAAAAAAAGCATGATAGCAGTGTCTTTAGTGCGAGTAGTAATCACCACCTAATTCCATAATTTTATGCCAATGTTTTGGTAGTTTTTCAAAACCTTTGGCCTGGAAACTTGGTGGCCGTGAGCTCCCCCCCCCCCAATAAAAAACTTCATTTTGGACATCGTGTGCAGAATGGAAGATAGCATCAACAAGATGTAGCTGCAGTTGTAAAAAAAGGTACAGTTCCAGAGAACTTCGAGAATTCACACCCAGCTAAACTGTACTGTTTCACAATTTATATTGGTTTTTACTTGATGTCAGCACCTCATATAAAAACTCCCATATTGCTTTCTCAGGGTTTTTGATATTTGATTGTAAATGCAAAGAAAATTTGTAATATGTGCACTAATTATACAAAGTTTCTAAATATCTTTGTTACTTTTACAGAGCGCCCCATTGCCTCCTCCAACACCTTCTGCTTTCCGAACTGAGGTAAGTTTCATGCTTCTTCATATATCTATAAGCAGAATAATTAAATATCTGTCAATTCAGATTTTGAATGATTCATGCTTTAACTAAAGCTTCCTTGAGATTTGATTTAGTTATTGGCATTAGCTTTTATTAGACATCAGTCCTAAATTTTAGTTTCCCAGTTAAAGTTAAGTCATTCTTTTTGGAAGCACTATTTATGCTAGTGTTTATGTAATGTAAAATAAAGTAATGTAAATAATAGCCTAAGAATAAAATGTAAAATAAAATAATATCCTAAGAATTTCCTCTAAAGATGTGTAAAAAGTGAATCCATAGGACTTATCATGTCAAGAAAATATCTTACACTATTGTAAACTTTCCAGAAACTTGGAAAATGATTTAAACTTTGTTCCATGTTCTAACTGGAGTCTAAGCCCTATCTGAGACTTGATGTAAGTAATGACTGACATAATCGTTCGTGGTGTCTTTCTCTTCCTCTACAGCTCTACTATCTAAACATGGGAAAGATTAAACACAATGAAATTTAAGAAGGATCAAAATGCTTCCCAAAATTTGAGAAAAAAAAAAAAAATGTAATAAAAATTTTGAAATAAATTTCATTTACTTTTGAATAGAATATCAATATAGCAACATGTGCTTAGGTACACATAGGGTATCCAATTTTGTATTCAATCTGAAAATTTAGGTGATAAATTTCAGAATTATCATAATCAGTTCTATTTAATTCATAATCTTGGGGTCTTAAGTTCGTTGTAATGTAGAATAAATAGTATAATGAAATCTGACAACCGCAGCTTGCCATAAATGCACACAAAGCTGTTAAAATCGAAAAATTTACAACCAGCAACTCATTATGATAGTTCCATTTCAAATACCTTATACGTTTTGTGATTTAGAGATGATTTTCATGCCATTGTTTTAGGGAAAAAATTCCAGATGAGTGTTTTTATGATCAGCAGGAGTTGCCATTATCACATGAAAATAACTTTATTTAGAATTTGAGAGAAAATATATTTAATAAAAATTTTGAAATAAATTTCATTTACTTATGAATAGAATCTCAATATAACAACATTGACGTAAATGACACATAGGGTATCATTTTTGTGTGGAATCTGAAATTTTAGCAGATAAACTTCAAAAGTAATAAATGTATACTCAATTTTATTTAATTCATAATTTTGGGGTCTTAAGTTCTTTGTAATATAGTATAGTAGGATTATTTCCAATTTATAAATTTTTGTTCCAGTGCCTGCCCGTAACAGGGTCAATATTGAAATCGCAGCGTCCTGGAATTGAGATGTTTCCGTAAAACAAATTTAGTTTAATTTTATGTTTTTCATATTTTCAATTTTTAATGAAGATATTTCGAGTTTTTATATATTTTCACCTTGCCTCAAAGTGAGAACTGAATGAGAAATATATCTCAAATTCAAGTAAATAAGTTTAAATAAAATGCAGCCAAAAATGTCTATACACCATACAAGAAAGTCGGGGTGTCCACGCCAGACATTTTTTTGGAAGTTTTCCTAAATAGGAATCTATGAAAGGGCAAAGAACTGTATAAAACATATGCAAATCCTTAAGAAGAAATTATTTTTCCACAATATTTATTCTGCTTATATTTCTTACATTGTAAAAGTTTCTATATATTGAACACAACATATTTTGAAAAATAATGCTGACTATATGAAACTAAATCTTTAGAATTTCCATCATATGTTAAATATACATATCTTGAAGATTATGCAATCATGTTTTGAACTGCAGTTAGGTTTTCTTTAACTGCAATTAAAAACTGCAGAATCCTATGTGGTTGGAATTTTCAAAATGTTGCTTTAATAGATTCTAATAGTTTATCAATATTTATTTAAAATTATGAATTCACTTGTTTTATTTAGTATTGTGATTCAGAGATGTGTTTTGCATGCCATTCTTTTAGTAAAAGAAACTCCGTTTTTGAAATGGGAATACAAATGTGTGATTTTATGATTTGTGGGCTGTTACCATTATAACATCAAAATGCTTTTCTAAAATTTGAGAGAAAGTAAATTTAATAAAATTTTGAAATTTCTTTTACTTTCGAATAGAATCTCAATATAGCAGCATAAATATAAATGACATGTTATAATCTAAAGGTTTAGATATGTGATTGTGAAGGTAAAAAAATATTTGTAATATGAGTACTAACTATTCTAATAGTTATTTCTTAATACATTTGTTACTTTTATAGGGCAGCAAAAAGAAGAGCAGAATGATTTGCTCCAAATTAAGCTCCTCCTCATCCCCTGGTCCAGCAAGCATAACTGGCACCCAAGGCATACCTTTTCGGCGCCCACCTCAACAAAGTGAGGTGATGCGATTCTTGTTTGGGGACCATTTGGCGTCTCTCTGCGAGCAGTGCCCTCCTTCTCCCCCCCTCGCTACGCCACTGCCATCATTCCCGCTCCAAGTAAGTTTTCTGCATCTTCATATATATTTTTAACTAGAAGTAACTGTTGGTTCTAATCTGGTAGCGTGATAGTTCCATTTCAGACACCTTATATAAAAGATTTTATTTCTAATTTAAAAACTTTATTACAGCGATTCATCAGGGCAGTGGCGAGGTCCCAGTGATCAGGGCACGAGGTCAAGTCCCTGGGATGAGGATATCATTAATTTAAGACAAATATATATTTTTATGTAATTTGTTTCATATTTTTCGATTTTTAATGAAGATATTTTGAGTTTTTATGTACTTTTGCATTGCCGCAAAGTGAGAACTGAATTAATTGAATGAGAAATATATCTCATATTCAAGGAAATAAGTTTAAATGAAATGTAGCAAAAAATGTGTATACTTTAATATGCTATACAAGAAAGTTGTGGTGTCCACATCAGAATTTTTATGAGGATTTTCCTTAAATAGAAAAGGGAAAAAAATGTATAGAATGTTATATTTTGTAATTTATAATGTTTTACATTTAAAAATGCCAAAACATGAATATTTGGGTCAAAATATTTTTGTAACCGGAAGTATGTATATCTATGGTAAACAGACAAACAGTTGTGCAGGGAAGGAATTTTGCTGGATTTGTCATGTAACTTGATTTATGATGGAATTTGCACATATATGTCTTCAGGTTTGATTGTGTTACTGTTTTGGGGGCAGAACTCGGTTTTGGAAAATGACAATGTAGACGTGCGTTTTGATGATCTGCAGGAGTTGCCATTTTGACATGAAAATTCTTTGTTTAGAATTTGAGAGAAAGTATATTTAATAAAAATTTTGAAATAAATTTCATTTACTTTTGAATAGAATCTCAATATAACAACATTGGCATAAATGACACATATGGTATCATTTTCGTGTAGAATCTGAAATTTTAGCAAATAAATTTCAAAAGTAATAAATGTATAGTCGATTCTATTTAATTCATAATTTTAGGGTCTTAAGTTCTTCATAACATAGGATAGTAGGATTATTTCTAATTTATAAATTTTTGTTCCAGTGCCGGCCCATAACACGGTCAATATTGAAATCGCAAGGTACTGGGACGGGCACGTTTCAGTAAAAAAAATTTAGTTTAATTTTATGTTTATTCACATTTTTAAATTTTTAATGAAGGTATGAGTTTTTATTATGTATTTCTGCCTTGCCATGAAGTGAGAACTGAATGAATGAGAAATATATCCGAAATTCCAGGAAATAAGTGTGAATTGAGATACAGCAAAAATTATCTATTATTTAATACCCCATACAAGAAAGTCATATTTTGTTCACATCAGATTTTTTTAAAATAAGGAATGCAAAATTTTTTCTAAATAAAAATGGAAAGAAATGTATAAAATGTTACATTTTGAAATGTGTCTGTTTGTAATGAAAGTTTTCCATCAAAAATTTCTTAAATTGTAGTCCAAACACATACCAACTTCAATTTGAATTTCCTGTGTAGAATGGAAGATAGCACCAGCTAAATGTAGCTTCAGTTATAAAAAATCTGATGTTTACACCACATGACTTCCTTGCACGGAATATTAAATTATACATCTTTCTTCTTGCATTTCATTTAAACTTACTGGATTGAATTAAATCTACTTTGTCCACAGCGCGTAAACCATGATAGAATAAATGCACTCTTTAAAATTCACTATATTTGTTTACCATAGCGACACTCTGGTGCTGGGTTCACTCGACAGAGTTACATTTTGTCCATATTATAACTTAGAACGCATATAAATTTATATCATTTGAAGAATTATCTAATTGTTGTCGCATGTTCTATTCAAATACTGTAATGAATCTAACATGATGTATAAAAGATATTAAGCAAACAAAACAAAAAAGAAAGTTTTTCACAGACGATTCAGTATTTCTCATTCAGTTAATTCAGTTCTTACTTCTTGACAAGGCAAAAATACATAACAACTCAAAATATCTATATTATAAATTACGAAATAAATCTGAAACTTTTATTTCCTCGAATAAATTCCAGAAAGGATTAAACATGATTTAATTCGCAATAATAAAAGAAGGCGTTATCTTTGTTGTTGCGAAGCTTAGTTTCTGTAGATTGGCAACAAATCCGCAATTTTGCCAGTTTTGAAGTGTAAACAAACATGTCCGCCATCGCAAAATTCATTAGGCTTAGCTGCACTTAAACAACTTTTAAATTGTTGCTAACTCCACAAATATTGCATGCAAATTTAAGCCTTAACCGGAAAATAAAAATAACATAATTCTATCATTTTTAAAGCAAAAAATGTACAATTTTCAAACATACAAGAGTAAAGAAACTGACATCACAGAGCCGGGTAGCAGAGTGGATATATATATTAATATATTTATATACGTTTCGAGTGGCCGATCACAACCAAAATACTAGGTGGACATCTACATGTTATAGCAGTCCTATATACAAAATTTCAAAGTTCTGATGCTACTCGTTTGAGTTATGCGAGATACGTATGTACAGATGCCACGAAAAATTCTCTTCAGAATTCATTTTATATCAGTTTTTATAATTTTTTGGGTGGAAAAGAGTCTTATTCTGCCCTTACATACAGTTATCACAACATGTTTTATACCTGATGGTAAATGTAAGAAATATTTGTAATATGTGCACTAATTTTTTTACTTTTATAGGAGAGAGGACACAAGAGGAGGAGGAGTTCCTCCTCATCCTCATCATCATCATCCACGACCTCCTCCTCGCATTCCCCATCTCCTTGCCCGCGACAAGTAAGTTTTATGCTTCTACATAGACATTTTTTGCAACAGAACTAGAAGTAAATGATAATTCTAACCTGTAGCATGATAGTTCCATTTCAGATATCTTATGCTTTTTATGATTTAGAGATATTTTTTATGCCATTGTTTTAGGAAAAAGAACACTCAGTTTTGAAAAATGGACAATGTAGATATGTGTTTTTATAATCTGCAGGAGTTGCCATTTTGACATAAAAATACTTTGTTTAGAATTTGAGAGAAAATATATTTAATAAAAATTTTGAAATAAATTTCATTTACTTTTGAATAGTCTCAGTAGAACAACATTGACGTAAATGACACATAGGGTATCACTTTTGTGTGGAATCTGAAATTTTAGCAAATAAATTTCAAAAGGAATAAATGTATCTCCGATTCCATTTAATTCATAATTTTGGGGTCTTACGTTCTTCATAACATAGGATAGTAAAATTATTTCTAATTTATAAATTTTTGTTCCAGCGCCGGCCTATAACACGGTCAATATTGAAATCGCAGGGTACTGGGACGGGCACGTTTCAGTAAAAAAAATTTAGTTTAATTTTATGTTTTTTCATATTTTTAAATTTTTAATGAAGGTATGAGTTTTTATTATGTATTTCTGCCTTGCCATGAAGAGAGAACTGAATGAATGAGAAATATGTCCGAAATTCGAGGAAATAAGTATAAATTGAAATGCGGCAAAAATTATCTATTATTTAATACCCTATACAAGAAAGTCATATTTTGTTCACAGATTGATCAGATTTTTTTTTAACAGAGAATGCATAATTTTCCTAAATAAAAATGCAAAGAAATGTATAAAATGTTATATTTTGAAATGTGTCTGTTTGTAATGAAAGTTTTCCGTCAAAAAACGTTCTTAAATTCGAGTCCAAAAACATATCAAGTTCAATTTGGATTTCCTGTGTAATATGGAAGATAGCACCAGCTAGATGTAGCTGCAGTTATAAAAAATCTGATGTTTACACCAAATGACTTCCTTGCATGGAATATTAAATTATACATCTTTCTTCTTGCATTTCATTTAAATCTACTTTGTCCACAGTGCATAAACCACAATAGAATAAATGCACTCTTTAAAATTCACTATATTTGTTTAGAATAGTGACACTCTGGTGCTGGGTTCACTCGACAGAGTTACATTTTGCCCATATTATAACTCAGAATTCATATAAATTTATATCATTTGAAGAATTATCTAATTGTTGTCTCATGTTCTATACAAATATTGTAATAAATCTAACATGATATATAAAAGAAATTAAGAAAACAAAACAAAAAAGAAACAGTTTTTCACAGACCATTCAGTATTTCTCATTCAATTAATTCAGTTCTCACTTCCCGACAAGGCAGGAATATATAACAACTAAAAATATCTATATTAAAAATTACGAAGTAAATCTGAAACACTTATATCCTCGAATAAATTCCAGAATGGATTAAACATGATTTAATTCGCAATAATAAGAGAATGTATTATCTTTGTTCAAGGTTCGTATGGTCCTTAAGAGTCCTTAAAAGTCCTTAAGTTTTTTGGAACCGATTTTTGATCCTTAAAAGTCCTTAATTTTAGCCCAAATTAGCAGAAGGTCCTTAATTTTAATCATCTGAAATTTTCTGTTTTTACGACTGCCATTTTGAGTGTGAATTAGCATTTTGGAGGAATACTTTAAGCGATTCACTGAGGTATATGGCTATCTTTCAAATTGTTTCATGTGTTATAATTTGTTTCCATTTCTAATATAAATGATGGGATACTTGAGTTTCTAAGCAAGAAGTGAAACATAAGTATTTCAAAATTCATTTTTTGTAATAGAGCTCTTAAAGAATTTCCACTTTTGAGAATGTGAATTCTTTTATTAAACTTATGAATTTGGCGATTTTAATGTCAGTTTGTATAGAGAAATTTAATTCTGAAATCTGAGAATTTTTCGACGATTTTTTTAAAACATTGATAAATTTCATTAAAATAATGGTAATATATTGGAATTATATTAAAAAAATAACATTAAAATAAAACATTTTATTTTTCTCTGTAATATTATAAAGTTTCATTTTGGCAACTTATTATACAATATTTTGAATCTGAAAAATAAGCAAGGTATAATGCTATAAAGCATAATTTACGAAACAGCTCTTAGCAAAAGCAAAATTTGCTATGTAATTAATTAAAAATGTCATCTTTTTAATTTTTTCATAGCATTTTCCCCATGTAATTGTATTGGAATATTAAAAATTCTCAGAATATGCATCAGTTTTCTCTATAAAATTAATTTTACACTTTTCCCTCCTTTCTTTTTTTTTTCTTCAAAATATTTCTGGCTTTTTGCTGTTACAGAATTGGGATAATTTATCTTCAGCATTTTTGACATTGCAGCTTGGAAAGTTTAGAGGGATTTGAAGGGAAGATTTATAGACCCATGATTCTAGAAGATTCGAGAAATATGTGATAAAATGAAAAATGTCTCCATAGTAGCAACGCGTAATAGATGAATTTTATAGAAAGTTTTCGAAGAATTTCTTACTTTTTGGAGAATGACTGGAAGAACAATGAAGACATAATATTTGAATGTTTTTATTCCTGACACTAGAATCTTTTTCTTAACATGTTTATCTTCCTTTTATTTTTTCTGCTATTCACTAGACACAAGCATGGAAAATATTAAAAATGCATCTAATCTTATCACTTGGGCAGGCATTATAGAAATGGATTTTTTTTTATTAATAAAGAAATCAAAAACTTAAAATTTAAAAGATCCATCTAATATGTCTTAATGCACCATACACATAGCTGACACTAGGCATTTTCCCATCTGATGCAATCTCTGTGGATCCTAAATTCGACTGCATAGTGATTTATAAGGATTATGTTAATTTTATTAACAGTTACAGTTTGATTTAATTTTGAATAAAGAAATTGCATTTTGAATTAAGGAAATCAATGTAAACTAGCCAAAATGCTTGGGAAGGCTTCAAATTAAAATGACGGTTAAATATTTTTTTGAGTGTTGTTGTTTGAGAATCAGTGTCATAAATTACATGTATTTTAATCTGTGAAATTTTATTAGATTTTGATTTTAATAGGGCTTTTTTAACAAATATTGCTAAAAAAATAAAATTTAATAGTTGCCATGTAAATCCATAATGACTAAGGTTATCTATTTACCTAATTTAATTATTTATAACTAACTGCTTACCCTTAAAAATTATCCCTACATATTAAAGCGAGTTATTTTCTTTCATTACTAAACTACTCACTGTGGTCACAAGATAAAATACAAAGATGTAGAAATTCAAGTAAAACTTATTCTTTGCATCTAGAGACACTTAAAATAATACAAAACAACTTATCACCTCTGGTGCTTTAATGGCTTACTGGAACCTGAAAGTATATTAACTGGGTTACAACTCCTAGAACTCTACACAAAGCTATGACACTAATTGCATCAAACAGAGCTTGACTAACTTTCAACACTTGCTTAAACGTGCCTACATCTGGCCTTTCAAATTTGTTCTAATCAGCAGGCCTCTCTCTCTCTAGACAAGCAGCAGCGGTGATAACATTCAGTCTTTTGGTTATTAATCATGCTGATTATGATCTTACTTGTTATTTTAATATATGCTGTTTGACATAAAATTTACCTGCTATTTACTAAACCTCTAGACCAGCAGTTCTCAACTTTTTGACTATGAAAACCTTTAGTACCACCGCTACAAAGTACTAGTACCATGTTTTGAATAAAAATGTTATGCTTAGATTTTTATCTGCACTATGCACACATGCTATACACAGATTTTTGGGGAACAGATTAGTGATGATCTTTATTTCTGCATTTGGTAAAGCAGATGTATGAATTTGAGCTTGAAGCCTCACGTTTGTCCAGAATAGCTTGGTGTTGACTTTTCAAAACACAGGAAATATATTGAGTTTATAATAATGCCAGATCGTAGTTTAGTGATTTATTTAATTTATTGGGGCAGCATAAACTTAAACTGAGACAGTGCAATGTAATTCAGGGATAAAAATAGTTTGTAAAGATTAATGGGAAATGGGACATATTTATCTTCAGTACAGCTGTTTTTAGCTTTTGAAAGTAAGTAGCTGATTGTATATTTATCTCATCGTTTAATTCTTCCCTTAGGCTGTTTCTTACTGCTTTCTCACCTGAAATTAAAACTGAAAAGATTAGTTCAAAGTGTTAGGACTTGCGTGACATCACAAGAAGTGTTAAAAATAATTATATTTAACCCCTTAACTGCCGCGGGTGTATATATACGCCTTGCTCAGCCGATGCGTTAACTGCCCCAGGCGTATATATACGTCCTTCCGAACTGCTATCATTTGCTTTGCGCTGCTACACCTAAAATTATTCGCAAAGTTAACGCATCGGCTGCGCATTTGGGGGGCAGTTAACGCATCGGCTGAGCAAGGCGTATATATACGCCCGCGGCAGTTAAGGGGTTAATCATATATAGCACCATTTCAAATCTTGGCAAATTCTTAGGAATTATTTCCTGCATTAACAAAGAAATACATAAAATGTATCATGCAAGCTGCTAAGAAATACGATTCATCGATTCATTTTTAAAGAGTAGTAAACATATATTGTATCATAAAATGAGTTCCTTAAACGGTCAAGTGAAATGAATCTCTCACTTCAGAGATCTGCCATTGAATATGCCATTATGAAATGTAAATTCCTTACTAATTGCTAAATTTCTTAATGTTAACATTATTATTTTAGTTGCAAGAACTAAAGAAACGAGCAGATGAGGATGCTCAGCAGGTTGCCAACCTTAAAGAAGTTTGTAAAAAACAGACGAAAGATATTGAAATGCTGGAGAGGCAGATAGAAGAACTTCAGACTGCTAATGGGAAATTATCCAAATCAAAAAAGAAGCTTCAATCTGAGGTGAGATAATTTTACATATATATAAGTTAACTAGCATTTCAACTGTATTTTCATATGAAGTTATGCAGTTCTTGTTTATATTCACTACAAATATATTCAATTTACAATTTTACTTCTAATAATTTATAGGTAGAAGACCTAAACATGGAACTTGAAAATCAGAGGACTAAAGTTTCTGAACTAGAGAAAAAGCAACGAAAATTTGCCCAGTTGCTTGCCCTAGAAAAAGCTGTATCTAAGAGAATTGCTCAGGAAAGAGAGGAGGCTGAAAGAGAATCTAAAGAAAAAGAGACTAAAATCCTATCTTTAACCCGGGCATATAAAGATAGCCAAGATAAAATGGGAGAACTTGAAAGGAGTAGAAAGCAGTTGCAATTAGAACTGGAAGAACTTGTCAGTAGTCAAGGAACTGCTGATAAAAATGTAAGTTTTAAGATTAATTTAAAATTTTAATTTGAATGTGTTTTGTTTAATGAGAAGATATGAAGAAATGTTAAACTGAAGAAAAAAATTTGTTTCATAATAAATCGAAGTTTGCAAAATATTCTAATTAAGTAAAAATCTATCTGTATTAAAAAAAGTATTAATTTAAATTGTTAGGTTTCAATTTTGTATCTTGCTGTAGTTGAATTTTTGCTCAGATCGTTGCAGATAAACTTATGAAATTGTAGTGAAGAATGTATAATTAACTACAACCTGAAGAATGTCTTTATTTGCCTGCTGAGTTTGTTCCAATTGTAAATCATTACTGATATTTCAAAGAGCTTGTAACTAGATTTGGAAAAACTGAAGACAGCTTAGTTTAAGAATCAAGAGCTAACAGACACAATAGGTTATCTTTAATTATTTATCATAGCCCATCAACGAATCGATTTGTGTGTAGTAAACCCAGCTTTAATTGAAACAGAGGAAAAAATTAACAGGAAACCATTGACTCTGATTTCAATTGTTTCCATTTTTTTAAATGACTTTTCCTGCATTGTTTCAGTTTTAAGCATAAATATGTTTACTTTTGAAAAATAACTGGCCAAAAAGGGACAACTGTAAATCAAAGTTTTCAATTCTACTTTGCCATATTCATGTTTAAGTTACCTCTGTATTTGGCATGCTATTAAACTGCTAGCAAGTTCTAATGTTGAAATTTGAATTTTTTTATTCTAGCATTTGTGTGTTAAAATTATCTGATGTTAATGCAAAGAATTACTCTCACATGTTAAAAATTATTTTCTTTCTGAAAGAGATAGAAAATTGCTCTTTAACTTTACCCATTAAATTGTCTTGTAGAGTTTTTCAGAAATTATTTTTTCTGCAAGTATGTTGTCTTTTTGGAATCTCATCTTCTGTCATTTAGTCTGCAGCTTGATGTCTTGCTACTCGTCTGCCTTGGAGAACCTTGTTTACTCCTTTTTTTGGATTTAGCTTTTATGGAATATTTCTAAGCTTGGGCCAATTTTGGAAAATTTATATAGTATTTTTAGGTTTTAAGCTGAAAATACTATATAATTATAAATGTATAAATAATAGAAAGTTACTTGTATATAATATTATAATAACAAAGTAGTTTGTGATGTTATCTATTCCTGAGAGAAAGTTGATTGCACTGCAGTGCTTTAGCATTTAAGCACCATGCCTGCTTTGTCTTCCTTTCTTATTTAGACCATGATACCCAGTTTCACCAGTATGGTTGCAGCCAAGAGATCTGTGCATCATTTGATAGAAGAGATAGTTTTTTAAATTGTGTAACGCTGGTGACTGGTGCAGTCCAAATAAAAAATATACTGTGTTGGCCTTTGGTGACTGACATCATCTGAATGGAATGTATAGTGTTGGTCACCAATGACTGATATTTCAGTTACATGTTAAATCACAATTTGATGTATTGGGAAAAAAGTGTAGAAAATTGCACATTTAATGTTTTATTAGAAGGTAGATTATTACTTTTATGATATGCAGAAATTTCAAAGCTTTTCTAATATCAAAATTTAAATAGTATGCAGGGGTGTTTGTGCTCCAGGGATTTTGAACTTCGATACCCGGAAATTCCGGGGATCGTTGTTCAAAAGGAAGTAGAAATAATAATGAATTATTTATTTTGATCTGGGTAATTATGTTTGCTTTGAAAGCAGAAAATGCAAGGTCAGTGTGTGTGTGGTGAAAACTTTTCCTTTCTTTCTCCAAAGGCAGTGATAATGCGTGAAAAGGGGGAAAAACTTCTTTTTTGTTCTTTTCTTATTGCGAGTTATGACTCATTCCCCCGGTTCTTGGACATTCTCTTCTGGATTCTTTTCCGCAAGTAGGCACGGCAGGAAAAAAAAGGGAGAGAATTCGTTCAAAAGGGAGAGACTTCGTTCGACCAGATGTGTGATCACGTGACTCTGGGTTCAAAGGTCTTATCTCTCCTGGTGTGGCGCCAATAAGTAGAGTAGGGGGATTTTTCGCTGTATTAGCTATTTGTCATTGATCGCTTCTCAACTTTTTTTTCTCCGCTGTGTAACGAAGTCGAAAAATTATCATATCAGCTGAACGAAGAGGCAGAGAGGACAGAAAGACTAATCAGGAGATTAAGTAAGGTGATGTACGGTAGCACATGCGCAGATATGCAGGTAGACGTAATGGGGGAGTGTCTGAGTAGTATAAAGCATGTTGTCGGTGTAAGATCAGTATTTCTGGCAAAGAGATTGCACGCCGTATAGCAGTTAAAATCACACCGAGTTACTGGCTCAGCGAGAAATGGCGAATAATCAATCTGTTAGACGACATGTGGATACTTTTACCCAAGGTCGAATCATTGGGAAGTTGGATGAAGGCCGCAGTGTGACAAGTGTGGCTGCAGAGTTCGGAATTGCTCACAGCATCGTTTCACAACTTTGGAAACAATTTCAAACTACAGGAACAGCTATCCGGGGGTTTAGTAGTCAGGGTTGCCACGCTACCTGGAAAACCAGGAGAACCGGGAAAAGTCAGGGAATTCGAAAATTGACCAAAATATTCAGGGAAAAGTCAGGGAATTTAAGTATTTTTCTCAAAATCTGGAAAAGTCAGGGAAGTTCATACAACGATCCCGCCAAAAAAAGCGATTTTTGCGCCGACGTCGGAAGAGATAACTTTTTTGGCGAATTATGTATCACATGAGTGTCATTCGGGTAGCTGGCATAGAGCCAATTTTCTCAGCTCCAATTTTATTGTAAATATTTTAGAAAAGCAAAGCAACTTTCCCGCAAGTTTTGGTTTCCAGTATTCTCGAGAATCGCATGTGCAGTGCATGAACTAAAGAAAGTACCTGTTCTCGTATAAAACAAAATGGGTTTAATCCTAATATACGGTACCATGGACGTTTGAATCAAAGAATATGTAAGAATCAAAGAATTGTAAAGAAGGAAAACCTCTCTGCAACAGACGTGGCTCCGTTCCATCATAGAGGGAAATAGCTGTGCATGTCTGATATATCTGTCGCCAAAGCTCGAAACCGGTGTCGAAGTTTGAAGGTCACGTTATCAAGAGTTCATAAAATGAATATCGTTTAAAATTTCTTTAACCACTTGCACTAAAAAGACGTGCCACGCACGTCGAGATGCTTTTGTCTCAAACCGCGAGCGACGTGAACACCACGTTGATAAGCATTTATCGCAAAAATGAAAATAACATGGTGCACACGTCGGCTAACAATGAGATTGTTTATTTCTCGAGTTACAGCTCTGGATTGCACTCGCAGATGCGGAGCGGCGTAAATGAGACACTTTACCGCTTGTTATATTGTAGCGCATGGCACCGCAACCGTGAAGTTTAGTCTTAGTGCAAGTGGTTAAACTTTAAAGGAAAAGAAAATATTTTTTGGTGCAAGTAAATTAATTCATGGATTAGTTATTTTCAGGAAAAAAAAAACTACGAAAATCTGTTTTTAAAATTATTGCGAAAAATCCAAGAAGAAACGCCCTTTGATAAAACGTTTCTTCTTGGATTTTTCGCAATAATTTAAAAACGGATTTTCGTAGTTTTCTTTTTGTCAAAGAGCGTTTCTTCTTAACACGTGTTTCTCAATTTCCTGTACACATCACGGAGAGGGAAATTCTGGCCGCCAGGTTCCGTCGCCAAATCCCTTGGCAAATTTTCCCTCCGCATTCTAGCGGGGTAATAGCATATTACTTGTATGGAACCTTTTCTTCTTTACATAGACGTTCTTTGGTTAGAATAATAATAAGATTTGGCGACATCATGATGCGCAGTAAACGGGTCATTTTGGTCTTGGTGACAATTTTCAAAATTTTGCCAAAGATGTAGAAAGATGCAATGCTAGAATTTTACCACAAAATCTTTTTAAACCTTTTTTTTTTCTTTTTAATAAATACCTTGCCATTTTGCAGTAAAATAAAAAAAATAGTAATCGGTCATCTAGGCTAGCCATGTAATATAACTATATTCGCTAAAATATCGTTGATTATTATAATTCAATTTTAAGTAATTATTTTTATGTTATTCATATAATTTAATGTTGCTTCTTCCCTCTAAATTTATTTATTATTAGTAAATAATATTTCCGAATTTCCGGAAATTTTCTCTGGCATAATCCTAAAATTAATTATAGCAGTATGATGACATACCATCACGAAATTTAATGCACATATTTTTTCCTTATGTATGCTGCGAAATTAATATAAAATACCTCAATTTATTAAAATAGATTTCTTTCTTGCATTTAGCTGCAGAATGTCTGCAAAAAAAGCCTTATTTTATTCCAGATTGGGAAGATTCTAATCTCAATCTTCAGTGGAGAAAACAAAAACGATTATAATTATATTTGTGTTTTCAAGTGTTAAGGTGCCTTTTAAGAACATACCTCACGCTAATTAAATTTACCTAAAATCTAACCTAACTATTTAGCATTGCATTGTGATTTATAAGGACCGGATTAGCCTCGTGTTGAACTGGTGATGATCATGAGTATTAATTAAATAAAACATACATTTGTTATCCAATGTATATATCTTAAATTTTATTAAGTTTCTTAAGTGGAAAACTAAACAAAATTATCAAAGTATACAAAGAATAATTAAGAATAAATGTCCTCTGGAATTTATTGAATAATTAAGTGAATTTGCTACACAATACAAGTAATACCATAATTAATTTACCTCTTAGCACAGCCAACGTACATTATGCGGATAGATTGGAATTTTCTTGAAACACACCTGGAAAAGTCAGGGAATTTCATTCTCCTGTTTGAGTGGCAACCCTGAGTAGTGGTCGTCCACGAGGAACCACACCCGCAGATGACCAGTATATTGCCTTACAGGCCAGAAGAAACAGGCGGCAGACAGCGGGAGAAATCGCTAGACACACGACACAGACGACTAGATGACCGATATCGTGTTTTATTTTGGCCAGAAGACTGCACGGTGGTGATCTGTTTGCACGACGCCCTGTACGGTGTGTACCTCTAACACCTGCCCATCGGAGAAAGCGTTCTCTGTGGTGCCGGGAACACCGGAAATGGAGAGACAATGAATGGGAAAGAGTACTCTTTACAGATGAGAGCAGATTCAGTCTGAGTAGCGATTCTTATCGCATACTCATCTGGAGAGAGCGGGGAAGCCGCAATCATTCCTCGAACATCATTGAAAGGGACAGGTATGAAGGTGGCGGTGTTCTCGTTTGGGGAGGCATCATTGCTTGGTAGTCATACAGACCTTCACATCTTTGACGCAGGTTCAGTCAACGGGACCCGTTATTGTAACGAGATTCTTCTTCCATAGGTGCATCTTTTTAGAGGTGCTATGGGTCCGCAGTTCCTTTTCATGGACGACAATGCACCATGTCATCGCACAGTAGCTGCCGAACAGCTCTTAGAGAGTGAGGATATTGAACATATGTATTGGCCGGCACGATCTCCGGATCTCAATCCCATCGAGCATGTATGGGATTTTCTAGGCAGATGCTTGGCAGCTCATAACTTACCACCAGTAACGATTCCGGAGCTTCGATTGGCGCTGCAAGACGAATGGGCAGCAATGCCTCAACAACTCATTGACACCCTCATTCTCTGTATGGGCAGACGCTGTGAAACCTGCCTAGCAGTCAGGGGAGATCATATCCCCTATTGAAGACCGGATTTTTCTTGGTGGACACCCATCACAGTGTTTCAGCCTTCAGTCGCATTGCGCTCTGTGCTACTTTTTGAATAAAGCTTCTTTTTATCCCTCTGATTTCTCTTTTTGTAAGTGTTGCTTACATTACTCGTGTCCTTACGTATTGGGGATCTTACGGTATTAAATGTGTTGTTTTGGAAAGCTTTTGTACAAAGTTATATTGAAAAAACTGTCTCGTCCTTAATTTTTGCACACCAGTGTATACAATTTATTGAATCTGAAAAATAAGCAAAGAATAATGCTATAAAGCACAGTTTACAAAACAGTTTTTAGCAAAAGCAAAATAGCTACGTAATTAATTAAAAATGTCTTTAAATTTTTTCATGGTAAGAATTTTCCCCATTTCTCAGAATGATCAGAATTCTTAGAAAATGCATCAATTTTCTTTATAAAATTAATTTCACACATTTTTCCTCTGATTTTTTTTGTAAAACATTTCAGCCTTTTTGCTGTTACAGAATTGGTAGGGGTAATATTTCTTTAGGATTTTAGACATTGAATCTTGGAAAGTTTAGAAAGATTTTAAGACAAATTTATAGACCCACGATTCTAAAGGATTCTAGAAAAATGTGATAAAATGAAAAATATCTCCATGGTAGTAACATACAGTTTCTTACATTTTGGAGAACATCTGGAAGAACAATGAAAACATAATAGTTGAATGTTTTACTGCTGATTCTAGAATCGCTGTCTTAACATTTTTATCTTCCCTTTATTTTCTCTACTTTTCACTAGATACAAGTACGGAAAATATCAAAAGTACTTCTAATTTTATCATATGGACAGGCATTATAGAAAGGAATTTTTCTATTAATAAAGAATTTGAAAACTGACAATTCAAAAGATTCATCTAATATGTCTTAATGCATCATACACAGAGCTGGCGCTAGGCATTTTGCCACCTGACGCAGTCTCTGTGGATCCTAAATTATGCTGCTTGGTGCCTTTCTAAAGTCTGCTTCCAAAGCCTGCTCTAAATTTTAAAAGTTTTGCCATTTCTAGATTTTGTTGCTCAGTGTCTCCTTAAATTCTAAGAATTATGCCACACCAGCTCTGTGACCAGACTTTACCATGTGTATTTCATATTTCTTCTGAATGTTTGTATTACTAAAGAAATAAAATTAGCAGTCTTTTAGAATAACAGAAATCTTTAATTAAATCCCAAAAATTTAAAGTGAAAAGGAAATGTGTTGAAAAAAGAAACTAAATATGTAAAGAGAAGGAAAATTATTTTTTAAA
Source organism: Stegodyphus dumicola (assembly GCF_044657685.1). Taxonomy (NCBI): domain Eukaryota; kingdom Metazoa; phylum Arthropoda; class Arachnida; order Araneae; family Eresidae; genus Stegodyphus; species Stegodyphus dumicola. The sequence goes on along the minus strand of NC_140769.1, from coordinate 288,983,244 downwards.
GATATGTACAGTTATTATTATGTAAATTACCCAGTTATTTACAGTTTCAGCCTTTACTATAATTTCCCTTTCTATTTCCTCACTTAAACAGTTTTGGAGTGTAAGATGAGTGTGTTTCTGATCTCTACTTGCTTCCTGCATTAGTTCTGTCAGTTCTGATAATTTGTAATTATTAGTCTTTCCATTACTGCTGTGGACATCTGAGTTTATTATGACAATAGAGTTACTGAACCAGATTAAATTGAAATTAAATTGTACAGTCTTTGACCCCTTAGTCCATATTTTTAGTTTGAATTTGACTCTTCTTGTTTAATTATATCACCACAAACTGTAATTGATTTTGTTAGCATAAGAACAGACCTATATGTTCCAAGTTCTTTTTGAATCAGAAGCTTATTTAAACTTTTATTTAAATTTATTATCTGATTTATAGTTACTTTCAGACATAGTGATAATTTGTTTCAAGTCTGTCGGGGAGGGGGGGGGGGGGTCGGACTATTTCACTTTTACCAGATCAAATAAACCCTCATAGGTAAGTACATTGTGGAGAGGTTGGCAGTTAGGAGATAAAACACACAGAAACTAATGAGAACATTGGTTTGCATATTGAGACAAATTTCTAATTGTCAGAAAACATGCTTAAGGACACGGAAGTCGATATAAATTAGCCAGAATGTCTAGGCAGGCCTTCAAATTAAAAAGATGCGTAATTATTTTGTTGAATTTTATGTTTTGTAGCTTTTAATGTGTAATTATCCTAATATTGTTTAAAAATCAATGTCATAAATTGCATGTATTTTAAACTATGAAATTTTTGAGATTGTGATATTAATAGGGTTTTTTAACAAATATTATTAAAAAATAAAATTTAATAGTGGCCATGTAAATCCATAATGACTAATTTAATTATAACTAAATGCATTCTCTTAAAAATTATCTCTCTATATTAAAGCAAGTTATTGCCTTTCGTTAACACGCTGAGCCCGGCATCGGTCCCTGAAAACCGGCACTGGAATTTTCGTTTGGCTGGCGTCTTTTCGCGGGACCGACAGTATTAAAGTTAAAAAATAAGTATAGTCTCAATGAAATGTGATCAAATGTAGTTTTAATGAAATTTATTGAAACATTCTAAACAAAAATACGGCTCAGTTTTATACATATTACAATATGAAACATTTATTTTGGTAACATTTTTGGCTATCTTGCATCCAAATAGTTTTGAATTGTCATCATAACATTTCGAACAATACTTTCGGACTTTATGTGCATCTCCTTCCTTTTTGTATAATTTATTAATAATTTAAGTCAGCAATATTGCACCGCTTGATCGCAATATTGCTGCCGGCTCAACAGAAAGGACAGCAAATTCGGCGTCAGGCTCATCGTGTTAAACCTTTACCGTAGTCACATGATATAAAAATCACTAAGATATAAAAATTCTCGTGAAAGTTATTCTTTGCATCCAATGAGACTAAATTCAAAAGAACTTATCACTGCTAATGCTTTAGTGGCTTAATAGAACCTTAAAGTATATTAACTGAGTAGTTACAACCCCTGGAACTCTACACGAAGCTACGACACTAACAGCATCAGACAGAGGTCAGCTAACTTTCAAAACTTGTAACTGTGCCTACATCAGGCATTTCAGGTTTGTTCTAATCAGGAGATCTCTCTCTAGACAAAGCAGCAGCGGTAATAACATTCAGTCTTTTGTTACGAATCATGCTGATTATGATTTTAATGCTCATTTTAACCTATGCTACTTGACATAAAATCTACTTACTGAACCTCTAGACTGAGCAAATATGTGACAAAATGAGACATTAAAAAAGAAAAAGGATAATTGTTAGTGAAAGGTAACTAAAATGTCTTTTATTTCCTTTCAAATATGTCCAGTTATTATGAGTGTAAAATATTTAATGCTACTTTTTAAGTTTTATAAAATTAATTTTATTTTCAAACATATTAATAAATATGTTAATTAAGTTATGTTTAATAATAATGCATCCTACTCAGGTTCCAAGCATAGATATAATATTTTTAATTGAATTTATCCAGTTCCCATTTGCTCATAGGTCCTTAATTTTTTTTCATTAATGGTCTATAAAAGTCCTTAAAAGTACTTAGTTTCCTTGTGCAGAAATGTGTACGAACCCTGGACACAGCCTTCAAGTTATCAGGCTATCACGGTGGAGACAGCTTCCTGCAAAGCAGCCGACTCTGCTTTTCGGAGTACAGCTCCCGACTCTGCTTGGTCGTTCTCGGAACTCCACGCACTCTCGAGACTCTCCACGCTACAACTCGCGATGCACTCGACGACACACGAGCACAGCCTGAATTTTCGGTTCAGTCTTTCCCGGAGCTCAACACGCTCTCTCGACGATGAACTAACCGCGATACACTAACAGGCTCCTTCAGTGAACTCGACCCACTCGGCACTCGCTGCCCGGCTGTCAACTCGATCGACTCCGCAGGGATTGACTCGCTAGACGAGGCACACACACTCTCGATGTAGCACACTTTCAGACTGCAGACCAGCATGGTTTATATAGCTTTCAGCTTGTGTTCGGGAACATTCTGGACTAAACCAGTAAGAATTCATTCCAGAAGTTTCTCCAACTGTCTATGGTATATTGCAAATTTTGTTGCCAAATGTCGCCAAAAGGCTGATTTATCGCCAAATATGGCAACCCTGCCTTCCATTGCCATTTTATGGTAACCTTAAAACTGCTTTGCGGGGAAGCTATCTTACTGGACCTTTACATTTCGTAACAATATAAAAGAAATTAAGCAAATAAAACAAAAAGAGTTTTTCACATTCAATTCTCATTCAATTAATTCAGTTCTCACTTCCTGACAAGGCAAGAATATATAACAACTAAAAATATCTATATTAAAAATTACGAAATAAATCTGTAACACGTATTTCCTCGAATAAATTCCAGAATGGATTAAACATGATTTAATTCGCAATAAGAAAAGGTATTATCTTTGTTGTTTTAAAGCTTAGTTTCTGTAGATTGGCAACAAATCCGCTATTTTGCCAAGTTTGAAGTGTAAACAAATTGTCTGCAATCACAAAATTCATTAGGCTTAGGTGCACTTAAGCAACTTTTAAATTGTTGATAACTCCACAAATATTGCATGCAGATGTACTAAAAGGCAGAAAATCTTATCCAAAAGATAAGAATAACATAATTCAATCCTTTTTAAAGTAAAAAATGCACAACTTAACAAACGTATAGGAGTAAAGAAACTGAGATCACTGAGCCGGTGAACGGAGTGGATATATACATCTCTTTATATGCGTTATACACGTTTGGTGCAGTTAATCGCAACTAAAATAAGAGGTGCACATCTGCATGTTGTAGCAGTCCTATATAAAAAATTTCAATATTCTGAAGCTACTTCTTTTTGAGTTATGTGAGATACGTACGTACAGATGCCATGAAAAATTCTCTTTAAAATTAATTTAAAAAATCAGTTTTTATAATTTTTGGTGTGGAAAAGAGTCTTTTATTCTTTCCTTACATAGAGTTATTTCAAGATGTTTTATACCTGATTGTAAATATGAGAAATATTTCGTATATGTGCACTAACTATTGTAATAGTTGTTTCTAATTATATTTGTTACTTTTATAGGCACCAGGACACAAGACGAGGAGGATTTCATCCTCCACAACCTCCTCGTCTGCCTCGCCACCTTGCCCAAGACAGGTAAGTTTTATGCTTCTTCATACACATTTTTTTGGAACAGAACTAGACATAAATAATGATTCTAATCCGGTAGTATGATAGTTCATTTCAGATATTTTATACTTTTTGTGATTTAGAGATGTTTTTCATTTTTTTTGGGGGGGGGGGTGGAACTCAATTTTGGAAAATGACAATGTAGACGTATGTTTTGATGATCTGAAGGAGTTGCCATTTTGACATCAAAATTTTGTTATGTATTTCTTCCTTGCCATGAAGTGAGAACTGAATGAATGAGAAATATATCCCAAATTCCAGGAAATAAGTATAAATTGAAATGCAGCAAAAATTATTTATTATTTAAATACGCCATAGAAGAAAGTCATTTTATTCACATCAGATTTTTTTAAAATAAAGAATGCATAATTTAAATAAATAAGAAATCCAGAGAATTGTATAAAATGTTACATTTTAAAATTTAGAATCTTTCACATTTATGACAAATCATGAATATTTGGGTCATTTAAAATACTTTTTTATGTAGAAGAATGTATATCTGTAACATAAGTAAACAGACAAACAGTTATGCAAGTAAAAGCCAGGAAAGGAACTTTGCTAGATTTGATGCCATTTGCACATATGTGTCTTCGATTTTGACTGCATTTTTGCAACAAAGTCTTGGATTGTATGCAGGTTGTCTTATATTTTGAAATGTGTGCTACTCTGTTAAATGGTTGCTGCTGTTCAAGTATTGTTTTCTTGTTCAAGTATTGTTTCTTTCTTATTTCAGTGTTGCAATAGCAATTATATTTTCTCATTTATTTTCATTTAGTAAATGTTTCCTATATATATATATATATATATATTTACTAAAGAGATATTGATTAGTTATCTCCTAAGATTAATTTTATATATATCATATAATCTATATTTCCTACAGTATTTCATAATTTCATTTCTTGTAGTATTGGCATGGAATTGTATTTTTGAAATGTGTCTGTAATGAAAGTTTTCTGTCAAAATACGTTCTTAAGTTCGAGTCCAAAAACATATCAACTTCAGTTTGGATTTCCTGTGTGGAATGAAAGATAGATGTAGCTGCAGTTATAAAACATCTGATGTGTATACCACATGACTTCCTTGCCGGGAATATTAAATTATACACATTTTTTCTAGCATTTCATTTAAACTTACTGGATTGAATTAAATCTAGTTCGTGCACAGCGCATAAATCACAATAGAATAAATGCACTCTTTAAAATTCACTATATTTGTTTACGTAACAACACTCTAATGCTAGGTTCACTTAACAGAGTTACATTTCGTCCATATACTATGTACATTCTCTCTCTCTATATATATATATGTATACTATGTCCATATACGTTCATCCATTACTCTGAATGCATATAAATTTATATCATTTGAAGAATTATCTAATCATTGCCACATGTTCTATTCAAATACTGTAATAAATCTAAAACCATGTATAAAAACAATTAAGCAAACAAAACGAAAAAGAAACAGTTTTTCACGGATGATTCAGTTTTTCTCATTGGATTAATTCAGTTCTCACTTCCGGACAAGACAAAGGTACATAAAATCTCAAAATATCTATATAGTCGTTCGGGGACATCTCGACACTTTTAAGGAAGTCCCTTAGTAGAGTGGTCTGCACCCTTGTGTCGCATATGGAAACCACTGTATTGGAATAGCCTAAGAATGTAGTGTGTCATTGTGAATCGAATGTGTTGTAAAGTCAGAGATTGATCAAGAAAATAAATATTAATAATCTGTCAGGTAAGTTCTTCATAATTTGCAATGCATAAAGTATAAGATTGGCTTTAATAATGATGATAAATGTGTACAATGGTTTCAATTTTTGGTGATTTCCAAATGACTGGTTAGTGAGATCAGGCATTCAGGAGCATGGATGTCTAAGCAAAAAGTTTTCATAGCCTGTCAGAGGGGGTTGCTGTCATCTCTCATAGAAATGTGTAACTCGTGAAGATTTTGACAGTTGATCACGGGAAGATCTCGACAGTCGAGTCGGGCAATTTTGTCAATGGCTTTCGGAAATGTGGAATATACCCATGCAATCCCGATATTTTGGAACTACAGCTACTACAAATGGCACCATTCCAGTTATGGTAGAGGAAGAAGACGATAACCTCCAGAGGTCATCACCACCATCTATTGCATCAGCTTCTACATCATTTTCGGAATTATCCCCTGTACCAGTAGTACAGAACCACTCTGTACAGAATAGGAGAAAAAACAAGAATCAGCCCTTATAACATCCGCAGAATACAGGAGTCAACTGCGCAGTAAAACACCAACACAGGGACCTAGACGTCAGGGAGGAAGTCAACCCAGTACCTCGACGGATCTCGAAAACAGTGAAAATTACTGTGGCTATTGCAGTGGGAACTATTTTGATGATACTGCCAGACAGAAGTGGGTGCAATGTGTTAGAGAGTGTAGTATGTGTCTCCATGAGGCATGTATACTAAATGGGAATCAATTCCAGTTTAGATGCAACAAATGTACATAGTTAAAAGAATGGATATATACTGTTGCATTGTTAATATGTGTTAGTTTCTTTTCCATAGTGCATTGTCCTTATTTCTTAAAAAAAAAAAGCCTATGTTCCACATTGTACCTGCCGCCCCGAAGATACCTGTCGAGATCTCCCGTTAAGAGATCTAGTTAAGAGAGAAGTAGACATCTGGCTTTTATTGATTTTCATTGCATTTATATGACCTAAGTTGTTTTTCAGGTAAGCCAAATTTTCATAATGTGTTACTTATACAGGAATAATTATTTTCTGTAAAAATAAATGATAAAATCCTCAAATGTCGACCAGTTATTCATAATTTTCCCTTAAGGTGTTGATATGTCTCTGAACGACGTTATTAAAAATTTCGAAGTAAATCTGAAAGAAAATAAAAGAAATTAAGCAAACAAAAAAGAAAAGAAAGTTTTTCACAGACGATTAAGTATTCAGACGTTCAAGAATGAATGATGTTTAACTATAAAGCTAGTCGTACTTTTAAAATTGCATCCGATCATCCATTACGCCATAATGTTCAGACAATTCAGTGTTTCTCATTCAATTAATTCAGTTCTCACTTCGCAAGAAGGCAAAAATATGTAAAAACTCAAAATATCTATATTAAAAATTACGAAGTAAATCTTAAATACTTATTTCCTTGAAAAAATTCCAGAAAGGATTAAGCAAGATTTAATTCGCAATAATAAATGAAGGCGTTATCTTTGTTGTTGCGAAGCTAAGTTTTTCTAGATTGGCAACAAATCCACTATCCTGCTGTTTCAAATGTAAACAAGCAATGGCTGCCATTAAAAAAATATTAGGATTAGCGGCACTTAAACAACTTTAAAATTGTTGATGATTCTAAAAATATTGCATACAGATTTACTAAAGGCAAAAAAACCATAACTGTAAGATAAGAACAACATAACTCAATCAATTTTAAAGCAAAAAGTGTACAATTTACAAACATATAAGAGCAAAGAAACTGAGATCACTGAGCCGGGTAACATAGTGGATATATATATAAATATATTTATATAAGTTTGGCGCGTGCAATTGCAACCAAAATACAAGGTGCACATCTACGTGTTATAGTAGTCCTATATACAAAATTTCAACGTTCTGAGTCTACTCGATTTTGAGTTATGCTGTACAGAAGCCCCGGTATAAGCAAAACTCTTTTTAGGATTGCTTTCGGTAAGCAAACATAAATACATATACAGGTTTTTCGTAAAAGTGCAGTGGTGTAAACTATTACAAAGCAAAGAATATAGGTGTTAGAAATCTCATGAAATATAATAAAATGCTTTCAAATTCACTGAAGTTTTTATTTAAATGTAAAAAAAAAATATTTAAATATATATGTTTATTTAAATGTAAATATATATGTATATGCAGCACTCTAATTCTGATTTTAATCCTTTTCAGACTCTCGAAAAGATTACAGCTCTCTGTAAAGAGGCGGAGGGCATGCTCCAATGTGCAGCCTCGCTAGGTAATTAATAGTATTTTTTTTGGCATATGTAGTAATTTAATGTTTTATATATATTTAGTTTGATTTTCTTCTTTTTTATCACATTTTTTTATTACAATCAAGGTGCATTATTTTCTGTTTGGCTTTTGTTAATCTTGTAATGATTATAAATGTTTGAATATAATGATGTCTGAAATGCACTGAACCATCTGTTAATGAATTTATACAATTTTTGATTATTTCCCTCTTCTGAGGATGTATTTGTCCTAGAGACAAGCAAGTTATTGCCTAATATATGAAATAAGAACCGAGTGCCAAGAAAATTTAAGCAAACTTATTTTTTTAAAAAAGCTTTCTATGAACAAAAGGCATGTCTGGTGTTCCTGTTTTAAAATTCTGTGGCTTCTTGGCAATCAGCAGAAATTTTATCTTTTGATTTAAGTTCGTGTAATACTGGAGACTAGCAATGTGAAATAAATTAGGCTAGCAAAATAAATTCATAGTTCTTTGTGGTGCACTACACTTTAAAGTCGGTATTTCAACAAGAAAAGTTGTATTCAGTCTATCTACGCCTAAAGGAGTATACAGATAAAATTTTGTAAAAATTGTACTTACCATTTCAATTCTGTGGGTGTTCCATGAGGTGGAATTGCAGTGAAGCACGGAAATTAGTAGAAGCTTATGTATAGTAATAAAAAAAAAAACACTGTATTATAGCTGTATACATGGTTTTCTTGATATGCACAACTTTCTTGAATATATATGGATAAACGAGATAAATATATGTATATACACAGGTCCTATATTAAAAAATATTTACACATTTTTCGATTTCGTAGCTTCGTGAAATTTTCAAAGCATGTCGCATCTTTTTGATAGAAGTACAAACCAACTTTGCAGGTTTTGAACAATAAACTTGTTTTGTGTGGCTTCTGTTCCGTGCAACAATATGTTTAGAATTCCAAGTAAAAAGAAAGAGAAAAAGAAATTCTTTCCTCTTCGGAAAGAGTTTTAATGCCATTTATGGAAAATTAATAATAAAAAAAAATTAACTGCAATTAATATTAACAATAAAAAAATAAGCTAAAAATTATACATGCACAAAAAATATCTACACAATTATTATAATAAACGGGAATGAGACTTAAAAGCGATAGCAAAATAATTCGCGCAGCTTCCCTAAGTAAAGATGACTCAAGCTACTGATAAAATTCCCACCTGAAAACTACTCACAAAAATTTCAAGATGTCCATATTAGGGCTTACATAGCACAAACCACACCTCACCCCTCAAAACTGCGTCATTCCGCAAAACAATGTAAATAGTAAACATATACAACACATGTTTTCTCCTAAGACAGATGTTCTGATACGTAATAGCTGCACATGCTTTTTGTATGAAAAATGTAAAAAAATATATAACAAGTGATATAGAGTACAGCCATCAAAATTATACAGAGTTTTTTTTCAAACAAATTTTGTTGCGTCACCAAAAAATATAGAGAATAAGTGGATTTTAATAACACATCATAAATGAAAATTCTGGGTCTTTCTGTGATATGCTGCCATCTACTATTTAAAAAGAGAAGTTTGAAGTATATTATAAAGGCATTTTTATCCATTTACGGTTGAATTTAACGGTTTCAGAATGGATTTAATTTGGGGGTTCCATGTAGTGGAACACTGAGCAACAAAGGGTTAACAGGAATAGCATCAGTAACCGTTTGAATGCAAGAAAGAGCATCGGCTGGTCAATTTTCTACACCGTTCACGTGTTGAATATCAGTATCGATGACACATCGGCAAACTTGATTATAAAATATATTGTTCATTCTGAAAAAACACTAAACTTTTCTGAATTCTTTCCATTTTATACGCAATAAGTTGCCCCCCCCCCATGATTATTTTCAACCAAAAAACGTTACCCATATGAGAAGATACGATGCAGTCTATCAAAGTAAAGATAATGTCATCAGCTGTGATAAATCGAGAGATGAAATTTATGGTGACTCGCTAATGACTGAAAAAGAATTTCTGGATTTATTGGCAGATTCTGAATTGAATCAGTATTTGAAGGATTTGAATGAAATTCCTTAAAAACTTTGTACATATTTTAAGATTTTATGGATTGGATTGAATTATTATGGCAAATCACACGAGGGCTATCTGCCTAAAGGGAGGAATGCCTTCGTGGAAGACTTTCTAAGGGAAACTGGCTCGTATACTTGTTACACATGGGGAAAACCATGAAATCGACAATGCAGCCAGCACGTTCTGAAGCAAATGCGCATTTAGGAAGGTTGCTAGTCAAATTAGGCTTTTTTAATCTCTTGTAAAACTCTTTATGAATGACATATTCATTGAGAGATGAGGAAGCAGTCAAAATATCCTATACATATATATAGAAAATAGTAACTGAAATCTGACAAAATTTGCATAGTTTGCGCAGCATTACCTAAAGCAAATGCCATGGAGTTAAAAGGAATAACTATTGCCAGTTTGGGTATGGCGTCTTTATTCATTGGCATCTGGTCATACACTTGAGGCATAAAGCCAGAAAATTTTCTTTATTGTTTAATTTTGACGTAAAATCATATTGATGCCTCATTGGATAGTTGTCTGGAATAGTGACAGAATTTAATTTAATGGTAGTTGTTGCAAGGTCACCAAAGACCCATCCGATTTGTTTTACCATATGCTGAGAGCTACTCCAGCAGCTTTTAGAAGGACTAAAATGCCTTTTTGTACTAAAGTGAAATCTGGTTTTGGAGCAGCGACTTTATGAGGCACTAAGGCATCTAAACTTAGCAGCTACTGGAGAAACTTAAGTTTTGATTATGTGTGTATTTCATGGGTATCCATATCCAAAACCTGTTTTAAAACATCTTCAAAGAAAGAATCCTATTTTTTAAGTAAGTATATAAATACATGTAAATTTTATAAAACTGTAATTTTGGTTGCAATATCTGGAGATATCTCACCATCTGATGCAGCATTAGCTGTCAGTTGTTTTTGAGATTTAAAATTAACAGCTTCATTAATTCATTTTCTTCAAATTAATCATTTCTAGATTATTATTAAACACCAATTTGTAAAGAATAAGCAGATTTTTTTTTGGGGGGGGAGCAGTTAAAATCCTGCAGCTTCTTTACCTTCCAAATCTTCTATTTTCTACTCCATTTAGCATTTATGTTTTGAGAATGCCCAGAAAATCATTTGTGTCTTGCTGACTATGAGTTATGAAAGTGATGGCTTCTATGTATGATCTCCACTGCACTTTTGCCTACCTGTCATTTTGCACGGGAAATTCAAAATATCCAGACCGATCACATCCATGCTTTCCTTTATACGTTATTCTCTGGAGATCAACTACGTAGCAAGATCACTGTCCCCTCTTTTAGGTTTGGTTTTTCAAGCAGGCCTTTGAAGTATATAATTATGAAATAGAATATTGTATCTGCCCTCCTTCATCCTCTGGCATGAGCATTTAATAAAGATTTGAGAGGCTATTGGGTGTTTCAAGTTTTGTGCTTGAAATTTGCATACAGTTATGCTTTCGAAATTAGGTACTGCTTCACAAGAGGGCTTGATATTCCATCAAATGCTTCTGCTCTGTGTTGCATAGAGCATATTGCATATAGTGTGTCAAAAAGAGGGATCCATCCTCCTATTAATAAAGATGTTCTATGTCAGAGTTGTTCTTCCCAGACATTCTTATCTTGTGATTTTATACTCCATAAGCTGCAATAAAAAAAGTAAAATTTTTAACAGATAGTGGTGGATACAGCATATTTATAACATTCACAAGAATAGACAGTATTTATTTAAGCACAGACAGAAAAACTTACAGCAAAAATCTATTTTTTTGAGACTAAGATTTGAGAAGCTTCAAGCAGATTTTGGGAATTCCGGAAGGCCTGAGTATCGGAGCGAGAAATTTCTGGTATGGTGTGGTTCCGAGGAACAGCCGAGCAGTATTTTCCTGGATTGATTAAGGAGCCTCTGGGAAGTACATAACATAGATTGGGAACCACTGCTTTAGAGATTAGAATTTGCTATCAAAATTGTGTTTCTATTTCTGAGAATTTTACATAATGTAAGGTATATACTTCTGACATAGCTATTCGCCCGCCCACGACGCGTGCGAATAGCCAATAGCCGACCGAGTTTTTATCACGTGTCATAATCAGAAAACCTTCTTGCTTACCTGTTTCAATGTGGCATCAGAGATGAGTTTTTGCTTAGAAATATCATAACTGTATACAGCAATAAAATAAACAGCTTTGTTCACGCCATACTGTATATTTATAAATCAATGATCCGACCAGTATATCCATATGCTTCACCTATTTATAACACCGTAAGTAATAGGAACCTAAATAAATTACAGTTTCTATGAAATCAAACTTTCTGCCTTACAAAATTCTCCTTATTTATTATAAATATTGGCTATATCATGTGTAATAAGAAGCTCTATAAGTATCCCAGTATTAAATACACCAAAAACTAACTTCAGCAATATAACAACTTCTAAAATAAAGCAGTTGACTGTGAAAGACTATTCAATAAAATACAATTACGAAATTTTGGAGGAAAGTTACAATTGTGTCATACAGCAACCATATATTGAAGTTTAATTAAATTACCTTTGCATTGACTTCTACTTGTTACATTATTTTTCACAAACACTGCTATCACAGATAAGCTGAGTGGTCAGCGCACTGCTTTGCAAATGGAAAGGTGGCAAGTTCGAACCTCACCATGAATCATTATATTCTTATTTTACCTATTATTATTGTTTTCATTTCTTACTTTATTCGTTACTAGCAGCTTTGCTGGTGGCCTTCGTCTGGCGTTTAAATGTACCGGAAAATTGGCTGCAGGGAACACCAAACGTTAAATTAAAAAACTGCATATGCATAGAACTTTACTCTGTAGAAAAACTTCATAAAAAAAGTTATTACGTATAACAAAATTACAATGAAATAGGCAATATCCCTTAATACAAATATTAATTATCCTAATAAATAAATTAACCAACTTCCCTTTGCAAAATCTTAAGAACTTAAATGGTATAAAGGAGGTTAAGAACTTTGTTTCCTAAAAATACCACTCAAAACTTTTCAATATCTTAAAAACAGTGAAATGAGCAATAAATAACATAAAAGAATACAAAAACAAAAAATTCTGAAAAGCAAAGTATAATTAATGATATTTTACCTTATATTTTCAAGAGAAAAAAAATTAGGTGCTACTTTGGTAGATGGTTGCATCGATTTTTGGAGATTTACATTGTTGGCGCGGTTTTTACAGTCATCAGCCATCTTGAAAAATGCTGTTTTTACGTATTTTTTGCATAAAGTATTAGAAACTTTAAAAAGTAAATATTGTTAAAAATAGTGGATTAATTTTTTGTTGAAAACGTTGTTTTTTAAGATGGCTGACAAATGTAAATAAATACATTTACTAAGAGTATAAAATGCTAAAGTAAGGTTAAATTATTACTTTCATATAATAGAATAAAATCACTGCTATAAAAACATTGCGCCAGCATTTAATTGGATTAAAATATTACTTAAATTGAATATCAAATTAAAAACATCATACCAACGTTTAAAAGAATTAAAATATTACTTAAATACTTTAAAATAGGTTTTATAGGATTTAATTATTTAACATTAAAACATATGTGGCAATAAATATCTCAGGAATTTTTGAAAACGTATTACTTTTTTTAATAAAAGTTGAAGTATACAATTATAAAGTAAAAGAAAATGATGTATTTACATTTTTTTAAAGTATTTTACCTGTCGTACATTGATAAGTACCACACACATCTCTTGCACTTCATTGAAGAAGCAATTAGCGAGGTTTTCTCCAAAAATTTAAAATAAATTTCCTCTGAGGCTATTAATAATTTATAAATAAATCTTTGATTAGGAAAGCCAGGTTGGCCAAAATTAGGTCTCAAATGGCAATTTTTTTATTCCAATACCAATAATTCTTGGTAATTACCAATAAGAACATTCATCTTCGAAACGGACATATCCATTCCATTTGAAACCTGAGGAATTTGAAGAGATGAATAATAAAATTTTAAAATGGCGCGGTAATGCACAAATATTCAGTAACTAATCAGGGAGCTGATTACATCACGCATAGAATTTAAATAATCATTCATAATAAAATCATTTTTAAAACAAATGCAAAATTAAATTGTTTTTTTTTTGCGGTTTTTCCTCTGCTTAATAATTGCACTTAGTAGTAAAGTTTCAGCTATAAAAGCGAAGATACAGCTGTGTTGATGCTTATATTACAGCATCACGTGATTTTTGTGCAAAGTAATTCTGTTGGTTAAACACACTCTTCGCAAGCGTACTGGTTTGGATGCTTTTACGCTGGTAACGTAAAAGCGCGTTCGTCAGCTACGTTTCGAGCGTACTCGTGTGGACGGGCCTTAACTTGTGTTTCCATGTCTCAAAAGTGCGACTTGACATGTATTAGATTTATACATAGCATTCTTCTAGCATACATATTTTGAGACAAAATCGGAATACCTGCAAAAAATTAAAGTTTTTTATTCAAAATTCCCTAAGATATTCGTGAATTTAAATTTTGGCGCGTTTTGAAGTTTGGCATATTCATTAACCCTTTCCAGCACGCAACCTTTTAAAGTTCGAGTTTTGATTAAAAAAAAAAAGAAAAAATGTAGGCAGTCTAACTAGGCCTAGAGAGTACAGAAGTAAAAATTTTTTGAAGATAGCACTTATCATTTAATTCTGTGGGTGTGCTTAAAGTGGGTGCACTGATTGAATAGAGTTTCAAAAAGAATTCTGAAACGAGCTTTGCTGTCAATGAACTGACCGATGAGATGCGGAGAGCAAAGAATACAGACTCTCAGTTGTCCTAGGTTATCTGTGAGCCCGGTCTGGGCACACCTAGGGTTCGCCGTTTGGTTTTAGGCAAGATTTCAAGGTAAAAATTTAAAATTAGTATAGAATAAGGAGATTAGTATTTAGCTAAAAAAATAACATAGAAATTTCTTTTCAAACAAACCTTTTATACCCTAAAAAAGTCTGGAAGATTTCTTTGAAAAATAAGGGTCTTAAAAAACTAAACATGGCTAAAATATATGGACTGGTTTGTGTTGAGCTGCCATCTACTGTAAATAAAGAAGGTTCAGTGTAACCTATAAACCCTTTTTAACTCAATTTTTGTGTGCGTACAGAAGGAAACTTTTAGGTGTGTCCAGACCGGACACACTGTGCCGCAAAGCTTAAAAGACATTAAATAATGAACAATATGCACGAATCTTTGCCTGTTTCTCGGTAACCTAGAGTCATCCAATTTTGAATATGGTAGTCCTTCGCCCGAAAATGGGCACCAGGCACACGAACATTTGCATTTTCCGTTACTTAAATATGCATTTTCTAAACATGCAGAAAATCTTTCAGTGATGTGCACGTTAGTATGCCTCATGCATTCAAAACTGCTATTCATTCAGTAGCATAGTGAAGCTTTGTTTTTTCATTTAACATTGGTATCCCAAATATGAAAAAGTAAAGCCATGAAAACTTAATAATAAATACCATAAATTCAAACATTACTATTTATAATAGGTTTTGGATGTAACACGTGAACACGATAACTGATTTTTGAATGGTACTAAGGAAGCAGCGCTGTCAGTTGCGAATACTATTAAGAAAGTTGTAAAACTTCATTTTGGGATTAATGTTGTAAAAATAATTTGTGCTCTTTAAATTTTTGGTTCATTTGAAGCAGAAAACTTGCTTTCAGTTAAAACTTTGGTGTAACTGTTGAAATAAATGTTTGAAAATATATTTTAATATTCTTACAAAATGTCCAGCTGCAGTAAAATAGTGCAAGGTGGATTTAGGGTTGCTAGAAAATGGCAAGGGAAAGCAGGTTGCCTTGGTGCAAAATCTCTGAGGCGAAAAAGTTGGCAATATGCCGTGGACTGACGGAGAACATTCTAGAACAAATTCTTACCGATTTGGCACGAATGTTCTCGAAAGGAACCTAAAAGCTATATAACCCTGCCGGTATGCGAAGTAGTAGTGTCTGATAGTCTATTGAGTTGATCTATTCTAACGTCGAGGTGTCTAGTCCGAGCATCGCGAGTTGATGCATCGAGTGCATCACGATTCGTAGCTCGGAGAGTTTCGATAGTACTCTCCGAGAACAAACCGAGTCGGGAGCCATTCTCTGTTGCTTCACCGTGAGGCTTTCTTTACCATTATAGCTTTATAGCCTGAAGCCTGTGTTGCTGATTGTTTTAGCGTTATTTGTCGTAGTATTTCGATGACTGTAAACATGTTTTTGGAGCTGTCCTGAGTAATATTGTCTCATAAATTGTGTTTCTATTCTTTATCAAGTGTTGTTATCCAAAATCTAAATCCACGAACTCGTAAGTACCCAACAATATTTTGATGACAATATTGGAAGAAATCAAAAGGTCGACAGATTTCGTTGCCATATAGTCAACTATTAATTAGATGCATTTTAAGAAATAAGGACTAAATGCTGATTTTCTCCTTTATATTATGCTTTTCATATTGTTTTTTTATAAATATTCTAAAAATGCAGTAACAACAGATATTATTAAAGGGAAGGTCTCTCAATACCATTTCTGTTTGAAATGGAAATGAATGGAATTAGAAGAAAAATGTGTGTCAAAGTAAGAGTGAACTGATGATACAAAGAAAGTATTGATAATTTAAAATAAATTTCCCTTTTGATTTGTTTACAATTTTGGTTTTTATTTATTTATTTACTTTTTAAATGAAGTGTTTTTCCCCCAAATCCATTTCATTGTTAGATTCTATGTTAATGTTAATTTTTTGTTGAATATGCATTTTTGTTTTATCATGCACTGTGTACATACAGTTCAATGAATTTTTTTTTTCTTTTTTTAAAGTGAAGGAAAGTCTGCCAGGACTTGAAGAGGTAAGAACAATTTTCCCTCCCTTAACATTTCTCTAAAGCATGTCTTTAAAAAAATTCATTAATTTTGATGTATTTTTATTTTAAACATTCAAAATATATTTTTATTGTTACAGCAGTATTTTTAGCAGTGGAAAACATAGTATTTTTCTTGAGTTTTGTGTTTAGGAAATTCCTAGCAGATTTATTATTCTTTTTAGTATGGAGATTTAAAACTCGGAAAAGTTTCAATTTTTATTAAACAGGAATATTATTAATGGTTATTGAACATCATAATACTATCTAAGCAGTTTCTCTTTTCAAATTTTAAAGAAAATTTACCTTATACACTTATGTATTGCCTGCACCCAAACTTTTCAGATAAAATTTATGTTAAAAAAGTGACCCACACAATGTCTGCACCCCCAAAAATTAAAGAATTTCTTACTTTAAAATATTTTTTAACATTCCCTTTTCCCCTTCAATCAATATCATTAGTCCATAAACATCTTTAGAGAAAGAATATGCATTTGTTTTGTCTTTGGTTGATGCCAGGATGGAAAGAGAGACTTTCGTGGCTTTCTGGTATCCTATAAATCTGTGTAAGAAAGCCTAAGATTTTCCTATAAATCTGTGTAAGAAAGTCAGTTCAAAGATTTTAAAATATCTTACTCTGTTGTAAAGCTGTGAGCAGCTTGGAAAATGATTTACTTTATTCTGTATCCTAACGGAGTTTAAACCCCATCTGAGACTTTAAGTAATGACCGACATAATGCGTCATTTGTGCAACTGCCTTTCTCATCCAGCTATAACATCTAAAGAGTAGAAAGATTAAACACGAAAGACATGAAAGATATTTGTCTTGATTATTTACTGTTACTAAGATCTTTGTAAGATCTTTTTTGATATAATATCTTAGCGGCACATTATTGCTGCACTGATCTCGTAAAAGCTCTCATATGTATTGTATTGAAATTTGAGTGTAGTATTGCATGAAATTGTATCTCTAATATGTATAGTATTGAAAGTTTCTAAGTATGTTTGTTGCTTTTACAGTGGGCGGCATCTCCTCCACCTGCACAATCTACTCCTGCTTGTCCACCACCTCCACCTGCACCATCTTCTCCTTCTTGTCCACCACCTCCACCTGCAACATCTACTCCTTGTCCACCACCTGCACCATCTACTCCTTGTCCACCACCTCCACCACCCTGCCCACCTAAGGTAAGTTTTATGCATCTTCATATATATTACAAGGAGTATGATTAAGTATCTGTCAATTAAGCTTTTGAATGTTTTTAATTCATAATTTAACTAAAGTTCTTGAGATTTGATTATCAGTAGAGATTTTTTATCAGTAGTCAGCTTAGTGTAGGAGCTTTTAGAAGACGTCTGTGCTTAGTTTTAATTTCCCATCTGAAGTGAAGTTTCGTTTATTGGGAGTATTGTTTTGTTAGGTTAATGTTTAAATAACATTAAGTATAGTAACTTTTTTTAATATTTCAAGTAACTTGGTTACTAGAATTTTCATTAGACTTAGTTTTAGAGCTTTTATTAGACATCAGTTTTTTGTCTTAATTTTCCAGTTGAAGTCTTGAGTAAGAGCATTGTTTTGTTGTGTACATGTTTAAATAATGTAATTATAAATAATTTGTAATCATTTGCTTGCAATTTCTATTTGTAATAATTAAAAATCGAGAAATCTAATGTTTCTTCATGTGTCCTATACTTACCAAAGATAAATTAGTTTTGAAATTTCAATTCTCTGTGTAAGCCAAAAATTTTTGATGGATTGTTTGTTATGATGTTGCTTGTATTCTGTACTCAAATTCAATATGATTTGCATATAATTTGAGCACAAAAGGTATATTTGAGATTAAACATTTGAAAAACAGGGTTCGTACGGTTCTTTAAAGTCCTTAATTTTTTCAAAAATGATTTTTGGTCCTTAAAAGTCTTTAATTTTGGCCAAAATGAATAAACGGTCCTTAATTTTGCTCATTTGACATTTCTTATCATTTCTAATGATTGCCATTCTATGTGTGAATTGCAATTTCTCGTGAATATGGAATTAAAATTGCACGGCTCTTAACCAATCTGTTGACGGATTTGGATTGCAAACGATTTATAAAAAAAAAAAAAAAAAAAAAAAAAAAAAAAACCAATTAGCTACCCGAACGAAAGTATCGGTGTCTGATTGGCTATTCACCCAATCTTTCGAAACAGGTGTTATCCATAAATTTAGGCAGATTGTAACGAAAGCATGAACCGGAAGTTCTTTATGAGGCGAAAGTGATGATGAAGGTGCTCGAGAAAGAAAAAAAAGGGTGGGGGGATTCTGAAAATATTTGTCAAAATTAGAGCAATCCCAACCTGGAAGGCCACAACCCTTCCGACGCCAATAGGAACGAGATGCCTGGAAAGTGCATTTTCAATAAACTGTGGCTTCATCAAGCTGACTACAAAGACTGGATATTGATGGATGACAATCCTTATAAAGCTAAATGTGGTCTTTGTCTGAAACAAATTGAAATTTCTATAATGGGAGAGTCAGCGCTGAAAATTCACATGAAAATTAAGTTTCGTTTTATCATTTCAATTTGTTTTACACGGTTTTGCTTAGCTTAATTTCTGTGTTTGTTTCAATTAAGCCCTAAATTAATTTTTTATCACCTTCCGCGGAGTTTATTCTCTTTTGCACATACTATATATATGGGATATCGGGATTATGAGTTTATTTCTGAAGAGGGTCTGTTATCGATTTTGCGGGAAATCTGTTGGCTCCATTTCGATTTTAGGTCGCCAAGGGCAAATTCGGTAACGCTAGCCGAGAAAAAGTGAAGTTCGGAAATACGTTTTGAAGCTTCAATAGACAATTAAGTATTTGGTTTAATCCTATGCTGTTGATAGTAATGCATTATTTTTGCTAATGGCGATACAATTATTAGTTGAAAACAACTAACTAATTAAAAAATTTTTAATATTTTTAAAGCTGAAAACAACTAATTGAAACTAAGTTTCATGAATTAAGTAGATGCAAAATTAACTCTCATGAATTACTAAAGTTATTGGGTAGAGGTTTAACTGAAAATATACATTCTGTATTATATATATATATATTTATACAGTACAAAGTCCGAGGTCGGGACTTCGGCTATCCCAGATTTGAGATTTTTCTGGATATTAGATCATTTTAAATCTACTAAGATGGCACGTAGAAATTATAAAATTGAAAATATGAAATCCTGATTTATGAAATAATGAAGCATTTATGATTTAAAGGGTATCAAAATTTACAAAAGAAAAGAGCTTAATATTTATATGTTTACTTTATTAAACATTTCTTTCAATGTGAGTTGTTTGATTTGTTTTCTCTGCTGATACTGTACTAGTATCACTAGTTCTCTGCTGATACTGTACTACTCTCTGCTGATACTAGACTAATACTATAGACATATAATTTCTTCTTGAGTCATTAAGTCCATTGTTCAAGTCCTGTAATTGCTGTGTCGAGAATTCTGAATAACTTGTCAATCAAAATTTTTTCTCGTTCAGTAACCTCTCTGTTACTTTCTTCACTATCGGTAGCTGTATTTTCTGGATTTAGAACCATACTACGGATTTCGCCCTCCGTTAATTGATTGATGATTGGGGCATTATCATCGCAATGAAAAACTTCTGTTTAACTTCCCTAAATTCTGCCGCCTGGTGCGAATGCGAGCTCTGGCGCAGGTTCTGGCTTTATGTGAATTACAAATCAGTTAAAATCATAAAAACAACCTTGTATTTTGCGTAAGTATATAGATACAAGTTGTTACTAAATACAAGGTTCTTTTTACGATTTTGATTGTCACATTAGCATGTTTCTCTTCTAGTCTAATAAATCAGTTATTCTTAATTCAAATAGCACTAAATATAATCATTTGTCCTATTAGTATCATTAACAAAATCTATTTTTAGCATAACAAAAGAAATTTCTGTTAAATCTCCCCTTGTCAACATTTTAGCGCATTAAACTTAAATCTGTAATCGGATAATACTCTGTTATTTGGCGTCGCTGCATGATTCATCACTCAAGCTGTCATCCGTTGATAAACATGCGGTGATGAAAGCAAAATACAATAAATAATGATTCGCGATTTCGGCATCAAGGATATAAAATATTAGTTGGTGTAAATATAACAAATGTTTCGGTTTGGGATTATGCCAAGCAGATACGCAGCTATGGAGTCATGTTACTAATCACACAAATTTATGCTAAAATAATTATTTCTTCAATAATGAGATATTTTATTTAGCGCCAAACTGAGATTAAGAATCGGGATTTCCGACATGTTTTTTTATGATGAGGAAAAAAATCTAATGTGTATGCGTCAAGCATACCCCTTCCCTCCAAAAAGCCCTAAAAAATTGGTTGGTGGTGGCTTTGAGGTCCGGATTTTAGATCATTCCGGATATTGGATGTCCGGATCTCGGAATTTGTACTGTATATATATACTGTACTATATACTATATATATGTATATAGTTAAAAATGTATATTTTCAGTATGCATTTCTTATTATATATATAGATGTCTTATTATATATATATATATATACATTTTGCGATACTTAATTTTACTAATGCCTTGCATATAATGCCCCTTTTAGCTGCAAAACATCTTTCCCTTCTCAACTGCAGTTTGTTCTAACACTATCATGAATTTTGTCAAGTTAGAAGAAGCGTCTACTTCAGGAAAAGATGTAACTGCTAATTCAACATCAATAAGTGTAAAAAATAATAAAATCAATTCTTTTCTTTTCAAATCTGAAGTTACAGATGCAGAAATATTGTGGTCTTTTAAGTGCATCAAAAGCCACTATTCTTTTAAATCGTGCGATGATATTGGGCCGTTATTCACTAAAATGTTCCCGGATAGTTCCATTGCAAAATAGTTTTCATGTGGTAAAAAGAAATGTACTTATATCTGTTATTTTGGTCTTGGCCCTTATTTTAAAACTTTGTTACTAAAGCATTGTAAAAATGCTGAGTTTTTTACATTACTATTTGATGAGACTCTTAATCTGACAAATCAAAAGAAGCAACTAGATATTTATGTGAGGTACTGGCATCAAGAAAATAAGGTCAGAACTCAGTACCTTACTTCTGCATTTGTAGGGCATGCAACAAGTGAAATTATTTTATCCAAATTTTATGAATGTGTTGAAAAACTAGACTTGTCAAAACTTTTACAAATATCGATGGATGGTCCTGCAGTAAACTGGAAATTTTATGGTTTATTGCAACAGGACTTGACAAAGGAATATAACATTCAATGCTTGACATTAGGGACATGTGTTTTACACATTCTTAACAATGCTTTCAAGCATGGGATGTCATCCACTGGCTGGGACATTCCATCATTCTTATCCTCCTTATATTGGATTTTTAAAGATTTTCCTGCAAGACGTGAAGATTTTTTAAGTATATCTGGCTTAAAAAAGCTACCTGTGAAGTTCTGCTTTTACCGATGGTTGCAAGATGTTCCAGCAGTTGAAAGAGCCATTGAAATATGGGATGACTTGCTACTGTACATTAAAGAAGTTGAAATGAAGTTTAAAAAAAATTTCATCGAAATCCTTCTCAAATATTTTGGAGGCAACTAAAGATGAAACATTTCTTATAAAATGAAATTTTTTCCTCTCTCTGTCGAAAATATTATTGCCTTTCTTTGAATATTATCAAAGTGATAAACCACTTATTCCCTTTTTTGCTGAAGATATCTTAAAACTTGTAAATGATTGCCTTCAGCACTTTAAAATTTTGAAACTAGAATATTCAAAAATGCCGCAAGAAGGACATTTCACAAGCTGAAAGTTTTGCATTGAAACAAGAAGGTCAACAATGTGTCTTAACAATAGTACAACACTTAATGTCTAAATGTCCAATAAATTATTCTCTTAATCGAAATGCATCTTGTATAGACCCGCGATTGATGGTTATAAAAGTCCAGAAAAAGCCCAGAAGAAAATGAAAATAGTTCTACCGGTATTAATGCAAAATAAACTTTTTTTACAAGATGATTGGGATGAAATTCTGCTGCAGTTTAAAGAGTTTCTAGACAAATTCCTATTCGTTTTTTTTTTTGTTTGCTGATAGGTCCTTAATTTTTTATTTGATGGTCCTTAAAAGTCCTTAATTTTCATGTAAGGAAATGTGTACGAACCCTGGAAAAATATCTTCTTTTTTTTAAACTCTAAACTACATACAAGTCATATTTCTTATTACGAGTGTCTGATTCAGAATCTGTTAAGAATTCTGCAAAGAAGGATAAAAATTTTTTTTTTCTTTCATATTAACATTATACTGCAAATCCTCAGCTAGTTGGGAAAACCAGCAAACTTATTTAAATCCATTGAAGGCACTAGGGCTGGAAGAGTAGCAGGGGCCGAGTCCCCTTGGCAGTATAGACAGGGTTCGTAGCGGTCCTTACAAGTGCTTATAAGTCCTTATATTTGAAAATAAAATATAAAGGCCCTTATAGGTGCTTACATTTTCTGCAAAGCCCTTATTTTTTGTTTTTAGTGCTTATTTTTTGCTTTTAGTGCTTTTTTTTAATCCCCCCCTTTTTTTTAATGAACGTGCATTTTTCCTCGTACTAAAGCCGAAACTAAATAAACAACTTTTCTTCCTTATATGCAACGTCAGATGGTGAATCATACTCCCGGAAATTGCTTCCCCCCTTTCTCTGCATTAACGTAACCTATATTACGCACGAGATTACAGACAGGTGCACGTCGTTCTATTGGTCAAAGAATTGGGAAAACGGTAGAAAATTCGGTACATTCGGTATTCTTTTCCTCCCATCAAATACTACACACGTTTGAATTTTTGTCAAGATTTTAATAATTTGCATTCTCGTTCCGCGTGGTCAGTTTATTATGATCGTTATGCTTATATTATGAGTATATGCATGAATATTTATAATAATATAGTTGCAGTAACTGGTGAAGTATAGATAAACTTCCAAAAAATGGGTGTGTTTTTACACATATTAGCTTTCTAAGGAATAATATTCGGAATGGCTTAAATAAAAGGAAAGTAATCAAATAATCAAAAGAATTTCCCCCCCCCCCAATACATCATACAGTACGGAGGTTGGGAGGTTCTTCCCTTCCTCCCCAAAATCTCTAATATTGAAGCAGCGGAATTTTTTTTTTTTTTTTTGTCACTGTCCAATCTGGATTGAATAGGACTAAAAGTTTTTGCGGTCTACCCAACCTAAGCGAAGATTGATTCTATTCCGGAAATTTAACGCAGTCTGTTGAAAATTAGAATCGGAAACACCCCAGATTAGTAAGTCTCTTTCTTTTCTTTTATTTTGTTCTTTATTCTCCGAATACCGGCAGCTGTTGATTCCGATTGCGTAATATCACATGTGGAAGATTACGCCACACGTATTGCGCAATAACGTTTGCGGTATTTTGCAGAGATAATTAATTTTGATGTTCAGTCTGAGATTTGTTTATGAACACTTAAAAGAGTTTTTACTGTGCTTTCTAAGCAGAATATTTCTCAGTTCAGTTGGTCTATTTTTATATGATGCACATATTCAAATGTCAAAATCATTTATTTAGCCGAGGAATCTAAAGAACTGCTACAATCCCCCCCTCCTCTTTTTCCAGTTACGCTCGACACGGAATATTCGGCAATTTCCGAGTATGCTGGTTAGTTAAGCTTTTACTGTTAAAGGATGAGTGCATGAAGCAATTTCCTGTCTCCTGATTTCAGAAATGTACCTCTTTTTTACTTAAATTACTTTACTTGGAATATATGTTAAGGGCAAACTGTTATGCAATGAAAATTTAGAAAATGTTCAAAATTTTGATTTAAGTTAAATTATTTAAATATTAATATGAGTGGAAAAATAAATTGTATTTATTATTAGGTGCCAAACGAATAAGTTAATATGGCTTATTATTATTTATTTTCTATATTTTGAACTGAAATTTCATCATTAAATGTGGTAATATAGTTTAGTTCTGCATAGTTTTTTTTCTCTCATTGTAAACTAATTCTGTAAATTGAACTGTCATTTAAAATTTAAAAAAAAGTTAATTGTTTTCCATGGTTGAGGTAATGCTCATTTTCTTAATAAATATTGCGTTGCTCATATTTTAAATTACAAGTCTAATTTTTCTTTTAAGGTTATGCAGTTGTGTATAATGTAATTAGACAAGTGCTTATTTTTTCCTTAAAATGTGCTTGAAAAGTGCTTATAGGTGCTTATTTTTTTAACTAAAATGCGGCTATGAACCCTGATAATGTAATTAGACAAGTGCTTATTTTTTCCTTAAAATGTGCTTGAAAAGTGCTTATAGGTGCTTATTTTTTTAACTAAAATGTGGCTATGAACCCTGATAGATGTCATTAATGTTAAGAATATGATTATGGTTAGTTTATTTTCCTATGAAATATATATAGTTACTGAAAGTTGGGAAAATTTAGGAAGCAGCATTTCGTTCATTTCGTTCTCTGATATGTGGTACTTCCATACTTCCTTACTTTGTTAATGATATGGGAAATGTTTAAAATGTTATATTTTGAAATTTATGATCTTTCAGATTTATAAATGGCTAATTAAAAATTTTTGTTCCAGCACCGGCCAATTACACGGTCCATAACAAAAGGTCGGGCAGGCACGTCATTTCTGGTAAGACAAATGAAATTTATGTTTTTTCATATTTTTCAATTTTTAATGAAGGAATTTTGGGTTTTTACATATTTTTCTCTTGCCACAAAGTGAGAACTGAATTAAATGAATGAAAAATATATCTCAAATTTGAGGAATTAAGTATAAATTCAAATGCATTAAAAATGTGTATAAATGTTCCATACAAGAAAGTCATATTGTGTTCACATCAAGATTTTTTTTTAATAAGGAATGCATAATTTTCCTAAACACAAATATAGGATAGCCAAAGAAATGTATAAAATGTTATATTTTGAAATTTATAATCTTTTGGATTTAAAAATGGCAAAACATGAATACTTACGTCATTTAAAACACTTTTTTAAGTGGAAGACAGACAAACAATCGTGCAAATAAAGGCCAGAAAAAGGAACTTGGCTGGATTTTCAATATAACTAGACTTTTGATGCAATTTGCACATGTGTGTCTTCAATTTTGACTGAATTTTTGAAACAAAATCTTGAATTGTATGCAGGTCGGCTTATATTTGGAAATGTCTGGTACTCTCTTAAATGATTTCTGCTGTTCCTTTAAGTATTGTTTTCTTGCTTTTATTTCAGTGTTGCAATAGCAATTATATTTTCTCATTTATTTTTATCTAGTAAATGTTTCAAATATCATATAATCTGTGTTTTGTACAGTATTTCATAATTTCATTTCTTGTAGTGTTGTCATGGAATTGTATTGTTGAAATGTGCCTGATCTTAAAGTTTTCCTTCAAAAATACGTTCTTAATAACATTAAAAGAACATAAAAGCAGTGTCTTTAGTGCAGTAATCCACCTAAATCCATGATTTTATGCCAATATTTTGGTAGTTTTTCAAAACTTTTGGCCCAGAAACTTGGTGGCTGTGAGTCTAAAAACATATCAACTTCATTTTGGACTACCTGTGTGGAATGGAAAGCAGCACCAGCAAGATGTAGCTGCAGTTGTAAAAAGTCTGGGAAAGCTCAAAAATTCACATCCAGCAAAACAACTGCTTGATAATTTATATTAGCTTTTATCTGATTTCAGTATCTCATAAAAGCTCTCATATGTATTGTATTGAAAGTTGAATATGTATAGTTATTGTATGAAATTGTATCTGTCATATGTTATAGTATTGAAAGTTTGTAAGTATGTTTGTGTCTTTTACAGGGAGCGGCATCTCCTCCACCTCCACCACCCCCACCATCTGCTCCTAGGCCGTCACCTCCACGATCTGCTCCTAGTCCACCACCTCCATCTCCTCCACCACCTAAGGTAAGTTTTATGCATCTTCATATATATTATAAGGAGTATGATTAAGTATCTGTCAATTAAGATTTTGAATGTTTTTAATTCATAATTTAACTAAAGTTCTTGAGATTTGATATCAGTAGAGATTTTTTATCAGTAGTCAGCTTAGTGTAGTAGCTTTTAGAAGACGTCTGTGCTTAGTTTTAATTTCCCATCTGAAGTCAAGTCTCATTTATTGGGAGTATTGTTTTGTTAGGTTAATGTTTAAATAACATAAAGTATAGTAACTTTTTTTTATAGTTATTGCAAGGAATCATTCGTTTTATAGAGATAATGAGTCATTCGTGGAAATGTACAGCTGTAATATCTAAAGATTAGAAAGATTAAACACGAAAGACACGAATGATATTTTTCTTGATTATTTACTGCTTATAGAAAGATCTGTAGGTCTTTTGTTGTAATATCATAGTGAAACATTATTGCTACACTGATCTCATGGATATTTATCTGGTACCTCTTTAACACAATATATTTCAATTTTAAGCATTTTTGAAATCCAGATGTGTTTCCTATTTGAATGCTTCATGCTTAATTTGAGTGGTTTAGTAATATAGAATGAGTATCAAAAACAGTATCAAAGTAATGTCCCATCCATCAGACTCCAGTTTTCATTCCCCTTTCAAAATCCGACATACGCAGTTCAAGAAAAATGCACACAGATTTGTTTGAAAAAGCTTAGAAATTTACATCGAACAACTCGTAGTTTTTTATAATTTATATTAATTCTACTTGATGTCCGTACCTCCTAAAAACTGGCATACAGTTATCTCAAGATTTCATACCTGATTTTGAATGTAAGAAATATTTGTAATATGTGCACTAACTATTAAAAGCTCCTAAATACATTTGTTTCTCTTACAGGAGATGATGACTTCCAGGCGGCGGCGGCGGCGGCTCCCAACTCGGGTCAAACCGCCCGTAAGTTTTATTGATTTAACATAGTTATTTAGTTTCAGTGGTTTTAGTAGACATCAGTACTTAGCTGTAATTTTCTAAAAGTTAGTTAAGTCTCATTTGTTTGGAGTGTGGAGATATTGATTTTTGTTACTCGCCAAGATTTTTGTTACTCGCAAACTGCATGCCCAAATTTCTAGCTGTAACTGTAGCGGATATTTTCAAGATGCGTAAAAACACTTAACGCTCTGTCGCTGCCATGCTTGGTCCGATTTATTCTCCGACTCAAATATTTTCAGTGTTGATTTAACGAGTAGTTATGAAGAGTAATTGTTGTGATTAAAGGTTTATTATTTAAAATCGATCATCTGTATGTGTTTATTCAGTGGTTCTCAACCTTTTCACCAACGTGTACCATCCAAACAAAACTGAAAAACTTATGTACCACCACTACATTTTACAATGATTATTTTTCAGTTTCTCAATAGAGATATTAAGAAATATATTTTGTCATTTTCACAACCTATTGGCTGTATGTATTTAATATGCACACATAAAAATGTTAGATTAAAAATTGGTTACGATTTTAATTATCAAAATGTCCTCTAAATAGCTTTAACTTTACAATTTAGTCAGAAATTTGGCTGTGCTTAAGATATTTGAATCTCTTTATGTTTGGTCTTATTTCACTTAGTTTTTAACCATAAATTAGGATCCACTTTTGATTTTATTGTGTATCTATTTTCAAATCTAACATGGAAGAAAATCCTTGTTCACACAAATAGGTTGTGAAAATAGGGCAATAAATTTAATAGCTTTATTTGAAAATGCATTCTTCTTTTTTTTTTTTTTTTTTTTTTTTGGGTTTAGCCAGAAGTTAACAAATGTGCTATTTTTTAAATCTTCAGTTAGAGTTTGACCACAGAAAATTTCTCTCAATTGTTCTTTTTCCAAATGAGGTAAAATTTCAGGTAGATTTGAGCAAAATTTTCTTTTTCGTACTCCTTGGGTAAATACATGTTGAGATTATTTATTAATGAAAAACAATGAATTTTATTGTTGTACGTTAATTTTTTTTATTTCAAATTATTTTAAAATTATTTTTCTAAAAGGTGGTAAAATGTTGAAAATATTATTACATAATTCTTTAATTATTAGCTCGAGTTTTTTAACAGAACATTTATTGGTAAATAAATTAACACATTATCCTTGCAATCCTAAATTTTATTCATTTAATTTTCCCAAAATATCAGCTAAATATGCTAAACATGCCAACCAGAATTCACTAAATAAATATTTTTATAATTCTAATTTTTAATCATACAGGAAAATTTTAATTTCTGATCAAAGTTTAAACAGAAGATTTAAAACTTTGCTTCTGGATAACCACCTTACTTCAGAGTATAGCAAAAGCGTTTCATGTTCGTTGCCCATCTCTTGGCATAAAATCATAAATATTCTCCAATTTAAATTTTATTCTTCAATTCTTCATTTTTAATAAAATTAATAGTTTTCACAGCTTGATTCAAAACAGTTTCCAGGTTTTCGGGGATTGTTTTAGCTACCAAAGCTTCACAATGAATGAAGCAGTGAGTAAATTTATTTCAGGTGCGATATTTTTTATTTGAGAAATAACACCCGGATGTTTCCTGTTAAAGCCTGAGCTCCATCACTGCATACAGCAATGCACATATTCCAAGAAATATCATTATCAGACATAAAGTTGTCAGTTACAGTACAAAGTCTTTAATCCGGACTTGGCGGTTCCAGATGGGATTTTTCTGGATAATAAATTATCAATTTAAATCTGGTAAGATGGCATGCAGATATTATACAATTAAAAATATGAAATCATAATTTATGAAATAAAGAACAATTATGATCTAAAGGGTATCAAAACTTACAAAAAAAGCTTAATATATATTTCTTTACTTTATTAAAAATTTCTTTTAACGCACGCATGCATAGAGTGTTTGTAGATTTGAGGTCCGAATTATAGATCATTCCGGATTATAGACGTCCGGATGAAAGACTTTGTACTGTACTTTGAAAATATCATTTACAGTTGCTCTGTAATGAAGACATTCTTAAAATAAATACTGTTCGGGAATTCACTTATCTTCTTCAAAACGTATTTGAACTAATAATTGAACAGAGTACGTTATATCAGTACTTTCATCCAACTGTAATGCGAAATACTTGCTGTGTTTTATTTTTTGAACAAGTGTCTCTGTTATGAATTTACTGGATCATTTGATAACGTAATATTATTAAGTTCATTAGTTTCTTTTTCGTTTAATAATTTTAAAACCATATCTTTAGCTGCTGGTAATGTAAGGTTTTCTCCAATAATGTGAACCTGCCCCCATTCTTAACAATTCTAAGTTCCAAAGGTTTTTTACTTGAAATAATGAAAACTTTCATTACTTGTTTACTATTTTTGAACTACGAAAATTCGAAAATTTCCTCTTAAAATATTCTTTAGATTTATCCTTTAAATTAGCATGCTTAGGCTCAACTTTCATAAGAGTTCACTGCATAATTTCATAACAGTTCACTGCAAACAAAAGATCAAGGCTGAGATTCCATTTTCATCTCCATTCCAAGGAAACCGAAATGATAGCTTTCATTACATTTTCCATAAACAATTTGTCATTTCTATTTGATATTCTTAGTGCTAGTAGATTGTCCTGGCTCCATTGCACGCGAATCCACACTTTTCACTTACTCAATCCTAGCCATATACACTGGTGTGCAAAAATTAAGGGCAATTAATTTTTTCAATATAACTTTGTACAAAAGCTTTCGAAATCAACACATTTAATACCGTAAGATCCCCAATACGTAAGGACATGAGTAATGTAAGCAACACTTACTAAAAGAGAAATCAGAGGGATAAAAAGAAGCTTTATTGAAAAAGTAGCATGGAGCGCAATGCGGCTGAAGGCCGAAACATCCCTGTGATGGGTGTCCAGCAAGAAACATCCGGTCTTTAATAGGGGATATGATCTTCCCTGACTGCTAGGCAGGTTTCACAGCATCTGCCCATGCTGAGAATGAGGGTGTCAATGAGTTGTTGAGGCATTGCTGCCCATTCATTTGCAGCGCCAATCGAAGCTCCGGAATCGTTACTGGTGGTAAGGTACGAGCTGCCAAGTGTCTGCCTAGAAAATCCCATACATGCTCGATGGGATTGAGATCCGGAGATCATGCCAGCCAATCCATACGTTCAATATCCTCAATCTCTAAGAGCTGTTCGGCAGCTACTGTGCGATGACATGGTGCATTGTCATCCATGAAAAGGAACTGCGGACCCATAGCGCTTCTAAAAAGACGCACATATGGAAGAAGAATCTCGTTACAATAACGGGTCCCGTTAACTGAACCTGCGTTGAAGATGTGAAGGTCTGTACGACTACCAAGCATGATGTCTCTCCAAATGAGAACTCCGCCACCTCCATACCTGTCTTTTTCAATGATGTTCGAGGGATGATTGCGGCTTCCCCCGCTCTCTCCAGATGAGTA
Source organism: Stegodyphus dumicola (assembly GCF_044657685.1). Lineage (NCBI taxonomy): Eukaryota > Metazoa > Arthropoda > Arachnida > Araneae > Eresidae > Stegodyphus > Stegodyphus dumicola. The sequence continues at coordinate 288,952,150 of NC_140769.1, read as the reverse complement.
TGCGATGAGAATCGCTACTCAGACTGAATCTGCTCTCATCTGTAAAGAGTACTTGTCCCCATTCATTGTCTCTTCAATTCCGGTGTTCCCGGCACCACAGAGAACGCCTTCTCCGATGGGCAGGCATTAGAGGTACACACTGTACAGGGCGTCGTGCAAACAGACCACCACCGTGCAGTCTTCTGGCCACGGTAAAACGCGATATTAATCGTCCAGTCGCCTGAGTCGTGTGTCTAGCGATTTCTCGCACTGTCTGCCGCCTGTTTCTTCTGGCCTGTAAGGCAATATACCGGTCATCTGCGGGTGTGGTTCCTTGTGGACGATCACTACTAAAGCCCCGGATAGCTGTTCCTGTAGTTTGAAATTGTCTCCAAAGTCGTGAAACGATGCTGTTAGCAATTCCGATCTCTGCAGCCACACTTGTCACACTGCGGCCTTCCTCCAACTTTCTAATGATTCGACCTTGGGTAAAAGCATCCAGATGTCGTCTAACAGATTGATTATTCGCCATTTCTCGCTGAGGCAGCAACTCGGTGTGATTTTAACTGCTATATGGCGTGCAATCTCTTTGCCAGAAATACTGATCTTACAACAACAACATGCTTTATACTACTCAGACACTCCCACATTACGTCTACCTGCATATCTGCGCATGTGCTACCGTACATCACGTTACTTAATCTCCTGATTGGTTTTTCTGTCCGCTCTGCCTCTTCGTTCAGCTGATATGTTAGTTTTTCGACTTCGTCCTTAATTTTTGCACACCAGTCTATTGTTTCTTACTGATTCTGATTCTGTTCTGTACGCAAATTCAATATGATTTGCACGTTTCGAATCAACCATTTGAGAAATATTTTTATTTAATTCTAAACTACGTATAAGTCATATTTCTTTTTATTAGTGTCTGATTCAAAATATTTTAGGAATTCCCCAAAGAATGATTTTTTAAAATTCTATTCATATTAACGTTATACTGCAAATCATCAGCTAGATGGAAAAACCAGCAAGAGTGCTTATTTAAATCAATTGAAGGTGGTAGGGCTGGAAGAGTGGCAGGGGCTGAGTCCCCTTGGTAGTAGTGATGTCATTAATGTTAAGAATACGATTATTGTTAGTTTATTTTCCTATGAAATATTTATGGTTACTGAAAGTTAGGAAAATTTTCGAAGCACCATTTGATTCAGTGGGTATCAGTGGTCAGTGTCATATGTGGCACTTTGTTAATAATGATATGGGCTGCTTTGGACTTTTTGTACTTAAATTTTGCAAGGAAGAAAATGTAAATGAATGTAATGCAAAGAAATGAATGAAATGTTAGATTTTGTAATTTATAATCTCTTAAATTTAAAAATACCAAAATAAAAGTATTTGGGTCAATTAAAACATTTTTGTAACTGGAAGTATGTATATCTGTGATAAACAGACAAACAGTTGTGCAGGTAAAGGCCGGGGAAGGAATTTTGCTGGATTTGTGTTATAAAAAAGGCTGACAGAACATATCAAAAACGCTGAGATACATGACCATTATCTACGGAATCACATCCAAAATGAACACCTCCATCTGATGGGCGAAGTGGTTCTCGAGAAAATAATTGCAGATGCTCAGACTGGTAAATATTGGTCCATCATGCTAGATTGGACTCCTGATGCAAGTCTTCAGGAGCAAATGTCTATGATAATACAAATTGTCAATGTTTATGTGACAACGGTTGAGATTTGTGAGCATTTTGTTGTCGTAGCACAGGTTTGAGTTTGACAGAAGAATGCTTAAAAAAGCTTGATAAATGATATTTTCAAATACAAAAGTGCAGAAGGCAAGGATATGATAATGGATCCAGTATGTAGGGACGGAACAGTGGTGTACAAAAACGCATACTCGAGCTAAATCCAAAAGCATTTTACGTTCCATGTGGTTATAACAGCTTAGTACACAGCGATATGGCAAATTGTTTGACTGCGGCTATCGACCAGGGATTTTTCATCAGATTTACTTGGTGTTTGCTGGGATATGCTCAAGTGATATGTGAAATTGTTTACAGTGGAGCCAATCTCAGAAACACATTGTAAATGTCGAATAGATTCCGTTAAAGCTGTGAGGTTTCAGCTAGGATCAGTTTATGGTGCATTGATTGAGGTCTCCGAGAGTGCAAATGATAGAAAGGCAAGAACGGAGGTTGCCGGTTTGGCAAATCAAATTAAACGCTACCCTTTCCATGCCATCGAAACGATTGGCACTTTGAATTACTAGAGAGATGTCCTGCATTCAAAAAACTTTCTCCAGTCTTATTTATTGTATATTGCCAAATTTTTGTGGCATTAAATCAATTCATACGTTGTTATTTATGCTTGTATCTGTGTTTCTAGTGTGCTAGTGTTAAATTTTTTAATGTTCCTGAATGCAACTTTTTTCTTGAACTCCATGTTAAAAGATTTTATTTCTAATTTAAACATTTTATTACAGCGCCGGCCGTGGACTAGGGTGATGACTAATTACCAGCCGGTGACTAGGTCACAGGCTAAAGAGAAGGGGGGCCCAAGGCCTTATTTTTAAGACCTCTCTCTCTGAGGTATGCTTCATTTAATTTATGCATTTTATTTTACGCAATTTTTTCATTATTGCTAACCTGTTGTAATATATAGTGAATAATTACGTACATTTGTGACTATTTATTTCTATTTGTATATTATGTTGTGAAGCTAAAAAAATTAGAAAGAATGCAAACAAGTAAAACTAATAATGAAGGATGTCACTCACTTCTGACCTTCATTTAAGTTTTGATATGGTAATCTATATGCAGGCCCGGATCGAATAGGGTGCGGGGCCCGATTAATTTTTTTTTTTTTTTTTTTTGCGGAGACCTCTCTCTAAAATTAAATACTTAAATAAAATTCAAATTCAGTATATATATATATATGAATATATCAAATGTCATGAATCATCAGAGATGTAAACTTCTACATAAATTAAAAAATAAAAATGTTCAAAATACAAAAACAATTATTGAATATAAATTTACATCACCGGATATGAACGCATGAATTTACATATTTCTAAGTTTTTGTTCTGTAAATTCTAAAATAGTTTAAAAGTCTAATTACCTTGCATCTTCACTTTTAATCGACATAATTGCTAAACTATTTAATCTATCCTGATTCATTGTCGCTCTCAGATAGTTTTTTTGTTCTGAAAAATGATCCCTCTCCAGAAGCTCGGAGAGCAATAAACAAGATTAGAAATGCCAGTGGTCTATCATTATCTGATAAAACTTTGAACATTTTAAACGGATTTTCAAAAAATTCTGAAGGAAAAATAGATTTCAAAGCTTCCAGTTCTTCAACTAACATTTTCCCATCTATATCAGCTTCTTTCACTTTTGGTACATCATTTTCTGTTAACTTGGAATCTGTTAGAGAAATTTTTAATTCAGCTGCATGTTTTTGAAGTACTTCTTTTTCCATATTTTGAAGTTTTCACAAAAACTCAAAAGATTCATTATGATTTTTTAATTGTTCAAAACGATCTTTTAGTGATTCTGTTATAACTAAATCTCTTATTTTTTTAGTAATAATCTCAGGCCAAGACCCAGGATCATCAGTTATATTCTGTGATTCCATTTTCATTCCAATATTTGCTTCTTCTTGTTCCGGCTCCATTATGTGCAATTATGTTTCTTCTTCATTCTTCAATTGTTCTTAATCTTCTTCATCTTTATCATGAAATTCTTCATTTTTGTCATTTTCCTCTTTATTTTTATCAGTACTTTCTTCTTCAACTTTGTCATTAGTTTCTCCTTCTCCTTTGTCATCATTATCTATTAAAAAAAATTTGTTTAAAGCTCCTCTGAGTTTTTCACTTTCCGTTTTCCTTTTTGCACTTAATTTCCTTTTTAGACTATCAGTTTTAAATTTTCTTCCTACATCTCTTTCTCGTTTCAGTGGATTCGACATTTAATGATAAAATGATAGATTAGGTATCCATTTTTTATCAAATATTATACTTAAATTTTTAATTAAAAAAACACTTGTTTTGTCAATAAAATTATGTAATACAATTAGTACTTACCTTATTCAACAATTATTAATTGTAGTCAGAAAATACGACTCTAATAATTATAACGATTAGAAGAATAGCGAACTACAAATGCAAGAAACAATTGACGTTTGATACTATACCAATGGCTGGTATGTTTGTGCAAATAATTGCTTGTGCATATATACGTGCATAGTAGTTAACGTACGTAAAGTAGTTCGCGTACGTAGTGCAAAATCTCTCTAATATAGGACTATCTCGATTAAATTCAATACATTTGACATGAACTTTTACGGGTATGAGTTTTCTATATTATAAAGCATATATTATATAATAATAAACACATTAATAAATCTCATCCAGCAATGCGAACTTAAAATAAATATATTTTTAATTATTTGAATAATTCATAATTTAGCCATTATTGTCAAAAGCAATTTGCTTTAAATTTCAAAATTTTTTTTGTTTATTTTGATGGTAACCCCCTTTCAAATGCTGGGCCCAATCGCCTTTCATCTGGCCCTGTCTATATGGAGCTGCCATAAGGCAATAAGAGCTATTTTTCTAATAGTTCAATTTTAAATCTTCTTGAGCTTAGTTAGAGGGGGACTATAATAAAAGCAGTGCATCTAAGTCATCATAAAGATTTTTAATGGGGATTCAAGTTAGGTGAATTGGATGGCTACTTCCTGTGAGCAGTGTTTTGATGTTTGAGGTACTTATTCAGAAATTTTAGTTTATGCGGACATTCATAATTATCCATAAGAATAAATATTGGACAACCTGCTATAACTTGCAGTGAGATAGCTCAATTGATGAGCCTGATCATCAACACCTTCTATTCCAAAAAAGAAATCTTTCTTCGAGAAATGATTTCAAACTCATCGGATATAAGTAATTCTGATGGATATTTGACATGTTGTAACATGTTAAGATTGCAAACTAAATGAGGTTGTATACGAAGTGAAGAAGTAGCATTATGGCCGTGGGACCATAATTTGATTTCGTTGCAAAAATGTGTATTAGTCATAGATTATTTCAGTTTTACCGAGGGCCTCAATAATTTCGTTAGCATGACTGCAGCTACAGTAATACAGTATGTCTTAACTAGCAAGTTTATGGTTTAAAATTAGTTCATTGGAAGATATGAATAAATATAATGTGATTAAAAATTAGCATCTTAATTAAAGATATAAATTTTTTCTTTAGGCATTTGACAAAATTGGGGGTATGTACGACGAAAGCAGATCTGGTAAACAACTTGGGGACAATTGCAAAGTCTAGTGCCAAAGCATTTATGGAAGCAGTGCAGGCTGGTGCTGATATCTCTATGATTGGACAGTTTGGTGTAGGTTTCTGCTCAGCTTATTTAGTTGCAGTCAATATAACTGTAACAACAAAACGTAACGATGATGAGCAGTATACTTGGGAATCATCAGACGGTGGATCTTTCATGATTCAACCTGATCATGGTAAGTTATTTAGTGGCATATGGCAGTATTAATTTTACTATATTAAGAATAGCTGAGATTTCTTTGGTAGTAAGTTAATAGAATATTAATGTTCAGGTCAATATACAATTTAAGGATATCATTGTAGTTGTAAAAATTGATGACTTTAGATGAGTGTGATGAATCCATGGCCAAGAAGCTATTAGATACATAAATCTAGGATTTCTGTTACTCAGCACATCTGACTGATTACTACAGATTGCTACAATAGTGATAATGAGTGCAAACTGTCACATTAGAGATGATCAGTTCAGTTACATTAAAAATTTTATAACTGCCCCTTTAGCCATAATATATAGTTATTGTGAATTAAAATTTCTTGATGATATTAAAAGTAAATAGATGAATGAATGAAGTGATCCTTTTTAACACATAAGCCACGCGATGCATTAGTTTGTCTGAAATTTTTTTTGAAATAATCATACTACAGTATGTAAATATTTATAATGCTTTATTTGAAAACATCAAATTCAAAATTCTATGCGTACATCAAATGACTTCCTCGTACAGAATATTAAATTATACGCATTTTCCCCTGCTAACTTATTGAATTTATTGAATTTAATTAAATTTACCTATTGCTCGGTACTACAACCCAGCTTCATGCATTCCTACAATGCAACCACATTCAAAGTCATGTAGTTGAGAGTAGATTAAGAGGGTAAATTTTTCACCTCTGTTACTGGTTTTATACTTTGTGAATTGCGCACTAGAAATGTGCGCTATGATACCAATTCCTGTTCATTTGCATGTTCGATTAAGATGTTTTTGCATGCCAAATTTCGTCCTTTATTGCAAAAGTCTAAGGTTCGAATCCCGCGAACAGGCTGACTGCAAGGGCATTTTTGTGGTTTTCCCCATATGTAACGTGCTTAAATCCCCTTAGAAGCTCCCCTTAGAAATACAGTTTTCCTTAGAAAGTCCTCCACGAAAGCATTCCTCTTTCCATGTAGTGCCGAAAGGCAGAACATGTAAATAATAATCCTTTGCACTGGTTATTTAAAAGTGTGTGCATTGCAACCATTTTTCCCACATGGATATTAAAGTCGCTGATGATTGATCTTTGAATCCTTAACTATGAGCAATGATCATCATGAATTTTTTTTTAAATGGAAAAGTTTCGCAGAAGGCCACTTATATTTTATGCAAATATGATTGAAAAAAGTGGTAATAAAACGGGATTATGTGTATCATACTGCTTATACTTTATTTAGGCCTTTGTTAATAGAATATTTTGACAACGTGCTAGTGAACAATAGGCAGTAGGGGTAAAATTATTTCCTAAAAGCCACATTACGCATTGGTACATATGTGTAAAAATGAAACGAAATAATGAAAATAAGTGATAAAATGCAAAAATTGTTTTTTGTATGATATTTTATCACTGGCAGATATTTAATATACATGAATTATTATAAGTTAAATTTTGCATATATAAATAATATCTATATTTTTTCCTGGGAATAACAACTTTAGCACTGCTTTCAAACTATCTTTCCACTTTTTTTCTTGTTGATTGATCATATGTTCTAGTTAGCTGAATTAGGCATGGAATCACGAGGGACAAGTTGTGGTTTCAATAAACTGCATATCACCAATGAACAAAAGTCAAAGTGATATTTTCTGTGGAATATTTGTTATAGAGAAAGTGAGAATTTGAAAATCATTAATTTCAAAATATGCACAAATATTTTGGTAGGCCATCTAGAGCCCCTCCTCCGCCATGATCATCTGATCCTGCTTATCAATCCCTGTCATAAATTTATTACATTGAATGACAGGAAATGGTTTTACTTTTGCCTCTTGTTTCTCATGTCTACAATATCGTTTTTGTATTCATTAGAAATATAAACTACATTTCTTTTATCTTTTCATTTGTTGATTATACACCATTAGCATACTTCACGACCGTTACCTCTATCTTCAGTTTTTCATGCCAACCACCATCTAATTATTCTCTTGTCCTGGGTAGTGTATTTCAGCCAGCCGCATTTTGAGCAAATTCACCATATTTCTAATTTTATGTAATCAATCCTCTGGGGCTTCTAAATTTTGTAGTTTCACAAAGTGCAGTGCTCCACCAATAAAAGAAAACAATTCCTGCTCATAGTGCATTCAAGTGTGTATCTCAAATATTGTATCAGTTTTCTGGTAATCTTGAATGTGGTTTATTCGTATAGTTCTCGTATGCAAAATTAATCCCACAACTACCAACATTTCATCTTTTGTGGATTCCTTCCAAGCATTTGTTTCATGGCAACAAAGTACTTTATGATTCTAGTCATGAGTACTTACTTCATCCAAAATATTTTCAGTAAGTAAATGACAAAATAATGATTTGGATTGTAACCCTAAATAGGCAGCAACAAACACTCTGATTTTGTGAAAGATTTTGTGATTTTGTTCCATTGTTGTTCGGGAATTTTCCCAAATTCGTACCACAGAAGAATCAAGCTGATGTCATGTCGACTCTTGCACAACTTTCAACTCTTCCTCTACTTCAGAATCCAAAATATCATGGGTATCTTGGGGAGAAATTAAATCATCATCGCTGTCATATCTAACATCATTCAAGTACTCATCCAAAAGTTCAGCCAACAAATTTGCTATTTCATCACCTGTTAGAGGCTTCTTGGATAGCTTTTTTTTTGGGTAGGGCATGAAGGCCCTGTAAAACTCATTAAAGATTCTTTTTTTCATTAATAATAACGCTAAAATTTTAAACCATATGCTTTTAAAATTACTTCTAACCTATAATCCACCCAATACCAGCAGACATACTTAACATATAATGCCGACTAAAATGGAGACTTAACGTTGAGTTGCAGCTCTTTCTGCGCGAATGGACGGCTGGCTATCGAGATATCACTCGACACTCCACGCTGGCACGATTTGCTTTTTACCATCGACACCATGTTCCATGCTGGTGTGAGATCAGCAACAAAAGTGTTGAGTAGAGGTGTACCTTGTGGGAGGTATAATGTAAATGCAATTACTTAAATTTCTGGGCACTGTCGGATGCATTTTATAGTAAAGAAAAATGTAGAAGTAAAAGACTAATTAATGGCTAAAACGTACTTAAAATTACATTTTTCTTCTAATTTTTCTAATGCTTCTGCATGACTGTTAATTTTTCTTCTCATTTCCATTCAAAATTACTTTTTAAGAATTATATTGTTTCCTTATTTTGTTTTACAGCTAATTTTGAATTTTGGGTATGGTCAAATGCAGAATATGGAGTAATTTTTACTGTACTCAAGAACTGTATTCAACTTACTGTTTGTAGAACTGTACTCAAATTACTGTTTGTTTGGGATCTTTATCTTGGAGGAATTTTTATTCAGATTTTGTGCACATGCTTTCAGGTCATTGTTCAGAAACTTTTCATATTTTCATACTGATTGATCCATAGTGTGTCTTATGAAGATTTTGAATTTGAAGGTAGCCACAGATACCAAATTATATATCCACTTTTCAGTAACAAGGCAACAGAGTTTTCTAATGCAATTATTTGTTGGGCTTTTGCTACACAGCAATACATATGCTGGATCTAAATGTATTAAATAACGAGAAATTTGGAAATATTGCATAATGCAAATATTGCTGATATTTGTATTGCTAGCAGCTTTATACAGATTCTGGTTCAGTACAAAGTCTGAGATATGGGCTTCTTTGGACTTCAGCCATTATGGATTTTGGATTTTCCTGGATAGTAGATCATCAGTTTACGTCTATCTAGTAAGATGGCGTGTAGAAATTACAGAATAGTGATTTATGAAATAATGAAGCATTTGCGAAATAAAGGGAATAAAAATTTACACACCCCAAAAAATTCAATGTAGGTTGTTTAAGTTGTTTCGTTTTTATTTGCTAATACTTTCTTTTTCATTCTATAGATAGACATAATTTCTTATTGGGTTACCTCATTAGAGTGCTGTAATGGCTGTTTCAAAAATTCCTACTAGATTGTCATTTGAAATTTTTTTATTGTCAATGAACTATCTATTATCTTCTTCAATACTGGTAGTAATATTTTTTTGGATTTAGACCTGTATTACAGATTTTGTCATCCATTAATTGATTAATGATTTGGATATTGTTGGATTAATGATTTTGATATTGTGAACGCAATGAAAAACTTCTGTTCTGTTATATTACTTCTTCCCAATTGGAAAATTTCGATTTTTGTTTGTGATATCTGAAAACCTTTTAATTCTTGACTATCATCATGAAGCTTAGCTAGCATCCACTATACACTATTGGCAGTGTATCGAAAGATTGGTAATTAATAGAGCTGGAGCAAACCGCATGTATTCATTACCGAGTAACAGGTACTGTACGAACCTTGTGATTACCTATTATTTTCCTTTGTCTCTCAATGCATAAATAAATATATGTAATTTAGAGATAAACAAATCCCCATATCTACAAATTATATGCGTTATTGTAAGACAACTATCACTCTTTTTAATTGCTTACCAATAAATTCACAAAATATTCATCAAAAGAGGTGCCAGATGATGCTGGCTAAAATACCCTATTATGCTGCTCCTATCACGATAAGAATATAGTTAAAAGCAATTTAAATTATGTATATAATGAAAAATTCATCCTACCTTTACGTCAATATCCAAAAAGCCTCCTTCAGCTACTTCAAATGTCAAACCCATTTTTGTACCGGCCGTTACTTTATCCAAAAAAAAAAAAAAAAAAAAAAAAAAAAAAAATCGTTTATTTACGTTTTACAGAAGTCAGAAACATTGCAGATGTTGCCACTTACACAAAGTTCTATCTACTAAACTTGATTTTAAATGGTTAGGCTCAAGAGCATATTATTTTACACATGTCCTAACAGACTGTAGAAACATTAAAGATTAATAGAAAAAATTATTCGCTCTTCTAAACAACTTTCAATTCTTAATTTCCTTGTCATGTAAGTTATATTTATATGCGTTATGTGGTCCGCCATCAGGATTATCGGTGATCCTACTTAAATTCAATACTAACTGGCATTACGATTTTCATGGTTGGTCTGATGCCGATCGTTGAGTAGTAAGTACTATCTGTGCGAGAGTAATAAAAATCAAGCACCTCAGTGGAGAAAGAAAGAAATTATTATAATTGCTTGAGAAATAATCTGCTATCTTTTCATCGTATAAGCCGAAAAGTATGTATCATAATATCTGATGTCTTTTAATTGGTTTCGTATATTGTTTTGTAGTTTGCGGTGCCATGCCGTTCTGGTACAAGTGTATTTTTGTATAGTGTATATCCGATGTGCTATTTTGGTACATTCTAGCGTTTTCCTCATTGTAAATATTGTTGACTGTAGAATTATAGTGAGAGATTTTCTCTTCCTAAGTCAAGAAGCACTGTCAAATTATTTTGAGTATATTTTAAAAGTGCTTGTATTAGCATATTGGACTTATTTAGATTAACAGTCTGTGTTGAATGAATGATTTTGCATAACTTAGTGTAATAAAATTTATTTCCAAAATCATTTTAACTGTTTGGTCATTATAATATTGCACTAGCTTAGAGTAAGAAACCAAACTCGATTTCTTTGCATATTAATCAGTCTCTTCTGAGCGATTTAAGTAACTAATGTTTGAAGTTACTATGAAAGAGCTTATCTGCGAGATTTCATATTATTCATAGAAGTAAAAATGTTTTTGAAGTTCACTTTTTTTAAAAATTATCTATTGATATTTAAAATGGATTTTAAGTAAATTAGTAATCATTTTTCCATATAGATTATATATATACATATATATATATATATATATATATATATATATTTTCAATAAGTGAAGTTGATGACATTTACGCATGTGGCATTTTACATTTTTGGTCTATATTTTAAAATTAAATATGCTTTCTTAAGAGAATAAAAGGTATCTTAGAGTAAGAGGTCTGTTATTTTTAATTGTCTATCTTACATACATATATAATATGTTTTGCTTTTTAAGAGGAAGAAATATTAGTAAATGCAGAAAAAATATTTAGTTTTTGTCAATTCTTTATCAGATTTTCTCATTGCCACATGTTAAATACTCTCTTTGAGTGTAATATGATTAAAACTTTTAAAATTTATTTTCATTTTATAATTATTTTTTTTTGATACAGTAAGAAACAAGCAATCTATATGCTTAATTAGTAGAATTACCAAATATGTGGCCTAATTGGTTTTTCTAGTGGCATTTGTCACCAAAGATAAGCAAACCCAAATAATAAGAAATGAATAATTTCTGAGAACTGTCGATTTATCATAAAGTGAGAATGAAAGCATATTTGACATAATGCCCAAATTTGTGAAAATATGCATAAAATAGAGTTATGTAAATCCATGGAAATCATATGAAGATGCAGTGTGTAAAATAGCCAGTGGGGAAGAGGCTTTCATGTTATTTTCTGGTTTGCTGCTTTAAAGGTCACATTCTTGATAGTGGTCGTTTTATGGCCACTTGAAAAATAAATTAGGTACTTTTCTGTTATGCACCTGCCATACATTTTGGAAAGTGTGTACCTAATGGAAAAATACAGCATCTGTGTATGCAACCTTATGTAAACTAATCTTACAACTTAAAATTATTTACCCATAAAAAAACCTGCCAAAATGCATAGCAGGCACATAACTGAAAAGTATCATAAATAACTTTTTTTTTAAGTAAAAAGTTTGGAAATTATTTTCTTTTAAAAAAACATTTCAGTTAAAACTCCTTTGTTTAAGTGTGCTTCTCCTTTCTTGATTTTTTTAAAGCTTAAATCATCAATAAAACCCAAAATACCCAATTTGTGATTATTTCCTGCTAATTGTGTCATTTCTATAAAAATTATATGAATCAATATTTTACCTAAATGCATACTAAATCTCTCTGGATTTTGGTATTTTTTCACATCATGTCAAATTTTTGTCTTCGTGATACAGTCTGGGTTTTTTTCATTAAATACAATGTGCGTTTGCACTTGCAGTAGTAAATACCCTTTCAAAATTAATCGCAAAGCTTCCCCTTCCATAGGGAGATAATAAGTGCTAGGCAAATGTTTCAGCATATACGTTTATTGGATCATCTTAAAATTTTTGATGATAAATACTAATGAAGCAATGAAAAAACATAAGAAAATTTGGAACTACTCTTATATGTGCCGTCAGGTCGCCAAATGTTGCGAAAAATTTCTCGCCACGGTGGCACATTACTATCTAAATTTTTTGTGTACATTTCGAACTTTATGCCTAAAATGTCCCAGACAGACCCTCTTACAACCACGTCTCTCATTGCAACATAGGCCATTTCAAAACACGCATGACACGAACCAACAAGCAATTAAACCACTCCAGCAAAAGAGTTTTCAACTTCAAAAGGGTTTGTCGCAATCGTGACAGAAACCAGTGGCAGACATATCGCCACATTTGGTGATCTTAGGGTGCATATAAGAGTAGAGCCGAAAGTTTCATTGAATTACATAAGTATCATTTTGTTCTATGACTTTTTGCTTTCCTTTTGACTGCTGAGAAATTTCTTTCATAAAAATGTTATTAGGTTCTTCATAAAGAAGTTACTGAGGCCCTGCTTGACAATCTCTCAGAGACTTTCAAAGAGACGGAAATGTGAGGGGGATTAAGGTCTGGTGAACATTAAGAATGACACAAAACATCTCAGCCATGCTGAATAGGTCTTTGCCTGATACTCTTTAAAGTGTAGGTCCGAGCATTGTCATGGTGAAAGATAACACCTCGACTATTGGTCAGTTCTGAGCACTTAGCTTCGGTTTCTGCTTTTAGAACTATCATTTGAAAAAGTATATTGCCTGACTTGGTAGCAATAATTTATGTTACACAATTTCTTTGTTGTCCCACCATACACAAAGCATTACTTTTTTGGGATGCTGTCCTCTACAAAAGGAGGTTCATTTAGTGTATCCTGTAATCTTTTTTTGTAACATTATTGCATAGCATCCACTTCATGTCTCCAGTAATGAGCCATTTAAAAAAATGAGCTTCTTTATTTCTTTTTGGCAAGAAGTCGCATGTGGAAACTGAAGCAAGCATATTCTGCTCTGTTAAAAGTATGGGGTACCCATACGTCATAGCAACTTACCTACCTAGTCGCCTTCTAATGACATACAGTGCATTTGAAATGTTTAGTTTGCTGATACTTCTTGCTCTGTTTAATGTGGATTTTCAATGATAACTTTTATAGAACCTTGTTTATGCAGGATGGTCATCCATAATCTTCGAGGCTGAAATTTCTAGCTTAAACTTCTTGAATCACATTTGAATTATGTCATCAGAAACAGTATTTTGTGTACATACAGCACAAATTTTATGAACTGTGTGACTACCATTTTTAACATTTTGCATATTAGCGGAACCACCTTTTGTGCAAAGTGAGTTTTTACAGATGAAAAAATAAAAGGTTTTGTTGGACCATGTGTGTCCAAATCACGAAAATCACCAACCTTTCATGACTTTTTGTTAAAGAAGGTTGCCAAATAATAATTCTTGTCTTATATGTGTTCTCAGGTTAGATTGTCACGAGTATGGCAGGATCAAGCTGTTGCGTTGCCGGCTTCCGTTCGCAAAAATATTCTGGGCTGCCAACTTTATTTTTGCACAAGGTCAAGTAAAAACAAACCACATAAAAAATCTAGATATTTTTTACTTCTGACTCTTTTTGTGTTTTGTTTATTTGTTCGTTCAGTTAAGCCAAATATCTTGGTTCAATTAATTATGAAGCTTTTACAATATTTCACACTGCACAGTTTATAGTAAGTCATTGCCATTGATCAGGTCTTGAGGCTATCTCAAATCGGACTTTAAGTGCAGCAATAGAGTTTAAGTGCAGCAATAGAGTTATCACTTTATTTAACAATTTGAAGCCTGAATCAAATAAATATTTATAATGTTTTTATGAAAATGTTTTTATGAACTTTTGTAATAAGCAATATTTTAAATTATTAAAATATTTTACAATTCATGACATGATCAGGTGCAATGTGCATGAAAAGCCAGAGCCCCAAAACATACTCAGTTTTGTAGATAATAATAAAATATTTTGTTATATGCTAACAAAAATGTGATATAGTATTAAAAAGTCACAGAAAACTTACTTGTCAAATAGCAACATAATAGGTTACAGGGAGCCTATTGGGGCATTTCATATGTTAACTGGAAATGAAGAAATATATTCACTGACTGACCTTATGACTGTAAGTGGCACTAGAAGAGGGGCAGCTAATTGGTTGGAGAGAAGGAGGCAGAGCAAACAAAAGTGCTGTAATTATGACTTTTTATGTTTAGAAGAGTCACCAGTATAGGTCACTGGTCATTAAATTAATTCAGTCTTACCAGTGACCCTACCAAAGCTAAATTCTGGAACAACTGTTTTACAGAATCTGGAAGATGTATTCATTTATGACATGGTCATTAGGGATTTATTGTGCCTGCTGCTCTCTCAAGGTCACCATTTGGATCTCTCATGAAATTCAAGCGAGCAATTAACTATCCAGATTTTTTTTTTTTTTTTAAACCACCTATGAACATGAAGCACAATGCTAACTTCACCTAGAAAAGTGCTTTACAAATGGTAGTTTGAATAGTAGGTTTCTATCTGCAGTTTTTTATGAAGATGGGAGAGAAGTTCAACTGTATGTTTTATGTTTGTTAACCTCATGGAAGGAAGAAAGAAAAGATCACTAGGCCTTATTGGGAAAATTGAAGTGAAGATTACTTGAAAAGTTGCATTTAGTGAAATATTGAGAAATTGCATTGTGTGCTCTGATAGTGATTTAACATTTAATTTTACCTTCTTCATGCTATATACATCTCTATGGCAAATAATCTTTGTCAATTATTATAATAATAATAATCTTTGTCATCTTTAGAATTTAAAAAAAATTGTTGGTGAAATAACTAATTTGTTCCTCTAATTTTTAATTAAGGACTGGTTCTCATACTCCTGCTGTTGACATAAAGATGG
The DNA here is from genome assembly GCF_044657685.1 of Stegodyphus dumicola. Lineage (NCBI taxonomy): Eukaryota > Metazoa > Arthropoda > Arachnida > Araneae > Eresidae > Stegodyphus > Stegodyphus dumicola. The sequence continues at coordinate 288,936,629 of NC_140769.1, read as the reverse complement.
GATAATGGTTAGAGATGGTGATTGCTGCCCCAGAGAGCCCAGGTTCAATTCTCAGAGAAGGCATGTGTGTTTGTAAGTGTTTTGTTGGCAAGGGGGCACTCAAAATATGCAGCTAGGTGACACCTTTTTGAGAGTTTAATGGTAGGAGAAGAGGGTTTAGCAACCTTCGGAATTTCATCAGCAGTTAGGCTTTGTGATATCTAATATGCCTACTTGAATATTTGCCTTGTTTTAACCTGTCGACCTCTGAGTCCAGTTACTGTAATGATTAGTGATATATATTGATGGGTCTGGCTTTAAATCCTGGAGAAAGCATGGATGTATGTAAGAATATAGTGTCTGCAGTGAGGGACACTGAAAATATACAGAAAACCTGAAGTCCTTTCAAGAGATTGGTGATAGAGGGAGAAGGGTGAAAGTCTCTTGTACCACCACACCTCTCAAAATTGAGACAGAAAGCCAGGTTGGGGATATACTTGCGAGAATGTACAGGTTCCAGTAATCATATAGTATGTAATCTACTGCTTTTAGTTAGTTATTTATTTCTTAGACTAAAACACTCTTTTTAAATTTGAGCATGTAATAAAATAAAGGTGATAAGACAGCAAATTTTAGGATCACCCTCTAAAAATAAATAGCTAAGTAATTATGTAGATCTCATATTACATGATTACCCAGGTGCTGGCCTTTCCTCAACCTGGCTCTGTTGACACAAACATATTCATGATGTAAAAACTTCACAAAATATGATTATTTATTCTGGCCTGTTTACAAACCAAAGTCTAGATGGTAACTAAACAAGATGGTTCCAAATTGAAATAGATACTATTTCTCCACTGGGAACCATTTTCTACATTTAGTTAGTAGGTAACTTGTATATTCATGAGTTTTTGGACATAGAATTGAATACCATTTAATGAAAGGCATAATAATCAGATTTATTTTTATTTATTTATTATTTTTTTTTAAGTGCAGCAATAGAGTTATCACTTTAAAGTAATGTGACATAAGTAAAATAACTGCTTTTTATGATCTTTATACATTTTAATTATTTGGGACACATGCATTATATTTGTTATGATTTCAGTTTTTCTAAGTATGTCTTTGTCTTTGCATATGTTAGAATTTACAGAAATCTATATTTTGACATTTACATTTTCAATAGGCTTTATCATGGCAGATGCTGATGATTGGGGTCTTTTTTCTGATATACAAGAGAAAGGAATTTCGAAATTAGTTGACAATTTAAATTTGGACGATCCTATTCCACCACCTGTGCCACCTCCAATACCTCCTCCAAAGATTCCTGATAAAGCATCAAAAGACGATGATGAAGAAGATGATGAACCTGAATTAAAAAAATATAAAGGCCCTTGTAGGTGCTTACTTTTTCTTTAAAGCCCTTATTTTTTTGTTTTTAGTGTATATTTTTTGCTTTTAGTCCTTTTTTTTTAATCCTTTGTTTTTAATGAACGCGCGTACCAAAGCCGAAACTAAATAAACAACTTTTTTACCTTATATGCAACGTCAGATGGTGAATCATACTCCCGAAAATTGCTTTCCCCCCATTCCTGTGCATTAACGTAACCTATGGTGCGTGCGAGAGTACAGACAGGTGCACGTCGTTCTATTGGCCAAAGAATTGCGAAAGGTGCACGTCATTCTATTGGCCAAAGAATTGCGAAAACGTAGAAAATTCCGGTAAATTCGGTATTCTTGTCCTCCCACCCAAATACTACACACGTTTGAATTTCTATCAAGATTTTAAGAAATTTGCATTCTCGTTCCGCGTGGTCAGTTCATATTCGTGTTTATTATGATCGTTATGCTTATATTATGAGCATATGTATGAATATTTATAATAATATAATTGCAGTAACTGCTGAAGTATAGATAAATTTCCAAAAATGGGTGTTTTTTTACACAGATTAGCTTTCTAATGAAAAATATTCAGAATGGCTTAAATAAAAGGAAAGTAATCGAATGGTCAAAGTAATTTCATTTTCTTTGCCAATACATTATATAGTACGGAGGTTGGGAATTTCTCCACAAAATCTCTAATATTGAAGCAGCGGACTTTTTTTGTCTCTGTCCAATCTGGATTGAATAGGGCCAAAAGTTTTTGCGGTCTACCCAACCCAAGTGAAGATTGATTCTATTTCGGAAATTTAATACAGTCTGTTGAAAATTAGAATCAGAAACACCCCAGATTAGTAAGTCTCTTTCTTTTCCTTTATTTAGTTCTTTCTCCGAATACCGGCAGGTGTTGATTCCAATTGCGTAATATCACATATGGAAGAATTACGCTGGACGTATTGCGCAATAACGTTTGCGGTATTTTGCATTGGTAATTAATTTTGATGTTCAGTCTGAGATTTGTTTATGAACTCTTAAAAGAGTTTTACTGTTCTTCTAAGTAGAATATTTCTCAGTTCCATTGGTTTTTATATGATGCACATATCGAAATGTCAAAATCATTTATTTAGCCTAAATTTAAATCTAAAGAATGGCTACAATCTCCTCCACTCCTCTTTTTCCAGTTACTATCCGGAAAATTCAGGAATTTCCGAGTATGCTGGCTAGTTCAGCTTTTACTGTTAAAGGATGACTGAAAGAAGCAATTTCCCGTCTTCTGATTTCAGAAATGTGCCTCATTTTTACTTAAATTACTTTTCTTGGGATATAGTATGTTAAGGGAAAACTGTTATGCAATGAAAATTTAGAAAATGTTCAGAATTTTGATTTAAGTTAAATTGTTTATATGGTAATATGAGTGGAAAAATAAATTGCATTTATTATTAAGTGCCGAACGAATACAATTAATATAGCTTATTATTATTTATTTGCTATATTTTCATGCGTTATTAAATGAGTTTTTCCAGGTTTTCAGAAAAGATTTTTGAAAACTTCAGCAGCATATCATGCAATTCTTGAATCTGTTGTTCATTTAGCTTATCACTTAAGGAACTGTTTTCTTTAATGTCCTCAATATCGAACAATGTTGGTTCAGAGTCAATTGATGGGAAATTTTTCTCCATATCATCAATTTCAGATTGATCTTCTGTAATCATAAGTTTAACCGATTCTGCTCGTCTATGATAAGGTTTTATCATGTTAACATGGTAGACTTGGTTAAAGTCATTTTTCCTTCGAAACTTGCAACATAATTAGTTTCGGATAATTTCTTCTCAACCTTCCCAGGACTTTTCCATTCACCTGCTAGTTTGTTTGGTTTATTCGTTGATACAACTAATACTAAATCCCCTTCAGAGAATTCTCTTTTGATAGCTTTACGATCGTACCACACGTTTCTTTTGGTTTGCATTTCCAGCATTTTATCTGTAGCCAGCTCTTTGCATCTTTTTAACCGATTTATCAATTGAAAAACGTATTCAACAACATTATTTCCTTCGTCTTCAGGATTCATCCATTGTTCATATAATAATGTTACAGGTGTTCTAAGATTTCGACTATATACTAATTCTGCAGGTGTAAATCCTGTACTCTCGTGCGTTATTGTTCTTAAAGCAAAGAGAGCTGCGGGAACTTGCTTCTCCCACACAGGGTCTGCTTCGATACATAAAACTTTTAAAATTCGTTTGATTGTTCGGTGAAATCTTTCAACAAGGTTTCTCTGCGGATGGTGTACTGATCTTCTAGTTACTTTGATTCAAAATTTTTCTACAAATTCAATGACTAGATTGCTCATAAAGGAGAGGTACCTTGATCAGTTTGTATTTCTTTCAGGAAACCCATTCTACTAAATATTTGTAACATGGCTTCAATTACTGACGTTGTGCCAATATTAGGAACAGGTACAGCATCCGGATGTTTTGAAGCTACACAAATAGCTGTAATTAAATATCTATTGCCATTCGGTGTTATTGGTAAAGAACCGCATGCGTCAAAGTTAATTTTTGAAAATACTTCTGCAATAATTGGTACTAAAGTCAAAAGTGCTTTGGCTTTATCATTAGATTTTCCCACTCTTTGACATGGATCGCAAGTTTTAACATACTTTTCTATTTCTTTATAGCAATTAGGCCAGTAAAAGTATCTTGTTAATCTATCTATAGTTTTGAAGACGCCTAAATGTCCAGATGTGCTATTATGACATAATGACTTTATTTGATCCCTATATTTTTCAGGAATAACAATGAATTCCCTTTTAATCTATTTTCCTTTTCACCAACAATCCGTTTTACTTTTACTTTGAAATCATTTGTCTTGCTGGAATTTTCATTTTTAGCTTCGTTAAGCAATGACGCTAGATCTCTGCTTTGATGCTGAGATTCAATTAATTCCTCTGAATTAACATTAATCACTTTCTTAAGTTCCTTGTCTTCCTCATCAGCTTGAGGTAAAATATCTTCGTCAGTTTCAATAAACTTCAGTTCTTCTAGTTTCTCCATTTCAATTTCTCTGCTTCGATCATCTTCATGAGATCTTTTTACTTGAGATCGTGTCAAAACTGCATTTATTTTTTCTAAATTTAAGAATGATTTACTTTTGAACAATTGGGCAGTTTTATTACCCAATACATATCTGCCTGGATCATTTGTAACAACAGCTGCCTTTGTCTTTATATGACCAAGTTTGCAATTAATTTCAACTTCCGCTAATGGTAGACACACTAAATGGTCATATATATAAATGCCGGGATGGCTTACACATATCAATTATCAACATAAAAATTCAATACAACTGAGTCCCCTTGTTAGTAGGGATGTCATTAATGTTACGGATATGATTATTGTTAGTTGATTTTCCTATGAAATATTTATAGTTTCTGAAAGTTAAGAAAATTTTGGAAGCAGCATTTCATTCAGTGGGTATCTATATGGGCAGCTTTGGACTTTTTGTACTTAATTTTTGGGAGGAAGAAAATGTAAATGAATGTAATGCAAAGAAATGTATGAAATGTTAGATATTGTAATTTATAATCTCTTAAATTTAAAAATACCAAAATAAAAGTATTTGGGTCAATTAAAACATTTTTGTAACTGGAAGTACGTATATCTGTGATAAACAGACAAACAGTTGTGCAGGTAAATGCCAGGGAAGGAATTTTGCTGGATTTGTCTTATCAAAAATGCTGACAGAACATATCAAAAATGCTGAGATACATGACTATTATTTAGGGAATCACATCCAAAATGAACACCTCCATCTGATGGGCGAAGTGGTTCTCAAGAAAATAATTGCAGACGCTCACACTATCAAATATGTCTGCATCATGGTAGATTATACTCCTGATGCAAACCATCAGGAGCAAATGATTATGATAATATGAATTGCCAATGTTTATGTGACAAAAATTGTGATTTGTAGGCTTTTTGGCAGGAGGTAGTAGCACAGGTTTGACAGAAGCATGCTTGAAAAAGCTTGATGAACTAAATTTGCTGCAGAAAATACAAAACTGCAGAGGGCAAGGATTTGATATTGGATCTAATACGAGAGGACAGAACAGTGGGGTACAAAATGCATACTTGAGCTAAATCCGACAGCGTTTTACCTTCCATGCGGTTCTCACGGCTTAATGTTTGGAGATATGGTGAAATTTTCGACTACTACTATCGACCTTTTTTTTGATTTTTTGCTGTTTGCTGCATCAACACAGTTATGGTATTTGCTCAAGCGATATTAAATTGTTTACAGTAAAGCCAACCTCAGAAAGATGCTGCGAATGTCGAAGAGATTTTGTTAAATCTATGAGGTTTCAGATAGAATTGATTTATGGTGCATTATTAATTGAGGTCTCCGAGAGAAATGACCCAAAGGTAACAATGAAGGCTGCCAGTTTGGCAAACCAAATTAAACACTACCCTTTCTGGGTATTGTTAGTGATAGGGTACGATCTCTTGGAGAAAGTTAATATTGTGAGCAAAATGTAGCAAAGTAAGGCTATGTAATTTAATGTCACTTTGAATTGTATTCAGAACACAATCAGCTTCCTGAAATCCTTCAAAGAAACAGGTTTCAATTTGGCCAAAGATGCAGCTAAAGAGTTAGCTACAGAACTTGAGATGGACAAGGGCGAAATAATGTTTTGAACAGCTCAGATTGCAGGATTATATGAAACTTGTCATAATTGGTTTCTTGCTCAATTTCCGATGCATTACGGGAATGAGCGAAACTGACCTGTGATGTTCTGAGTGTTATCTTAACAGATAAAATTACTGGGTCGGATGTTGATGCTCATGATTTATGTGCTGAATTGGGCAACTTAACAGGTTTAGTGCAACAAAGTACTGCTGCTTTTAAAAATCTGCTGTTCATTAAATTGTTTCCCAAACGTCTGTTGCATTCCTTATAGCTTTGACATTTCCAGTAACTGTCGCGTCTGCTGAGCGAAGCTTTTCAAAGCTCAAGCTGATTATGAGTGACCAGCAAACAAGCATGATGCAACAGCGATTGAGCACACAAGCATGATGCAAGAGCGTTAATATCAATTGAGGTACAAAATCTCATGATACTGAGGAATTTGGTAGGAAGTTTGATATTACCCTTAATGTTACTAACAGAGGCTGTTTGAAGTCTTTAACATGAATTTGCAATATTTTTTACAAATATTCCAAATTTGTCATAGTTTAAAGTGTTGGCTTTCTTTTTCTGTTAACACAATATGTGAAGTTGATGAAAATAATTCATTCACATCTTGTTCGTTTTTGTTCTTTTACTGCTTGTAGTTGAAATGTATTAACTTATTTTTAATGATCAGCAAACAAATGCTTTTAGATAAATGTGAAAACAATTATATTGAGAAAATTATTTTTGTACACTGATAAATGTACAGAAATACAACGAAGTTTATAAATTAGTGGATGAATGTTCATCAGTATTTAATAACTGATACATGATCAGAAAATTGCATGAGGCAAAATGGCTGAAATTTTGAATTTTTATTTTAGATGCCAAGACAAGAACGAAGTTCGTATGCAGGAGGAGGACAATGATGCGGAAACGTTTGCATTCCAAGCTGAGATAGGCTACTCATTGAGCATCATCATCAACACCTTCTATTCCAATAAAGAAATCTTTCTTCGAGAACTGATTTCAAACTCAGTGAATGTAAGTAATTCTGTTGTATATTTAACGTGTTGTAACATGTTAAGATTGCAAACTAAATGAGGTACTATAAAAAGTCAAGAAATAATATAGGACCCTTGTGACCATCATTTGATTTCGTTGCAAAAATTTTTATTGGTCATAGATTGTTTCAGTTTTACGGAGGGCCTCAATAATTTTGTTAGCATGACTGCTGCTAGAGTAATATAGTACATCTTAGCTACCAAGTTTATGGCTTAAAATTAGTTCATTTGGATGACATAAGTAAATATAATGTGATATAAAAACTAGCATCTGAATTAAAGATATCAATTTTTTATTTAGGCACTTGACAAAACCAGGTGTGAATGTCTCAAAAGATCCCTGCCAACTGGACCTGTAAAGATCTGAGAGTTAAAATCATTCCGAACGAGGAGGATAGAACCTTGGCCATCATTGACACCGGTATTGGTGTAAGCATTGCAGATTTGGTAAACTTGGTGATTTGGTAAACAACAGATGTCTTATTTTTTAATTTTTTATCAATGAAAATATTTTCCTATTATAAAATTGCAAGTAATTGTATTCTGAAAAGTGCATTGAACTCTGCTTAATTATTGATTTCCATACACCAAATGATGCAAATTTTTTTATGAACAAAAATGCTAATTGTGAAAATGGACTACCATAATGATAACGATAGTTTATAGAAATATAGAATTTATTCATCATTGGTTTTTATTAACATTGAACATTTGTACGTATATTTAGCTACTAATCCATTTTTAATCCTTTTAGGTGCATTCTGATCAAAAATCAAAGATTAACAATACCTGAGTAAATTGGTTCATGAAATGCATGAATAAAATAAAATAATAATGCTTAATTAAGCATGAAGAAAGTAAGAAATTATCACCTGATGGCAATAAATTGGTGAAGCTCAGCTCAGTTTTACTGTTGTTACAGTAAGCACCACAGATGTTAACAAGTATTTTACATGGAAGTTTGGAATTCTTTGCCCCACAGAAGACATTTCTCCACTATCCAGCAGGAATGGTCTAGAATCTGCAATCATTAGCATTATTATTGAGGAAAATTTTGGAAGTTCCTATGAAATCCAGACTGAGGAGAAAATTAATACAGACAATAATTCTGCCCTCTAAAAATTAATCTTTTGCTATTTTTATCCAATAAAAGATATTGGTATTGAGGATCCCCTTCCAATTCTATTCCAAATGCTTGTTACATTCATTAATTTATCCTGAATTTTAGAGATTTGTCTGTTTGTCCTGTGTATGATTATGTGATGTTTCAAAGATCTCTTTAAATAAGTAGAACAGATAATTGTTGTTCACATGCAGGGAGGGAGGGGGAACACAAATCTTAAACTTTATGGTATGTATTAATAAAAATAAAATAACTTGTAAGAATATTGTATTACATTGTTCATGAAACTGCAGCCACAGTGAATTCGTGCAGTGGCTTACACTTCTTTTTAAATATTTAGGTTTACTTCTTTTTGCCAAACAGCCCTAGAAAATGTTAAAAGAAATAAATGATTTATTTTTCAACACATATAATATTGCTTATTTCTGTCACATACTGCTTATTGTTATAAATAATAAAAGAAATTTTTAAGTTGTATAATTTATTAAAGATATAACTTAAATGTTTGGGCATTGGAGGCTGCATTTTACGTTTAAGAAGAATGTACAAATAAAGGACTAATTAATTGAATATATTTTAGCTAAAATTGCACTTTAATGTATGCTCTGGCATGAGATTAAATTTTTCTACCCATTGAAAATTACTTTTCAAGACTTATATTCTCTCCTTATTCTGTTTTGCAACTCATTTTACATGTTGGGTAAGTGTTTACATGTTGGGCAACTCGTTTAAGTGCACAGAATATGGAGGAATTTTGCCAACATTTGTGCAGTTCTTCTGTATATGCAATTCTATAAATGAGCACATAGAACTTTTATTTGGATATTTAACCTGGAAGAATTTTTTTATTTGAGTTAATGTGCAGTTATTTTTAGGTCTTAGGTCATTAGGAAACTTTTGTACTTTCATATTCTTATTCATATTTGTATGTTCATATATGTTGTATATTCATTTAGGAAACTTTTGTATTTTGTACATCCATAGTGTTTGTTAGGAAAATTTAAAGTTTTTTTATTTGGAGGCAGTAAAAGATACCCAAAATATTATGCCTCCACCATTCGGTAGCAAAAGTTTCTTTGTTGAATCTGAATGTGTTAAATATTGAGGAATTTGTAGACATTGCATACCATTTAGATACCATTTTGAATTTGTTTTGCTGCAGCATCATACAGGTTCTGGTACATTAGAAAGTTCAAGACCTGGATTTGTCATAACCTCAGGCATTCTAGATTTGAGATTTTTCTCGATATTTCATCATCAGTTTAAATCTGATAAGATGACATGTAGGAATTATAAAACTGAAAATATGAAATAGTGATTTATGAAATAATCTAAAAATTTGTGACCTTAAGATGAATAATATTGTTATGAAATGTACAAGTGCGGTAAGATGGCTTCTCCGCAAAGCAGTTTCAGGGTTGCCACATTTAGTAAGAAATCGCCCAATTTGGCGATATACCATGGACGGATGGAGAACTTTCTGGAACGAATTCTTACCAGTTTAGCCCAAAATGTTCCTGAACACAAGCCAAAAACTATATAAAGCCTGCTGGTCCGCAATCAGTTAGTGTGTACTTTATCGAGAGAGCGAGTGTGTGTACCTCGTCTAGAGTGCGAATTAGTATCGAGTTGGTGTCTCGTCTAGCGAGTCAATCCCTGTGGAGTCGATCGAGTTGACAGCCGAGCAGCGAGTGCCAAGTGGGTCGTCAAGTGCACCGAAGGAGTCTGTTAGTGTATCAGGGTTAGTGCATCATTGAGAGAGCGTGTTAGCTCCATGAACGACTGAACCGAAGAATCGGGAGCTGTACTCGTGTGTTCTCGAGTGCATCGTGAGTTGTAGTGTGGAGAGCCTTGAGAGTACGTGAAGCTGTGCGACACTGTGCCTGATAACCTGAAGGCTGTGTCGCTGATCGTGTTTATAGTAGTTCATCGACGACTGTAAAACGTGTTTTGGAGCTGTCCTGGCATTATTGGCAAATAAAGTGTGTTTCGATACTTCATCAAGTGTCTCCATTATTCACTCCAGATCCTCACGAACCCCGTACGAACATGAAGGAAGAAAATAATGCAACAACTGGTGTCGGGGAAGAATAAAAAAAAGTAACAATAGGACCTTAAGAGCACAAAAAGACGCATTATTAAATTAAAATTTTTATGTGTGTTTTGCATAAAAATACAAAACATGCATAACAAAATAAAATTAAAAAAACATAATGAAAGGAAATATATTAAAAATGCATTAAAAGGCATTTTTTACATTAAGGCATTTTTTAAATGTTTTGTGTGTTACCTTTATTTAATTGCCACGTACGGCAATGGATTTTATTCCAAATAAAGCTAATATTTTGTATAGAAGAATGCGATGTACTTAGTAGGGGGAAAAAAGAAATGACTAGTGGTTCTTCTGGGAAGTTTCATAATAGCAAAATGAATGGGCATCATGTTAGAATGTCCATGATTAAATATACCTGGTTTGGAAAGAGTGCAGTTGGTAATGCCATACATGGGTACAAAAGCCATCGATGGTTTAATTTGTTTTGATGTAGATTACTTTGAAAATTTTGTCACAGACTGGATGACATTTTCCAAAGAGTTATGTGTAGGAATGTGTGTGTGATGATGAAAAACAGCATGATTGGAGGTTGTAGTGGGATTTTTAAGACTGACGAAAAGCAAGTTTAAAAAGCTAAAATTTAACCATAACAAGATGTAAACCGTAAATAACTTACAATTTAAAAAAAAATATTTTTTGATGTTCTGGAAAGAATTGAAGAAAACTGTTTTTCAAGTTATACAAAAAAAAAAAAAAAAAAAAAAAAAAAAAAAAAAAAACGAGGGCAATCCCCAAAAAAAAGGTCTATATTTTGGGGACGTAGAGAAAGTTTTAATACGGTTGTTGGCAACACTGTTGTGAGTGGTGCCTTCTCCGCTACCACATAAGCACGCAGGCACTTCGCTCGGATGCTCAGTCTTGGCTTGGCAGCCATTCGAAATGGAGCTCCCGATAAACGTTACCGCCAAGTGCGAAGTGCGCACAGTTATTCAATTTTTGAACGCAAAAGGCGTTAAACCAGTTGAAATTCACCGCCTATTGACAGAAGTGTATGAACAGTCGTGCACGGATGTCAAAAACGTTCGCAAGTGCTGTAGAGAGTTTACAGACGGTCGTACTGAAATTCATGACGAAGAAAAGAGTGGGAGGCCGTCAATTGCCAACAATTTGTTGAGTTTGTATTCGTTGAGTTTCGCGATTGTTGAGTTCGTAAAATGCGTAAAGATCGGAGGATCATCTGGATGCTCCTGAAGCTCCTCAACGCTTCCTGAAGGGCATGGCGGCAAGCTGGTATGACATGGGTATTGTAAAACTGCCACAGCGTCTACAAAAATGCATCGACCGAAATGGTGATTATGTTGAAAAATAAAGCATTCTGCAATCTTTAAAGTGATGTAGCATTTATGGAAAATAAACGGTTCTTTGTATATCTAAAAATCTAGGAGACCTTTTTTTTGGGATTGCCCTAGTATAAGGCAAGGTCCTGTAAATGTCTCAGATTCTTACAAGGAAAGAAGACATTCTTCATTGTCTATGTCACATGTAAGGTGTGATAATGTGATATGTAAGGTTCTGTTCTTAGGGTTCACACAAAATTCACGGAAGGCTTGTGGATCTTCATTAAAGTTTTTTTTTGCATAGAACTGGGCAGGCATGATTTAATTTTATATTGAAGCTTTGGCGATATGTGACACAGATGCAAGAGATTTAGGAGAGAAGTGAAAATAGAAATATATGTGAGTGAAAATAATGTGATTGAAGGTGCTGTTTTGATTGTTGAAATTCATGAAAGGAAGTTTGAAAACGGTGGAAATTTCATAGTGATAAGAGTGAATGGATGTTTGTTGGCACTTAAAAGGGAGGGTGATTTTTCCCCCTCTTCTTTAAAGTTATGAACAGGAACATAAGGCAGGTTCCTGTAATTGTCTGGCATTGCTGAAAGGCATGTAATTGTCTTTCAGTCAGTCAGATCGTGCATGGAACTTTCCTCGTGTGATTTTATTTGTTTTGAGGCAAAATCATCGCAAAATATATCACACAGTGGAGAAGTTTTAGCAGGGAAGTACGAGTCATACTGTGTGTAAATAAAAGTATGATTTTAGGTGCAGGTGTGATTGTTGAAATTCATGAAAGCAAGTATGAAAAGTGGAAATTTCAGTGTGATAAATGAATGAATGCAGCCTGGGTGTTTGTTGGCACTAAAAGGGAGTGTGATGTTCCGCCCCCCTTCTTTGAATTTATGAACAGGAACATAAAGCAGGTTGCTATAATTGTCTGATATTGCTGAAAAGCACATAATTGTCTTTCAGTCAGTCATAGTATGGCATTTAAAGACCCTATTTCTGGGGCTCACATAAAGTTGGTTGAGAATTTGTGGAGTTCCATTGAAAGAGCTCAGCAAAGATCTGGACATTTGTGATTTAATTTCTTTTGAGATGTCTTGGTGATGTGTGTCATGGATTGGAAGAGCTTTTGTGGAAAAGTATGTGTATGAGAATATGATTGGAGCTTCTGGTGCGATTGCTGAAACTGATAAAAGCAAAATTGGAACGTGGGAATTTGATCATGATAAAAGAATGAATAACGTTTGGAGGCATTGTGAGAAATTCTGGCTGTGTTTTTCTTTTTTGAGTTTTATTAAATGCAAATGGCATTTTTTAGTGTCCAAAAACTTACGTTGCTTCGTTTCCATTATATTTTGAATAAATTGCTCAACTTTAAAATATTTTTCTTATTAATAACAATAAGCAGAATGTGAAAGAAATAAGGTGTGTTATACAGTTGACTCCCGATTATACACACTTGCTGTACACAGTTTTTTTTTTTTTTTTTTTAACAAGCTTAAAGCAAAGAAAATGAAAATGTTCAGAAAACTGAGTGAAAAGTTAAATTTGCTAACATCGTGCTTATTTATGGCAAAAATATCTCAGGCCTTCTTGGAACCTTCCCCTCTGATGAGTCAATGATTTCTTACTCAACCTTTCAGTGCCTGCTCAACCGCCCTCGATTTCTTACTCAACCTTTCAGTGCCTGCTCAACCGCCCTCTCTCGTCTTAATCTTACTGACACGTCTACTTCCTCCCACTCGCCATTGTTAGTTTAAGCCTGATAGTGTTTGAGAACCGGTCGGAGTTAATTTCTTATCTTTTATTGTGTTCAGTGCTTGTGCTTTTTGGTTTTGCATTTTTCGCTACCGATTTAAAATGTCAGGAAAAGGGAAGAAGGTTGTGTTGACAATTTCGCAAAAACTATAATTAATTACCAAAGTCGCAAACGGCGCTACAAGGTAAGAGATGGAATTGGATTACGGAATCGTAGAAACAGCAGTACGTGACATTCTAAAGCAAAAAGACAATCTGGTGAACTTTGCATCAATGTTGGACAGTGCTTCCACAATGAAAACGTGAAAAACTCTGAAGAGTTGTGCCTTTGATGAGCTAGACACAGCATTGACATAGTGGTTAGCTCATGTTCGAAAAGAGTGTACTCCTGTAAATGGTCCTATCACTGCAGTAAAGGCAAAAACTTTTTTGAGTTGTTAGGCCTGAAAGGAAATTTTGATGCGTCTTCTGGCTGGTTGACTCGTTTAAGGCAGTGACGTGGAATTCGAGAAATTGGACTTCATGGGATGTAAACATGCCCATGGCAACTCTTGCAGATATGATGAAAACAGTTCCAAGTGGTGAGAACTTTGATGCTGAAAACATTAATGAGTGGTTGGAGTGTGAAGTCAACGAACCTGGCTTCGAACGCTTGGCAGATGACGAAATTGTGAAGAAAGCAAGGAGAGACCGATAATGAAAGACAACGAAGTAAAGGCGAAGAAGAGCCCACTGTGCAGATGCGGAAGAATCACGAAGCGGCTTTGCAACAAGTCGATGGACTGCTGAGCTATTTGGAAGAACAAGACGACGCAAAGTTGGCCGAGAAACTTATGCTACGAAAAATGCAATCTCGGATCAAGAGAAAACCCTTCCAAAGCAAGAAGCAAACACAAATGACTGATTTCTTCAAAAAGATGTAATTTTACAGTTATGCTTTGTATTAAATTTTCTGTGTATCCTTGACTCCTCTTGTAAGTATACAAAGCACTTTTCTATTTTCATTAACAAAATGCATTTTAGGTTGGTTTTGAGTGATATACTAAAATATTAAGCATTAGTTAAACATTTCCTGTTTATTTTACGTTTTATTGTACATAAAATGATTTTTCAAAGTTGGAATGACCGTTTGGTCTTTTGCTATACCCGTTTATCTTTTTCGGATTATCCGCCATTTTTGTTATCCGTGGCGTCCACGCCACCCAATTCCGCAGATAATCGGGAGTGTACTGTATGTGTAAAAAATGAATCATTTATATCTTTAACATTTTGCAGGGCTTTAGCCAAAAAAAAAAAGTAAATATAAATATGCAACTGCATGAATTCACTGTGACTGCAGTTTCATGACTCATGAAATACAATATTCTTATTAGAAGGCATTTATTATAATAAATACATGTCATAAAGTTCATGATTTGTGTTTCCACCCCCCTTCCCTGCATGTGAACGAGAATTATCTGGTCTAGTTATTTAAAGAGTTCTTTGAAACTTTGTACATAATCATACACAGGACAAACAGGCTGATCTCTAAAATTCAGGATAAATCAATGAATGTATAACCAGCATTTGGAGTAGAATTAAGGGGAGAAAATCCTCAGTACTACATCCTTTATTGGGTAAAAATGGAAAGCTAAATTTTTAGAGGGCAGAATTATTGTCTGTATTAATTTTCTCCTCAGTCTGGATTTCACATTAACTTCCAAAATTTTTCTCAGAACTAATGACGCAGCTCCCAGTCCATTCCTGTTGAATAGTGGAGAAACTTCTTCTGTGGGCTCCTTTTCATCCAAGGATTCCCAATTTTCATGTAAAACACCTGTTAGCATGTGTGGTGCTTACTGTAAGAACAGTAAAATTGAGCTGATCTTCACCAATATACTGCCATCTGTGATAATTTCTTACTTTTGTTCGTGCTTAGTTAAGCATTATTATTTTATTCATGCATTTTGTGAACCAGTTTACTCAGGTATTTATAATCTTTGATTTTTGATAAAAATGCACCTAAAAGGATTAATACAAGATTAAAAATGGATAAGTGGCTAAATATATGTACAAGTATTCAAAGTTAATAAAAATACGAATGATGATTAAATTCTATATTTTAAAAAATATTGTTGAGTTATCACTAAGGATACAATTTCTTGCACTTTTATACAGAGGAAGTTGTGAGTAGGGTAGGAAAGCATTAATTTATGAAGGAATTAGAAAATGAGGAATATAAAATGAATAATGAATGTACACAGTGCAAATGTGGGTAAACTTCTTTGAAGTATATTATATTGGAGCAAAACAAATTAAAGTGTGAATATTAACACATTAAACAGTGCTTGAATCTTCATATAAAAGTCTGTAAATAGCTACTGTAGAATGAGACTATTCAGATCAAATGAAATTTAAATACGAAAAATTTAATATATATAATAAGAAAAAAAATCAGTTAAGTTGAAGTAAAAGGGAAAATCATTCTGAAACCCTCTAAAAGTGGGGAATGAAATTTGTAAAACTCAAATTGGAAAGTAATGAATGGAAAGTAATGCAAGTTAATGGAAAGTAATGCCAATGAAAAGCAGTTTCCATTAACATCAGCAGTACAACTGGAACTTGGAACTAGTTGTTATGCTGCCATGCAACTATTATAAAATACCTCTTACAAGCTCTTTCGAGGGTCACCGAAGGCCATGACAAAAGTGATAGTATGCTAACAGAATTTCCCAGGAAAGATCACAGAAATACGTTAGGAAGCGAGGACACTTTATCCATCAACGTCCACAATACAAAAGCCATCCACTACATAGAAAACAACGGTGAGAACTGGAAGCAGGTGGCACATCCGATCAGCAGATGTGGCTCCATCTGCTGATCGGAAAGGAGAAGATAATCATGGGGCAGAAGGGGCCAGAACAATGCTGATATGTTCAGCTGATGAATCAGAAGCATTATAGTAGCGAATCAGGAAGGTTGAAGTCACACGAATTCTGTCAGCAGGTCCATGCTATGAGAAAATTAATTTCGCATTGCAAGGTCATCATTAGATGTGGGAATTAAAGCAAATATGTGGAAATATATTAGTAATTAATTTATCTAACTTAATGAGTTGCATAAGGTCTTCAGGATATTCTTTGGGGAGGAAATCCCATCAGTCATGAAGTTCGTAATTTCGTGATACATAGGGTTTTTAGCTGGAAAAACCAACTTTAGATTTTCGGTTTTCGCATAAGGATCCCAGGTGCGATTGAAATTTTTATGCAGGTGATTCCGTTGATCAAATTTTATGGTGGTGGTAGAGTTATACACAAAAAGTATGAGGATTTTTAGTGAGATGATAAATTAAAAAAATTATGAGAATTTTTAGCGAATTTCGAAGTCGGTATCATACTTTGAACTGAGTTTAGTGATATTAGGAGGTGATGTGCAGGCAAGGAGGCTTAGAATCCCAGATCTTAGAACAGTGTCTGAAAATCTATGTATGGAATGTACCAATTTCGTTTTTCATAGAGTGATGAGAAAGAGGAGCAGTGTAATGATCGCAGTAAAACTGTGCTTAGCTACATTATTATTTTGCAAAAATGTCTGCTACCATTATGGACTTTGTTTTTATATTTTATTTATTTATTTTATGCTTTCTGTGAAATTTTTGTGAAATGAGACTTCTCAGATTTAATATTACAATAATTAGAACCTGATATGAGTAACTTTAATGTCCTTTAAATTATTTTCATCTAAGCTAGGAACTAGAAACATACACTAAAGTAAAATAGCTTATTCACTAAAGCAAACATAACAGTTAATTTTATATCTTTATTCGTGATGTTATACATAGAAGGTCAGCTGTTGATTTAAAGAAGTGAATTATGAGTTTCCCTTAAAAGAAATTTCACGGCTGAAACTGCAGCTGTGAAATAAATTGTTTAATTTCTAACTTAATCTGGACCTCGCCATTGTTACTGAGATTTTCCAGGTACTTTTTTTTTCCTCCATTTTGTACTAAAATTGGAGGAAATTATATATGTCTCAAAGAAGAATTTCAAAGTAAAGAAAAATGAAGTTAAAGAATGAGAGGGGCATTCTAAAATACAATTTGGAAAAATAAAAATGATAATATAAAATTAAATTCAGTAGGTAGGCAAGCAAAGAATAAAAAAAGACGTAAATTTTATTATTATCCTCAGTATTGTAACATGAATGGCATTTCACATCAAGAACAAAATATTTTAACACTAGTCTGTCACAACTCTATTATTATATGATATATATACAACAGTTAGAACTGGATTAACCATTTAGCAAAATAATAGCAACAAGGCAACAAGGTTTAGGGCAACAAGTAAATGGTCATTAGGAACAAAAGGTCGTTAGAAACTCGAGGAAAGGATGCACCACAAAAAAAATTTTATGCCAGCTTTACTGTGGTATGATGTATCTAAACCAAGACCAAGAAAGAAGAAAAGGGGGTGGGGGGACAGAAGTAAATGTATATGAGGCTTAGTCTTAATCTGGCTCTACATATTTTATATATACTGTATGTATATATAAAATAATAATAATCTTCATAATATGCACATGGAAATGTATAAATTTTAAAATTTAGATTAATTAAATATTTTTATTTTATAAGGCAAATGGATAAATGTAAGAGAAAAAAAAATTGAAAATTATTTTGAGTTTTCTTTTTCTGTGTGACAAGTGAAATATCTAAAAGAAGTTACTTCATCCCCATACCAAGCATTTTAGGGCACTTTCTGTGGCACATGTTTGCATGATTTCTGAATTTTTCAGAATTACATAGTTGTTGTAAAGAAAATAAACAAATCATTAAAAAAACAATGCAATGAATGCAGTAATGTATGAATGGCAACATGTCTTATGACCATGGCTGGCACTAGTATTAATTTATACATTCAGTGCCTAAATATATTATGCAAATCAGATCATATTCACACTACATACCTATGAGGGGAAAAAATTAATTCCCTTCCAGTCCTACTATTATTTTTTGTAATAAAATATTATGATTGTGTAACCAGTTTTTCATAAAAAAATATTTTATATCAGATTCACATGCTTCACTAAACCATCTAAAAGACAGAGACAAAATTATTGTCATTCAAAAAACAGATAAAATTATGTTTAAACTTTTTTTTTTGCCCCCCTGATTCACCAGAACTAATACCAAGTTCTGGTTTCTTTGCAACAGAACGCTTTTAATTTTGTGTAGGAAATCTTTGCCTTCTCTAAAATCTTTCTTTAACTTAAATCAGTGACAAAATTTATAAAAAATACCTTTCTGTCAAATTTTTCAAGTCTGGTTTAAATAATTTATTATGCATGTAAAATTGCATTCTTATATATTTTCTAATATCATAAGAACTAATATAATATAGTAATAATATGCAAGACTGTCTGAGTTCTACTCCAATAAAGCATTCATCTGAGAATTTATTACAAATTTTATGAAGGCTGATGATATATTTTTATTTCAAACTGTTTATTTCACTTTTTTAAACATGAAGTGGAACAAAAATTTCATATTATTCATGACATTATTAAACTACCTTCTCAGTCTTGCTGACCTCAGAGTATTGAGCTAATACTTTAATTTGAAAGCCTCTTATACTATTCAGTCACTTATAAATGTAATCCTTTTATCCTTAATTAATTTAAATTTTAAATGTTAGCATGTCTTTTGTGTAAAGCTTAAACTGTAATTATGTAATTTATACATTTTAGGCATTTTAAATTTGTGTGTGCATTAAAACAGTTGTCAAAGCACACTATTATAATTTTTGATACTATGTTTAAATACAATTCATCATTATTGTATTAAGGCTATTGAAAATTTATACAATAATGTTTTAGTAAAAATATTTTCCGTTATGCATATAATTTCTAAATAAATATTTTTGTTTTAAAAAATCTTCATGTTTAAAAAATTATTAAATAGATGCAAAGTGGTTCATGAAAAGTCAGTTATTAGGTTATTAGAGGAAGAAAAATTGCAGAATAAAGATTCTGTAGCACAATATATAAAATTGTGTAAATCTTTTCTGGGGAAATTTTAATCAATTTAATAATATCAATGTTTGTTGAAAAAAAAATGTCATTTTTTTATGAGGAGGGAAAATGATAAAATTATATGCTTTAATTTGTGCATTTTCTTATTTTTGTGTGCAGCATGTACTAATTCTGTAAAATACAAAAACATGACTGCACTTAGTTGAAGCATGACTGTTTAAGGAAATATGTTGTTTTATAAAAAATTTGTGAATATGATAGATTTTGTTGTTTAAAATAATTAGTGAAATTATTGTATTATGAAGATGCATAAATACAATTTTTGAATGAAATTTTAACATGCATTTGTATTATATTTATATAAAAACAAATTTACTTTTTATTTGGATAATTATGTCCATCTCTATTTTTTGTGTGTGTCTTACAACTAAAAATATTTTATCAGAAATGCTAACTTTCCATAAAAGTTCTAACTGAGTATTTTTTTAAATTGTTTTTTTCTTTATGTATTGGTGAGCCAAACTACATTTGCATGCAAAAATATTTTGTTTTATGTATTTTAATACATCTTCCTCATTTTATTTAACATTTGTAATTTAGAATTTGTAATACACAGTTCTTGGCTATGTTGAACCATTCTGGCATAAACTGTTATAACTTTCATCTATGTTAGGTTATATTTCTGTGTATTTGTTTGACACGTTAACTCTGTATATTCTGCTTAATTCTGTAGTTTCGTCTTCTGTTATATTTTGAGGATAAAATCTAAGCATTTTGCTTTTAAATGATCCTCTCTGTGCATTTAAACTGTTATTCATATTTTCACAATAGCGACCTATCACAATAATGAATAAACTTGCTGCCATTTGTGACTACAGTTTATGAAACAGTGCATAAAAACTTTTCTTAGCTACTGCTTCTCCAGTAGGTGGGGGGGGGCACTGAATAGGGTACACTCACTGTTCATGCCCTCACATATATGCATTACACACTCATCAGCTGAGCTGTAGTACACAAGTTTGGACCGCAAAGAGAAAAAAAAAAAAAAAACTTTTAAGCTCAGCCAGAAATGAGAGATATTACTGGTGCATTAAAATTAAGTCACCAATTCTTGTCTCTCTTTGACTTTTTTTTCTGATGTTAGAAATCATCAACCTCACAGGACTGCCAGCTCCAGCAGTTTACTAATTATGACTGAATTTGCTACTTCAACATCGTCTGGAAAACTGGGTGAGAGTTATTGAGCGCCAACACTGTGTGATATAATTTTGGACCTCAAAAATGAACTTCTTAACCACAGTAAAATCCGTTGCCTTCATTGTGCATTCTGTCTAGAATCTTCCTGAATGATTCCTGAATCTTCCCTAACGGTGAAAACTGACTGCATACATGAGACATGAAAGCATACATCTGACTTGAGAGCTTTCAACATTTCTATGAACTCCTTTTATTGCCTAGAGGAGATGGATTGATTGGATACAGCATCCCAGCTCCTGTGGAAAAGAAATGTTGTCTGCTTCCCGTAATGTGCCTGTGACCTCAAGTCGTGTAGAAAGAAATCTGTTTTCGGCAAAAATAATATCGATGCCACCATCTCTCTGCAGTGTCACCTTTATATATTCCCAAAGAAGGTGAGACTCTACAAAATCGTAAATATTTAGGAGAGTGTTCCTGAATGTTCCATGACTGGCACAGCAGAGAAAGGGCTGTCAGTGCCTTTCAGTACAAAAGAAGAACTTCCACTTAAGGTTGTCATATATGGCTAATCAGTGGATGAAAACCCTGACTCCACCAGAAGCAAAATACAGATCAGGGAAGCAACCAACCAGCAGCTGTTTCAGGTGTCAGCGCTTTGGGCATATGCAAACTGGATGCACTCTAGGCTTCTGGATGTCTCTTCTGCTTATCATATACCTGCAAGTTCCCAGAAGATGCAGAATAAGAAGATGCAGGGTTGCATAAAATGGAACTCAGACAAATATGGTCACTTTTACAAAATGTCCTTTCCATCTCAGCCATAGCCAGGAAAATTCCAGCTTCAACTGAAAGCCTAGAGTTTTGACTTTATCGAAACGCCACCCGAAAATCGAGCCAAACCTGTCAAACAATTTGAAAACAAGGAATTTGACCAAAATTTCGGTTTTAAGGTCTCCACGATTTAGGACTTTCTGTGCAAAATTTTAGAGACTGTAAAATTGTGTTCATTTGGACTTGGCATATTGTTTCGAGAAAAAACTGTAAAGGTGTCGACAGTTTCCATAATAATGATTCGCCTGGACAGTTCCGGAGCAAACAGGCAAGAAGTGCCTATCTGTATTAATTTTTCATACCCCCCCCAACGGAGGAAGCAAATCAGGTACTTTTTACTTCCAGACTCCATAAGGAACACTCTGAATATCTGCGAAGTATCACTGAAGCTGTAATTTGCCTAAGTTTGTAAGTTTACTGTGTGTGTTTTCATAGCAGTTCCTTTCTATGTTAACTACCTGAAAGGCAAGGACACTTATTATGAAAGAGAACACTTATTTGTTATTTAACTCAGGACTTGCAGTCTGCATTGTTCAAATGTTTGTTTCCTTGCTCCTGCTCACAGAAATACTTACAATGTATTTCTAACATTACTTAAGCAGGAGAAACTGTATTTCGAGATCCCGTAGTATTTAAGTGGGAGAAACTGTATGTATTTCGAGCTCCCATAGTATTAATACTTATTGATACATATACATGATGGCAATGAGTCTTTGCATTTATTATCTTTTCGTATTGTGTTAAATAACTGACGCTTGTGACAAAATCATCACTCCCCAGTGATCTGTAGTATATTTAAACATGTACAGAAAATTTATGTAAATTAATTAAAAAAAGAAATGTGAATTATATGAACATGTTTTAGAAGGCAAATAATTTTGTGTATTTAATAAATAAATAATTAATTTTTTAAAATTTATGTATCTTGATTAATTTTTAATTTAAATATTGAAATTAATTTTTATTAACTTTTTCTGCTGTTGGTAAACATTTAATGCTCTGAACATTCATATTAAAAATTACTTTCTATTTTTTAACATTTTAAAAATTTATATTATATGAAATTATACATAATTCTTTTATTTATATAATTATTTTAATTTAGAAAACTAAGAAATAAGGGGAGGTAAAGATGAAATTTGTCACAAAGAAGACAAGACAAAAAAAAAAAAAAAAAAAAAAAAAAAAAAGGATATTATTTGCCAAATATGCATTCTCCAAGATATATGTTGTCTTTGTTATTGATATTTGTTGTTATATCTGATCATGTTTTTCTGCTTGCAAAATTGCAACTTCATTTGGCATTTCTGTGTAAATTAGAACTAAATAACAACATAATGCTTTGTAATTTCAATATTGAGAATTCAATTATTATTCAGAAATAGTGAATAATTCGTAAAATTCAATATTTCAGAATTGTGCCATGAAATGCATAATTTTTTAAATTTGGAAGCATTATTTAACAAATATTTTGAAAAAGGGGAAAAATCTTTTCAATACTTTATATTTCTTACATTTATTTTTTGCCTCCTCCTTGAAACTTTCCAATTAATATCTAATGTTAATTAGTTGTTAAAAGAAGATATTTTTGAATTTGATATCTAAATTTTTTTTCTGTGTCAAAACAAAAAAAATTGTTGCAAAAAGTATACCACAAGACGTATTTTTAAGATTTTAAAATTGATTCTTTTTGACAATTACAGAATTACAAAATTACAAAAATTACAAAAAAATTACAAAAAAAAGAGAAAGAAGAAGCATTTCTTGTGGAAAAAAATGATTTGTAATTATAATTTTCTCTGTTGAGAAATGTTAATTCCTAATATTAATTCATAAGTTATTAATATATTTTTATTTTCTAAATCTGTAAACATTATTTAAGAAAATAAAGTGTTTTTCATATTTCCAAGAATTTTAATAAAAAAAAAGGGTGAAGGGTGGGAACATCCTTCTCAATAGATTTTTTTTTCTATTCATAGAATTGCTTCTGTCTTGAAAATTTCTCATTAATAACTAATATTCAGTAACTGTTAATATGAATTCAATTTATTACCTCAACATTTTATTTTATATATCTGAAAATCATTACAATTAAATATTGCTTCAGAAATAAATTGTATATGTTGTGGAAAAAAAATTAAGGAGGCTGGCAAAATTGTTATTATGCAAACCAAACCGTGCTACCATGTGTTACTATGGAAATGCATGTATTACTAAGAATTACATAGCATCTTTTTACGTAGAAAAACTTTGCATCTATTTCATATTTCATAAGAAATATCTTTGATATTTTTGTTTTAATTATACATTTGTGAAACTTAAATTTACGTAGCATTAAATGCTACATTTCTCTGAAAATTTCAAATGGGAAATGACAGTTTTGCATTTTATAGCTGGGCTAATTTTTAGCATTCAAGAAGAATTTAAGGTCTTGTATTAAAATTTGAAACATTCTGCATAAATTTTTTAATTGTAAAAAAATATATTATTTTAATAATATATTAAATAATAAATATATACTTTATATATTAAATAATAAAAATATGTTATTTTAATTATAAATGAATATTTTGTAAGGAGGCAAAGATAATCTTTGAGGAGTAGTATGCAAGTGCATCAACCTCTCTTCAGAGGATAATGCACGTGGTGAAAGGGAGACATGAAGTAATTTTCTTCCTTCGTTCCTAAACATCTTTCATGTGTTTTTTTAAAAATCAGCACGATTCATATAATAAAATTGTTGAAATGCAATTTTCACTACAGGAGAGGGAGGAAAATAATGCTTAAAAATAATTTTATCCAAGTTTTTTAAAATGGTTTAGTTTGGGTAAAGGTATGCATGTCTGTGAAAAACTGGTCATAAAAGGATGTTTTATTAAAAAAATAATTGTGAGAAAGGAGGGAAATCACTTTTTTCCCTTCATGTATATGTAATGTGAATTTGATCCATTTTGCATTGGAAATTTCTCCATGAAGGCAGTCCTTTTAATAACATTTCATCAGTCAATATCATGTATCATGTATCAAGGAAAGGACAAGTCAAACAAATTGAGATGAAAAAACAAATTAATTGTAGAAGGACTGTATCCTGTCGTTTTTAAATAATTTATTTGCATGTTCTTATCGGATATTTTGTTTAATATTTAATAGGAGCGAGAATGAAAGTTTTAAAACTTGAATGTCTGAAACATAAAAATACCCTTTAGCTTAGAGAATTAATTTTATTAATAAAGAGAATTAATTTTTAGTTCATGTATATTTTAATTGTGTAAGTATATTACTGAGATACCAGATAAATCATTTTATGGGAATAATTTATTAGTTTAGTCTTAAACAAATCATTTCTACCTTTCCATGTGCATGTTGTTTTTATTTAACATTTTGGGGGACAAATGATAAGCCTTAATAAAGATTTTTGCTTAACTAATGAAAAGGCATTCTTTGAATTGAATTTGCGAGGAGAAGGAATAATTTAATTGAACATTGTGCAGGTGTTATTGAAATAAAACTTTAAAAAAAAAAAAAAAAAAAAAAAAAAAAAAACCAGTTTTTAACTTAAATAGAGAGAATAGTTTATAAAATTTCTAAAACATTCATTTTGGTAAGTTGTAAAATGTCTTTACAAATAATTTTATGGAAGGATTGCATCCATTCACTTGCTAGTGAAAATGTTGATTTTTGTTTTAGAATAAATTTAATTTAAAGCAGTTTTCTTATTTTTGCACCAAATACTCAAAACTAGGCTTGATGTTTCATGCGTGTTATCATTTACCAAGGCTTACACATAGCTTGTGAGGCATGAATAATCATGAGATATTTAAGAATTAAATCTTAAATTATTTTAATTATTAAATAATAGTTGCATTCATTCCAAACCCTTCTTATTTAATTTTTTTTTTTAAATGTATAGCTTAATATCTCTGTTGCGATGAAGTGAATGAAAAGTGCGACTTTTTCGCTTTAAATCTATATTTGAACTATTTGAAAGAAAAGTACTGTGAGAATTTCTGCTTTTAAATTGCGTTTTATATTTATGCTTATGAGACTTACCCCACTTTTTACACTTTTTTCTGCATTCATCATTTTCATTGTGCTGAACTACTGTCTGTGTACTATAGCAAGTTACTTTATTATGATTAGCTTTGTCCTTACTGTTCAGTAACCATCAAAACTATTTACAGTACATGTGAATATGAAGTCCATAATAGTTCAAGATAACAGAGCATGCCGTTATATCAGTATTTCTATGATAGGAAGAGGTTCTAAAATCACAGATTCTTAAGTGAAAGCTTTTATATTCTATGTATAAAATCTCGGGAAATTGTATAGATAGCCTTAAACTGTTTCTATTTTTATTTTTAGTCTTTCTTCTTATTTTATTTTTTAATGTATCCCCCCCACCCCATACTTAATGTGAGTGATACTGTTTATTTTGCAAAAGGAAAATAAAGTCTATGGTTTTAGCAGACATTTTTGAACAACTTATTTTTCTATGCATAGACCTGATATGCAGTTCTGTTCTAATATATATGAATAAATGTTCTGATATGAATATTTCATCCTCAAGGCAATGCAACAGTTATATATTTAATAACTTTAGTTATTATGTGTTTTTGTTTCTGGCTTTTGCAGGAATAACACATTTTCTAATAAAAAGCTGTGTTTGAAATTTATATTGTTGAAAATATTTAAATGTCCACTGAAAAATTATATAGTTAAAATAAAAATGAGTAAACAAAATGAATAAACTTTTAAAATAACTTTTTCTAAATTATAAATAAGAAATATTTGCTCTATATGGTTGATAATTTAAGTCAAAGATTACTGCGTATTAATTACTGTATTTTTCGGCATGTGACGCCCACCATTGTATAATGTGCATCTATAATTTTATGCTACATTTTAAAATTTTTGGGTGTATCCTCATATAACGCGCCTTTCGAACAATAATATACTGTATTGACAAGGGATAAGAGGAACAATAGTGTAGGTTAAATGCTTGAGGGAGTAAATATTCCTGTAAAGAGGATGGATTCAATGCAAATGTCCAAAAGATTGCTATGGTAGGGTTTCGAAAGAAGGTGGATATAATCTGGAGTAAGAATGCACTTCCAACACAAGAGAAGTCGTGGAATTAGATTTAAGATGTTTTCTCTTTCTGTAGTCATTTGAAGCCATGATTTTCAAGTTAACATCGAAGGTTTTAGTTGAAATACAGTTCATCTTGTGTTAATTTTAGTAGTCAATATGGTTCCTGCAAAAAACACACTGCTGGTTTCAAATGCAAAGTCATTCAGTTTGTGAAAGAAAATGAAAATTGTGCTGCAGCAATTATGTTTGGTGTTGGTGAATGATGGACCCAGTGATGTTTGTTTATGTACCAGATTTGCAGTGACGGCGAAGATAAAACAGAAATCGATGATGTGCCTAAGGTATCCGATAATGAAAAGATTTTAAATTTAAAAGGTATGTCACTTCTTTTAAAACAGTATAAGTAAACACAAAAATGTAACTTATGTATGCCGATTTTTTTTTCCATATTTTTAATTTATTATTTTTATATCCGGCGTGCACTCCTATAACATGCACTCGTAAATTTCGATCATATTTTTGGCAAAAGTGCATGTTATATGCTGAAATATACGTTGTGCACTGTGTAGAAATGAATTACTTGTTATTTAATGTCAGAATTAATAATATAGCTGCTAAAAATGGAACATATTTTGGGTTTCATATTTTAATTATACCAAAATGTATCATATTTGCATAAATTTATACATTTTGAGCAGAAGGCTGAAATATATGGGAGAGATAAATATTATTAATTCAGTAATAAGAATAGAAAATAGGCAGAGTATAACTGAACATTTAAAAATTGATACTTATTCAAATGAACTATGCTTCAACTCGTATGTTATTTTGTATATGAAATACTAATGACATTTTTAAATAATCAAAATGACAATAAAATTAATACATCGGACAGAGGACTGCATATCTAGTAAAATAAATATTGTTAGTACTGTCTTGAGACAAGTTTTCGAATTTTATTGTTGAGAGACTTTAATAATGAATAGTCTTTTAACAAATTTTTACTTCTTTTTTCAATTAAAATAATATGAGATTAAGCATAAATATGAAATTCTGAGACGACGATCATTTTAAACTGCTTAATATGTATTAAAGGAAAAGATTTGTCTATTAAATAGTTGATATTTTGAAATATGTAATTAGTAATTTAAATTAAATAAAAATGTAAAAATTTATTTTGCTGCTGTCATAAAAGGAATACAGAAATTCATAATTTGTTTCACCTTTTCAACAACATCTCTTCACTGAATATATAAATATTCATGATAGCTAATGATGTCCAATTATCTACATATCTTGTTTACCAATCACCAGTTTACCAATTATCTTGAGAGTTTATTGCAAATGTTTTGGTATCTGAATGTAATAATTATGATGGATGTAGAATTTTTGAAATATAAACCAGGTTACGAAATGCTATAAAATAAAATAGAACATTTATTAACACAATGTAAAGAGGTAAAAAAAGACAGCTGCACTGCATGACCGAAAGTGTAAATCAGTCCGGAGAATACAGCAGCACTGCTATGATGACGTGGCTATTTGTAACAGTAATGAGCCATCTTCATCACTTGTAATATGCTGCAGATGTAGGTAAAAACACAGATCCCATGTGGCACACAGCTATCACACCTGTCCTGAAGAAGTGGATTCTTAATTAAGTTGCTTGAAATAAAACTTGAGCTTACAAGAACAAGTCCATGTTGTTGGATGGCCATGTGCTGGATATAACAACGGCCATGTGCTGGATATATCTACTATTCTTCTCAACGGCCATGTAGCTGGGAAAATGTCACCTTTTAGCAGATTATTATCACCAATTTCCAGGATTGGCCATTCTGATCTGGATTTCAGCATATGCAAGCATTCACTGTGCGATCTCTCTTCTTCATCTTCTTTATTTTCTGCAACAGAAACCTCATGGAATGAAGGTGAGGCCTGATACAATCACAGGCCTGATACAATCACATTCAAACTACACTTGTAGTAGTTTCTCGTAATTCTTTCAAAGTTCACTCAGTTTTCTCTTTGCTGCAATAAAGTTACTTCCTTATCACAGGAAATGTGTCATTTATGCCTTGGCTTGCAGCAAACCTCTTGAATGCAACAGTCAATTGTTAAATCTGAGACAGCTTATATTATTAATTCAGTAATAACAATATTATTAATAGCTGAATGAATAGCTAGCTGTTGTTGCCATGCAAACAAATAATGCAACATAGCTGTTAGCAGTCTATTTACCATGTCCTTAGTTAAATTTTAAGTTATTGGGACTGTTTAATTAATACTACAGTTAGCAAATGGCCCTTATAATTTACAAACTATGTATTTTGCTTTGAAACTTTTAATAATTTTCTTTGCTCCATTGATCCAACAGTTGTGTTTTAAAATGGAATTTACCACTATACAACTTGCATATGTAATTTCATTCAGCTCAATCAAGAGTTCATCCAGTCTATTACGAGATTGAATAATAAATGAATGCTTAGCATTATAATTTATTCTAGTATGCTGAATAATTGAATAATAAATGAATGCTTAGCATTATAATTTATTCTAGTGTGCTGAATACAGCCTGCCACTTGTAGAAGGCCATCTTCAAAAAAATTATTTGATGCCGCCAACACTATAATTTTCAAAGGTTTCTTGTAACTTAATAATTGTATGCCATCTTAATGGCCATCTATACCCACAATACTAAATAATGCCTTGATGCTTTTCTACATTCCAAAGAGTTATAGGGAAATGTTCACTCTTGAAATTTGGCAAACAGTTTTGTATCTTTTCGATAAGGGAGCTGTGCTATTTAAGAAGCACTTAAAGTTTCAATTTTTAAACTATGTCATGAAAGTATGGTATCAGTCCTCTTTTCAATCAATGCATCTGATTCTCAGTGATGTTACAGAATTCAAAACTCAGTCAAATTCAAGGGGTTTCTTTTAAACACCACAGTCAGTTTATTTTGAGCTTTTCTAACAGACTCCCCAGAAAGCAAGGCCTGCTGGGTATAATTTTGATGGAATGTAATTCTGATCAAGACCTCAGTAAAACTCTGAGATTTCCGTACTTCAGTTAACAATAAATGTTTTCCATCTGCGATTAGGTGATGATAACCTTATTAGTGCAACTGTAGAGTCATCCCATGCAAAGATTTGAAATTTATAGCAACTCAGAATATTTTGGATGGAACCAACAAACTTTGATAGCATTCAATTCTAATATAGGAAAAGAAGAATAACTGTAGTCATCACAGCTATTGTAATATCAAGTTCTTGCTGTTATAATTAATCACTTATTGGTATGCAAAATCTGACGCCTCACAAAATGTATTTTAACTGCATTGTCTGTAAGTGAAAGCATCTAGGAATTTTAATATACATAAACTTTATCCATTTTTCATTAATACTATTAGGAACCAGATCATACCAATCACTATTGGAAATCCAAAGATGTCGATACATAATCTCCATCACTTTTACAGCTATTGGAAGGTTAAAAAATCTCCGATGATTGTAATAGTAACTTTCTTCAACAGCCAAGACTGTCTAAATTGTATTAAATAATAATGTTGAATCACATTATAATTTCAACAATTTAGACAATTTATTAGGCATAATTTGCATGTTGAGAGAACCAGTTTCCTGGTTCAACAAATATTGGCTTTAGGAAAAGCTAATTAGTTCCCCATTTCCTTAGTTTAAACCACTTCTTTAGTTCCTTAATTTCTTTAGTCACCTATTTCATAGCTTCTGATATATAAACTGCCTACAAGTATCAAAAGCTTTTTCAGTGCTTTTCAATCTAAAGAAAAGATCATCGCATAAAAATAATTTCTTATTATCTCTGATACGTGGCAAATCTTTTTCACCATCTGCTGCAATTGTTTCAAAGTATCATTGGCAGAAATGAAAAGGAGGCATGAAATAAGTTACCATGATTAATCGATCCCATACCTCTGTTCTGCGAAGCATTTCTATCTTCTTTAGCTATAAGAACGTGCTCATACAATTCGGCAGTATCAGAGATAAATCCTACAACATGTATTATGAAACTTCCAAGTACCAAAACTAATCACACTTGATAGTTAGTCCTACAAATAATATGGAATTCAGAGACTTTCCTTTATATTAGGTTTAGAAAAACCATAGCGCTATTTGGTATAAATGCAGAATGTTGAGGAATGTATTATGCATTTTCAGGTAAACCTGTGTGTTAAATTAACTAGACTCAGAGACTCAGTTTTTCATAATTGGACATGTATTCTTTATAACCTTTTTGCAAACTAGGATTTCACTTAAATTTGTGATCAATGGCAATTAAGTGTGAAATTGCCACTTCTTTATATTCTCTCATATTTTCAGCAGAATCTCAAAACGGAAGCTTTATGACGAGTCTAATCAGAATTGACTTTGAAAAGTTTTACACAATATTTCTCTTTGTGTGCTAGCATTGTAACCCTTTGAAGTAACTCACTAGTTTCCCAAAACGACTTCAGGGTTTTGTCAGTGTTTAACTCAGTCCAAAAGTTGTGTAATGCAATTGCGATTTCATTATCACGAAACGTGTTTCGAATTCTTCCAGAAAGTACTCAACCAAAATATGTGTTTTGTGCCACTACTGAATTTTTAATTATACCTGGCAACAAAAGGCAAATCCATTATAACTGCCAATAATAATGTCAATTTTTCTCACTATATTCAAGATCAGCTAACAACAGAATCTGCAGATGGCAGAATATTATGATCCGTACGCCTTGGTGGAAGAGGAGAGGTAACTTATTTAGCATAACACTCTCTTGCAGAATGAAATTTTATAATCATGGGCGGAAAAGCATATCTGGATAAACGGTAGATAGAGCATAACTTCTTTTCAGTGGTAACTTCAGTGTACAGGACTCCGAAATAAAGCTGCATTCATTACCAGTATGCAGAACAGAACAACTGTGCTGGTTTCCCATTCTATCAAGTGCTTGAATGATTGCAGTGGGAAACAATACTTCTTATTTTTTCCATGTTAAGCTTTAAATTATAAGAGTTTGAGATCACAACTGGATTTAAGTCAGTTGTAAAAAAACTGACTTACTGTTCTCATGTAGCAGTGTGTATTACTTAAATTTAGAAAAACTAATGCAAGTATGTTAAGTACCACAGAGGCAATTAAAGCATGGATTATATATTTTTTACGTTATCTTTCTCTCTGTTACATCTAATTCCTTAAATTTAAATATTTTAATGGTACCCATTCTTTAAACAAATAAACATAATTTATTCCTTTACATTGATAAGAAGCAATTTTATTTGCACTTGTATTGGAAATACATTGGCATTTTCGCTAAGGTCTCTTTTCATGCTCAGTATTACGAATTTCTGATGAAGCACATCTATTACTTAAATTCTAAGAAGCTGTCACATAAGGAATGTCAATTGCTACTTTTTGAGACCATAAATAATGAGTATTGGAGTCTACGTTTTGACTCAATCTTGAGGCACTTTTCATGTAATATGCAGTTCTCCTGTATAAAGTCTGAAACTTATTGAGTGAAAATTCACTTTGCAGCCCATAGCTACCATATCGAGTTAACTCTAATCTAAAACAAATGGCCACTGTAAGATACATAATCTGTTAATTACTGTAATGAAAGTCGGTACAGTACAGGAAGTCCTTTTTGGAGAAGTTTTCTGTTACGAGAAGTTGATTCTCTCACAAGTGGGATGGAGTTGGAAGTTATCTTGTCTTTAAGAAGATGTTCAAGACTATGGCCAATAATAGACACTTAGTAAGGTATCAGGATGGTAAGTAACATAATCATATTTCATCTATTTCGCAGAGTATATAGAGAGCAGTAAATGCTTTTACCAATTTCTACTGCACTTCTACTCTTTATATAGCCTTAAGAATAGAAATAATTTTTTATTGCTTTGAATGTTTAAATGCACCTTGAAAGATTGAATATCTAAAAATTTTTAACAAAAATTAATTTAAAAAAATTAATAAATAATTACTTTGAATGCATGTTCATTGAAATTAGAAATATTTGTGTTAATTATATATTTTTATGTAATTCACAATGTAGCAAAAATAAGTGTCTGTCTTAATTGCTTAAAGCAAAACCAGGAAACACAATTTACTGCAAAAAGAACTGCATCTGTGTCATCTATCCTTTTCTCAATTTAAGGGAACCACTTACTATATATGTATTTAAAAGAAGACTCTTAATTATTTAAAAATTTTTAATCTGTTTGTTTACAGTCCCAAATTTAATTAAGTAGAAACCTATATTCATATAGAAGAGCATCTTACTGCTAGAAACTAATTAATAATAGAGCCTTTTAATGCAATCTTCTGAGTCCTAATATCATGTAAATGTGATGTGTTTGAATTCTGCACATTTGTTATTGAGAAAGCTGATACAGATGACATGGCAAATACTGTCGTTCCATTAGAAGTTTACCCAGTTATGAAGCAAATATGAGGAGTATCATGTTTTCTGATTGATTTCTCGTATCAAAAGTTACATGCTGAAGTTGTAGTCACACAGCAATCTCATTGTATATAATGTTGCAAAGTTGTAACATTATGTCATCTTTAATATGTCCAGAAGTCCACAAAATTCCATGCTTCTGCAACTATTGCAAAGATGTTGATTTCCCCCTCTTTACCTTCATGTAATTTCATGCAAAGATATTGCTTTCGCATCTTTCTATACCACATTCTTTCGAAAAAACATACAATCTTAGGTTGTAACTATATGGTATTGTGATGATGTACTAAACATACCATTTTTGCTCAATTACTACAAAACTAATTTCTTATTAGTTTTGTAATTACCTCTTTTTGGGATTGTTGCAAAGACTCATTATAAAGCCTTTTTGTAAATATAGTCTGTTTTGTTGAACCATTCAGTGTTTTATTAAAAGATTTAATTTTTTAATTCATCCTTTTCCTAAGTTCCGACATATATTTACTTGCTTGTTATTGAGAACATCTGAATATTGTGCATATTTAATATAAAACTACATCTTTTAACAAACTGTTCAGTACCTCAAATTGACTTATAAAATAATGAACTTAAAAAAGGCATATTTAGATCTTTCTGCATAAAATATAACTGACCTAATAATATAAGCATCAGTATGAGTAACTATTTATTGCTTGATTTTCATTGTTTTTGTACATAAGAAATTTATTAAATTTAGAAAATAAATTTTGCAGGAGTCCTGTTTCTTCCAGCAATTTGTTAGGAATTAAAAATTCAGTGCATTGATTACAGATTTTTATTAAAATATTCACCTGATAAATTAAAGTACAGCAAAATAGGATTCTTTATTTCTGTTGAACAAACAGAGCTTTATTTTTATATGCTGAGTTTTATATATTTTTCTTTCATTAAACATTACATACATTTCAACTCTTCTTCAAATTCACTGCTCGTTTGTCCCACATTTTCTCAAAATATGAATTGTCTGCTGCATTCATTGTTTTATTATCTGCTTCTATGTAAACTTTATATAAATTGTCCATTTTTGTCCTATGCATGATAAACCAGTTTCATTAATCAGTGGCGCATAAAAAATGTTCCTAATTAAATTCCACAATATTGGTTATTAATTTACATAGCATACTTATATAAAGAACAGTGTTTACTGAAAAGATAATAATGTTTTCAAATTCTGTTGATATCTTTGGAGTACATTCATAAGCCGTTTTAACAGAAGTATTACGTAAAGTTCCTTTGTATTAGATTTTAGTGTGAAGGAATAACTTTTAATTGAACTAAATAACCTTCACTGAAATTTAATATAAAACAAATAACTTTTTAATGCCGCTGTTATGCAATAACAAAGGATATCGCAAACTACAGAGTAATGCATAATTTCATATTTTCTACAGCCCACTTATTAAATTGTAAATCCACAAGAAAATTTCTAAATTAGAAATCTTGCATTCGTAATTTAGAAATTAAAAATTACCTTTAGTTTTGACAAATCTTATCAATGAATATTAAAACATTTTCTGAAATATTTTAAAATTAATATAATTGATTATTAAATTAAAAAACTTTTAAGCAAAGTTTTTAGTAATTTAAAAAAAAATTAAATTTTTATTTTTGTTGTTGCCTCAGTTTCATTTGCTTCATCTAACTCCAAAAATGAAGGTATTTCGAGAGGGAATATTCTCTGGATTGGTCGAAATAATTCTCTAGACATGGTACTGACACGAACTACTCGAATGTTCCCTCTTTTTACTGGTTATAGTGAACTACTCGAATGTTCCCTCTTTTTACTGGTTATATCAATCACTTTTGCCAGAGGCTGCAGAATTTTGCGTTTGTCATCACACTCAATGAGAACTATATCCCTGAATTTTTATTTGTTGAGAAATTGTTACTGTAGATGGATGTTGCATTAACAGCCCAAGATATCCATTTCTAAATCTCTTTCTCAAGAGTTCTCGTAAATTCTGTGGATATTCCAAAAATCAACTTTATCAAGGTGATCCAAGTCAGAACAGAGACAGGAATTTCACCTTTAAATAAGGACGGTGTCAAACGGATGAGATTATCTATCAGAGTCCTTTGACAGATTAGTGAGTGGTCTGGCATTCACAGTCGCACATCACACTCATCAATTCTTAATAATTCAGACACGACTGGCCTAGGACTCGAAACAAGAGCTTAACCACCATTTGAACAAGTCGTTCCCAAAGGCCGCCCCACCATGGTGCTGTGGGTGGACTGAACTTTTAGTCGATCTTGTTTGTAGCAGCCAATATTTAACCTCTTCTTTATTATGGATTGGGATAGAAAGAGGCCATTCTTCTACCGACTGTGTCAACGAGGGTACCTGTCCCACCATCTTGATTCAATAAGTTTCTTCACAGAACGTCCTCTTGATAGCATATTGGATGGGTTTTCTGCACCGGATATGGTGCCAGTTTTCCTGGTCTGATAGGATTCTAATTTCTGAAACTAATATTTACAAAAGTGCTCTGAACTTCTACGTTCTTTATTCAGAAAAGTCCTGATGAAGAATCGGTCCAGTAATATGCCTTTGAAATTTCAACCTTATTCTTCATGACAAATGAGGCTTATCGCACTCCAGTAAGACAAGCAAGCAATTCAAGTTGTGGTATGTTTGTTTTTTCAAGGGAGCTGCTCATGCTTTGGCTTGCAGTAGAGTCACTTCTTTATATTGTCTTCTCAAATATACTACACTAGCATCGGTAAAAAACTCTCTGTACAAGTACATAGTACGTTTCGTCTTGTCACTAACAACTCAGTCAAGCGATATTAGGGATGTCACAAAAGGATGACTCTTCATATTTATGCC
Organism: Stegodyphus dumicola; assembly: GCF_044657685.1. Lineage (NCBI taxonomy): Eukaryota > Metazoa > Arthropoda > Arachnida > Araneae > Eresidae > Stegodyphus > Stegodyphus dumicola. The sequence goes on along the minus strand of NC_140769.1, from coordinate 288,900,801 downwards.
ACAGAAGATGAAGTACTTTCAGTAGTTCACCCATTGTAGATTTTTCACTGCTGAATTCTGTTTATTCCCACCCTCTTAAGTCGAAGTTAGCATTTGCCATTAACTGAGTTGATTTTGCAATAAATTATTCTGCTTCTTTATTCGAATTCACTGAAGTGACGCAGTTGTCAACATAAAAGGAATTGTTCAGGTTTTTTAAATGCTTCTTCAAAGAAAGTTCACATTCGTATAAATGAGTGTTGATTACTGCTCCTAAAAGAAACGGACTGCATTTTAGTTCGAAGACTTCTCTACAGCTGCGAAATTTTATTATTTCCTTTTGTTCCCAGTTTATGCACCACAGGAATCCTAAGAAATCACGATTATTTCTTTGAAGAGATATTTGAAGAACATCTCTGTTATCTGAGATAATCCATATTTTTTCTTGCTAAATTCAAGAAGCAATCTAGGTATCAATTCAATTCATTTCGTTCCTCTTCTTCCAGTACTTCTTGTATTACTCCAGATTCGAGCCATTCTTCACACACTGCATTTTATGTGTCAAATTTATCTTTCAGCAGGAGCTTCTTTTTCATGGGAATCCATCATTTTTTAGCAACTTCTCTGTTACTTGGTAAAGCTTCTTTATCATTGAACCCAAAGTAAACTCAGTTCATATCGACCGTGCGACCGAGTCTTGTGAAAATGATCCCACATTGCTTCTTCTAACTCTGAATGAGTTTTATTTTCTTTTAGCATCTGATTCCTAGTGCTTCCACAAGTTTTCTTGAGTCAACATGGATATTATTGTTATGTCATAGATAAGTAGTTTCTTTCTGAAACTTGATCTTTTATCTTTCCCATGACTGCCCATCCAAGTGGTGATTCCAAAGCAGTCAGCCCATTTTCTATTTCTGAATTCTACTGATTGTAGAGACATTACATTATTTTGAAGCAGGAGAGATGAAAAATGAGCATTGCCATTGCTCGAACTTGAAACCACGGACTTTTCGAATACGTGCCAGATTTGCTGACCGTTACACCATGAAGGCATGCTATAAAAAGGTGGGAGAAATATCTTATATGCTCCCCCCTTTGAAAAGGTGACTGGGGATTAGAGGACCTAGTCGCCAAATCCTCGTGGTGTAACATCATCATCCACCACCTTTTTTAGTTCGGGTGCCGCTTAGAGACGTTTTTTGAAAGCAGAAAAGTTTGAAATATGAGCAATGCCCTCGCCGGGATTCGAACCACGGGACCTCGAATACGCGCCGAGTATACTGTAGACATGCTAAGAAGGCAGGAGAAATACCTTACGCCTGCGGCATCAGCTCGAATAAGAACTTCTATTTTAAAATTCCTTCTTCCTACATCAGATATATAGATATTTTTCTGCCTTCTATCCATGGTCCAGGCTTTATACTGACTACTGGTTTACAAATCATCGACTGATCCAACAAGATTAATCATCTAGAAAAATCACATTATAGGCTTCTAACGTTCACTTCATAGCATTTGTGAATTTCTCACTTTGTTGTTACTTTTCCAAAAAGTGCATGAATTAAATATTCAAATCCAATTGTATGGCACCGTGTGTCTACAGCAGTCTCCTTTAATATATATGAACACTGCGACTCTGTGTCGATAAGGTCTTGTGCCTTTTGTTTGCATCAATATTAATTAATAGTGTTTGAAGAAACACTTCATCTAGGAAAGTGGTGCTCGCAAATTATACGTTACAACAAAGATCCGACAGTTACGACTTTTGCAAAGGCAAACTATGAAAGAAAGAATGCATCTTGTTTCTGACACCCTATGCTTTGAGAACAGAATAAGCAAAAAATACTTGGACTTGTCTCTGAGTTCAGTGGTCCATCGTGATGTCCGTGAGGTGTAGCTTAGAAATTTGACTTTTAACATGTGTCGTTTATTCACGTGATCGATCAATTCGAGTTCACAAGAACGTATAATCAAACCGGCGAGGTATCATGATTTTTTTATTTTGATTTGCATCACGGCCGCCGAGAGTTACGGTCACTCGCTGACAAGCTCTGAGCTCAACAGTTTAGCTATTGCTAACCTGAACGCGGCTCCACCAGCTGGCAGTCATCCTACTATAAAGGCGATTTTGTAGCCTCTTGGACCTCTTCATGTTATTACGAACTCAGATATGGATACCTCAACTATCTCCAAATGAACTTCTCAGAAATATGATACAGATTTATGCACTGAAAAAGCACATGGAGCAGATATTCAAAATCACTTCAGGTCAAGCCGAACAAGGAGCCGATGCTGAAACAGATGAGAGCCGATGGTAAGAAAATTTTATTTTACTTAAAAACGCTTTGTGCGAGCCTTGGGTGTTAACTTGTTTACACTACCAGCCAAACAAAAATTTTTGTCCAATTGCAACAAACTGAATTCTAAAAGCAGCAGCAGTACTGCTATTGGTATTCAACCCCTCACTTAGTTCTGCAAAAACTAATTCTCAAAAGCCTGAGAACAAAAAACGATTTCGACCAGTAGGCTCCGAAGGATTTGCTTTGCCTTATTGCAAAGAAAGTCCCAGGGACTTTTTTTCTAATAAGTTCCAGGGATTCTAATAAGTTTTATTAATAATATTAATAAAAGTACCAGCACATCTAATCAGTTTGAAAACTTAGAAAATTTAAACTTAATGCTGAAAATAATACCCCGCAGCCGGCCGTAAACCCTGCACCTAAAGTTCAGACTCAGTACCCACTACCCAACCCTGTCTCTATCCTGTCCTTTCGTTGGTCCTACCTTCAATGCAAATAATAGTTCAAATTATGACCGGCTGCAACTTTTACCACTTTCTACTAAAGTTCTCCCTGGATTTTCACTCTCAAATGTTTTAATGAGCTCTCCAATTTTCTGATTTCCTCAATCATTAACATTCAGTACTTTAAGAGGTTTGAATTTTTTAAAATTATGTACCTGGAATGCTAATTGCATTATTCATGATTACGTAGATGAGAAGGGTTTTGACATTATTTTTGTCCTAGAGACCAAACTCCGGCTAGTAAGAGCTCCCAGGCTTACAAATTATAATTTTTATCAAAATGAGAGACAAGCGTCGGATTCTCGTGCTAGGTATCATGTGAATTTTTCATCTTCCCTAGTCTTGATCTCTGCCTATCTTCCACCTCATAAAAAATTCCTAGCCGAAGATTTCAACAAGGTGCTCACTATTTCAAACAGTATCACAATTGCTGGTGATCTAAATTGCCTCCTACAATGGGTTCAGTGTTGCTCCGGATTTCCCTACACAATGTGATACACAGGAGTCCCGTCATTTATTGATTTGGCTCTTTTTCGAAATATTCCATTTGGGTATCAAGTGACTGTAGAATGCTGTTTATCCTCAGAACACAACCCCGTGCTCATCGACCTTAACTGTAACTGTTTTAATCAAAATTCTCCGGCACTGGTCTCAACAAATTGGGAGCACTTTCATTTTAAACTTAACACTAAAATTTGACGCTCCCTTGAAATTAAATCCAGCGATGATGAGGCAGTTTATGAATTAACTTCAGCGTTAACAGATACTTACCATACGCCCCAGTTTATTCTAAACCACCAACAGAAGGTAAATTTAGAATTCGTGAAAAGAATAAAGTACGAAGACCTTGAGAAAGAACTTCGAGTTCTGAACTAAACTTACAACTTCGAACTCTCCAAAATGAGATCAAGGCATCATATGACAAGTACACCCAATTACGATACTCTGACCACATTCATACCGAAATGACCTCAGATAAATTAAACTTTGGTTTGCATCTGCCAGACTTCGCAAACATAAATCACTCATTCCGTCCTTAAGTAAGGATGCAGAGGTGGTGGCCCATACAGACACAGAGAGAGATGAGTTACTAGCCGATAGTCTCCGAACACAGTTCGCACCACATAGTGACGGAGTTTTTGCTAGCACCGCAACTTCCTTCCGACATGCTGTTGCATAATTTCTTAACTCTCCATGCCGGAGAGATTTATTAATATGCAACAGTGAGCAAAGTAAGCGAATATATCGCTAAGCTCAAACCTAAGACTCCAGCATTGACTCTATTACTAATCACATGATTAAATACCTTCCCACCTGTTATATATTTTTCTTAGCAGTGCTGATCAGTTATATGTTACTGCATTGCTGTTTTCCTCAAAGCTGGAAGCGCACGCTTATAGTGCTGATTCCAAAACCTGGCTAGTAGCGTTCAAATCCTCAAAATGACAGACCCAACCGGCCTCCTATCTTCATTATCTAAGATATGAATTTGTGCTAATTAAAGGCCTGAATAGTTTTCTCTGGAGCCAAAAAGTCCTTATTGACGAGCAATTTGGTTTCCGAGTACACTGCCCAATGCGCCAGCTTTTGAGGGCAGTGGAGTTCATTCGTGAACAGTTACAGCACTAAAGCATGGTGGAAGGGAAGAGAGAAAATACCTTATAAGGTAAGAGAATTTAATCCATTTCATTAATTCCATTCATATTCCAATTTTTATTTACTAGGTTGGTAGATCTGAACTACACTCTGCTCAAGTACTTTTCTGTAATTTTGGTCAATCCTATGAAATCCTATCCTATTCATAATCAAATATTAAAATAATTACTAATCTCCTTTTCTTTTTTTGGATCCTTTTCGTATGCCCCAAAAACTCAGCCAAATGTTTTCTCTGCTTGCCAATGCTGCAATGAAAAAAGAAAATATATACCTATTTTTTTTGAACAACTACAAGTTCAGACAGAAAAACATCTTCACATCCTTAAATAGGAATAACTGTAATCATTACATTATCTTCATCCTTGCCCATGAGAAATCACTGATGGATAAGCAAACTCTGATGCATCGCAAAATGTAGGTAACTGTATGTAATTGTCTGTATATGAATGCATCTAGGAAATTCAGTATACTGAAACTGAATACATTTACCAATCACTAGTGTAAATCCAAAGACGTCGATACATGAGATCTTCACCGCCATTACTCCTGGAGGGTTAAAAATCTTCACTGAGAGTGATAGCATTTTTTCTTGGTTAGATTTTCTTTAACATCCAAGGCATGTCTTTAATGCCAGTGTATAATAATATTGAATCACAATATAACCCCAACACTTTGTGGGGTTCCAACTTTCTATCTGACAGTGTAGGAACCTCGTTAAGGAATAAGCGAATAATCACTTTAGTTAACAAACGTAAAATTCAAGAAGGTTTAATTACCTTTTATTTCTCAAAATAAGAATTTAAAAGTAGTAGGCTCCTTTCTCGGAGCTTACAGCAAAGCCTCCAGTTGGAAGCTCTCTCACACTTGAGAAGTTTCTCACTAACCTTAAATACAAAACTTGGCTCCAACACAAATTAGCATAAAGCTGAGCCGTGCGCTCATTCTGAAGGGAAGTTGAAATAAGAGTTTACAGGAAAGGGTAACTTAAAATAAAAAGGTTAGTTTAACTTAAAACCTTACACAGTCATTGATGACTTGTGTGTATAATACTGCAAATTTAGTTAGAAAGTGAGGACGTCATTTGAAGCTTGACGGCTCATCCAAAGTCATCAATAAAAGATCATATTTCAAACAGAACAGCTTTTATTAGACGAAGAGATTTTGATTGATTCATTGATTTATTGCAGCTTCTGGCACACGACCTTATGAGGTTATTTGTGCCCAAAAATGGTAAAAGCAGGGATTACAAAATATGTTAAAAGTTTCATATGTATAATTACTATACCTTTTAGGTTTGGTAAAAACACAATTAGTATACATTTTAGGTGTCGTTTATAAAGGTGTCTATTTTAGGTGTCATATATAATAAAAGTCAGTGTCCTTTAAAAACTGTAATACTTTGCGATGATGGTTTTCCCCCATGGAGTTGTTTAAATCTGATTTTAAACATTTAAAACGTTTTTGGCAAAGATAACTAAAACTCCAACATTATAACAAAATACGGCCTACTGTCAGATTTTCATTACAATTTGTGCAATGGGGATTCTTACCTTTCAGCAGATATTCCCGAGTCAGTCGACAATGCCTATTGTCAACTGGGTTAAGATAACTTGTTCTCCTCTATTTGCCATATACAGCCAGCATTCAATTGTGGATTTAACACTTCTCAGCTCATTCATCGTTTGGTCACCTAATGCCTCTGCCATTTATTAAAAAAGATTGATCATCGTACTAATATCTATGGGTGGAATTTGGGAATTAAATATTGTATTAGCAGTTTTAGCTGTAATGTCAGCACGTTCATTCGCTTTTATGCCACCCTGGCCAGGGATCCAGGAATAAAACATCTGATATCCCTGATGAATTTATACTTAAGCTCTTTGAATGAAGTTACGACACTCAAGGAATCTGTATAGGTAACAAAAGTCTTGCAACATTATTTTGACATAAATGTTAGAGCATGATAAACTGCAGTGAGTTCAGAGTTAAAAAGCAGCAAGTCTGGTGTAATCGATATCCCAGTTTTTTTTTTTTTTTTGCTACAAAGGCTACACCATGATCTTGACATTTTGGTCCATCTGTACAGAGGGATATCATTTCTGTATTTGTGTCTCTAATTCACAGTGATCTGGCTTATTGAGTCAGTGTGTTCTTTTTAAAAGTATACAGAGTGAACTCTGTATAGAAGACGAAGTAGCGAATACTCGATATGTCTTTGAAGAATAAATACTGCAGAAGAAGGTTCTAAATAACCTTTTTATTTCAACTAAATTAAACAGATGCATGTACTTGGTGCTCACAATTCACCACCACTTCTTTTTAAAGAAATTAACAGAAAATAAAAATATGAAATGCACATTAAATTAAGATTGGTATTGACTAGCTCAGAGACTGAATTTTCCAGTTCTTTAGTGGCATCTCAAAAGGATTTACGCATTACGCACGCTTTACGCATGAGCGTAAAGAATGCACATACATTATGCACCCTATACATTCACAGTCATAACACCTTGGTTCTTTACTATTATTAGGTATAGCGTGTGCTTTATTTTGTGTTAGCTTTGTGTGTTATCTTCCGAAAGCTTGACTTCAATCTACTGACCAGTTGGACTAGTGACTAGCCGGTTGACACTAGGGGTCACAGCTAACTGCCTTCTGTTTAGGCAGAAACAGAGGCCATAGAATTGTGTTGGCGATGTATTTCGCCCATCAACTAGCAGGATCACATTTTCCTGCCGTACGAGTCTCCATGGGTGATGCTGCGCAGCTTCGACGTTAAACGAGCCCAAAGAGTTACAACAGCTTATAGTGGTTTTGCAAAAAGAAGGCATGCCAATTGCATATAAATGATGTACAAATCATTTTGAAATTTCTCTAAATCGGAAAGAATACAATTTCTCTGATCTAGTTGAAAGAAAAACCTTCGTGTGTCATGGAAACCAATAAAGAATAGTAGAGTAGTTATAGTTAAAGTAGAGCGTAGTGTTATCATATACATAAGAGATTATCATATCACATACATAAGTGATTTGATCCTTTTGGTCTTTTTGGTCCAACTATAGCCAAAGCAAAGATTTTTATGCAGAAACTGTACCATCTTAAAATTGATTCAAATGATGGACTTCCTACTGCAGAAAATCAGGAACAGCATCAATTTCTTTTGACACTAAACAACATCAATAATGACAGACATGTAGTGGTTGTTCAAGCTAAAAATGTTGAAATCCATTGTTTTGCCGATGCTTATGAACATTATTTCGGAGGAGCAGTTTATTGCAAGTCTGTAGATTCTTCTGGGAGAACATTGGTAAGGTTAATTTCGAGCAAATCAAGAGTTGCTCCTCTTAAGAGCCTAATGATTCTCGAGGCTTGAGCTATGTGTCTTATTGCCCGAGTTGGTCAAAAACGCCCTTATCGCCTTGAAATTAGCAGTGACTCAAGTCTACTTATGGAGAGACTCAATGATAGCCCTCGAATGGATATAAAAGGAACCTATGGATGATAAGATGTTTGTTCAGCATAGTGCAGCCACAATTCAAGAACTTTTCATCTGTTCAACCGTGGCATCGAATCAGAATCCTGATAAGTTAGTGCATAACAAATTGTGTGGTCAGGCGCTTCTGGTGGTCAGAAATTATCCAACTCGGACAGTAATTATTTGAGATAAAAGTGAATAACCTTTAACATAATTTACTGAAATTAAGTAATAATTATATAACTATTTTATATGTTATTAGTTATATTTTCAGGTTTATTTGAAAAAGGCCCTGAGAAAGATTTTCAGGACCAATTAGTGTTCAGCATAGCCTGATACACCAAACAGAAAATGATTGCTTTGGAAAGGACATCCACCAATTAATACAGCACGGAACTGTCTTGCCTAAAAGTAAGTTAAAAATGTGAATCCTTACCTTTATTCTGATTTTAGTTCTTAGAGACTGTTTAAGTAAGACAAATCTTACCTAAAATTCACAAATTTGTGTTATTAATAGTTATTGAACATTATCAAAAAATTTTTTTGCATGTTGATCCAGTCGCATTATAGAGTCACGTGCGCAGAAAGTTCTGGCCATTAAATGGTCCGTCTGTTTGTCATGAAGTTGTACTTCATTGTATTGTATGTCTTACAAACAAACAATAGTGTGTCGACAAATGATGGGAAATCTCCCATCAGACAGAGATGTAGTAGATTATCCTTTTTAATTTAGTGGAATTGGACTGTGCAGCATTGTACTGCGACAGTGCCATAAATCTTGTTGCGGCCAACAAAGAAATATAAAGACTTCAGAACGTAATTAAAATTCCAAGATAAACTCTAGCTAATTTTTTATCTCTCGAGAATATTGAATGGAAATTCACAAGTTTGGAATTAAAATTCCAAGATAAACTCTAGCTAATTTTTTATCTCTCAAGAATATTGAATGGAAATTCACAAGTTTGGAGGCCTCTGGGAAGTTGCAATTAAATCATTCAAGTATCATTTTAAAATAGTTGTAGACAGCAAAAATTTAACATGTGAAGAGTTCTTAACAGTAATTATACAGATTGAGCGATCTCTATGTCTGTTAACAGGTAACAAACATGATTGCAGAATAAATAAGGAGAGGAATAAATGAATAATTTTAAATGTATTTAACGGGCTGTATGCGTGAAAAAAATATAAAGGTAATATGAAAATGTTGGACCAACATGGAGTTTTTAACAAATAAAATAAATAAATAAAAGAACATGTTTTATAAATGTTAAGTTTGAAATTCTGAGTGCTACTATTAAAAATGTTCACGCATAGACCCACCAAAGTGCATTAAAACATTTGAGAATTTTTAAACGTATGCAGTAACAGAAAAACCCAAAAACTTTATTTTAAATTAGAAAATTCTGCAATAAAATGGATTAATGTGTACTGATAAAATATTCAAAATGGAGTACATATGCTGTTATTTCACGGGCATCTTGGAAACCTTTTTTCTATTCTCACTGATAAGTAGCTTGTTATGGAATACTAATAATGTCCATTAATGAAAATCCCTAAAACATTTTCAGTATACCAACACTGCAATCCATTTCTTATATCGAAAGAAAATGCTAATTGATGCTTGTAACAGTGTCGACAGAAATTTTTTAATTAAAGTAGCAAGACAAGACCAGTAAAGTTGACAAGTATAGACTAGTAAATGCAGCACATGACATCATAGTTACATATGTTCATATGACCTCTGACGTCATTGCAAGTCAGTCTTCATTGGTTTTTAAAGTTATGGACTGCAATTTAATTTATATAAATTTTATAACTATAGTGCTAATTATTCATTGTTTAAACCAGGAGTTCCCAAACCGTATGCCCACAAGCACAATGTTGCCCACTGTTCATTTAATGGTTTATTTAACGCTTCATTTAACGAATGTTCATTTAATGGATGCTGTGTGATCACAATAAAAATGTTTCCATTTCTGTAAAAATTCATGTGAAAGTTTTCTTATTTTGTATGAAATGGATGATACCAGCGCAAAGCTAAATACGATCAATCTTTTTTTTTTTTGTGCATGTATTATTAACCTATGTGCATGTATCAAATTGTGCCCACCATGAAGCAAAATGTGAGCGATCTCTCTCTCTCTCTGTTTTTTTTTTAATGTGCAACTATCTATCCAACTATGAAATCGCCTTGGAAAAAAGTAAATGGTGCCTGCCGTACAACAGATATTCTAGAATGTGCTCTTAGCGACGAAAAGGATGGGATCCCCCTGATTTAAACATTCATCTTTTAATTAATTCTCAGTAAATTTAGATTTTTTTAAAATTAATTTGTTCATATCCATTGTTAAGTGCATCCTCAATTTTTGATTTTATTTTTGAGGTGGCAGTTCCTTTTTGTAATTATTATTGTTATTATTATTATTGCTTTATTTTAATTGCTAATATATTTCAGTGAATTTTCCATTCTGTTTGGTTCAATTATTTAACTTTATCAGAAATTTATTGTGGCAAGGAGAAGATTACGCCTGTCGTTGGCTAGTACCAAGCATAAAGCTGGAGACTGTAATGCATTAAAAATAAATCGAGTATATGTAACACACCCAGGATTACATGTTATTACATTTGACAAGTTAACACTTTACCGACCGCTAGCGGTTCAACAGCAGCAGCCACAGATTCTTCATGTTCTAAATAATTGTCAGGACAACTTGATAAATCGTCTAAATAAAACTTTCCAGTACCATTTTTTTCGCTCATCGTGATCGGGAATTTTTTTAAAAAAACGGTGTGAAAATGTGGGAGTTTACGAAGCAAGGCACTTAATGCAAGTGAGCAATGTGCCTAAATACTAATAATAAAATGCAGTTGATATAGCAAATGGCAATTGTTTATCCCAATGGCAACCGATTGATAGGCTATTTTTAGGTAGTCTCGAGAAAAAAGAGATAAATAGGCTATCTGTCCATAGGCGTTGGCGAAAAAAAGCCAATTAATAGGCTGTCGGTTGGCAGGCTTCGCCTAAAAAAGCCGATTAATAGGCTGTCGGTTGGCAGGCTTCGCCTAAAAAAGCCGATTAATAGGCGATGGATCGGTAGACGTTGGTGATGAAAAGTCGATTAATAGGCTATCGGTCGGTAGGTGTTGCCGATAAAAAGCCGATTAATAGGCTACCGGTCGGTAATGTGTTATTGAGTAAGTTATTATAAATATTACAACAAACAAGTTAATGTAATTACGCATTTGTAATATATTTTTGAATCTCTCATGTTATTCAGTAAGTATTGTACTATCAAAATTGTATGAATATAAAAATATTACTCATGTGGACAGCTTTTAAAAGTTGTAGGGCCAACGGATTGGATTGTTTGAAGGACAGAAACCATAAATCAATCTCGGCTTCCTGATGAAGCTAAAAATTTCCGAGAGAAAGCACAGGCAAAGAAATGGAGACTCAGAGGAAAGAACTGGCTAGTTCACTTGCCAAGTGGACTAGCACAAACAGTGATCTTCGGGAGACTCCACTGTTTTGATATATCTCCCCTCCCCTCCCCTTCTTTCAAGTAAGCATAAGCATGTGGTTCAAGTGTAGTTTCACTTCATTGCACCATCGTGCTCCCCAGCGTACATTCCTTCCTTAAAGCTTAAAAATAATTTTGTCATAATTTTTTTAAATGTTAATAATTTTTCTCAGTTTAAGTTTAGTTTTGACAAAGTATGTGAATGTGATGTAAAATTTTTAGAGAAAACTGGTTATAAAATTATAATATTTTATGACAGTAATTGTAGGAGAGGATGAAAGTCACTTTTTTGCCTTCATAGATGTGAATATGATTCATTTTGAATAAGAAATTCCTCCACAAAGGCATCCCTTCCTTTAGGCAGATGGCTCTAGTGTGATTTGCTATATATAAATAAACTTCCCATTTACAGTAATATTTCATCAGCCAGCATCCTCTGCTATTTAAATATTCTATTTCAGGTGCTCCCAAATTGTGCGCCGTGGTGCCCATAGGCATATCATAGAGTCGTATTTAGTAAAGTGTTGTGATTTGCTATAAATAAGCAGGTTGTAAAGAATAAACGTTGTACAACACCTTCGTCGAACATGACTAGGGCGGCATGACAAAATAACTAAACCTATAAGTTCACTACCAGTTTAAAAAGTTAAACTTAATATAAACTTCAGCTTATTTTCCATTAGATAGATGTAGAAATTAAATGTTAGTTCGTACATATTCTGATTTTGTAAGTATTTTGCTGACATACCTAATAAAATATTTTAAAGGACTAATTTATTAGTATTTTTAACAAGTCGTTTCTACATTTTTGTGCATATTGTTTTTGTTCATATTTTTGAGGATGAATGATGGGCATAATAAAGGTTTAAAAGAGTGCTTCTTCTTAACTAATAGAAAGTACTTTTTGAATTAAATTTGTAAGGAGAAGGAATAGTTTTGTTGAATATTGTGCAGGAGCTATATAAAACTCATAACTGATATTTAATTTTTATATAGAGAGAATAATTTTATAAAATTTGTAAACCATTCATTAAAGTTGTATGCAATTACTTTATGTTTGTTATGAATGAAATACTTTTTGGAATATAAATGCATTATAAACTATACTTTTATCATAAAGTTACATACTGATATTTTTCAGATTTATGGATTTATTATTTATGCATGATTAAAAACATTTGTATACACATTCATTAATATAAAACTTATTCATTGCATTAATACCAATGAACATATATCAACAACTTCTAATCCATCGCATCTGTCATTTCTCCATTTAATCCTTAAGAAAATGTTGATTTTTTGTTTTGGGGGGAAAAAAAAATATTGCAGTATTCTAATTCCTGCACCAATTACTGATAACAATGCTCGACACATGTGAAATATGAGAAACCGGTGGAATTGTGAATATTAAAAAATTTCTGTTCTACTCTGCTAGTATTTAAATGATTATCTAGGAACAAAGTTGTTAAACTAGGATAAATGAAAATAGAACTAACTATAAAATCATTAAACACTAATCTATCCATGGTCAGAGGTTTTGTTATTAACCTAGGTTTACACATAATATGTGAGCAATGAATGATAAATGATAATGATATACATATTAACGCATATATATGAACTAAAATCATTAAATGGAATAAAAATAAACATCCATGATTAGATATTTTGGATATCCATATTGTTAGATATTTTGTTATTATTAACTTAGGCTTACACATAACTTCAGGTAACAACATTTGTTTTTTATTTTTGTTTAAAAGTTCAGCAAATTGGGCTAATTGAAAGTTCTTCTGATTTGGATTTGAAAACAAAATTACTTTTCAAGGCCCTTTTTGTGGGAATTATAAAAACAGTAAAAAAGGCGGTATTAAAAATAACTGGGAAAGAGAAAACTCTTGGATTTTTCGATATTCGCGAGTAAATTTACTATTGTATACAAAAACAAATGCAACCAAAAAAGCAATAAACCAGATAAAAATTAATTTTATTCAATTCGTTTATTTTATTATATCTGGTTAAAAATACAATTTTATTCAATTCAAATAAATTAAAGCATTAAGCAGCTATTAAAGGGACGTAAAAATTTACGAGATGTTTCTAAAAATATCCAGAGCTATAAATTTGCCGTGTTTGCTTAAAAATACAATTTTATTCAATTCAAATAAATTAAAGCATTAAGCAGCTATTAAAGGGACGTAAAAATTTACGAGATGTTTCTAAAAATATCCAGAGCTATAAATTTGCCGTGTTTGCAAATGATTAATTTGAAGCCAGGAAGTTTCCACGCTAAACAATTTCTATATAACTTCAAGAGTACTTTTCGTAAGTACTTTATATATAAAATATTCAAAAAAATTTCATAATTAACATTAAATTATTTAAAGAACATAGAGTTCTGATCTCGGATTTCAAATTTAAAATTTCACAATATCGTATGAGGGTTGACACAGTGTTGGTCTTACTGATATCTTGAAATAGCTGGGATTCCGGCTAGGCGCAGGCAGCAGAACTGTTCCGATCAACAAGTATTTGTAACTGTTTCCCAAATGAAAAGAAAAAAAATCAGAAAGGGCTTAGATTTTAACGGTCGCCTAATGGGTATGGTAAGTTTTTTTACGCTCTTGCTGAGCTCGAAGTCTACCAGGTCTAATCACTCCTGCTAAAACATTTCTTTTTGTCTTTTTAGCTTTATTATTAAGCCTTATTTTCTTCGTACTTATGCCATATACAGTTCAACAGCAAAATTAGTTTTGTTCTTTCACGACAATTAGAAAAAAGTAAAATAATAATAGTAATGTTTTTGTCTTATTAATCGGCAATAGATGGCAGCACTGGATAAAACCTACAGTTCTTAACCGATTTATTCAAGTAATCTTTGAAAGTAGTTATAGCAACAACAAGAAAAAAAAAAATTCTTTCAGTTACTGCTGAAACTTGTAAATTGGAAAAAAATAATTTTTTAACTCCCTAAAACCTCCCTATTTTAAAAACACAAATAGGTATTTATAACCTTCAAAAGTAATAGAATAGCTTGTGAAAAGAAAAAAAAATTTCGCGTTTAACCTTCAGCTGCTGTGAGCGGTCTCGGAGACCGCTGAGGATTTTCTAACCGTTGTCTCCACCCCTAAAAATGGAGAATGGTCCCTGTACTACAGTTCTTAACTGATTTATTCGAGTAATCTTTGAAAGTAGAAAATATGTCAAAGATATTTTTTTGTTCAGCAAATTATTCTGTTAATATGTGCCAGCAATTTTCGGTCTCAAATTATATAATCTTCTCTGCTGGGAATAAAAATATTTTGTTCTTTGTACTGCATCATTTTATAGCAGCAGCAATAAAATAAATATTTTTCTTTCAATTACTGAAATTCGTAATTTGGAGAGAAATAATTTTTTAACTCCCTAAAACCTACCTATTTTAAAATACACATATAGATATTTAGAACTTTCTAATAGAATAGTTTGTGAACAGAAGAAAAGTTTCACATAAATTAACCTTCAACTGCTGTGAGCGGTTTCAGAGACCGCTGAGGATTTTCTAATCGTCGTCTCCACCCTTAAAAACGGAGAATGGTCCCTGTCCTTCCTCCTACCTTCGCAAATCCGTCCCACATGGTCACATATCAAGTTTTACACTTCTAGCTTTATTATGGTTTCAGTTACTAAGTTTTTTACTTTTTAAGTTGTTGTCTGAGAGGCCCCTCACAGCAGATGTGTACGAGTTTTAGTGGACTATAGACGTTATTTATCGGATGCTTGTTTTTCGTAAAAGTGATAAATATGGATTCAAATTTTAGAAGAAAAAGTCCTGTATATCTCACTCAAAAAGAAATTGAATATCTTGTCAACAGTGCTTTTTTATGTAAAATACTCAAAATTTGAAGAATCATGTAGTATTTACAGTGAAAGCAAAAGTGAATCTGAGCTTGCTGCACATGAATGTAATAATTTCTCTAATGACTGCGAACGAAATGATAATTTTTATGGAAAAAGCATTTCAAATGGTGCAAAAAAGGACCAAATCGGGCAGCACGAACATCAAAGCATAACACAATAATTCACCTCCTTAGTCAGAAACATCTTGCAAAAATAGGCTCTAGAGCAGAGCCCGAAAATACTTGGAATTAAAGTTCATATATAATGTTCTAGTCATATCCTGACGCTACAAAAGTGAAAACAAAAAATTTAATGCTTTTATTAGCTAATTATTAATCCGCATCTGAGAGTTGGGATAATTCCCTCTTTTTTGCCAAGGGAACTGCATACGACATTAGAAGAATAAATAAAAAATTTAATGGATTTAAATTTAATGCGTAAAATTAAATGAAATTTTATGAAAAAATTTAATGAAATCTGCATAAAATTCAATGAAAATTAAGAGAATGGATTTATAAAATTCCCCCCCTTCCAAAAAATTATCTGTGCTCACCTTGTAAGAAGAGAAAACTAGCATACCAGATGCAAGGAAGCAGTGTGTCTTCAGTGCTGTCAAAAAATGTGTTTTGACTGTGTATCATCTTATGAGTCATCCTTGTAAACAAATATACTAATCTATTATTTATTAATAACTAAATTCATTCTTTCATAGCTGTGGTTTAATTGACAGTAATGCTTAATAGTCACATATTTTCATGCATGTTTAATAAAATCTTTGTTATTTAACGCTCTGTTCCTTAAAACGAAGAAAATAGTAATTTTTATTGTAGATTTAACTGCGTAAAATTTAATGATTTATATTTAAAATATATTGATTTAAATGAATTAGAATTCTATAAGTATGCATAAAGTGTCTATAACATTCCTTAAAAAGGCATAAAAGTATGTATTTTTACACGTTTCTTTAAAGCGGTCTGCGAGATCACTCACAGTAATTATGCCAAAAAAGTTGTCACAGTGTTTCAAAATTAATTTTAAAAGGCTTTTAGTCAATATTCAAAAATTCAAATCAACTTGCTCAATCAATTTTTTTTTAAATTAGAAATTAATGTATGATACAACGTATTTTTTCCCCTTTCTAAAACACATAATGCAATAAACGTATGTGTTTTCTGAGAAACAAAAATCTACAAAACTTGCTCTTAAGAAATTACACTAAAGTAAATTTAAAAAAAAAATTCAAGCCTCTAACTTGATTAGCACAACAAAATTCTTGATTTGGGGCTCAAATTTTATTATAGAAATGTTCTAAAATAAATTTGTCAGTCTAATACAAGAGCTTAAATTTCATAATATAAATATTCTAACATTAACATAGTAAATTTGCCACTCTAAATAAAAGAGCTCAAATTTTAAAAGAACATCGTAATCAGGCTTAAGTATTTTGATGCTTAATCCAAACTTAGAATATCATTCTATTAGTTGAATTATAATAAGATGAAACATTTTCATATAAAATGGCACAGTATTCATAAAAACTCATACTGTATTTCTTTTGTTTTTAAATAAACACTGGTTTCACCTTTATCCCAGTGATTACCACCAGGTATTTATTTCTTTTATACGTCTGTAATGAATTTTTAGAGAAATCTCTCTAATTTTGAACGAACAAGCAACTTTATTACTCAAATATACAGAATAATTGCATTTTCCCACACTGATATTCTATGTGCAAGGTTTCTTTACATTTCTTACTGGTATTATGTTGATAGCGTAGCAACGCAAATATGCTACAGTGCGTATTAAGTTTGCATTTAACACCTTCAAACCTGAGTTGTATGAGCAAAATTGAATGAAAGCGTAATGGTGCCACATATATCATGATCTTTAGCCTCATCTTTTGAGCATAATTCAAGCAAAACTTTCATTTACTTCTTCAAATGATGATCTTATTGGTCCTAGATTCATGATCTCACATCACCAAAAAAAGTTCGCCTCATACCAAAGACGAAAATTGGCAAGGCGAGCCAACTTTGTCTTTGGTATCTAAATTATTAAATTATTGGTATTGTAGCAACAAATTTTACTTTTCTGAGACAGTTTTGTTGACAGCTTTTTTCACTTTCATTTGTATTTTATTTGGAACATTTTCACAATGATTAATATTAATACTAAACCTGATGGCTGACAGGGTAACCTTAACATGCTGGTAAATTAACCATGTTAAGTTCTGTCTGATTATTAACATATATCCGGTTCATTTCTGGTGATTTATAACTGAAATTTAATTATAAATTTGGTCAAGGCCTAACTAAGCAAAGGTGAGGCTACTTTGCCTGCAGTTAAAACTTCAGTATAAGTG
The DNA here is from genome assembly GCF_044657685.1 of Stegodyphus dumicola. Lineage (NCBI taxonomy): Eukaryota > Metazoa > Arthropoda > Arachnida > Araneae > Eresidae > Stegodyphus > Stegodyphus dumicola. The sequence continues at coordinate 288,883,123 of NC_140769.1, read as the reverse complement.
CTAGCATAGTTCAAAGTGGGAGACTGTTGATGGACCTAGCCCAGATGCCCCCTCCCCCCAAGATTAGAGAGAAATATTACGTGCCCCGTTCTTTGTCATTACACGTCTGGTACCAACTGTGGAACCCCCATATCAGGCAAGGGGCTGGATCCCAGAATTTAGTCTCCCAAGATTAGAACATACACTAATCATACTACAACTCCGGGTTCCCAATTCTGGGTGGCAGACTAAAAATGGTCTCTATAACCACGGCTACCTCCTGTGCCCGCGGGGCTACCATTCCCGATTCTCAGGTTTCAATGTGGCGGGAAAATGTCACTTTGGAGATCTGACTGGTCATTTAAAGACTACCTACCATTACTATGCGGGCTGCAGTTCACAATATTGTCATTACTTAGCAAACTATGGTGCCGTCCCACACCGAGGCCTACCCACCCAGGCAGGCCAACAGTTAGTCCTGAGGTATATCCTCCTGGGCACGTGGAACCACACAGTTCAATGATAAGCCCCATGGCCGAGACTGTCTAGGTACAATCCTAGCCAGTAGCCTAAGAGAGTTCTCTGCGTCGACTCCCCTCCCCCCCGGGGGATGGACAGGAAAGAGAAATTTTTTAATAACAGGAATAAGGAGGCTGTTGGCCGGTTCACTTTCTCAAAGACAATATTATTATATTCTCTAAAATGGACTGTAAATAAAACTGGCACTCAATGTAAAGACAGTCATTTATTAAACCTACTGCATCTCATACTCTTGGCAACTAACTTACCAGTAACAATTTTTTTACACCAGGGGCGCTGCACTCGCAGGCATGAACATACCGCCCGGCGTTGACGTGGTTACATTCAACAATTAAAAATTTTTATAAGCATTGCAACACAATCTAATTACAATATAATAACATAAATCTACATCTTGTAATTACTTTAATTTTACTCATTTAAATAAAGGTAAAATGCAAATTTTAGAAATTGGCCTTATAAAAAGTTCCATTTTTTGTTTTTACTTTTACGACTCTTACTTTATTATCTTTACCTGCTCGCGTTTCTATAATTCTACCTAGTGGTGTATTATTAAACAGGTGTATTATCTTCTCATAGAATGACCATAGTACCAACTTCTACAATATTTTTTCCATAATATCATTTATTTCTTTGTATGTACTTAAATAAATACTTAAATTATTTAAGTGTACTTAAATAATTGTTTGACCAACATTTACAGATGGAATGAATTACTTTCGTTAATTTTTTCCAGTTGTTTAACATGTTATCATTTGCATTTAAAATGCTGGGTTCTACTAATGCAGTTATTGGTCTTCCAATCAAAAAATGACCCGGCTTCAAGACGTCAAAGTCATCTAACTCAGCTGACATAGGATACAGTGGGCTTGAATTAAGTATCCCCTCAATTTGAGTAATTATAGTTAAAAATTCCTCCAATGTTAATTTTAAATTTCCCACCACACGTTTGAGATGATGTTTGACGTACTTGACGGCTGCCTCCCAGAGTCCTCTGTGATTAGCAGCACGTGGAGGAATGAAAGTCCAATCAATGCCTTCGACGCATAAATAATTCCCAACTTCTCGTCTGGTTTGTTGATCAACTTGTTCAGTTTTTTTCAGTTCTAAATTACTTCCAACAAAATTTCTCGCGTTGTCGGAAAAGGTACGTGCACACTTACCTCTTCTGCTAACAAATCTTTTTAATGCTGTGATAAAGGCCTCACTAGAAGAATATGCCTTTTATTAAGAACTTTACTCCTCACTTTTATTTAGAACTCCTTTCTTCTGATTTTTGTAGTTTATCATAAATAGCCCAGAAAAATCAACTCCTGGGAAGTTTGGTGTAACTCTTTCTTGTGGTAAATGGGCCATGAGCTGGTCACTAGGGTCTGGTTTTGCTTTAAAGCAAATCATAAAGTCATGGACTATTTTCCTACAAAGATTAAGAGCACCTAAAGGCCAAAATTTCTGTCTAATATTGCACAGTAATCCTTGAGGTCCAATGTGCATGTATTTTTTATAGATCATCTCAAGATTAGAGAGAAATATAAGATCGTTAATCTATGATTTTTCGGCAATATTATAGGAAATTTTCTTTCAAAGTTACTATTTAGCCTATTCGCAAAATATTTTCCTTATCTAAAAAGGGATACATTTTTTTTAACTTACTATTTCGGAACCACTTTACCATCTTTCTGGAGACTAGCTAATTCTTTCTTAAACTCTTCTTCTTGAACGATTTTGATTAGTTTTAATTCCGCATGTTTAATTTCCTTACTGCTAATCTTGTTCTTAGTCTTGCAATTATTGTAGAACCTGTAAATATAACTTAAAATATGCAAAAGTTTAACATAATTATTACTCGAATTTAAGAATTCACTCAGGAAATAATTGACTTTTATATTAAGTGAAATTTTAGAGTCATTAAGTTTTTTGAGTTCATTAAGAAAATCTTTCACAATAAGTTCAGTAGAAATCACTTTTACATGGCTACTCATCCTTCATCAAGAAACCAGGATACCATAGTTCACTTAGGACAAACTTGATTGAGTCAAGTCCCCTGGAGATAATATCAGCCGGATTTTCACTGAATGGAACGTGCCGCCACTGTTGCACATCTGTCATTTCTTGAACCACTGCAACTCGATTAGCAACAAACGTTTTCATACAGCAGAGCTCCTTTTGCAGCCAGGAAAAGACTATCATAGAGTCACTCCAGAAAAATACATTATTACAGAGTAGATATTACTCGAGTCAATAACTTCGCAAGCAATACAGCTGCACATAACTGTAATCTTGGTATGGAAACTTGCTTTATAGGAGAAACTCTTGATTTCCTTGTTACAAGCCTTATTACTACTTCACCATATTGGGAGATGGATTTTCAATAAACTACAGCTACATAAGCTAACTCGGAGGCGTCACAAAATCCGTGTAATTCAATAACAATTGCTTCTGTGACAAGAATGCATTTGTTAATTTCTAATTTACAAATATTTGGCAGTTCAGAGAAAAACCGTTGCCATTCTTCGGCTTCTTTTTCAGGTAGAAGATCGTCCCAATTGAACTTAAAAAACCATAGTCTCTAAAGAAATATTTTAGCTTTAGCTATCACGGGATCCAATAAACCAAGTAGGTCAAAGATTCTCGCTATTGTCGACAAAACTTGCCTTTTAGTAATTCCACACTCATTTTCTACTTTCACTTTAAAATTAAAACAGCCCACCAGCGGCCGAGCGGGAAAGTCGTTGAACACTGGTAATTTGGCCCTAGGTTCGAATCCCGCGAACGGGCTGGCTGCTTGGATGTTTTCGTGGTTTTCCCCAAGTGCAACGTGTATACGAGCCAGTTTCCCTTAGAGAGACCTCCACGAAGACTCAGTGCTTTGCCGTAATTAAATAGCCTAACCTAACCTTAAAATTAAAACAATCTTTATATGCTTTCCAGGAAACACCAAGAGCTGAGATTTCATTTTCACACTGAAATGTGTATTCATCATCAACATTAACTGCAAGCTCCACCATTTGTGCAGAGTCATAGTTGCACTTTTTAAAATCTCAATTAATTCATGCTGTAGCTCTTTTGTCGAACTCCATGAGTTAGACCCTGTTAGCACATCATCCATGTAAAAATCACTCTGTAGAATTGCAGCTGCTAATAGAAAATTTGTGAGCTAATCCATAGCAAGCTGACGTAATGTTCTCATGGGTAAAAAAGATGCACTTTTTCATAAGTGACCGTGTTCAACTCAAAAGTTTTAACTGGACCACTAATTGATTCTTTCAGCGAATTACCTTTTGATGTTGCAGTCGAAGCATTGAATCCCAAAGTGTGGAATATTCATGTAGAAACCAGATCAGTTAGATTCTGTCAGATGTATTGCTGTGTAGCAATAGCCCAACAAATTAGAAAACTGTTGCCTTGCTACTGAAAAGTGGATACATAATTTGGTATCTGTGGCTACCTTCAAATTCAAAGTCTTCATAAGACACATTATGGATTAATCAGTCAAAATATGTGTCTTTTTTGACTGAATGTTATTTAAAAAACTTATGTGCTTTTGTATGGTGATACTTTTTAAGTTGGTAACAAATTTGTTGATTGTTTTTATAATTTTAAAGTTGACATTTTTGCCATTCAATTGGCTTTTTTAATGAGAATTCTGTTTTTTACATACCACTAGCAGAATTTTCCTGTACCTGGAATTCGGGATTTTCCGAGCTTTTCTTTTATGTGGAATTTCATTCCTTATAAATTTTGAATGCATTGATTTATTTATGATGGAGTCCCAAATTTATAATATGCACCTCAGTATTCTTGAGTTAATAATTCCATCTTCCAGTAAATCCTCCAAAGTTCACCCTGGCGTTCTCAAAAAGCTTTTTTCAGGCCAATATTCTCACAGCTAGCGTTTTACAGTTTTTGGATTTTAAGACCAGTAGGCCATTAGACCAGTAGGCATCTTAGATTTGGTCTGCCGTTGAAGACTTTTTTTATTTACATGGTCTGCCCATTTTATTCTTTGTTTTTTAAATGATGTCATGTTCGTTATATTTGCGATATAGCTTCAAATTTGATCTTCTAAGCCACACACTATATTTTTGTATTCCTCCAAAAAGTACTTCTCAAAACCTTCCTTTCAAAGATGCCCAACATATTGTTATGTTTTTCTTGTGACACCAGTTACGTTATTTTTTTCCTTCACGTTCGTATGGATCAATCTGTGGGTTCGTATGGGGTTCGTGAGGATTTGGAGTGAATAATGACAATACTACTTGATGAAGTATCGAAACACACTTTATTGGCCAGTATTGTGAGGACAGCTCCAAAACACATTTTACAGCCGTCGATGAACTACTATAAACACGCTGACACGATCAGCGACACAGCCTCCAGGTTAGCTCAGGCTATCACTGTGGAGACAGCTTCACGGCAAAGCACTAGAGCACTTCCTGCAAAGCACCTGACTCTGCGTTTTGGAGTACAGCTCCCGACTCTGCTGGGTCGTTCTCGGAACTCCACGTACTCTCGAGACTCTGCGCACTGCGACTCGCGATGCACTCGACGACACACAGAGCACAGCTCCCGACTCTTCGGTTCAGTCATTCCCGGAGCTCAACATGCTCTTGATGATGCATTAACAGCGATAACAGCTTTCAGTACACTCGACGACCCACTTGGCACTCGCTGCCCGGCTGTCAACTCGATTGACTCGCTAGAAGAGACACCAACTCGATACTAACGTACCAGCAGGGTTTATATAAGTTTTGACTGGTGTTCGAGAACATTCTGGGCTAAACCATTAAGAATTCGTTCCAGCAGGTTCTCCATCCGTCCATGGCATATCGCCAGTTTTGTCGCCAAATGGGCGATTTCTCGCCAAACGTGGCAACTCTGCCTTATCTTGTCATTTTATGGCAACACTAAAACTGTTTTGCGGGGAAGGTATCTCACAGCGGCTGGACATTTCGTAACAATATCCTCATTTATGCGCATCACGGTCGTTTCATATGCATATGTCAAAATTGGTCTTGTACAGTAAAACCTTTGTTTTTCATTGACTTAGATTTGAGTACATATATTTTTGCATTCCACTGAAGCAGCTGTTGACTGCAGTGATTCTCTTTTGTATTTTTGTAGTAATATTGTTTCTGTTGAAGTTTCAGTCCCTAAATATGTGAAGCTGGCAACACTTTTAAATTTATATTCTCCCATGTCTAAGTGCCTCATTTAGTGCATGGCATATATTTTATTTTCATTAATTGTCAGGCCCCTCCTGTGAGCTTCCTCTAGAGATATAAAAGCCCATTTTAGTACAGCTTGTATTGTAGTAATAATGATAATATCATCAGGAAAAGCCAATATCTGTACCAGTTTATGAAAGATGGTATTGATATTTGAATCTCTTATTACTTTTTCTAGGACTAAATTGAAGAGAAGGCATCCTAGCGCATCACCTGTCAAATGCCATTTTGAATTTCAATTGACATGGATTGTTCATTCTGTAATTTTACTATGAGTTAATAATCAGAGAGTTTATTTTAAGACCAGAAGAAGATATTAGTTGCATGTAATGAATAAAAGTATTAGCATGATTTTTTAATTTTCCTCTATTTCTGAAGAGAATTAAACAGTTAATTTTAGCCATTATCTTTTTAATACTTAGAATGTTCTGCCCTATCCCAAGAAAATCCACTATTGAATTTAATTGTGAGGACCTTGTATGAGAAGTAGTTTCTTCCTTAAAAGACAATTTCAAAGCTAGTGATAAAATTATAGGATGTCTAAGAATTAAATCCAATGGATAAAGTGCAGGATGTAAAACAAAAACAACATAAAAAAAAAAAAAAACTGCATATTAGAATTGCAGTGTGAGAACAGATTCGTGCTGTTGATGATCTGTGAATAATTTTTTTTTTTTTTTTTTTTTTTAATGTGGGTTTGAAGGTTAGTGTTCTTTTTTTTTGGGGGGGGGGCGGGAATGCAGTAGTGCCTTGGTGTTATGTCATTAACCCATTTCATATCCTTGGACAAACAAATCCTGTCCATTTGAGATCTAAACAAACTTTTCCAACAAGAAAAAAAAAGGGGAGAAGTAATTAATTGGTTCCTAGAAAATTTTATAGTTATTATTATAACACTTCTTAATACTAAAATGCAAATACAGTGGGTGTAATGCATATCATACATAAATGAAGCACAGCACGTGATAATAACCATAAATGTTTTTCTGCTATGCAGATCATATGCTATGCATCAAAAATTAAATCATAGAAACATCAAGAAATGTAATAAAATAAAATATAGTAATAAAATTTACGGGGTAATATATTTTTGCATTTATATACTCCAAACCCTGAACCTTAAATCTGAACCCAGTTCTTAACCTCTGAGCATCTTCAATCCATGATGAAGATGAATTTTTAGTTAACTTCTGTAAAAGAACAAGCTTTATCAGAATCGAAACATCAAGCTATAGTAAGAAGTAATAAAATTTTAAATAACATTTTTCTAATTTATGTTGTTATTTGTTTACGTCAGAGAAAATGTAAATAATTAAAAAATAAATACAATTTTAAATTAACCTTTTCTTCATAAATAAAAGATGTGGTTGTCTTTCTGTGGTTGTTTGTTCAAAGTCAGAGTGTATTAGTATGTGTTAATTATGTTTTTTTTAAAGGAAAATGCATCATATTTGAATAAATCTATATATATTTTGAATATAAGGCTGAAATATATAGGAAATTAAAAAAATTATTAGTTCAATAACTATAAAAATTTAGCAGAATATAATGAAATTTTTTTAGATTAATGCGGTCATTGAAGTTCACTATGTTTCTACACCTATGTTATTTTATATATGAAATATTTTTGATAATCTTTAAATAATTTCATACATTAGTACATTTAAATAATTTTTCACACAAAGTCTTTCCAAAACGAAAACAGGTTGTTACTTTATGGATGCAACCCCTATTTAAGGTATGTAAAATCAAAAGAGCTTATAGACACAAGGTGTTTAAATTATTGCTAGCAAAGGTAAAACCTCAACTGGTTGCTTTTTTGGATCATTACATTTGATTGTCAATTATTTAGGAGGAATTATGAATTTTTCCTTTACTACAGGTAAAATCAATGATAAATTCCCAGTAGAAAATTTATTAAAAAATTTGATAAGCAAAGTATTTGCCGGTAAAGTTTACTTCAGTAAAGAATTGTTTGAAAAAACTCATGGAAAAAGGTATACACAACTGATTACTCAAATCAGAAGCAATATGCAAAATGCTTTTATGCCAATCTGGGATAATTACAGCTTATGGACTAAAAGAAAAAAAAACCTTTTATAAATAATATATATGGCTCATTTAATATAAATAAAATCCAAAACTGATGCTCTTAGGCCCCTTGGGAGCGAAGCTACAATATGGGGACATTTGCGAGAGTTTGCAGGAAAAAAAGTAGTATACTACAGTATTCACAGATACTGGGCAAGATAAATCTGAATGGAAAGATGTCTGGGTATTGACTCCAGAACAAATTTTGCTATTGACTGATAAAGGTCGCCTTAGTTTTTCTGGCCAGTTAAGATTTATGGACATATATGGCAGGTTTCCTGGATCAGCCTGGGATATCAGTTCCGATGTTATTCAGTACCTTTTTCAACAGCTTGAGGTTCCTTATAATATTTTTTCTTTGTACGAACCTACCGATTGCCAGTTTAAAACGGCATTGTCAGACTATTTGTCGTTTACTTGGATATCTTCCTTCCTCCGATACTGACCTAATAAGGGTATTAGGCAAAATGGTGCATAAATGTACGCTAAGACGACTTAAATCATTTAATAAAATTTTTATTTATAATGTACTGTCCGTATAGCAATACGATATGGCATATTCCATCCGATGTGCTCCAATAATTTAAATCCTGTCTTCTTGCCTTCTATAGCATGCTATTCATAGCCAAGGTGATTGTCTAATTCTACATCCATGGCACGTTCTATGGTGAGTTTTATAGTTGCTTGCTGAGAACAGCTAAATCTTCGCTAATTCATTTAGTAGATTAAGATCTATGCTTATTTGTTCTTGTTCCATAGCTTATTCTTCATTTATCGTTAGTACTTTAAGGTGCTAACATAGTTAATAATAAGCACTTACACGATTTTATTTGCAGACTCGGTAAAGGCCATTGAAAAGTCTAATGAAGTATTGTTTAATCAGGGGTTATCTGACAGTTATGGATTCACTGATAGAACTAATCTAATAAGAGAGTAGAAGTATCACTTACGTCCCTCTTTAGAACCATCATCGTGGAAATTTCTTGTAATGAGCTCAAGATAAATTCATTCACTTGATCGGGATTCAGAAACGTGTATAGATGAGTTTTGCTTTTGGACGTGGTTTTGTCCTCTCTGCATTCAACTGCAACTTGAATCTAGACAGACGTTTGGCTAAAGCTGACCTGATCCATCTGGAATCATTTTCATATTGGCAACAGATACATATATCATTTCCATAACGTAATAATATTACCTCGCTTTTGCAATAAATTTTAACAACTTTTCATGCCATTCGTCTATTACATAATGTGCAAAAATATTCGCAAGGATAGTGCTGCAGCAACTACCTTGTTTCATGAATACTCATTTCCCCATTTGATAATGTACCTGATTTCAACATTCTGCTAATATATTGTATAAGACGACTGTCTTTGATTTTTATCTGTAATACTTTAATCAGTGTTTCTTGATTTATGTTTCCGAAAAAGTTTTCCAACTCGACATCAATGACAGCTTGTACAGGTCTGGAATATAAATGATTGCGTAGTTCCTTAATTGCTAAATGACAGCTCCTTGGAGGTCTGAATCCAAATGAACAATCTAGCAATATAGGCTCATATATGCTTTCAAGAACTCGTTGCATCATCTTTTGAACCAGCTTATCCTCAAAATTACTAATCCCTAAATTACGAAACTTGCCTATTATATCTTCCTCTGGGATAGATATTTGACGTATATATCCAGGTCTATAGCGCATTTGTTTCATATTAGTTATTAGCTTTCTTAAATTGCTATCCAAGTTTGACCATAAACCTTGCTTATCTACTTTATCTACCTCAACAGCTTTATTACCATTTACTTGATAGTAACAGGATTTTAGAGATTTTTCATTGAAGTAATGCATTAAACATTTGAATTTCTTGGTCGCATCGTGCTGAGATACCCAAGCTATCCTTAACATTTTTGTATCCGTTATTGTGAGCTTCTTTTGTACTTCTTTTGTACTCATAGCGTTTCCTTGTTAAGGGTAAATTTAACCACCGACCTTCCCTCCCAATTTCATTAGTAATATGCCGGATCTGACTTCCTGATCATGTTTTTAACTTCCTCGCATTTATATTTGTCCATTAATACTCCTTTTAGGAAGAATGATCAGGATTTCCCAAGTTCACTTATAAACTTTCATAACATGCTGTGCTCTTCGATTCCGGGAACGTTATCTGTATCTCTCCTCTAACAATATAAATAATGTTGTCTTCTGGTTATCTTAAAACTGTCGACCATTCCTAATTTGATTTTAATGAAGCTCTATCCCTTCAACCTTGCGGCTTACAGTCTATTATGTCTCTGTCTACGCTTAACGATATTTGCCCAAGGCTAACAGTATAGTGGATCAAAGGTTATATAAGGCTTGAAAAGACTCAACAGATATACTACCAGAGCCATTTAAGATACTGGACATCCTGTCTAGATTTATGCCTGCTTTTAGATTTTCTCTGTAGTATGTTGGGTTACCTTTTTTTTTTTTTTTATCAAACCAAAGGTTATATAAGAAAGAAAGCAAGTAAATCTGTGCCAGAGCCACATAAGATACTGGACATGCGGGTATTAACCTTCATCTCAAATGCCTTATTGAACATAGTTTGCCCCTTCATTAGCTAAAATTTTTTCGAAAATAAAAAATAATAATTTTTTATAAGAAAGAAAGTAGTAAATCTGCCGAATCTTGTTGGCAGATTTACTACCAGAGCCACAAAAGATACTGGACATACGGGTATTAACTTTCATCTCTAATGCCTTATCGAGCATAGTTTGCCCCTTCATTAGCTAAGAATTTTTCAAAAATAAGACTCTTCCCCCCCTTTTCCTTTTTTTCTCTTTTTTTCTTTTGTTTGTTATTTCTACTTATTGAACTAAAATTTAGATCCCTTTTTATTAAATTCACTTGATATACTTTTTTTACTAGAAAATGCTTTTTCTACAAAATATTTTCTAGTTTGATCTATTTTTATGAAGCCTTTCTGTAATAAACAGTTATCTAGCTCTTTTATATTCTTAAGAGCAACCGATCCAGAAACTATTCCTCCTCTTTTTGATAAGGATTATCCCTTTACCAATATCTATTGTATTATCTTCATTACCAAAAGGATCGATATAGTAAGCATAATATTTTTGACTACAAAATCTAATCTACTACCCAATATCTATTATTTACCTCAATTTTAAGATTAATAGTGGACTTCATCATTGGTCAGCTTTTCCACCTCAATTTCCATATTTGTAAAACCTCTCTTAATTTTTCCATGTTAATAACATTAAAGCAATTTCCTTCTTCCCACCCATATTTAAAGGTTGTAATATCAATACTATCCTCTTGCATTAATTCCTTTTTAGAGCTCTCATTTCTTTTAAGCGCTGAATCTTCTACACTTCCTTGCTCTATACGCTCAGTAAAAATTTCAGTGGTATCATTTATAGGCGTGTTATAGGAATTATTATATGTATATGTCCGTTGTAGAATTCTCCAAAGTTACATGAGACTCATCTTCTGGATCAATAAAAATACCCGAATCATCTTTGCTTAATTCATCTGCAAGTTTTATTCTTTCACCTTTAAAATCTCTATTATCCATTTCTAACATGGGTATTATTTTAGAATATAGTTGAGAAAGCTCTTCTGTTGAGTAGTTTTCTGAAAGGAATACTCAGATTTCTGTCGCTTAAATTCTATAAAATCAATCTTTTTATTTTCTAAATTTTATACATCAGATTGCTGTCGCTTAAATTCTATAAAATCAATCTTTTTATTTTCTAAATCTTATTTAATAATAGATGGAATTTCCCAATTGTAAGAATCGACATAGAACCCATAGTATTGATCACTGCGACCCGCTACTACAAGTGTAGTCCAATGAAAGTTACCTGTATTAATAAAAAATGCCCTTGAGCATAATTCAGAAAAGTTAAAAAAACCATCAATGAATTGTTCTAATTGACTATTTAATTCATTACATAATGAATAGGACTTTTTTCATAATCATCATGAATGGCTTGGATACGCGTATATGGGCGTATAAATTTGAACAACATCCCTTATATCTTGATCTTCAAGCCAATATTCGTAATTACTATCATTAGTTTTATAGACTAGATTATTAGTATGACTACGATAAGGAATACTGGAATTATTATTTTAAAGTTGAAGGTATGACCTCTCCACTAGTATTAGTCAAATACTGTTTGGTTGGCGTGGTTACCACGGCTGGAGATACATTTTTCTTTTCTGTTGGTTTTGGATTTATATATAACCTACGAGTATCTCCTGACAAACAAAAAATAAAATAAAATAAAATAAAGTGGCTTTTCATTGACACAATAGCTAAAACTGTGGATAATGGTCCTGTCGGAGTCTGATTAGTTTGAGGTCTAGTTTTAAGATAAGGAAAGCTCTTGTGAAGGATCTTGATGAGTTGATTGTCGATCCCATTCGGATTCATTGCTTCGGTAAGATTTTGGTTATTTTTGAAACTCAAAGGAAGAGAACTTAAATGTCGTTGCTTGTTCCTGGTGGCTGTGTGTTGATTTTGCTCATACTCTGGAGTGACGAGGTCTTTATTTGAGGAATCATGGACGAATGCAATATGCATTAATTTTCTTGATGCTGTGCGTTGTTGCATCTTCGTTTCTTTTGGTTAATGGAATTTGGAATAGCAATTCGACACGTATGGAAAACTTTCTTGGAACATTTTTGATTATTTGATGTAATTTTATGGATAGGAAGGACCTTTTAGAAATTTTCTTACAGCGGTCTACAGAGATTTTTCGTTGGGAAAAGGAGAAGGGTCGGTGCGTTTCTTTTCTTCTTAGCGCTTCTGAAGAGGTGATCATGTTTGCTGGTGAGTGCTGGTTATTCCTGTGGCAGCAAATCTACTCTCTTCTTTTTTTTTTTTTTTGTGTGTGCATCCACGGAATAATTGCAATGGATGGCTTGATGTATTGGGAAGTATAATATCTTGTTGTTGGGATGTAGTGCTTCTTGGAATTTCTTGATGCTGTGAAATTGATGTTCTCTGCGATGAGCGCTGGAGTATTAGTATCGGATATTTCACTTCTCTGAGGTTTTCTGTTAGTGCCTCGGAGATGATAAAGGGACTTCTTCTTGTGTTAATTCTAGCGTTAGTTAGTGCGAGAAAGTTTGAGGGTAATTTTTGAATGTCTTCTGGATGAAGGTCTTGAAAGCTCGGAATAGAATGATTGTGATCTCGCTCTGTGTTGGAAGACCCTCACGTGGCTAGATGGAATTGTGTTTTTGATATTAACAGTTATAAGCGACTGGGAGAGTTTGTCGTTGTTTATTGACTCATGAGAATTTTCTTGGCATGCTGATGTGATTCTGGAGGTTATATCAGTAGTCTGCATAGTAGATTCAGTCTACTATACAGTGAACAGGCAGTCAGTAGAGATGCAGATTGTTACAAGCGCATCTTGTGGTAAAGAGAATGGAAGAGGAGAGAAGGCACCTATATCTGCGAAACTTCGTCGAGGCGGAAGAAAAGGAAAAACTGCAGAAGTTGGTAAGTACTACTTCCATGTCCTTCCATAAGACCGGGGTTATACGTAGTAAATACATTTAATAAATGCTTAAAACAATCCCCATGTATAGCTATACCTTATACATCTGAAACAATGAAACAAGAAATCATAGAAATGCATGCCAAGTAGATGCTTAAAAGCAAAATTATTGTACCTGAAATTGTCTCTAAGCTAGTCCAAATGTTTCGAAAAAATAATAAATAAAACACAGCATATGTTATTGTGCTTCGTTGCCTACACAGCACAAATTTACACTCTTCTCAAAACAGAGGCTATAATTAGGAATATTAGGTGTACTAAATATATGATAACACTTTATTTAACTTCTTGGCACTTTCAGCCAAGCAAAAGGCCAGGAAATATGTTAAAATTGGATTTACCACAAAATCTAGCCTTTAAGAATGTCATTTGGATTATGCGAAGCTCCATTTCAACAAGGCCAGGAACATAAACAGAAAAGAGATGCCATCTCTGTAGATGGCATATGACATAATAGTTACAAATAACTCGATTGATGAGCACATTGAGAAAGTGCGAAATTGATTTAAAACGTAAATGGGTCTAAATATAAATTCAGATTCGTTACTTTCAATACAAAATATCACATCGAAGGACTGAGACATGAAGCCAAATAATTGCAATTAAAAATTTGATTCAAGCTGTCTTGAAATTTCCGAATCTGGAGGAGAAATTGGAGATCTGGATAGATACGTCTGATATGGTGGTAGAAGCTGTGCATAACCAGGATGGTAAGCCGTATTGGCATTTTAGTATGATCCTTAAATGAATCTTTTTAATTCAGTTTAAGTTGTTTAAAAGTGTTAAAATAAGTGTACTAATTAAAAAATATAACAACAATTTTCTTATTTATTGTTTTTTAAGCTTGAAAACTAGTAGTATGTTATAAATGAAAACAAAGGGAAATTGTCTGATTTTTACGAATTCATTTTAGTTTTATGAATGTCCTGCAGATGGCAGCACTCAAAATCCTTTTATAAAATTAAAATTTAAGGGAACTTTCATTAAGCTGGGTAAGGGAGCTTAATGAAAATGATTATTGGTTTTGTGAAAATCTTCATCTGTAAGTGAACCTTTTGAACTGTTTTTTATCGATATTGTTGGTAGTCAGAATTATTATAATTCGACTAAAAAGTATATTAACATTATTACATATCATTCTACTCATTATATATGGATATGTGCTTACAAGAAAATTTAAATGCTTGAAATGCTACCTTTACCTCAAAATTTAAGCATTTTTTTAAAACTATAATGCTACACAACTATTAACTACGTTTGTAGACCGTAGTTAATAGTTGTGTAAAAGTTAAAAAGTTAATCAAACTATTATAACTAGATTAAAGTGTAATTTAAATTCTTATCAATATTGCATGGATAAAATAATTACCTCATGTTAGTGAAGAATGAAGTATTCTGTAACAAAATTTCCATCATCATATTATGGAAAATTGCAGTGTGATCTCTTAATCAAAAATCAGGCTGTGTATCCCAAGTGAAGGCCAAGTGGGCCCAAGTGAAGAAGCTACGAAAATTCTTTAGGTAAGGTGTGATGGTTATCGTAATGTAAATAAAGAAAGATATATCACCTCTTTTTAAAACAAGTAATTTTAAATCTGGTGCTGTACTAATGTATGATGAAATTGAATATCCTAACACCAGAAAACTCTCTCCTCCTTTTTCAGGACCCTACAAAATTTTGAAACAATATTCTGAAGGTATTTTTGAAATAGATAAGCCAAATTCTCTTACTAAAAAGGATTTAGAAATCGTCGATTTTACCAAGGCACGCCAGCCCATTTTACCTGGCTCTGGTGTACCAGAGCCTTTTCTCGTTCACCCCCGGCCGTCACACATTTGTGCCAGTGTCTTAAAACATTTTAAAAATTAAAACTTTTGGCAGAAGATGGCATTGTATGTCCATATGGTTTCAGATACATGGAGATTTGACCTTCTACTTAAAATGAAAGTAGCATGACTCACATACACATGGTTGTTTTTTATAACATAAACATAAGGGCAAAGGAATGTTATCGAATGGCATGCTTTATGACGGCTCTTTAAGCTGTCATATTTGTTAAAATGAGTGTTTAAATATCTCTTTCTTTTCCTTTAAATGAAAATATATAAAAAAATTGTTCACTTAAAACTTTAGAATAATTTAAATAGTGCTTCCAAAAATTATTTCTAACTGATAAATTACATTATTAAACTTTTAAATTAATAAAAAAATGCAAGAAAAATCCTCCATAACTGCAAATGAGTTATGAGTTCAAGGACTGTTACGTAGAACTGTGAGTAGATCCCTGTTTTCAAATTTTTCATACGAAAAAAGAATTTTATGTATTGTATTTAGTTTTCAGTTATATAATATTAAAAGTCATTAAATGGTAAGTAAATAATGAAAATGTATAAAATATATATTTAAACAAGAAATAACTTAAGTAAATAAAGTATTTATAAAAATATAATATAAAGCATACGCTGTTTAAATACTCCACAGAACATTACTAAACAACGTGTGGATATTTCGGTAATTTCATGGATTTAAGTTTAATAGCAAAACATATATATATATAAATTAGATTTAAACAAATACGTATAAAAGTAAAAAAGTAGAAAAGCAAATTTAAATTCTAAAAAAAGGAAAAAAGCCAAAATAATTTAAAATAATTTAAAAATATGCAAACATGTAAAAGATTTAATTCTCTAACTAATCTGCAATATCATTTAAATTCAGAAGCATAAGCAAATCAAGTGTAAAATCTATCCATGAAAATAAATCTACTAATTTAATAAATTAAAATTAAATTAAACAATTTTTTTAAAAAATGCATATGTGAATGATCGTAGAGTAGGCAGGAGACAGACTTATCAAGGGGAAGTTGCCTCCAAACCTAACTCTCCAATCATTCAATTCGTGTTTCGTCATTCGTCATTCGTCATCCATTCGTGTTAGGCAAGGGTAAAAGTCAAAACCAAAAGTAATTCCAATAAAGTGGTACCCTTAGAAATTAACATTTAAGAATTAAAGTTCAAAAAGGAAAATACTAATTAAGTCTTTTGAGAAACAAGCAAGTAAAGTCAAGAATTAAACTTTTTCTTAAAAAATTAATTTTTTTAAAAATTAATTTTTTATAAAATAATAAAAAAATTTCGAAACCAATGTATTTTAGAAATCCTTGTCTACAGAAACTTCCCCTACACGAATATGCATATCAATAAAAAGAAACTGTAAAAGAACTATACATAATCCATATAAACCAATAAGAAACAAAAAGTAACAAAAAGAACTAATTTACAATTTTTAAAATAAATATATATTTAAAAATATAATTTCATATTTAGAAAATACTTATATTTATTGATAGATAGCAGTTTCTTTGAATGGTGAACCATTTCAGCAGTGCTTCCCCAATATCCTTTACGCTCGGCTTTTCTCACATTTTTTACTCGTACAATTTTTTTCCCATGAGTATGAATGATCGAATCTCGGATGTTTTTTTCCCAGTAGATCGCAACAAAATTCTTGATGCTTTAATCTTAACGTGTTAAACCTTTTACCGTGTTACAAGGTAAAACACAAAAATATAAAAATTCATGTGAAACTTATTCTTTGCATCTAGTGAGACTTAATGCAAAACAACTTATCACCGCTAATGCTTTAGTGGCTTAATAGAACCTTAAAGTATATTAACTGAGTTACAACCTCTGGAACTCTACATGAAGCTAACTTTCAAAACTTGCTAACTGTGCGTACATCAGGCCTTTCAGGTTTGTTCTGATCAGCAGGTCTCTCTAAGTCAAGCAGGAGCGGTATATGGAGTGACGTATATATGGTGGTCTTTTGAATGGGTTCATGCATTATAATTTGTTTCTATTTCTAACATAAATGATGGGATACTTGCGTTTTTAAGCAAGTGAAACATAAGCATTTCGAAATTCATTTTTTGTGATAAAGAGCTCTTAAACAATTTTCGATTTTGGGAATGTGAATTCTTTTATTAAACAGTTCTAAATTTGGCGACCTGTCAACATTTTGGCGATTTTTAGATGAGTTTCTATAGAAAATTTTTAATTCCGAAATCTGAGAACTTTTCGACGATTTTTTTTAAACATCATAACTTTGACAAATTTCATTAAAATAATGATAATATGTTGGAATTATATTTTTTTAAAAGTTATGAACCCTGTTCTGCATTGTTTGCATAAATTTAAACACCTACTTTACAACATCTAGCATTTTGATGCTACTCTAAACTGGCATAAATATTACCAAATCTATAAACATCCAGTGAAATTCATGATACAAAATACATACCAAGAGGATTGGATAAGAAAAACTTATTTCAAGTAAAATATATTAATCTTTAGCTTGTAGAGACATTAGGTTAATTGGGAAAGCCGCAGAGATGAAAAATGAACGCCGGGAATCGAACCACGGACCTCTGGAATACCGGCCCAGCATGCAGAACCACTTCACCACGAACGCAGGAGAAATACCTTATATACTCCCCCTTTTAAAGGGCGACGGGTTTTTAGGGGACCTAATCGCCAAATCCTTGGTGATGAGAATCATCATCCAACACCCCTTTAGTTCGGGCGCCACTGTAGTGACATTAGGTTAATTGGAAAAGCCGGAGAGAAGAAAAATGTGCAATTGCCTTTGCCAGCAATCCAACTATAGACCTCTGGAATACCGGCCCAGCTTGCAGGCCACGAAGGTACCAGGGTTCGTATGGTCCTTAAGAGTCCTTAAAACTTCTTAAATTTTTTGGAATCGATTTTTGGTCCTTAAGAGTGCTTAATTTTGGCCAAAATCAGTAGTAGAAGGTCCTTAATTTTAATCATCTGAATTTTCTGTATGTTTTTACGACTGCCATTTTGAGTGTGAATTAGCATTTTGGAGGAATATTTTTGGCGATTCACTGACGTATATGGTAATTTTTTGAATGGGTTCATGGGTTATAATTTGTATATTTCTAATATTTACTCGAGTTTCATGGGGTGTTAGAGTTTCTAAGCGAGAAGTGAAACCATTTGGAAATTCATTTTTCGTAATATAGAACTCTTAAACAATTTCCGCTTTTGGGAATGTGGATTCTTTTATTAAAGGGTTCTAAATTTGGCGACTTGTCAACATTTTGGCCATTTTAAGATCAGTTTCTATAGAAAAATTTTAATTTCGAAATCAGAATTTTTCGAGGATTTTTTTAAAACATCATAAGATTGATAAATTTCAATAAAATAATGGTAATATTTTAGAATTATATTTAAAAAATAACATTAAAATAAAACATTTTTATTTTTTGCTGTTATATTATAAAGTTCCATTTTGGCAACTTATTATACAATATTTTGAATCTGAAAAATAAACAAGGTATGATGCTATATAAAGCACAATTTACAAAACAGCTCTTAGCAAAAGCAAAATTAGCTATGTAAATAATTAAAAATACCTTTTTAATTTTTAATTTTATACCCATGTAAT
Organism: Stegodyphus dumicola; assembly: GCF_044657685.1. Taxonomy (NCBI): domain Eukaryota; kingdom Metazoa; phylum Arthropoda; class Arachnida; order Araneae; family Eresidae; genus Stegodyphus; species Stegodyphus dumicola. The sequence goes on along the minus strand of NC_140769.1, from coordinate 288,864,241 downwards.
TGTCTCAGAATATGCATCAGTTTTCTCTATAAAATTAATTTTACACTTTTTCTGTCCTTTTTTTTTTTTTTTCCAAAATATTTCTGTCATTTTGCTGTTACAGATTTGGTTGAGATAATTTTTCTTTAGTATTTTTGACATTGCAGCTTGGAAAATTTAGAACGATTTGAAGGCAAGATTTATAGACCCACGATTCAAGAAGATTCGAGAAATATGTGACAAAATGAAAAATGTCTCAATGGTATCAGCGCGTAATGGATGTACTTTACAGAAAGTTTAAGATGAATTTCTTACTTTTTGTAGAACGTCTGGAAGAACAATGAAGACATAATATTTGAATGTTTTACTCCTGATACTAGAATTTTTTTTTAACATGTTTATCTTCCCTTTATATTCTCTACTTTTCACTATATACAAGCATGGAAAATATCAAAAATTTTTCTAATCTTATCACTTGGGAAGAAAGGAAAGATTTATAGAAAGGAGTTTTTTTATTAATAAAGAAATTGAAAACTTACAATTTAAAATATCCATCTAATATGTCTTAATGCATCATACACAGAGGTGGCACAAGTCATTCTGACATCTGATAAAATCTCTGTGGATCCTAAATTCGACTGCATAGTGCCAATCTAAATTCTGCTTGCAGTGCCTGTCTAAATTCTAAAAGTTTTGGCATTTCTAGATTTTGTTGTTTGGTGTGTCACTAAATTCTAAAAATTCTGCCACACCAACTCTGTAACGAGCCGTTACTATATATATATTTCATATTTCTTTTGAATTCCATATTACTAAAGAAATTAAATTAGTCACTTTTCTATACATTCTAAATGCATTTAGTGTTTTTTAGAAAAACGGAAATCCTTAATTAAATCCAAAAATTCTAAAATGAAAAGGAAACGTGCTGAAGAAAGAAACTGAATACATAAAGAAAATTATTCTTCAAAGATATGTGCAGTTATTATTATGTAAATTACCCAACTGTTTATGATTTCAGCCTTTTCTATAATTTTCCATTTCTGTTTCTTATATGATAAGAGTTATTGAGCCAGATTAAATTTATTTATTAAAATAATTTCAAGTTTAATATAATTTCAAAAAATTTAAAAATAATTTCAAGTTAATGGCTGACATTTTATACCCAGTAAGTTCTTTCCCAACTGGATGTTAATTAAAAATCTTTTTATGTTAAAATGTTAATTAAAAATCAGTTAAGTAAAACAGTTAATTAAACAGGCAGTTAATTAAAAATCTTTTTATGTCAAAGATATGTGCAGTTATTATTATGTAAATTACCCAATTGTTTATGATTTCAGCCTTTACTATAATTTTCCATTTCTGTTTCCTTATATGATAGAGTTACTGAGTCAGATTAAATTAAAATTAAATTGTATAATCTTTGACCACTCGTCCACATTTTTAGTTTGAATTTGACTGTTCTTGTTTAATTACGCCACCATGAGATGTAATTGACTTTGTTAGCATCAGAACATGTCTTTATGTTTGTTCGAAGTTCTTTTTAAATAAAAGGCTTATTTAAACCTTTGTCTGATATTGTAGTTACTTTCAGACATAGTGATAATTTGCTTCACGTCTGTTGGGGGTTTTGGACTATTTAACTTTTATCAGATAAAGTAAACCCTCATAGGTACATTATGGAGAAGTTTACAAGTTAGGAGATAAAAGTACGCAGAAGCTAGCGAGAGCACTGGTTTGTATATTGAGACAAATCTCTAATTATTGTTAATGAAAGATGCTTAAAGAGAAGGAAATCGATATAAACTAGCCAAAATGTTTGGTAAAGCTTCAAATTAAAATAAAATTAATAAATAATATTTTGTTGATAAATATTGTTTTATGTTTTGGATAAATATTTTGTCGAGTGTTGTTGTAAATGTTTTGTGGTTTTAAATGTGTAATTATTCTAATATCCTTTAAGAATAAGTGTCGTAAATTACATGTATTTTAAACTGTGAAATTTTATTAGATTTAGATTTTAATAGGATCCATAATGACTAAGGTTACCTATTCACGTAATTTGATAATTTCTAACTAACTGCTTACCCTTAAAAATTATCTCTTACATATTAAAGCGAGTTATTGCCTTTCATTAATACACTCTGTAGTCGCAAGATAAAACACAAAAATGTAGAAATTCAAGTAAAACATATTCTTTGCATCTAGTGAGATTCAAAATAATACAAAACAACTTATCACCTCTGGTGCTTTAAATGGCTTATTGGAACCTAAAAGTATATTAACTGGGTTACAACCCCTGGAACTCTACACAAAGCTATGACACTAACTGCATCAAACAGAGCCTGATTAACTTTCAACACTTACCAACCGTGCCTACACCAGGCCTTTCAGGTTTGTTCTAATCAGCAGGTATCTCTCTAAACAAGCAGCGGCGGTGATAACATCAGTCCTTTGTTATGAATCATGCTGATTATGATCTGACTTCTCATTTTAACCTATGCCGTTTGACATAAAATCTACTTGCTATTTACTAAACCTCTGGACCAGCGATTCTCAACCTTTTGACTAACGTGTACCATCTAAACAAAAATTGAAAACCTTTAGTACCACCACCACAAAGTACTACTACTACCACCACCACTCTCGAACAAAGCTCATATCGCATAAATTTACGAGTGTTAGAGAAAAAAACTCAAATCAGGATGTTGGGGTTTTAATTTTTGAAATAAATAACTAAAAATACTTTGCTTCTTTGTGTACCACCTATTTTCTTCTTACGTACCACCAGTGGTACGCATACCACCGGTTGAGAACCTCTGCTCTAGACTGACCAAGTATGTGACAAAATGAGACAAAAAAATTAACATAAAGCTAACTATTAGTAAAACGTAAATGTCACTTATCTTCTTTCAAATGTGTCCTACCTATTATAAGTGTAAAATATTTAATGCTACTTAATATACTGTATGTAGTTTATTTTATTCTCAAACTTATTAATAATTATGTTAATTAATTCATGTTTAGTAATAATTTATATTACTTAGGAATCTATTTTATTTTTAGGATGATATTACAAGAGTGAAATTCAGGCATAGAATAATATTTTTAATTGAATTTATTCTGTTCCCATTTGCTTATAGATCCTTAATTTTTTTCATTAATGGTCCTTAAAAGTACTTAATTTCCATGTGTGCGAACTCTGTGTACCATTCAATTTCAGTAATATGTTTTTGTATTGTGTTCATTACTTTTTCTTGTAATAAGTCTAAGAATGAATCAGTTTCATGCCAACGAGGTAATTCAGAGTCATGCAGGAATAGTTAAACTATTACTGAATAATTCTAATATTCAGGCAAATAGAATAAACAATTGTCGTTGGAGCCCACTTTATTGGGCAAAACAGAATGGTCATTGCTAATAAATAATTCATAATTAAAATTTTACACAGTATGAAATGCTAGACAATCGAAAAAATTAAGACATTCAGATTTTGGGCCTCCAGGTGTCCATATTCAGATAGAGGACTACGTTACTCAAAAGTTGATGGTTCTAGGTACCGTTGTTTTTCACAATGCGAGAAACATACAGATTCTTCATTAATTTCTTTAATATATTACAGGGTGATAATATTTGGTGGCAATAAGTCAGACTTATGATGAAAATATTAACACTGCCATTTAAGTGTGAATTAAGTGTAACGTACCGAACTGAATGCATAAAGTAATTCAAATTAATGATATGGCGTCGTTTACGGCTCTATTTACTATTTAAAACTATGATTATTATTAACTTACTTATCAAAAAATTCTCACTCATTAAGTGTAATTCGACTAGTTTTGATAATGAGAAATTAAGGCCAACAGCCTGTTTCATAACTGATACTCTAACTCATACTGAATTTTTTACCACTAATATTTATGTTATAAAAAGAGACACATCACTTGATGGTGTAATTAATGTAGACTCGGGTGAATACTCGTAGTTCAATTTAGACTGGATTCTATTGCAGGCAAACGGGCTAGCTGGGATTCGGCAAACTGACTAGTTGGGAAACCCATTTGAACAGCAAAATGGCTAAACAGTTAAAAGTAGCACATGTTTAGTATTCCCTGTATACAGTCTCCATGGCTGGGAATAAATGTATTTTATTTCATACTTTAAAAATACAGATACTTAAACCACGCATCTTTGTTATGTCTTCATTTTTAGTTCCCTGCAAATGAATCTTGACAGTTTTATTGTTGTCCTTGGTACTCCTTAGGCCTCAATTCAATCATAAAAAATTAGAGAAGGTGAATGTGCAGCTCACTCGGCGAAGTTGTAGACGGAATGTCAGTTTGTGTTCGCTTCCCAGAAAAATAAAAATCACACACTGTTTAAACTATACAATTTAGATCTCTTATAAAATGTACAATAAAAGTTATAATGTAAGACAATTCTGCTTTTATATATTCAGCGTATAATAGCATCATTTTTTCTTACGTCTTGCATGCAAACAATTAGCGTATTTCTCGCGTAAGTCCCTTTTCTCCCTTGCGTATATTTCCTCTTTGATCTTAAGCGCCAGGTTCTGAAATTTTTAAAAATATTCGCGTGATTTTTCTCCTTTCTCAATGCGTTCAGAAAACGAACTCCCTTAAATTCTAAAATGAATTTGTTCATATAGTGATTGTTTTCATCTTACTAACAGACAAACTCTCGCAAAATACTTGCGAGGATACCGCCGAAACGTTCCTATCTAACTGTTGAATTTTATGTTAGTCTAATTCAATAACCGACAAGTCAGAGCGAAGCAAACACCAACTGACATTCAGTTTACCATTTCGCTGAGCCAGCTGCATAATTATTTTGAGGAATAACAACGGCGAGATCTATGTTACAGGGATGTAGACATGAAGATATCATATTAGTTAAACTAATGTTAATATTACTACTCATTCTTGTTGGAATAAAGATTACTTAAAAAAAGTAATATTGTGATAGTTACATGTAGGTCATTCAAAGAATACTTTTCTTTTCTGATGTTCTTGCTGTAACCACGTCCTTTGGAAATTAAGGTATTCGCATAATTTTTCCCTCTCGATTTACTTACGAAACATTTACTACAAAAAGGGGGAAGTGCGTAAGGAAGTACGGTGTTCCATTTAACGGCCGACATCTCTCAGTTTCATATCTTCTAGCCCACCAGCGGCCGAGCGGTAAAATCGCTGAACACTGGTAGTTCGATCCGAAGTTCGAACGGGCTGGCTGCATGAGCGTTTTCGAGGTTATTCCCATGTGTAACCTGTATAAGAGCCAGTTTCCCTTAGAAAGTCCTCCACGAAAGCATCAGTCCTCTTAGGCAGATAGCCCTCGAGGCTTTACCATAATCACACACACACACACACATCTTCTTCTAAACAAGGGTTTAATTTGCTACCAGAAAACGTTTTGACTGAATGAAAGCTGAAGTTAAACTCTGAAACTTTAAGCTTGGCTTAGAGCATTTGTCATTCCATTTCTCAATACCTCATCATTTTATTCAGACTCTTAGGAACAGATTGACCAAGTTCTACTGTATACAAATTTTTACTTTAGCTTTCTTCTAATTGCATGAAACATTACTCATATTGATTGCATAAATAGTATTAGTTTTATGTATGAGATATAATTTTGGGCCAAAGCGTATTTTGTTTGCCTATCACATTTCTATCATTATTGTGGTTTATTGCCCTCTAGAACATCGGTACAGTTTTAGTTCAGACTTTAAAGCCTGGGTTAGCAGAGAATGATGTATTTCTTTGCAACAAAAATGGTCAATATCCATATATATATATATATAATTCTACAGAGAAACAACCTACCTATCTATAAAACTGTTGCCACAATTATATGCCTCTTATAATACAGTATTAATAAAATGTAGAATAATTTGGTTTGCTTGGTTACTGGAAAATATACAAGGGCTGCCTGCATGAGGGAGGCCTTCGTGGAGGTCTTTCTAAGGAAAATTGCTCGTATACAAATTACACATGTGGAAAACTACAAAAACGAACATGCAGCCACCGAACTACCAGCGTTCGGCGATTTTGCAGCTCGGCCGCTGGTAGCCTCCCAAAAAAATTAAGTAGAATGAAAAGGTACTACTTGCGGTAAATTTGAAATGAAATAATAATGATCAAGAGCATTTGGGCTCACGGCATACCTTAGAATTTCCAATAGACAGTCTAGCGCGCTGAAGATAAAAATGTTTTATTCTTTATAGTGTTGTCATTGCTCGCTTTGAAATCGTTGAGTTTGTTAAAAGTTTTACAAAATAAGAAATAGACGATAAAACAAATTCAGAATTCAGCTTCCAAGTGCCCACTGTTCGGTTCGAGAATTACGTTATTAAAAATTCGATGACTCTATGTACCGTTGTTTTATCACAATACGAGAAATATACATACATTTATGCAGATTTTTCATTATTTCATTTCTTCAAATATAATGCAGGACTCTAACATTTGGTGGCAACAATTCGAAAAGTGAACCAACATTTATAGTGAATCAACGCAAAATGCCAAAACGAAATTAACGGTCTTTCTAGGTGGCAAGAATTTGAATAGTAATTCAGTCTTTTGCTATGATTCAACGGAAAATCCTGTTTTGAGACTAAATAGCCCTTCTTAGCTAACGCCATTTGGGCTAATATTTCATATTTTTTTTTTTAAAGAAAAGTGTAAAATATAAGAGAAAAGAAAATTTTAAAATCCTTTCTTTTATATTTTCAGAGAAATCGGCATGGAACAGAGCAGTTATAAGCAAATGAACCTTAAAATATCTTCTGAAGATTATTTCAGCCGCGAAGTATCTTCATCATTTTCTCTCTTTCACCTCGATTCTCGAGATTCGTATCTAGTTAGCTATAGGGCATTTTCTCCCTCATTCCTGCATGCTTTCGTGGTGTAGTGCCATGAGGTCCAGGTTCGAGTCCTGGCGAGGGCACTGCTTATTTTTCATGTCTTCTGCTCCTAAATAACCTAATTTCTCTTCAGTGGCGCCCGAACGAAAAGGTGGAGGATGATGATTCTTCATTACCAGAATTTGGCGATTGGGTCCGCTAATCACCAGTCACTCTTTAAAAGGGGATTTTATAAATTAACAATTTCAAAGCGAGAATTGGCAACGTTGTACAGAGAAAACCTTTTTATCTCCAGCGCGTATCAGAAATTCTAAAGATACACTCAATAAAAAATTATTTTGCGATATTGGTCTTAAAATGAATTTTATGGTTTAAGTGCGTAGAACACGATATTCAATAAATAAAAGTAACACACAAAATTTTTAAAAAAAAAACGCCCCTTTGGAAATAATTTAAAATCTGGAAACTTTCAGATATTCTTAATTTCTTTAAATATAACACAGGGCGATAATATATGGTGACAAGACATTAGACCAACGCTGAAAATATTGACACATTGTGTGGCTTACCGAATTGAATGCATAAATTAATTCAAATTAATGATATGGCATCTTTTATGGCACTGGTTACTGTTTAAAGCTATGATTATTATTAAGTTACTTAACAAAACATTCTCCTACATAAAGTGTATTGCGAAGTAATTCGACTGGTTTTGATATTGAGAAATTAAGGCCGATACCCTGTTTTACAACTGATAGTCTAAAACATGCTGAATTTTTTACTACTAATATTTATGTTATAAAAAGAGATATATCACTTGATGGCATAGTTGGTGTAATCGACTCCTTAATCAAGGGGAAGTTCGAATAAGCAAAAATTGTGCATACGTTTTATACATGTTTGTATCTGCGCATTATTTTCTTGCAAATAAACTATGAAAGTTTTGAAAGAAAAAAATGGTGTAAATCTTATTAGTATTTCTAGTGCGAAATGGGAGAATTGTAATGTTTCAGACCCATATCCTCCCCTCGGAAACCTTTCTTTACCACTACAGCCTTCCCTCCCTCACAAACGATGCAACACATGTTTATCCCCCCATAGCTATAAATTTCCAGGGTAGTGAAAGACATTCTGCAGGGAGAACTCCACAAGGAGATTGTGGGTGAATTCCTTGGTAAAAATGATTTTACAACTCTCTCGCTTTTAATTGCTAGGCAACAACTGATAATTTATTTATAATTTTTTAACACTGTAATGGATTTTTGATTAACACACTTAAAGATTGATTTGATTAACACACTCAGCGCAACACTATTCCAAATAAAGCATTTTCCCAGAGCGCCAGAATCTCCAGAGCTCCTACAGACATTTGTCATTAAAAAAAAAAAAAAAAAAAAAAAAAAAAAAATATATATATATATATATATATATATATATATATGTGAGATAATTATCTTTCGATCTGTGCTAACAAATTCGACTCTATGAAAGCAAAGTGTTGCAGCGGCCAGAATTAAATATCTTTATCTTTCACGTGCCAGCGTGTTGCCATTCAGTAAAGCTTAAGATATTTTCAAATTTGTTCAGGAAGGTTATCGAGTAATAAATGAAGCGGTTTAAAAGCAATTAACAGAGTTCTTAAGAACAGTTTTGTGTACTTTTTAATGTGATTGAATTAAATACGTTTTAAAATTTTGACATGTCTAATTAGAAATATTCAATATTTGTATAAAATTACACTTCACCGACTCATTAAAATTATCATATACTTTTTTTATGATTACTGTTTTAGGCTGCTGGTTACATGAGTGGTTAGTTTTTAAAGAAATGATCTAGCGAATATAATAATCTGCATTGTGCGAATGTAATATAGTGCTATCAGAAAACTTAGATATGCTGTTTTTATGTATTCTCTTCCTAGAGAAATTTTAATGGCAATTTGTAGTATTTGAAACTGGCTAAAATGACCTGCACCAGGTAAGCCTTTAGTTTTTACGTATAAATATAAACTCACGTATTTACCATCAGTTTCCAATAAACCAAATTCCAGATCCGGGCTTTCAGGTGCTAAGCTTCCGGTGGATGACTACGTTATTCAAAATTTGATGCCTTTAGATACCGTTGTTTTTTCTGAATGCCAGAAACACGTGATGGAAACAGTTTAAAAAATGTAAAACACATGTAGTGATTTTGTTCGTGATTTTACGCGAATTTTAAGCCCTTTTTATTTCATTTACAGACACATACATGTTCTGAGAGCATTTGGGCAAATGTTCCTTTGTGTTGAGACATTTAAAAACAGCATATCTTTAAAATATTCGATAGACAGCCACCCAGCTGGAGATTTGTTTTTCGTACAGTGTTACCGCTGCTCGCTTTGGAAGCATTGAGTTTGTTAGTCCAAAATTCATTAAAGTTTTACAAAATATTAAATAGACTATAAAACAAATTCCAAATTCGGGCTACCACAGCAACTGTAATTGAATCATGAGAGGTAGTCAACTATTTGTTGCCAAGACACACTAGAAATTTGTTTGGTAACAAAAAATACTAAACAAACTGTTTCTGTTTTAGCGATTTTACATTTTTTAGTGAATTTTTAGGCGTGTTTTTAATTTACGCAAACATAAGCATTTCAGAGCATTTGGGCTAACGTCCCTTTAGGCTAAAAGCATTCAAAAACAGCATATGTTCACAATTTCGGATAGAGAGTCTCCGCCCGCTTTTGAATCCTTGAGTCTGTCAATCAAAAATTCATTAAAGCTTTACAAAATATGAAATTCACAATAAATCAAATTGCACAGCCGAGCTGGACGACGATATACGATATTCAAAATTTGATGACTTTAGCAATCGTTGTATTTTCACAATGAGAGAAACGCAAGCTGGTCACATTATCCTCATACAGTAGTACCTCGGTATACTTCATTATTCAATTTGGGGTGCATACGGCCAACTAGCGGCTGAGCGGTGAAGTCGCTGAACACTGGTAGTTCGGTCTCAGGTTTTAATCCCGTGAACATGCTAACTGCATGGTCGTTTTCGGGGTTTTCACCTTGCGTAACGTGTAAACGAGCAATTTCCCTTTGGAAAGTCCTCCACGAAGGCATCCTTCCCCTGAGGCAGATAGCCCTCCAGTTCTTTGCTGTAACCTAATAAACCAACCAAAAAAACTTTGTGTGTATACCAAAGGAATTTTTCCAAGAACAAATAAAGGCAAAATAATTAGACCGCTTGGCTTAATAATGAGACCAAATTAATGACCGCTTGTAGAGTCATTAGGTGTGCAGGGCTCTAATATTGGATGTTTACAATTTGAAATGTGAAAGGACATTTATAGTGAATCAAAGTAAAATTCCAAAACAAAATTAATATTTCTTCTGGCAAATTACCCCTTTGGAATAATTTTGTTAGCGATTATAGACGCTTTTTACAAGAAATATAGTGGACTGTATTTTAAAAATTAGCGATTTTTTTATTTAATTTTATTTACCTTCATTTAGAAAATACTCACTGCACTTTTTTAACTCTATTCTCTTAAACCGTTAGATTGCAGAATCTAAAAAGAAAAAGTCATCTGCGATTATTTATTTTATTTTTATTCAATTTTATCAATCATCATGATTTTATGATTGTAACACGATGAGAAGCTTTTCTTATATCGGGTTGGAGGGAAAGTTCTGTCGTATTTTAAATAGGCAGGTGATTTTTCTTGTAAATAAAAAAAACATCTGGCTAGTGAGTCAATCGGATTTTTTTTTTGTTTTTTTAGCTGCTGTATAATATAAAAGGTGCCCTTTTTTACCGTTCATCATTTACTTGTAATATTTAAAGAAAAAAACATGTCGGTAGATAAAGTGCATTTACGACACTGCATTTTATATGAATTCCAAAAAGGAAGCAACGCATCTGTTGCATGTAAAAATTTATGTGCGGTATTTGGAAAAGATATTGTAAATGTTCGTACTTGTCAAAGATGGTTTAGCAAATTTCGTTCCGGGGACCTAAGCCTCAAAGGAAGTGTTCGATCTGGACGACCATCCAAGATCGATAATGATGTTTTGCGATCCATGTTGGAAAATAATCCACATTTAACAAGTCGAGAAATTGCAGAAGAGTTTGGCATTCATCATACAACTGTTGGAGATCACATTAAATCTCTTGGGTTTGTGTTAAAGCAAAGTGTTTGGGTTCCACATGAATTAACGGAAAAGAATTTGTCTGATCGTGTAAGAATATGTTCATCACATCTGATTAGACACAATGTGGAGCCGTTTTTGGACAGGCTGGTTACTGGAGATGAAAAGTGGATTCTTTACGAGAATATTAAAAGAAAAAAATCTTACTGCAAACCAGGAACATCATCAGCAACAGTTCCAAAACCAAGTATCCATCAACGAAAAGTACTGCTTTGTTTGTGGTGGGACAGGAAAGGTCCAGTGTATTACGAGTTGCTGAAACAGGGAAAAAACATCAACGCGGATATGTACTGCAATCAGCTGGATAAATTGAATGCAGCTATCAAAGAAAAAAGGCCAGCATTAGCGTCCAGAAAAGGAATATTGTTCCATCACGATAATGCTCGCCCGCATACTGCAGTGGTGACACTACAAAAACTGAATGCGTTAGGATGGGAAATCCTTAGTCACCCCCCGTATTCACCTGACATTGCACCCTCTGATTATTACCTGTTCAGATCTCTGCAAAATTATCTAACGGGAAAAAAATTCAAGTCTTTTGAAAGTGTTTCTAAGGCAGTTGCTGACTATTTTAACTCCATGGATGAGAACTTCTACAAAACAGGAATTTACAGGTTACCTGGAAGATGGCAACAGGTTGTAACAAATAACGGAGCATATATAATTGATTAATATTAAACACATATTTTATAAATGAATTCAAATATTTTCTTTAAAATACGACAGAACTTTCCCTCCAACCCAATAATTAGCAAACAGAAACAAGACAAAAAATTCAGGAATCTTTTGTACAATTGGAGATTTATTTCTGAAATCTGTAGTTGCTTAAATTGATGCCTCATTCTCTGAATAAATGTTGATAAGTTTCACGTTTCGCTGTGTTGCTCAGATAATTGCTCGTTTTATAGCATCAGCTCGCCTCCGAACACGCTGTTATATTCATGCAGGTGGCTTTTCAATATTTTCTCTTCATGTTCTGAAATTAGAATAACATAAGCACTCTCGAATTTGTTGTTTATTTTCGACTCGTCCCTACAAGGCCATGGAGTATTTGTTCGTTTGTTTGATTATATGATTACGGCAAAGCCTCGTGTGCTGTCTGCCTAAGGGGAGGGAAGCCTTCTAGAGGACTTCCTAAGGGAAACCGATTCCTATACACGTTACACATTGGGAACACCACGAAAACGCTCATGCCCGTTCTCGGGATTCGAACTTCGGACCGAACTACGAGCGTTCGGAGACTTTACCGCTCGGCCGCTGGCGAGCCATTGGATACTTGATTACGGCATTAATGTCTGGTTCTGCGAGCTCTTCAATTTATCATTATTTTTTGGTAATTACATAGTGTATTTGAAATTTTGCGTTATATTTTACATTAAAATGCGATCTGAAGTTGTTTCAGAGATGTAGTGTGTATTTATAACATTTATTTGAAGAGCTACAAGCATATTCATCGGGTTTAGCATAAGCGGAATGGTTTGTTTATGTTTTGATTTAAAGTCATTTGGCCTAAAAGCTGTGCGTGTTGGTTCCCCTCGAAGCGATTCGGTATGTATTTGGTTTTGCTTCGTTATTTTACACATTAAACTGATTTATATAAATTTCACAGGAATTTGTGAATCATTTTGTTTCGTTGCATATGATAGTGAGAAATTCCACATTGCTCAATGTTTTGAAGTGATATTGATGAATGCGTGTGTAAACTGTTTTGGCAAATCTTTCTTGAATAACTTTCTGTCTATTTATGTGCGTTATTTGGAGGAAAACATGATAATTATTTATATCTGATATGTATACATGAGTACGATTGAGTACTGAAATTATTACCGTACTTTTAAAGAACGAATATTTATTTGTGTTTTAACAGTGCTTAAACTTATTTTTACACCCTATACACAGATTTACACTCTGTTATAACCTTATTATATTGTTTTGAAACTAAGAAACAGATATACGTCTAAAAACTACTTCATTGTGAAAAAGAATTTTATGAGTATTAGGAATGTGTTGGAGTATTTTCACATTCTATGCACGGATTTATATATTGAATATTACCGTTGAAATGGTTACCGTACTTTTAAAGAACGAATATTTATTTGTGTTTTAACAGTGCTTAAACTTAGGTTCACACCCTATGCACAGATTTAATTTCTGTTATTACCTTATTATATTTTTTTTTAAATTAAGAAACAATTATACATCTAAAAAGTACTTCATTGTGAATAAGAATTTTATGAGTGGTTTCTGTGTATTAGGAATGTGTTGGAGTATTTTCACATCGTATGCACGGATTTATGTATTGAATATTACTTTTATATACTGAACTGAAATTGTGAGGCAGAGCTGAATTAGAATACTGTGTAATTGGCATACACTTTCTACGAGCATTTTCAGTGTATTTAGAGCAGTCTTTTGAACTATAGGTTGCAACCTGCAGTAGCAGTTTTAATATTGCTTTAACTTGTAATAATAATTTTACAGTTAACAAATATTTTTACACAATATATCTGAAGATGGTTAAAGATAAGACCATTCAGACAAAATAGAAAAACGAAAACGTTTTGACGGATTCTTTTTACAATATAAACTTTCATTTTACTTGCTTTGCACGTGACGCTGTCATTTCGTCTGTTACTTGTTTAAAATGTTCACATTGTTCTGCGTCTTAAAATTAGAAATAAAGTTAATGACCTAAAATTGCAGTAGGATTTGCCGCAATGCTTATGGGGTCCTGGGGTTGCGAAAAATTCTCAGTCGAGAAAAGGGGTCGCGACTGAAAAAAGTCTAAGAAGCCCTGATTTAGAGTGTGCTGGATTATTTTCACCCACGATTTGCACAGAAACACTAAAGCAAGCGCGTCAACTCGCTAGTGAAAGAAACAAAGCAAAATATATATATATTACTTTACTATATTTTCTCTACTGGGAGGTAACATGCAACTTTTATAGGATGTAATCCTCGCATGTAATGAGTTTGGGTAAAAAGGATGCATTATAAATATAACAGAAGCATATATAGCTGCTGTTCGTATCTAGGGGATATATATCAGATGAATACGTAGGTTTGCAGTTCCTTTTATTTAATTTTATCCATCGTAATAGATTCATTGCAGTATTTGCCTACAGAAAACATTTTTTTTTAAGTAATAGTTGAATTTTTAATTACTAAATGTCCAATTCCCAATTACGTTTTAGTCCAAAGGGGTTTTGTCTCTGAAGGACTATTGTTTTCGCTTTGCGATTTTTGCGTTGTTTCAGTATCAATGTCCGTTTCACTTTTCAAACTGCTGCCACCAAATGTTACAGTTCTGCATTATATTTAAATGAATTTCCATTTCGTTTTATAATCTATTGCAAATTATGTAAAACTTTAACGAACTTTTTATTAACAAACTCGACGCTTTCAAAGTGAGCAGTGGTAACACTGTACGGAAAGAGAGAGAGAGAGAGAAAAAAAAAAAAGAAATATGTCTCTAGTGTGAGAGACTATCTATCGGAAATTATCAAGATATGCTATTTTTAAACATTTATCTCCAGCTCGCGAGACTGTATCGGAAATTCTAACAATATGCTATTTTGCATTTTTTAAAATATTCATTGTTATTGTTGTTGAATTGAATTTTATGTGGTTTAAGTGTGAACAAGTGTGTTTTCTTTATTAAATAAAGGTAACACACAAAACGTTTAAAAAACGCCCTTCTGGGCGTAATATAAAATCTGAAAGCTTTCAGATTTCATTTTTCTTTTTTCTAATCGAATGGAGGAACGATAATTATGGTGTTAATTTGTCACTACACAAAAATATGTGAAAAAGAAATAATTTTTGAATCTTGCACACTTTCTTAGATACTTCTTTCTTCAGATACTTCTTTAAACTGAATGCATTTCCCAAAAAGTTTCGTTCAAGATGCTTTAAACTCCTACGATTGAAAACAATTGACGTATAGAGTACAGCAGCCCTGGTGGCCAGAAGGAGATTTTCGTACAAACTCGTGTGGTAGTCATCGTGTGAACGTGATAAGTTCCAAATCGTTTTCGCTTAAAAATGTGAACAATACACATGCAAGAAAGTAGGAATTTCCGGAAGACGTCGATTTCGATGCAGGATGCTATGTGATTTGGTTTATGCGATTAAGCATAGAGGTCTATTATTTGAAGTTCAGATTTTGAGCGTAAGGTGCATTTGCCCCTCGCTCCCTATTTTAACTTCGCTAATTTTTCATGCTCGATCAGATAGCCTGGCTCAGTAAAAGTAGGCGGCCAGTGCAACTCTTGATTAAAAGTCTAGTTATAACCACGTGCAGTGCTGATAAGGACCACGTGTTTCTGTGACTCCTTCTCCTTTATTTTCTTCTTTCTAGGTATTTCTTTCTTCTGATGAGGAGGGACCTTTAGCTGCTCTCGAAATCGATTGAGTGTTTCATTATACCTACGCTAAATACAAGGTTGTTTTTACGATTTTGATAGAGGTCTATATCTGCCTAACTGGAAGCATGCCTTCGTGGAAGACTTTCTAAGGGAAATCGACTCATATAGACTACGCCATGAGACACTCCGTTCGCGGCATTCGAACCTCGGATGAACTACCAGTGTTCAACGGCTCAGCCGCTGGCGGGCCGCAGCATGCTAGTTGAAAAGTGTAGATGCGTTAGCGAAATTATTAAGGTTTACTTTTCCCAGTGCCAATAAAGGCATAAATGGATGCAAATCCGAATCTGAAGGTACAGACGTTTGCATACAAACATTTGTATTTTTATTTATGCTTCGAACAAATTTTAATAGTTAACAGAAACAGGCTAGATTGTAATTTTTTTTTTTTCAAGTTATGTCCCACTTCCAAAATTTTCATAACTCGTTTATTTTTCAGCTTTCCAAATATTAAATGGACAATAAATCAAATTGTAAATTCGGGCTTTCAATTGCTCATTTTCGGGTATGGAGGACTATTTTTTTTCAACATTTGCTGGCTTTAGGTACTGTTGGGTTTTCGTAATGAGAGAAAAACATGATGACAGCTGTTTTAAAAGTGACAAATCGCTTTTAGTGATTTTTTTGTGTGATTTTACATGATCATTTTCGTAATTTGTTAGTTGCATTTAGGCATGTCTTTCATTTACACTCTCATACATAACATCGAGAGCATTTGCGGTAATGTCCATTTGTATTGAAAATGTTTAAAAACAGCATATCTTGATAATTTCCGATAGATAGTCTTTCACACTATAGATATATTTCTTTTTTTTTTTTTTTTTCCCCTTACAGTGTTATCACTGCTTACTTAGCAATCTTTGAGCTTGTTAATCAAAAATTCGTTAAAGCTTTACAAAATATGACATAGACAAAAATATTCCTGATCCGGGCTTTCAGGTGTTCATAATCGGGTAGAGGACAATGTTATTCAAAATATGATTTCTTTAGCAACATACTGGAACCTGGACTCTCTCCAATAAGCGCCGAGTGTGCTACAGTTACACAACAAAGGCATACAGGAACGAGGAAGAAAATAACTTATATAATCCCCTTTTAAAGAGTGACTGGTGGTAAGGGGACTCAATCGCCAAATTCTGTTGGTGAAGAATCATCATCCTCCACCTTTTAGTTCGGGCGCCACTGTAGAGACGTTAGGTTATTTAGAATCAGAAGACATGAAAAATAAGCAGTACCCTCGCCAGTACTCGAACCTGGACCTCATGGCACTACACCACGAAAGCATGAATTTTGAAAAAAAGCGATTCGAGGTGCACTGGCTTTTGTCTAGATCAGTGTTTCTTAACCTTTCTAGCGAGTCGCACCCCACTGAATCTGAAAATATATCTCCGCACCCCATTGAAAAAAGTGTTTTAATCTTTTTAGTCTAGAAAAATACATTTTTTGCGAAACTTATTGTTTATTGAAAAACATTGTACATTTTATATAAATACAAAATAAAATTTAGTTATGCCTTAATTTAAAAAGATGCTTTGATCATCAGATTTAATTGTATAGAAGGCTAAAAATGTAAACACAGTGCAGTAAAAAATTATTATTAGAATTGTGGCAAAATATGCCACCCTAGAGGAAGAATATGCCTTCGTGGAGGATTTTTTGATAAAAACTGGCTCGTATTCTCACGTCACTTGCGAGGAAAATCACGCAAACTTTCATGCTGTCAGCCCATTCGTTTTGTGTTAACGAAGAGTTTGAGTCAAACCTATTAATCGGAAAATGTGTAAAATGCAGTAAATGCCCCTTAATATTATCATTTGGATATTGTCATCGAATTGCACGACTCCCTCCAGTTTGTATATGAAAACAAGGAAAATTCGTCGCTTATTGTGATCAACAGTTCTGTTAATACGATCTAAATATTACAAATACATTTTTTTTAAACAAAGGTTCTTTTAAATATTAATATGGTTTATCAGTAGAGTTTATGTATGGACATGGAGCAAGTGGAATAGCGACACATTTTATAGGACATTAGGTGACTAGATATTGATAGATATAGATTTGTAGGACATTAGACTAACATATAATATAACATCTTTCATATATTTGGAAAGGAAAAAGATTGGTAATGTAATTCGATAAAAATACTGAATGTTATTAATTAGACATAGCGTTAATTAAATGTATTTTATAGTCAATCCCATTAACAGTAAAGAAAAAGAACTTTATATTATATCTATAAAATAACTGAGAAAATGGGCAACGCTCTCGCCGAGATTCGAACGCCGGACCTTCCGAATAACGCCTCGAACATACTTCCACTTAGAGCAGGAAGGAAGGAACGTGCAGAGAAGGGAGAAAAAACTTCCATGCTTTTAAATAGTTTAATTTGTTAATTAATAAGAGATTGAAAGAATAATATCTTACGTTGCAGGGCTCTAATATTTGGTGGCAATAGTTTGAAAAGTAAACTGATATTTATAGTGAATGAACGTAACATGCCAAAACGAAAGTAATAGTCCTTCTTGGCCCTTTTTGGACTAATAAAACATTTTGTTGCTGATTATAGACACTTGTTACAAGAATTTCAGTGGACTGTATTTTAAGAAGAGCTCATTTCATTTACTTTTATTTATAAAACACTCACAGCACTTTTTAACTCTATTCTCTCAAACCGTTAGAATCCAAAATCTAAAAATAAAAATCTGATGTGTACACCACATGACTTCTTTGAACGTAATATTAAATTATACGCATTTTTTCTTGCATTTCATTTAAACTCATTGGATTGAATTAAATCTACTTCGCCGACAGCGCATAAACCACAATAGAATAAATGCATTCTTTAAAATTCACTCTAGTATTTGTTTACCATAGCGACACTCTGGCGCTAGATTCACTTAACAGTATTATTCCTGAGTATTATATTTCGTTCATATTATAACTCATAATGCACAAAATTTATATCATTTAAAGAATAGAATTATCTAATCGTTGCCACATGTTCTATTCAAATAGTATAATGCAGCTAGAACGATGTATAAAAGAAATTAAGCAAACAAAACAAAAAAGAAACAGTTTTTCACAGACGATTGAGTATTTTTCATTCAATTAATTCAGTTTTCACTTCGCGACAAGGCACAAATACATAAAAACTCAAAATATCTATATTAAAAATTACGAAGTAAATCTTAAATACTTATTTCCTCGAAACACTTACAGACAGGATTAAGCATGATTTAATTGGCAATAATAAATGGAGGCGTTATCTTTGTTGTTGCGAAGCTAAGTTTCTCTAGATTGGCAACAAATCCACTAGTCTCCTGTTTCAAATGTATACATCAATGGCCGGCATTAAAAGCAGGCTTAGCGGCAATTAAACAACTTTAAAATTGCTGATACTTCTAAACGTATTGCACACAGATTTACCAAAAGCATAAAATCCTCGTTCTGAGGCTACTCGTTTTTGAGTTATGCGAGATACGTACGCACGTACGTTCGTACAGACGCCTCGAAAAATTCTCTTCAGAATTAATTTCAAAGCAGTTTTATAATTTTTTTCGAGAAAAAGAGTCTTTTATTCTGTCCTTACGTACAGATATCACGCAAAAACATCGTTAAATTGCATTCGATAGCGGTCAAAATGGATATTTTCATTGAAATATGCTGCCTGAAACTTTTCGCGGTTACATTACTTCCTTTTTACTTCGTACAAGGAAGTAAAAAGTCCTCTGCGATTTCCAAGGCAACTGGAATAATTTTCTTTGTCTTGATCTCGCTGCTACAATTGAAAAGTACAACTGAAAAATGTCAGAAAGAAAAGTATTTTTGAATAGTGGGAGTTGAACTTGGATTCGATCACACGCGAACGAGCTGGCTGCATGGTGGTAATATGTAGAACGTGATACAGGCCAGTTTTCCTTATAAAGTTATTAACGAAAAAGTCCCTTCCATTTGACAGATAGCCCATATTTGTTTTGACATAATCCAAACAACCTAATCTTGCATAAAAAGTATAATTAATCCAAGGTAATGTATCAGTACGTCGTAAATGGAGAAAATGGAACATTCCTGGATAAACCCTAGATACTGATGAAGTAGTGCTATGAATCAAGATGACATGAATAGTGATGGATAAGAATTCGAAGTTGCGCTTATGTTCTTTATTACAAATTAAATGTAATTACTTTGGGTTTCATGCAAGTTTTGATATGGACTTTTAAAGCTTGTTATTGCTTATGTGTTATGTGTTACTTCTCTTTTACATATATACTTTATAGACTCTCTGGATAAAAAGCTACCGTTTTAGTACCATCGGTGAACTTTAGATTCTTGGAAGCATTTTTAGTTTAACATTTTGCTACACGCATCTCATTACGTAGCAAAATGTGACGGCACAAGGAATTGATTGAGCAATTATGGAAGTTACAGTTTTTTAAATCGGGACGTATTGTTCCTCAAATATGAATCAGTACTGTTAGCTAATGCGCGAGAAATTACATTCATTTTTTCCCCACTTAGTGAGGTTATACACAGGCAAATTAATGTTGGAACAGCGATGGCGCGTCATGCATCTTCCAATACTAAATGCATTTTCAGAATAAAATATGGGTTCCGAACGCAGTCGAAATTGAATTTACTTAATGTTCCTGTATTAATCAGGACATAATCATTTTAAATAATTTTGCTCGTTATTCCGATTTGTTCCTTTCCCTCTGGAATATAAATTTTGTTCGTAAGTTTCTCACGTCACAAACAAAAAGTAATTCTTGAGCTCATTTACAGTATTGTTCCATCAGCAAACAAAATAGTTCTTGAAACAAAACAAAGTATTTCCTGAGTTAATTTACAATATTGCCTCATAAACTTATTATTGTTGAGTGCTTTTTAGAATTATTTAATTAATTAAGGCAAAATACACGAAGGCTCTCTGATTGAACACAAACTACTATATTTCATGTCTTACGAAATGTGTTTTGTGTAAATAAAAATGTAAACAAGACCAAACGGCGATAAAATATGAGAGTCTTGCACCTCACTTCCTACAGTTTAGACCGGGCATGACTGCCTTGCTGCTCATTTGTTTCGTTTTAATCCGACTGCCTTACTTTTATGTACTTTGCGTGATTCTGGACAAGTCATGGACGCTACTCATCTGGACGTGTGCTCTGCACTTAAAAGTTTGCACTGTATTCTAAAGATGTACCGGAGAGCTCTTTGCCTAATGACCTGATGGTCAATGGCCACGCATTTGATAAATAAAATTTAAAAAAATCTGATGTGTACACCACATGACTTCCTTGTACGGAATAGAATAAATGCATTCTTTAAAATTCACTTTGTTTACCACAGCGACACTTTGGCGCAACAGTATTATATTTCGTTCATATTATAACTCAAAATGCACAAAATTTATATCATTTAAAGAATTATCCAATCGCTGCCACATGTTCTATTCAAATACTATAATAAAGCTAGAACGATGTATAAAAGAAATTAAGCAAACAAAAAAGAAACAGTTTTTCACAGACAATTGAGTATTTCTCATTCAATTAATTCAGTTTTCACTTCGGGACAAGGCAAAAATACATAAAAACTCAAAATATCTGTATTAAAAATTACGAAGTAAATCTTAAACGCTTATTTCCTCGAAAAAATTCCAGAAAGGATTAAGCATGATTTAAATAATAAATGAAGGCGTTATCTTTGTTGTTGCGAAGCTAAGTTTCTCTAGATTCGCAACAAATCCACTATCCTGCTGTTTCAAATGTAAACAAGAGCAATGGCGGCCATCAAAAACGTTATTAGGCTTGATAATTCTTAAAATATTGCATACAGACTTACTAAAGGCATAAAACCCTTAACCGGAAGATAAAAACAACATAATTTAATCATTTTTAAAGCAAAAAATGTACAATTTACAAACATATAAGAGTAAAGAAACTGAGATCACTGAGCCGGGTAACAGAGTGGATATATATATAAATATATTTATATACGTTTGGCGCGGCCGATTGCAACCAAAATACGAGGTGCACATCTACATGTTATAGCAGTCCTATATACAAAATTTCAACGTTCTGAGGCTACTCGTTTTTGAGTTATGCGAGATGCGCACGTTCGTACAGACGCCACGAAAAATTCTCTTCAGAATTCATTTTAAAGCAGTTTTATCATTTTTTTTGGAAGAAAAGAGTGTTTTATTCTGTCCTTACATACAGATATCGCGGAAATACATCGTTAAATTGCATTCGAAAGAGGTCAAAATGGGGTATTTTCGTTGAAATATGCTGCCTGAAACTTTTCGCGATTACAATACTTCCTTTTTACTTCGTAAAAGGAAGTAAAAATGCACTTCAATTCCTCTTCGACTAACTTCTTGGAGAGGTTATTCAGCCAACAGATTGCAAGCGTTTCTCGTGCCTTCAAGGCTCTGCAGTTACAAACGCTCATGCCTTATACTGGATTCGAACGTGAGCCAAACGGCATCACAGACATCGTTCGGTAACCTCCATACATCCAAGCAGGTAAGTGTTACGTAACGTACGAAAGAAAATTTCACAACAGATCTATGATGATGTTTCCCACTTCAATCCAAATCAAGAGCAAGCCAAACGGCTTTTATATGCGGAGGTACTTCGGTATACCTCATTAATCCGTTCCAGATCTTCGGATTTATATAAAATTAGAAACTGGACGTGTATCAAACGAAGGTTGTGCATTGTATTTCTTTTACAAATACAGATTATTTCAACTGAAAGATTCAAGTATGAAAAGCTTGATTACAATCATGATGTAATTGTCATGTCTACATTACATACTTTGCATCTGTAAACAGTCTGGCTATGATACTCTTTACAACAAAGTCTTTTGGTATCAACGGACTTTACGATAAAATCTCTACCATCTCCATGCAATGGTTTTTGAATGCTGAATTTACTAGGTCTTCCTGTTGCTGATCTATTTCTGGCTAATTCTACAATCTCAATAGGAGTTTTCAAAAGGAATAATGCATTCTCGTATAATCTTCATAATATTCCCTACACAAAACCATCTGCTGGTATAAAATGTCTTAGATAGTTATATTTATATACCCATTTATTTTGACCGTTGCGTCAACGCAACACCAGCGGCTAATGTGTTAATTCCGTTCAAAATGAAAATTTTTAAATGTATTCTTTCACATACTTAGGCCTCTAAAATATCGCAGAAAAAGAAAATATATACATTTATACTTATATTTACGTCATAGTTACCAAATGTTTACCTCCAATCGTCAAAGCGTATTGATCTCGATAAGAAGTCACTGAAGTCCGGTTCATAAATTATTCACGTTTTTTTGCTGTACTTCACGTAAACATATTTCTTTGAATTATTCTGACTTAATTAACCGATTCCTCAAGGCATGTAGGAAACGACATAAAAAACTTAAAATTTTAAACTTAAATATTATTGTTGTACGAGAGTCAAACTTCTTATTTTATTTTTCCATAACGAGTAGTAAATATTCCCATATGTATGTTCAAGGACCGGGACATCGCAATAAAAGTTGTATTTCGTTATCCGTTCGATTTTTGGGCTATTTTTTAAACCTTCAAAAATTCGCCATAAAAAAACTATGGAAACTAGGACCACCAAATTTGGAGGGTTTGTAGGTGAATCTAGGGTGCCTTTTCACACCAAAATTTGCGACATTCTATCGAACCCTTTCGGAGATATTCGCGAGTTTTTATTTTAACATTACGGCGAAAAGGCCTGGACCCCCATGGTGAGCCGAGATTGGCGAGCATGGGGAGGAAGGCCGAAACCCTGTTAGGCCACGTTTCAAATTTCAAGTCGATCGGACAATTAGGGCCCGAGATAGGGGGGTCAAAATTTGGCCCATTTCCGTGACCATTGGGGCGGCCCTCATTGAAATTTCGGTCGCTTGCGCCGGGGTCAAAAATTGAGCTACGAGAAAACGCTTGCCGGGGATTGTTCATGTGTCTCAATGGGAAGTACTGTGTGAGCGGTTTGAAATTCGGTGCAACGGTTATAGGTAATTGTCGCGGCCGAAATGTGTCAAATTCGTGAAATTTGACCCTATGAAAGTCGGGTCCTATTGGGCCTGGAGACAAACGTTTTTTTTTTAAATTGATGTACTCTTCGAGAGCAACATTTTGGCTATCTTGGATTTTTAAAATTCGCGAATGGAGTTTCTGTAGGGTATTTCCGTTCGAATTTTGGGCTATTTTTTAAACATTCAAAAATTCGCCATAAAAAAACTATGGAAGCTAGGACCACCAAATTTGGAGGGTTTGTAGGTAAATGTAGGGTGCCCTTTCACACCAAAATTTGCGACATTCTATCGAACCGTTTCGGAGATATTCGCGAGTTTTTGTTTTAACATTACGGCGAAAAGGCCTGGACCCCCATGGTGAGCCGAGATTGGCGAGCATGGGGAGGAAGGCCTGTTAGGCCACGTTTCAAATTTCAAGTCGATCGGACAATTAGGGCCCGAGATATGGGGGGTCAAAATTTGGCCCATTTCCGTGACCATTGGGCCGGCCCTCATCGAAATTTCGGTCGCTTGCGCCGGGGTCAAAAATTGAGCTACGAGAAAACGCTTGCGGGGGATTGTTCATGTGTCACAAAGGGAAGTACTGTGTGAGCGGTTGGAAATTCGGTGGAACGGTTATTGGTAATTGTCGCGGCGGAAATGTGTCAAATTCGTGAACTTTGACCCTATGAAAGTCGGGTCCTATTGGTCCTGGAGACAAACTTTTGTTTTTTAAATTGGAAATACTCTTCGAGAGCAACATTTTGGCTATATCGGATTTTTAAAATTCGCGAATGGAGTTTCTGTAGGGTATTTCCGTTCGATTTTTGGGCTATTTTTAAACCTTCAAAAATTCGCCATAAAAAAACTATGGAAGCTAGGACGACCTACTTTGGGGGGTTTGTAGGTAAATCTAGGGTGCCCTTTCACACCAAAATTTGCGACATTCTATCGAACCGTTTCCGAGATATTCGCGAGTTTTTGTTTTAACATTACGGCGAAAAGGCCCGGACCCCCCTGGTGAGCCGCGATTAACGAGCATGGGGAGGAAGGCCGAAACCCTGTTAGGCCACGTTTCAAATTTCAAGTCGATCGGACAATTAGAGCCCGAGATATGGGGGGTCAAATTTTGGCCCATTGCCGTGACCATTGGGGCGGCCCTCATCGAAATTTCGGTCACTTGCGCCGGGGTCAAAAATTGAGCTACGAGAAAACGCTTGCGGTGGATTGTTCATGTATCTCAATGGGAAGTACTGTGTGAGCGGTTTGAAATTCGGTGCAACGGTTATAGTTAATTGTCGCGGCCGAAATGTGTCAAATTCGTGAATTTTGACCCTATGAAAGTCGGGTCCTATTGGGCCTAGAGACAAACCTTTTTTTTAAATTCATGTACTCTTCGAGAGCAACATTTTGGCTATCTCGGATTTTTAAAATTCGCGAATGGAGTTTCTGTAGGGTATTTCCGTTCGATTTTTGGGCTATTTTTTAAACCTTCAAAAATTCGCCATAAAAAAACTATGGAAGCTAGGACCACCAAAATTTGGAGGGTTTGTAGGTAAATCTAGGGTGCCCTTTCACACCAAAATTTGCGACATTCTATCGAACCGTTTCGGAGATTATCGCGAGTTTTTGTTTTAACATTATGGCGAAAAGGGCCGGACCCCCCTGGTGAGCCGAGATTGACGAGCATGGGGAGGAAGGCTGAAACCCTGTTAGGCCACGTTTCAAATTTCATGTCAATCTGACAATTAGGGCCCGAGATATGGGGGGTCAAAGTTGTGCCCATTTCCGTTACCGTTGGGGCGGCCCGCATCGAAATTTCGGTCGCTTGCGAAGGTGTCAAAAATTGGGCTACGAGAAAACGCTTGCTGGGGATTGTTCATGTGTCTCAATGGGAAGTACTGTGTGAGCGGTTTGAAATTCGGTGCAACGGTTATAGGTAATTGTCGCGGCCGTAATGTGTCAAATTCGTGAACTTTGACCCTATGAAAGTCGGGGGTTATTGGGCCTTGAGACAAACCTTTTTTTTTAACTTGATGTACTCTTCGAGAGAGACATTATGGATATCTCGGATTTTTAAAATTCGCGAATGGAGTTTCTGTAGGGAATTTCCGTTCGATTTTTGGGCTATTTTTTAAACATTCAAAAATTCGCCATAAGAAAACTATGGAAGCTAGGACCACCAAATTTGGAGGGTTTGTAGGTAAATCTAGGGTGCCCTTTCACACCAAAATTTGCGACATTCTATCGAACCGTTTCGGAGATATTCGCGAGTTTTTGTTTTAACATTACGGCGTAAAGGCCCGGACCCCCCATGGTGAGCCGCGATTGGCGAACATAGGGAGGAAGGCCGAAACCCTGTTAGGCCACGTTTCAAATTTCAAGTCGATTGGACAATTAGGGCCCGAGGTATGGGGGGGTCAAAATTTGGCCCATTTCCGTGACCATTGGGGCGGCCCTCATCGAAATTTCGGTCGCTTGCGCTTGGGTCAAAAATTGAGCTACGAGAAAACGCTTGCGGGGGATTGTTCATGTGTCTCAATGGGAAGTACTGTGTGAGCGGTTGGAAATTCGGTGGAACGGTTATTGGTAATTGTCGCGGCCGAAATATATCAAATTCGTGAACTTTGACCCTATGAAAGTCGGGTCCTATTGGTCCTGGAGACAAACCTTTGTTTTTTAAATTGGAAATACTCTTCGAGAGCAACATTTTGGCTATCTCGGATTTTTAAAATTCGCGAATGGAGTTTCTGTAGGGTATTTCCGTTCGATTTTTGGGCTATTTTTTAAACCTTCAAAAATTCGCCATAAAAAAACTATGGAAGCTAGGACCACCTAATTTGGGGGGTTTGTAGGTAAATCTAGGGTGCCCTTTCGCACCAAAATTTGCGACATTCTATCGAACCGTTTCGGAGATATTCGCGAGTTTTTGTTTTAACATTACGGCGAAAAGGCCCGGACCCCCCTGGTGAGCCGCGATTGGCGAGCATGGGGAGGAAGGCCGAAACCCTGTTAGGCCACG
Source organism: Stegodyphus dumicola (assembly GCF_044657685.1). NCBI lineage: Eukaryota > Metazoa > Arthropoda > Arachnida > Araneae > Eresidae > Stegodyphus > Stegodyphus dumicola. The sequence goes on along the minus strand of NC_140769.1, from coordinate 288,837,693 downwards.
TTTCAAATTTCATGTCGATCGGACAATTAGGGCCCGAGATATGGGGGGTCAAATTTGGGCCCATTTCCGTTACCGTTGGGGCGGCCCGCATCGAAATTTCGGTCGCTTGCGAAGGGGTCAAAAATTGAGCTACGAGAAAACGCTTGCGGGGGATTTTTCATGTGTCTCAATGGGAAGGACTGTGTGAGCGGTTTGAAATTCGGTGCAACGGTTATAGGTAATTGTCGCGGCCGTAATGTGTCAAATTCGTCAACTTTGACCCTATGAAAGTCGGGGGTTATTGGGCCTTGAGACAAACCTTTTTTTTTTAACTTGATGTACTCTTCGAGAGAGACATTTTGGATATCTCGGATTTTTAAAATTCGCGAATGGAGTTTCTGTAGGGAATTTTCGTTCGATTTTTGGGCTATTTTTTAAACATTCAAAAATTCGCCATAAAAAAACTATGGAAGCTAGGACCACCAAATTTGGAGGGTTTGTAGGTAAATCTAGGGTGCTTTTTCACACAAAAATTTGCGACATTCTATCGAACCGTTTCGGAGATATTCGCGAGTTTTTGTTTTAACATTACGGCGTAAAGGCCCGGACCCCCATGGCAGGCCGCGATTGGCGAGCATAGGGAGGAAGGCCGAAACCCTGTTAGGCCACGTTTCAAATTTCAAGTCGATCGGACACTTAGAGCCCGAGATATGGGGGGTCAAACTTTGGCCCATTTCCGTGACCATTGGGGCGGCCCTCATCGAAATTTCGGTCGCTTGCGCCGGGGTCAAAAATTGAGCTACGAGAAAACGCTTGCGGGGGATTGTTCATGTGTCTCAATGGGAAGTACTGTGTGAGCGGTTGGAAATTCGGTGGAACGGTTATTGGTAATTGTCGCGGCCGAAATATGTCAAATTCGTGAACTTTGACCCTATGAAAGTCGGGTCCTATTGGTCCTGGAGACAAACCTTTGTTTTTTAAATTGGAAATACTCTTCGAGAGCAACATTTTGGCTATCTCGGATTTTTAAAATTCGCGAATGGAGTTTCTGTAGGGTATTTCCGTTCGATTTTTGGGCTATTTTTTAAACCTTCAAAAATTCGCCATAAAAAAACTATGGAAGCTAGGACCACCAAATTTGGAGGGTTTGTAGGTAAATCTAGGGTGCCCTTTCACACCAAAATTTGCGACATTCTATCGAACCGTTTCGGAGATATTCGCGAGTTTTTGTTTTAACATTACGGCGTAAAGCCCCGGACCCCCCATGGCAGGCCGCGATTGGCGAGCATAGGGAGGAAGGCCGAAACCCTGTTAGGCCACGTTTCAAATTTCAAGTCGATCGGACACTTAGAGCCCGAGATATGGGGGGTCAAACTTTGGCCCATTTCCGTGACCATTGGGGCGGCCCCCATCGAAATTTCGGTCGCTTGCGCCGGGGTCAAAAATTGAGCTACGAGAAAACGCTTGCGGGGGATTCTTCATGTGTCTCAATGGGAAGTACTGTGTGAGCGGTTGGAAATTCGGTGGAACGGTTATTGGTAATTGTCGCGGCCGAAATGTGTCAAATTCGTGAACTTTGACCCTATGAAAGTCGGGTCCTATTGGTCCTGGAGACAAACCTTTGTTTTTTAAATTGGAAATACTCTTCGAGAGCAACATTTTGGCTATCTCGGATTTTTAAAATTCGCGAATGGAGTTTCTGTAGGGTATTTCCGTTCGATTTTTGGGCTATTTTTTAAACCTTCAAAAATTCGCCATAAAAAAACTAAGGAAGCTAGGACTACCTACTTTGGGGGGTTTGTAGGTAAATCTAGGGTGCCCTTTCACACCAAAATTTGCGACATTCTATCGAACCGTTTCGGAGATATTCGCGAGTTTTTGTTTTAACATTACGGCGAAAAGGCCCGGACCCCCCTGGTGAGCCGCGATTGGCGAGCATGGGGAGGAAGGCCGAAACCCTGTTAGGCCACGTTTCAAATTTCAAGTCGATCGGACAATTAGAGCCCGAGATATGGGGGGTCAAATTTTGGCCCATTGCCGTGACCATTGGGGCGGCCCTCATCGAAATTTCGGTCTCTTGCGCCGGGGTCAAAAATTGAGCTACGAGAAAACGCTTGCGGTGGATTGTTCATGTATCTCAATGGGAAGTACTGTGTGAGCGGTTTGAAATTCGGTGCAACGGTTATAGGTAATTGTCGCGGCCGAAATGTGTCAAATTCATGAACTTTGACCCTATGAAAGTCGGGTCCTATTGGGCCTAGAGACAAACCTTTTTTTTTTTAAATTCATGTACTCTTCGAGAGCAACATTTTGGCTATCTCGGATTTTTAAAATTCGCGAATGGAGTTTCTGTAGGGTATTTCCGTTCGATTTTTGGGCTATTTTTTAAACCTTCAAAAATTCGCCATAAAAAAACTATGGAAGCTAGGACCACCAAAATTTGGAGGGTTTGTAGGTAAATCTAGGGTGCCCTTTCACACCAAAATTTGCGACATTCTATCGAACCGTTTCGGAGATATTCGCGAGTTTTGGTTTTAACATTATGGCGAAAAGGCCCGGACCCCCCTGGTGAGCCGAGATTGACGAGCATGGGGAGGAAGGCCGAAACCCTGTTAGGCCACGTTTCAAATTTCATGGCGATCGGACAATTAGGGCCCGAGATATGGGGGGTCAAATTTGTGCCCATTTCCGTTACCGTTGGGGCGGCCCGCATCGAAATTTCGGTCGCTTGCGAAGGGGTCAAAAATTGAGCTACGAGAAAACGCTTGCTGGGGATTGTTCATGTGTCTCAATGGGAAGTACTGTATGAGCGGTTTGAAGTTCGGTGCAACGGTTATAGGTAATTGTCGCGGCCGTAATGTGTCAAATTCGTGAACTTTGACCCTATGAAAGTCGGGGGTTATTGGGCCTGGAGACAAACCTTTTTTTTTAACTTGATGTACTCTTCGAGAGAGACATTTTGGCTATCTCGGATTTTTAAAATTCGCGAATGGAGTTTCTGTAGGGAATTTCTGTTCGATTTTTGGGCTATTTTTTAAACATTAAAAAATTCGCCATAAAAAAACTATGGAAGCGAGGACCACCAAATTTGGAGGGTTTGTAGGTAAATCTAGGGTGCCCTTTCACACCAAAATTTGCGACATTCTATTGAACCGTTTCGGAGATATTCGCGAGTTTTTGTTTTAACATTACGGCGTAAAGGCCCGGACCCCCCATGGTGAGCCGAGATTGGCGAGCATGGGGAGGAAGGCCGAAACCCTGTTAGGCCACGTTTCAAATTTCATGTCGATCGGACAATTAGGGCCCAAGATAGGGGGGGTCAAAATTTGGCCCATTTCCGTGACCATTGCGGCGGCCCTCATTGAAATTTCGGTCGCTTGCGCCGGGGTCAAAAATTGAGCTACGAGAAAACGCTTGCCGGGGATTGTTCATGTGTCTCAATGTGAAGTACTGTGTGAGCGGTTTGAAATTCGGTGCAACGGTTATAGGGAATTGTCGCGGCCGAAATGTGTCAAATTCGTGAAATTTGACCCTATGAAAGTCGGGCCCTATTGGGCCTGGAGACAAACGTTTTTTTTTAAATTGATGTACTCTTCGAGAGCAACATTTTGGCTATCTCGGATTTTTAAAATTCGCGAATGGAGTTTTTGTAGGGTATTTCCGTTCGATTTTTGGGCTATTTATTAAACCTTCAAAAATTCGCCATAAAAAAACTATGGAAGCTACGACCACCTAATTTCGGGGGTTTGTAGGTAAATCTAGGGTGCCCTTTCACAACAAAATTTGCAACATTCTATCGAACCGTTTCGGAGATATTCGCGAGTTTTTGTTTTAACATTACGGCGAAAAGGCCCGGACACCCCTGGTGAGCTGCGATTAGCGAGCATAGGTAGGAAGGCCGAAACCCTGTCAGGCCACGTTTCAAATTTCATGTCGATCGGACAATTAGGGCCCGAGATATGGGGGGTCAAAGTTGGGCCCATTTCCGTTACCGTTGGGGCGGCCCGCATCGAAATTTCGGTCGCTTGCGAAGGGGTCAAAAATTGAGCTACGAGAAAACGCTTGCTGGGGATTGTTCATGTGTCTCAATGGGAAGTACTGTGTGAGCGGTTTGAAGTTCGGTGCAACGGTTATAGGTAATTGTCGCGGCCGTAATGTGTCAAATTCGTGAACTTTGACCCTATGAAAGTCGGGGGTTATTGGGCCTGGAGACAAACCTTTTTTTTTTAACTTGATGTACTCTTCGAGAGAGACATTTTGGCTATCTCGGATTTTTAAAATTCGCGAATGGAGTTTCTGTAGGGAATTTCCGTTCGATTTTTGGGCTATTTTTTAAACATTCAAAAATTCGCCATGAAAAAACTATGGAAGCTAGGACCACCAAATTTGGAGGGTTTGTAGGTAAATCTAGGGTGCCCTTTCACACCAAAATTTGCGACATTCTATTGAACCGTTTCGGAGATATTCGCGAGTTTTTGTTTTAACATTACGGCGTAAAGGCCCGGACCCCCCATGGTGAGCCGAGATTGGCGAGCATGGGGAGGAAGGCCGAAACCCTGTTAGGCCACGTTTCAAATTTCATGTCGATCGGACAATTAGGGCCCAAGATAGGGGGGGTCAAAATTTGGCCCATTTCCGTGACCATTGCGGCGGCCCTCATTGAAATTTCGGTCGCTTGCGCCGGGGTCAAAAATTGAGCTACGAGAAAACGCTTGCCGGGGATTGTTCATGTGTCTCAATGGGAAGTACTGTGTGAGCGGTTTGAAATTCGGTGCAACGGTTATAGGGAATTGTCGCGGCCGAAATGTGTCAAATTCGTGAAATTTGACCCTATGAAAGTCGGGCCCTATTGGGCCTGGAGACAAACGTTTTTTTTTAAATTGATGTACTCTTCGAGAGCAACATTTTGGCTATCTCGGATTTTTAAAATTCGCGAATGGAGTTTTTGTAGGGTATTTCCGTTCGATTTTTGGGCTATTTTTTAAACCTTCAAAAATTCGCCATAAAAAAACTATGGAAGCTAGGACCACCTAATTTCGGGGGTTTGTAGGTAAATCTAGGGTGCCCTTTCACAACAAAATTTGCAACATTCTATCGAACCGTTTCGGAGATATTCGCGAGTTTTTGTTTTAACATTACGGCGAAAAGGCCCGGACACCCCTGGTGAGCTGCGATTAGCGAGCATAGGGAGGAAGGCCGAAACCCTGTCAGGCCACGTTTCAAATTTCATGTCGATCGGACAATTAGGGCCCGAGATATGGGGGGTCAAAGTTGGGCCCATTTCCGTTACCGTTGGGGCGGCCCGCATCGAAATTTCGGTCGCTTGCGAAGGGGTCAAAAATTGAGCTACGAGAAAACGCTTGCGGGGGATTGTTCATGTGTCTCAATGGGAAGTACTGTGTGAGCGGTTGGAAATTCGGTGGAACGGTTATTGGTAATTGTCGCGGCCGAAATGTGTCAAATTCGTGAACTTCGACCCTATGAAAGTCGGGTCCTATTGGGCCTGGAAAAAACCTTTTTTTTTTTCAAATTGGAAGTACTCTTCGAGAGCAACATTTTGGCCATCTCGGATTTTTAAAATTCGTGAATGGAGTTTCTGTAGGGTATTTCCGTTCGATTTTTGGGCTATTTTTTAAACCTTCAAAAATTCGCCATAAAAAAACTATGGAAGCTAGGACCACCAAATTTGGAGGGTTTGTAGGTAAATCTAGGGTGCCCTTTCACACCAAAATTTGCGACATTCTATCGAACCCTTTCGGAGATATTCGCGAGTTTTTATTTTAACATTACGGCGAAAAGGCCTGGACCCCCATTCTGAGCCGAGATTGGCGAGCATGGGGAGGAAGGCCGAAACCCTGTTATGCCACGTTTCAAATTTCAAGTCGATCGGACAATTAGGGCCCGAGATAGGGGGGGTCAAAATTTGGCCCATTTCCGTGACCATTGGGGCGGACCTCATTGAAATTTCGGTCGCTTGCGCCGGGGTCAAAAATTGAGCTACGAGAAAACGCTTGCCGGAGATTGTTCATGTGTCTCAATGGGAAGTACTGTGTGAGCGGTTTGAAATTCGGTGCAACGGTTATAGGTAATTGTCGCGGCCGAAATGTGTCAAATTCGTGAAATTTGACCCTATGAAAGTCGGGCCCTATTGGGCCTGGAGAGAAACGTTTTTTTTTAAATTGATGTACTCTTCGAGAGCAACATTTTGGCTATCTCGGATTTTTAAAATTCGCGAATGGAGTTTCTGTAGGGTATTTCCGTTCGATTTTTGGGCTATTTTTTAAACCTTCAAAAATTCGCCATAAAAAAACTATGGAAGCTAGGACCACCAAATTTGGAGGGTTTGTAGGTAAATCTAGGGTGCCCTTTCACACCAAAATTTGCGACATTCTATCGAACCGTTTCGGAGATATTCGCGAGTATTTGTTTTAACATTACGGCGTAAAGGCCCGGACCTCCCATGGCAGGCCGCGATTGGCGAGCATAGGGAGGAAGGCCGAAACCCTGTTAGGCCACGTTTCAAATTTCAAGTCGATCGGACACTTAGAGCCCGAGATATGGGGGTCAAAGTTTGGCCCATTTCCGTGACCATTGGGGCGGCCCCCATCGAAATTTCGGTCGCTTGCGCCGGGGTCAAAAATTGAGCTACGAGAAAACGCTTGCGGGGGATTGTTCATGTGTCTCAATGGGAAGTACTGTGTGAGCGGTTGGAAATTCGGTGGAACGGTTATTGGTAATTGTCGCGGCCGAAATGTGTCAAATTCGTGATCTTTGACCCTATGAATGTCGGGTCCTATTGGGCCTGGAGACAAATCTTTTTTTTTTATATTAATGTACTCTTCGAGAGCAACATTTTGGCTATCTCGGATTTTTAAAATTCGCGAATGGAGTTTCTGTAGGGAATTTCCGTTCGATTTTTGGGCTATTTTTTAAACATTCAAAAATTCGCCATAACAAAACTATGGAAGCTAGGACCACCAAATTTGGAGTGTTTGTAGGTAAATCTAGGGTGCCCTTTCACACCAAAATTTGCGACATTCTATCAAACCGTTTCGGAGATATTCGCGAGTTTTTGTTTTAACATTACGGCGTAAAGGCCCGGACACCCCATGGTGAGCCGAGATTGGCGAGCATGGGGAGGAAGGCCGAAACCCTGTTAGGCTACGTTTCAAATTTCAAGTCGATCGGACAATTAGGGCCCGAGATAGGGGGGTCAAAATTTGTCCCATTTCCGTGACCATTGGGGCGGCCCTCATTGAAATTTCGGTCGCTTGCGCCGGGGTCAAAAATTGAGCTACGAGAAAACGCTTGCCGGGGATTGTTCATGTGTCTCAATGGGAAGTACTGTGTGAGCGGTTTGAAATTCGGTGCAACGGTTATAGGTAATTGTCGCGGCCGAAATGTGTCAAATTCGTGAAATTTGACCCTATGAAAGTCGGGCCCTATTGGGCCTGGAGACAAACGTTTTTTTTTAAATTGATGTACTCTTCGAGAGCAACATATTGGCTATCTCGGATTTTTAAAATTCGCGAATGGAGTTTCTGTAGGGAATTTCCGTTCGATTTTTGGGCTATTTTTTAAACCTTCAAAAATTCGCCATAAAAAAACTATGGAAGCTAGGACCACCAAATTTGGAGTGTTTGTAGGTAAATCTAGGGTGCCCTTTCACACCAAAATTTGCGACATTCTATCAAACCGTTTCGGAGATATTCGCGAGTTTTTGTTTTAACATTACGGCGTAAAGGCCCGGACCCTCCATGGTAGGCCGCGATTGGCGAGCATAGGGAGGAAGGCCGAAACCCTGTTAGGCCACGTTTCAAATTTCAAGTCGATCGGACACTTAGAGCCCGACACATGGGGGGTCAAAGTTTGGCCCATTTCCGTGACCATTGGGGCGGCCCCCATCGAAATTTCGGTCGCTTGCGCCGGGGTCAAAAATTGAGCTACGAGAAAACGCTTGCGAGGGATTGTTCATGTGTCTCAATGGGAAGTACTGTGTGAGCGGTTGGAAATTCGGTGGAACGGTTATTGGTAATTCTCGCGGCCGAAATGTGTCAAATTCGTGAACTTTGACCCTATGAAAGTCGGGTCCTATTGGGCCTGGAGACAAACCTTTTTTTTTAAATTGATGTACTCTTCGAGAGCAACATTTTGGCTATCTCGGATTTTTAAAATTCGCGAATGGAGTTTCTGTAGGGAATTTCCGTTCGATTTTTGGGCTATTTTTTAAACATTCAAAAATTCGCCATAAAAAACTATGGAAGCTAGGACCACCAAATTTGGAGTGTTTGTAGGTAAATCTAGGGTGCCCTTTCACACCAAAATTTGCGACATTCTATCGAACCGTTTCGGAGATATTCGCGAGTTTTTGTTTTAACATTACGGCGTAAACGCCCGGACACCCCATGGTGAGCCGAGATTGGCGAGCATGGGGAGGAAGGCCGAAACCCTGTTAGGCCACGTTTCAAATTTCAAGTCGATCGGACAATTAGGGCCCGAGATAGGGGGGGTCAAAATTTGGCCCATTTCCGTGACCATTGGGGCGGCCCTCAGTGAAATTTCGGTCGCTTGCGCCGGGGTCAAAAATTGAGCTACGAGAAAACGCTTGCCGGGGATTGTTCATGTGTCTCAATGGGAAGTACTGTGTGAGCGGTTTGAAATTCGGTGCAACGGTTATAGGTAATTGTCGCGGCCGAAATGTGTCAAATTCGTGAAATTTGACCCTATGAAAGTCGGGCCCTATTGGGCCTGGAGACAAACGTTTTTTTTTAAATTTATGTACTCTTCGAGAGCAACATTTTGGCTATCTCGGATTTTTAAAATTCGCGAATGGAGTTTCTGTAGGGTATTTCCGTTCGATTTTTGGGCTATTTTTTAAACCTTCAAAAATTCGCCATAAAAAAACTATGGAAGCTAGGACCACCTAATTTGGGGGGTTTGTAGGTAAATCTAGGGTGCCCTTTCACAACAAAATTTGCGACATTCTATCGAACCGTTTCGGAGATATTCGCGAGTTTTTGTTTTAACATTACGGCGAAAAGGCCCGGACACCCCTGGTGAGCTGCGATTAGCGAGCATAGGGAGGAAGGCCGAAAACCTGTCAGGCGACGTTTCAAATTTCATGTCGATCGGACAATTAGGGCCCGAGATATGGGGGGTCAAAGTTGGGCCCATTTCCGTTACCGTTGGGGCGGCCCCCATCGAAATTTCGGTCGCTTGCGAAGGGGTCAAAAATTGAGCTACGAGAAAACGCTTGCTGGGGATTGTTCATGTGTCTCAATGGGAAGTACTGTGTGAGCGGTTTGAAATTCGGTGCAACGGTTATAGGTAATTGTCGCGGCCGAAATGTGTCAAATTCGTGAACTTTGACCCTATGAAAGTCGGGGGTTATTGGGCCTGGAGACAAACCTTTTTTTTTTAATTGATGTACTCTTCGAGAGAGACATTTTGGCTATCTCGGATTTTTAAAATTCGTGAATGGAGTTTCTGTAGGGAATTTCCGTTCGATTTTTGGGCTATTTTTTAAACATTCAAAAATTCGCCATAAAAAAACTATGGAAGCTAGGACCACCAAATTTGGAGGGTTTGTAGGTAAATCTAGGGTGCCCTTTCACACCAAAATTTGCGACATTCTATCAAACCGTTTCGGAGATATTCGCGAGTTTTTGTTTTAACATTACGGCGAAAAGGCCCGGACACCCCTGGTGAGCTGCGATTAGCGAGCATAGGGAGGAAGGCCGAAACCCTGTCAGGCACCGTTTCAAATTTCATGTCGATCGGACAATTAGGGCCCGAGATAGGGGGGTCAAAATTTGGCCCATTTCCGCGACCATTGGGGCGGCCCTCATCGAAATTTGGGTCGCTTGCGCCGGGGTGAAAAATTGAGCTACGAGAAAACGCTTGAGGGGGATTGTTCATGTGTCTCAATGGGAAGTACTGTGTGAGCGGTTTGAAATTCGGTGCAACGGTTATAGGTAATTGTCGCGGCCGAAATGTGTCAAATTCGTGAACTTTGACCCTATGAAAGTCGGGTCCTATTGGACCTGGAGACAAACCTTTTTTTTCATATTGATGTACTCTTCGAGAGCAACATTTTGGCTATCTCGGATTTTTAAAATTCGCGAATGGAGTTTCTGTAGGGAATTTCCGTTCGATTTTTGGGCTATTTTTTAAACCTTCAAAAATTCGCCATAAAAAAACTATGGAAGCTAGGACCACCAAATTTGGAGGGTTTGTAGGTAAATCTAGGGTGCCCTTTTAGACCAAAATTTGCGACATTCTATCGAATCGTTTCGGAGATATTCGCGAGTTTTTGTTTTAACATTACGGCGAAAAGGCCTGGACCCCCATGGTGAGCCGAGTTTGGCGAGCATGGGGAGGAAGGCCGAAACCCTGTTAGGCCACGTTTCAAATTTCAAGTCGATCGGACAATTAGGGCCCGAGATATGGGGGGTCAAAATTTGGCCCATTTTCGTGACCATTGGGACGACCCTCATCGAAATTTCGGTCGCTTGCGCCGGGGTCAAAAATTGAGCTACGAGAAAACGCTTGCGGGGGATTGTTCATGTGTCTCAATGGGAAGTACTGTGTGAGCGGTTGGAAATTCGGTGCAACGGTTATTGGTAATTGTCGCGGCCGAAATGTGTCAAATTCGTGAACATTGACCCTATGAAAGTCGGGTCCTATTGGTCCTGGAGACAAACCTTTGTTTTTTAAATTGGAAATACTCTTCGAGAGCAACATTTTGGCTATCTCGGATTTTTAAAATTCGCGAATCGAGTTTCTGTAGGGTATTTCCGTTCGATTTTTGGGCTATTTTTTAAACCTTCAAAAATTCGCCATAAAAAAACTATGGAAGCTAGGACCACCAAATTTGGAGGGTTTGTAGGTAAATCTAGGGTGCCCTTTTAGACCAAAATTTGTGACATTCTATCGAATCGTTTCGGAGATATTCGCGAGTTTTTGTTTTAACATTACGGCGAAAAGGCCTGGACCCCCATGGTGAGCCGAGTTTGGCGAGCATGGGGAGGAAGGCCGAAACCCTGTTAGGCCACGTTTCAAATTTCAAGTCGATCGGACAATTAGGGCCCGAGATATGGGGGGTCAAAATTTGGCCCATTTCCGTGACCATTGGGACGACCCTCATCGAAATTTCGGTCGCTTGCGCCGGGGTCAAAAATTGAGCTACGAGAAAACGCTTGCGGGTGATTGTTCATGTGTCTCAATGGGAAGTACTGTGTGAGCGGTTGGAAATTCGGTGGAACGGTTATTGGTAATTGTCACGGCCGAAATGTGTCAAATTCGTGAACATTGACCCTATGAAAGTCGGGTCCTATTGGTCCTGGAGACAAACCTTTGTTTTTTAAATTGGAAATACTCTTCGAGAGCAACATTTTGGCTATCTCGGATTTTTAAAATTCGCCAATGGAGTTTCTGTAGGGTATTTCCGTTCGATTTTTGGGCTATTTTTTAAACCTTCAAAAATTCGCCATAAAAAAACTATGGAAGCTAGGACCACCAAAATTTGGAGGGTTTGTAGGTAAATCTAGGGTGCCCTTTCACACCAAAATTTGCGACATTCTATCGAACCGTTTCGGAGATATTCGCGAGTTTTTGTTTTAACATTATGGCGAAAAGGCCCGGACCCCCCTGGTGAGCCGAGATTGACGAGCATGGGGAGGAAGGCGGAAACCCTGTTAGGCCACGTTTCAAATTTCATGTCGATCGGACAATCAGGGCCCGAGATATGGGGGGTCAAAGTTGGGCCCATTTCCGTTACCGTTGGGGCGGCCCGCATCGAAATTTCGGTCGCTTGCGAAGGGGTCAAAAATTGAGCTACGAGAAAACGCTTGCAGGGGATTGTTCATGTGTCTCAATGAGAAGTACTGTGTGAGCGGTTGGAAATTCGGTGGAACGGTTATTGGTAATTGTCGCGGCCGAAATGTGTCAAATTCGTGAAAATTGACCCTATGAAAGTCGGGTCCTATTGGTCCTGGAGACAAACCTTTGTTTTTTAAATTGATGTACTCTTCGAGAGCAACATTTTGGCTATCTCGGATTTTTAAAATTCGCGAATGGAGTTTCTGTAGGGTATTTCCGTTCGATTTTTGGGCTATTTTTTAAACCTTCAAAAATTCGCCATAAAAAAACTATGGAAGCTAGGACCACCTAATTTGGGGGGTTTGTAGGTAAATCTAGGGTGCCCTTTCACAACAAAATTTGCGACATTCTATCGAACCGTTTCGGAGATATTCGCGAGTTTTGTTTTAACATTACGGCGAAAAGGCCTGGACCCCCATGGTGAGCCGAGTTTGGCGAGCATGGGGAGGAAGGCCGAAACCCTGTTAGGCCACGTTTCAAATTTCAAGTCGATCGGACAATTAGGGCCCGAGATATGGGGGGTCAAAATTTGGCCCATTTCCGTGACCATTGGGACGACCCTCATCGAAATTTCGGTCGCTTGCGCCGGGGTCAAAAATTGAGCTACGAGAAAACGCTTGCGGGGGATTGTTCATGTGTCTCAATGGGAAGTACTGTGTGAGCGGTTGGAAATTCGGTGGAACGGTTATTGGTAATTGTCGCGGCCGAAATGTGTCAAATTCGTGAACATTGACCCTATGAAAGTCGGGTCCTATTGGACCTGGAGACAAACCTTTTTTTTCACATTGATGTACTCTTCGAGAGCAACATTTTGGCTATCTCGGATTTTTAAAATTCGCGAATGGAGTTTCTGTAGGGAATTTCCGTTCGATTTTTGGGCTCTTTTTTAAACCTTCAAAAATTCGCCATAAAAAAACTATGGAAGCTAGGACCACCAAATTTGGAGGGTTTGTAGGTAAATCTAGGGTGCCCTTTTAGACCAAAATTTGCGACATTCTATCGAATCGTTTCGGAGATATTCGCGAGTTTTTGTTTTAACATTACGGCGAAAAGGCCTGGACCCCCATGGTGAGCCGAGTTTGGCGAGCATGGGGAGGAAGGCCGAAACCCTGTTAGGCCACGTTTCAAATTTCAAGTCGATCGGACAAATAGGGCCCGAGATAAGGGGGTCAAAATTTGGCCCATTTTCGTGACCATTGGGACGACCCTCATCGAAATTTCCGTCGCTTGCGCCGGGGTCAAAAATTGAGCTACGAGAAAACGCTTGCGAGGGATTGTTCATGTGTCTCAATGGGAAGTACTGTGTGAGCGGTTGGAAATTCGGTGGAACGGTTATTGGTAATTGTCGCGGCCGAAATGTGTCAAATTCGTGAACATTGACCCTATGAAAGTCGGGTCCTATTGGTCCTGGAGACAAACCTTTGTTTTTTAAATTGGAAATACTCTTCGAGAGCAACATTTTGGCTATCTCGGATTTTTAAAATTCGCGAATGGAGTTTCTGTAGGGTATTTCCGTTCGATTTTTGGGCTATTTTTTAAACCTTCAAAAATTCGCCATAAAAAAACTATGGAAGCTAGGACCACCAAATTTGGAGGGTTTGTAGGTAAATCTAGGGTGCCCTTTTAGACCAAAATTTGTTACATTCTATCGAATCGTTTCGGAGATATTCGCGAGTTTTTGTTTTAACATTACGGCGAAAAGGCCTGGACCCCCATGGTGAGCCGAGTTTGGGAGCATGGGGAGGAAGGCCGAAACCCTGTTAGGCCACGTTTCAAATTTCAAGTCGATCGGACAATTAGGGCCCGAGATATGGGGGGTCAAAATTTGGCCCATTTTCGTGACCATTGGGACGACCCTCATCAAAATTTCCGTCGCTTGCGCCGGGGTCAAAAATTGAGCTACGAGAAAACGCTTGCGGGGGATTGTTCATGTGTCTCAATGGGAAGTACTGTGTGAGCGGTTGGAAATTCGGTGGAACGGTTATTGGTAATTGTCGCGGCCGAAATGTGTCAAATTCGTGAACTTTGACCCTATGAAAGTCGGGTCCTATTGGTCCTGGAGACAAACCTTTGTTTTTCAAATTGGAAATACTCTTCGAGAGCAACATTTTGGCTATCTCGGATTTTTAAAATTCGCGAATGGAGATTCTGTAGGGTATTTCCGTTCGATTTTTGGGCTATTTTTTAAACCTTCAAAAATTCGCCATAAAAAAACTATGGAAGCTAGGACCACCTAATTTGGGGGGTTTGTAGGTAAATCTAGGGTGCCCTTTCACACCAAAATTTGCGACATTCTATCGAACCGTTTCGGATATATTCGCGAGTTTTTGTTTTAACATTACGGCGAAAAGGCCCGGACCCCCCTGGTGAGCCGCGATTGGCGAGCATGGGGAGGAAGGCCGACACCCTGTTAGGCCACGTTTCAAATTTCATGTCGATCGGACAATCAGGGCCCGAGATATGGGGGGTCAAAGTTGGGCCCATTTCCGTTACCGTTGGGGCGGCCCGCATCGAAATTTCGGTCGCTTGCGAAGGGGTCAAAAATTGAGCTACGAGAAAACGCTTGCAGGGGATTGTTCATGTGTCTCAATGGGAAGTACTGTGTGAGCGGTTGGAAATTCGGTGGAACGGTTATTGGTAATTGTCGCGGCCGAAATGTGTCAAATTCGTGAACTTTGACCCTATGAAAGTCGGGTCCTATTGGGCCTGGAGACAAACCTTTTTTTTTAAATTGGAAGTACTCTTCGAGAGCAACATTTTGGCTATCTCGGATTTTTAAAATTCGCGAATGGAGTTTCTGTAGGTTATTTCCGTTCGATTTTTGGGCTATTTTCTAAACCTTCAAAAATTCGCCATAAAAAAACTATGGAAGCTAGGACTACCAAAATTTGGAGGGTTTGTAGGTAAATCTATGGTGCCCTTTCACACCAAAATTTGCGACATTCTATCGAACCGTTTCGGAGATATTGGCGAGTTTTTGTTTTAACATTATGGCGAAAAGGCCCGGAGCCCCCTGGTGAGCCACGATTGACGAGCATGGGGAGGAAGGCCGAAACCCTGTTAGGCCACGTTTCAAATTTCATGTCGATCGGACAATTAGGGCCCGAGATATGGGGGTCAAAGTTGGGCCCATTTCCGTTACCGTTGGGGCGGCCCGCATCGAAATTTCGGTCGCTTGCGAAGGGGTCAAAAATTGAGCTACGAGAAAACGCTTGCTGGGGATTGTTCATGTGTCTCAATGGGAAGTACTGTGTGAGCGGTTTGAAATTCGGTGCAACGGTTATAGGTAATTGTCGCGGCCGAAATGTGTCAAATTCGTGAACTTTGACCCTATGAAAGTCGGGGGTTATTGGGCCTGGAGACAAACCTTTTTTTTTTAAATTGATGTACTCTTCGAGAGAGACATTTTGGCTATCTCGGATTTTTAAAATTCGCGAATGGAGTTTCTATAGGGTATTTCCGTTCGATTTTTGGGCTATTTTTTAAAACTTCAAAAATTCGCCATAAAAAAACTATGGAAGCTAGGACCACCAAAATTTGGAGGGTTTGTAGGTAAATCTATGGTGCCCTTTCACACCAAAATTTGCGACATTCTATCGAACCGTTTCGGAGATATTCGCGAGTTTTTGTTTTAACATTATGGCGAAAAGGCCCGGACCCCCCTGGTGAGCCGCGATTGACGAGCATGGGGAGGAAGGCCGAAACCCTGTTAGGCCACGTTTCAAATTTCATGTCGATCGGACAATTAGGGCCCGAGATATGGGGGGTCAAAGTTGGGCCCATTTCCGTTACCGTTGGGGCGGCCCGCATCGAAATTTCGGTCGCTTGCGAAGGGGTCAAAAATTGAGCTACGAGAAAACGCTTGCTGGGGATTGTTCATGTGTCTCAATGGGAAGTACTGTGTGAGCGGTTTGAAATTCGGCGGTGCAACGGTTATAGGTAATTGTCGTGGCCGAAATGTATCAAATTCATGAACTTTGACCCTATGAAAGTCGGGTCCTATTGGTCCTGGAGACAAACCTTTGTTTTTTAAATTGGAAATACTCTTCGAGAGCAACATTTTGGCTATCTCGGATTTTTAAAATTCGCGAATGGAGTTTCTGTAGGGTATTTCCGTTCGATTTTTGGGCTATTTTTTAAACATTCAAAAATTCGCCATAAAAAAACTATGGAAGCTAGGACCACCAAATTTGGAGGGTTTGTAGGTAAATCTAGGGTGCCCTTTCACACAAAAATTTGCGACATTCTATCGAACCGTTTCGGAGATATTCGCGAGTTTTTGTTTTAACATTACGGCGTAAAGGCCCGGACCCCCCATGGCAGGCCGCGATTGGCGAGCTTAGGGAGGAAGGCCGAAACCCTGTTAGGCCACGTTTCAAATTTCAAGTCGATCGGACACTTAGAGCCCGAGATATGGGGGGTCAAACTTTGGCCCATTTCCGTGACCATTGGGGCGGCCCCCATCGAAATTTCGGTCGCTTGCGCCGGGGTCAAAAATTGAGCTACGAGAAAACGCTTGCGGGGGATTCTTCATGTGTCTCAATGGGAAGTACTGTGTGAGCGGTTGGAAATTCGGTGGAACGGTTATTGGTAATTGTCGCGGCCGAAATGTGTCAAATTCGTGATCTTTGACCCTATGAAAGTCGGGTCCTATTGGGCCTGGAGACAAAACTTTTTTTTTATACTAATGTACTCTTCGAGAGCAACATTTTGGCTATCTCGGATTTTTAAAATTCGCGAATGGAGTTTCTGTAGGGTATTTCCGTTCGATTTTTGGGCTATTTTTTAAACCTTCAAAAATTCGCTATAAAAAAACTATGGAAGCTAGGACCACCTAATTTGGGGCGTTTGTAGGTAAATCTAGGGTGCCCTTTCACACCAAAATTTGCGACATTCTATCGAACCGTTTCGGAGATATTCGCGAGTTTTTGTTTTAACATTACGGCGAAAAGGCCCGGACCCCCCTGGTGAGCCGCGATTGGCAAGCATGGGGAGGAAGGCCGAAACCCTGTTAGGCCACGTTTCAAATTTCAAGTCGATCGGACAATTAGAGCCCGAGATATGGGGGGTCAAATTTTGGCGCATTGCCGTGACCATTGGGGTGGCCCTCATCGAAATTTCGGTCTCTTGCGCCGGGGTCAAAAATTGAGCTACGAGAAAACGCTTGCGGTGGATTGTTCATGTATCTCAATGGGAAGTACTGTGTGAGCGGTTTGAAATTCGGTGCAACGGTTATAGGTAATTGTCGCGGCCGAAATGTGTCAAATTCGTGAACATTGACCCTATGAAAGTCGGGTCCTATTGGTCCTGGAGACAAACCTTTGTTTTTTATATTGGAAATGCTCTTCGAGAGGAACATTTTGGCTATCTCGGATTTTTAAAATTCGCGAATGGAGTTTCTGTAGGGTATTTCCGTTCGATTTTTGGGCTATTTTTTAAACCTTCAAAAATTCGCCATAAAAAAACTAAGGAAGCTAGGACCACCTACTTTGGGGGGTTTGTAGGTAAATCTAGGGTGCCCTTTCACACCAAAATTTGCGACATTCTATCGAACCGTTTCGAAGATATTCGCGAGTTTTTTTTTTAACATTACGGTGAAAAGGCCCGGACCCCCCTGGTGAGCCGCGATTGGCGAGCATGGGGAGGAAGGCCGAAACCCTGTTAGGCCACGTTTCAAATTTCAAGTCGATCGGACAATTAGAGCCCGAGATATGGGGGGTCAAATTTTGGCCCATTGCCGTGACCATTGGGGCGGCCCTCATCGAAATTTCGGTCTCTTGCGCCGGGGTCAAAAATTGAGCTACGAGAAAACGCTTGCGGTGGATTGTTCATGTATCTCAATGGGAAGTACTGTGTGAGCGGTTTGAAATTCGGTGCAACGGTTATAGGTAATTGTCGCGGCCGAAATGTGTCAAATTCATGAACTTTGACCCTATGAAAGTCGGGTCCTATTGGGCCTAGAGACAAACCTTTTTTTTTTAAATTCATGTACTCTTCGAGAGCAACATTTTGGCTATCTCGGATTTTTAAAATTCGCGAATGGAGTTTCTGTAGGGTATTTCCGTTCGATTTTTGGGCTATTTTTTAAACCTTCAAAAATTCGCCATAAAAAAACTATGGAAGCTAGGACCACCAAAATTTGGAGGGTTTGTAGGTAAATCTAGGGTGCCCTTTCACACCAAAATTTGCGACATTCTATCGAACCGTTTCGGAGATATTCGCGAGTTTTTGTTTTAACATTATGGCGAAAAGGCCCGGACCCCCCTGGTGAGCCGAGATTGACGAGCATGGGGAGGAAGGCCGAAACCCTGTTAGGCCAC
Source organism: Stegodyphus dumicola (assembly GCF_044657685.1). NCBI lineage: Eukaryota > Metazoa > Arthropoda > Arachnida > Araneae > Eresidae > Stegodyphus > Stegodyphus dumicola. Next base: position 288,819,514 of record NC_140769.1, on the reverse strand, counting down.
GTTTCAAATTTCATGTCGATCGGACAATTAGGGCCCGAGATATGGGGGGTCAAATTTGTGCCCATTTTCGTTACCGTTGGGGCGGCCCGCATCGAAATTTCGGTCGCTTGCGAAGGGGTCAAAAATTGAGCTACGAGAAAACGCTTGCTGGGGATTGTTCATGTGTCTCAATGGGAAGTACTGTGTGAGCGGTTTGAAGTTCGGTGCAACGGTTATAGGTAATTGTCGCGGCCGTAATGTGTCAAATTCGTGAACTTTGACCCTATGAAAGTCGGGGGTTATTGGGCCTGGAGACAAACCTTTTTTTTTTAACTTGATGTACTCTTCGAGAGAGACATTTTGGCTATCTCGGATTTTTAAAATTCGCGAATGGAGTTTCTGTAGGGAATTTCCGTTCGATTTTTGGGCTATTTTTTAAACATTCAAAAATTCGCCATGAAAAAACTATGGAAGCTAGGACCACCAAATTTGGAGGGTTTGTAGGTAAATCTAGGGTGCCCTTTCACACCAAAATTTGCGACATTCTATTGAACCGTTTCGGAGATATTCGCGAGTTTTTGTTTTAACATTACGGCGAAAAGGCCCGGACCCCCCATGGTGAGCCGAGATTGGCGAGCATGGGGAGGAAGGCCGAAACCCTGTTAGGCCACGTTTCAAATTTCATGTCGATCGGACAATTAGGGCCCAAGATAGGGGGGGGTCAAAATTTGGCCCATTTCCGTGACCATTGCGGCGGCCCTCATTGAAATTTCGGTCGCTTGCGCCGGGGTCAAAAATTGAGCTACGAGAAAACGCTTGCCGGGGATTGTTCATGTGTCTCAATGGGAAGTACTGTGTGAGCGGTTTGAAATTCGGTGCAACGGTTATAGGGAATTGTCGCGGCCGAAATGTGTCAAATTCGTGAAATTTGACCCTATGAAAGTCGGGCCCTATTGGGCCTGGAGACAAACGTTTTTCTTTTAAATTGATGTACTCTTCGAGAGCAACATTTTGGCTATCTCGGATTTTTAAAATTCGCGAATGGAGTTTTTGTAGGGTATTTCCGTTCGATTTTTGGGCTATTTTTTAAACCTTCAAAAATTCGCCATAAAAAAACTATGGAAGCTAGGACCACCTAATTTCGGGTGTTTGTAGGTATATCTAGGGTGCCCTTTCACAACAAAATTTGCAACATTCTATCGAACCGTTTCGGAGATATTCGCGAGTTTTTGTTTTAACATTACGGCGAAAAGGCCCGGACACCCCTGGTGAGCTGCGATTAGCGAGCATAGGGAGGAAGGCCGAAACCCTGTCAGGCCACGTTTCAAATTTCATGTCGATCGGACAATTAGGGCCCGAGATATGGGGGGTCAAAGTTGGGCCCATTTCCGTTACCGTTGGGGCGGCCCGCATCGAAATTTCGGTCGCTTGCGAAGGGGTCAAAAATTGAGCTACGAGAAAACGCTTGCTGGGGATTGTTCATGTGTCTCAATGGGAAGTACTGTGTGAGCGGTTTGAAGTTCGGTGCAACGGTTATAGGTAATTGTCGCGGCCGTAATGTGTCAAATTCGTGAACTTTGACCCTATGAAAGTCGGGGGTTATTGGGCCTGGAGACAAACCTTTTTTTTTTAACTTGATGTACTCTTCGAGAGAGACATTTTGGCTATCTCGGATTTTTAAAATTCGCGAATGGAGTTTCTGTAGGGAATTTCCGTTCGATTTTTGGGCTATTTTTTAAACATTCAAAAATTCGCCATAAAAAAACTATGGAAGCTAGGACCACCAAATTTGGAGGGTTTGTAGGTAAATCTAGGGTGCCCTTTCACACCAAAATTTGCGACATTCTATTGAACCGTTTCGGAGATATTCGCGAGTTTTTGTTTTAACATTACGGCGTAAAGGCCCGGACCCCCCATGGTGAGCCGAGATTGGCGAGCATGGGGAGGAAGGCCGAAACCCTGTTAGGCCACGTTTCAAATTTCATGTCGATCGGACAATTAGGGCCCAAGATAGGGGGGGTCAAAATTTGGCCCATTTCCGTGACCATTGCGGCGGCCCTCATTGAAATTTCGGTCGCTTGCGCCGGGGTCAAAAATTGAGCTACGAGAAAACGCTTGCCGGGGATTGTTCATGTGTCTCAATGGGAAGTACTGTGTGAGCGGTTTGAAATTCGGTGCAACGGTTATAGGGAATTGTCGCGGCCGAAATGTGTCAAATTCGTGAAATTTGACCCTATGAAAGTCGGGCCCTATTGGGCCTGGAGACAAACGTTTTTTTTTTAAATTGATGTACTCTTCGAGAGCAACATTTTGGCTATCTCGGATTTTTAAAATTCGCGAATGGAGTTTTTGTAGGGTATTTCCGTTCGATTTTGGGGCTATTTTTTAAACCTTCAAAAATTCGCCATAAAAAAACTATGGAAGCTAGAACCACCTAATTTCGGGGGTTTGTAGGTAAATCTAGGGTGCCCTTTCACAACAAAATTTGCAACATTCTATCGAACCGTTTCGGAGATATTCGCGAGTTTTTGTTTTAACATTACGGCGAAAAGGCCCGGACACCCCTGGTGAGCTGCGATTAGCGAGCATAGGGAGGAAGGCCGAAACCCTGTCAGGCCACGTTTCAAATTTCATGTCGATCGGACAATTAGGGCCCGAGATATGGGGGGTCAAAGTTGGGCCCATTTCCGTTACCGTTGGGGCGGCCCGCATCGAAATTTCGGTCGCTTGCGAAGGGGTCAAAAATTGAGCTACGAGAAAACGCTTGCGGGGGATTGTTCATGTGTCTCAATGGGAAGTACTGTGTGAGCGGTTGGAAATTCGGTGGAACGGTTATTGGTAATTGTCGCGGCCGAAATGTGTCAAATTCGTGAACTTCGACCCTATGAAAGTCGGGTCCTATTGGGCCTGGAAAAAACCTTTTTTTTTTTCAAATTGGAAGTACTCTTCGAGAGCAACATTTTGGCCATCTCGGATTTTTAAAATTCGTGAATGGAGTTTCTGTAGGGTATTTCCGTTCGATTTTTGGGCTATTTTTTAAACCTTCAAAAATTCGCCATAAAAAAACTATGGAAGCTAGGACCACCAAATTTGGAGGGTTTGTAGGTAAATCTAGGGTGCCCTTTCAGACCAAAATTTGCGACATTCTATCGAATCGTTTCGGAGATATTCGCGAGTTTTTGTTTTAACATTACGGCGAAAAGGCCTGGACCCCCATGGTGAGCCGAGTTTGGCGAGCATGGGGAGGAAGGCCGAAACCCTGTTAGGCCACGTTTCAAATTTCAAGTCGATCGGACAATTAGGGCCCGAGATATGGGGGGTCAAAATTTGGCCCATTTCCGTGACCATTGGGACGACCCTCATCGAAATTTCGGTCGCTTGCGCCGGGGTCAAAAATTGAGCTACGAGAAAACGCTTGCGGTGGATTGTTCATGTGTCTCAATGGGAAGTACTGTGTGAGCGGTTGGAAATTCGGTGGAACGGTTATTGGTAATTGTCGCGGCCGAAATGTGTCAAATTCGTGAACTTTGACCCTATGAAAGTCGGGTCCTATTGGGCCTGGAGACAAACCTTTTTTTTTTAAATTGGAAGTACTCTTCGAGAGCAACATTTTGGCTATCTCGGATTTTTAAAATTCGCGAATGGAGTTTCTGTAGGGTATTTCCGTTCGATTTTTGGACTATTTTTTAAACCTTCAAAAATTCGCCATAAAAAAACTATGGAAGCTAGGACCACCAAAATTTGGAGGGTTTGTAGATAAATCTATGGTGCCCTTTCACACCAAAATTTGCGACATTCTATCGAACCCTTTCGGAGATATTCGCGAGTTTTTATTTTAACATTACGGCGAAAAGGCCTGGACCCCCATGGTGAGCCGAGATTGGCGAGCATGGGGAGGAAGGCCGAAACCCTGTTATGCCACGTTTCAAATTTCAAGTCGATCGGACAATTAGGGCCCGAGATAGGGGGGGTCAAAATTTGGCCCATTTCCGTGACCATTGGGGCGGACCTCATTGAAATTTCGGTCGCTTGCGCCGGGGTCAAAAATTGAGCTACGAGAAAACGCTTGCCGGAGATTGTTCATGTGTCTCAATGGGAAGTACTGTGTGAGCGGTTTGAAATTCGGTGCAACGGTTATAGGTAATTGTCGCGGCCGAAATGTGTCAAATTCGTGAAATTTGACCCTATGAAAGTCGGGCCCTATTGGGCCTGGAGAGAAACGTTTTTTTTTAAATTGATGTACTCTTCGAGAGCAACATTTTGGCTATCTCGGATTTTTAAAATTCGCGAATGTAGTTTCTGTAGGGTATTTCCGTTCGATTTTTGGGCTATTTTTTAAACCTTCAAAAATTCGCCATAAAAAAACTATGGAAGCTAGGACCACCAAATTTGGAGGGTTTGTAGGTAAATCTAGGGTGCCCTTTCACACCAAAATTTGCGACATTCTATCGAACCGTTTCGGAGATATTCGCGAGTATTTGTTTTAACATTACGGCGTAAAGGCCCGGACCTCCCATGGCAGGCCGCGATTGGCGAGCATAGGGAGGAAGGCCGAAACCCTGTTAGGCCACGTTTCAAATTTCAAGTCGATCGGACACTTAGAGCCCGAGATATGGGGGGTCAAAATTTGGCCCATTTCCGTGACCATTGGGGCGGCACCCATCGAAATTTCGGTCGCTTGCGCCGGGGTCAAAAATTGAGCTACGAGAAAACGCTTGCGGGGGATTGTTCATGTGTCTCAATGGGAAGTACTGTGTGAGCGGTTGGAAATTCGGTGGAACGGTTATTGGTAATTGTCGCGGCCGAAATGTGTCAAATTCGTGATCTTTGACCCTATGAAAGTCGGGTCCTATTGGGCCTGGAGACAAACCTTTTTTTATATTAATGTACTCTTCGAGAGCAACATTTTGGCTATCTCGGATTTTTAAAATTCGCGAATGGAGTTTCTGTAGGGAATTTCCGTTCGATTTTTGGGCTATTTTTTAAACCTTCAAAAATTCGCCATAAAAAAACTATGGAAGCTAGGACCACCAAATTTGGAGTGTTTGTAGGTAAATCTAGGGTGCCCTTTCACACCAAAATTTGCGACATTCTATCGAACCGTTTCGGAGATATTCGCGAGTTTTTGTTTTAACATTACGGCGTAAAGGCCCGGACCCCCCATGGTGAGCCGAGATTGGCGAGCATGGGGAGGAAGGCCGAAACCCTGTTAGGCCACGTTTCAAATTTCAAGTCGATCGGACAATTAGGGCCCGACATAGGGGGGTCAAAATTTGGCCCATTTCCGTGACCATTGGGGCGGCCCTCATTGAAATTTCGGTCGCTTGCGCCGGGGTCAAAAATTGAGCTACGAGAAAACGCTTGCGGGGGATTCTTCATGTGTCTCAATGGGAAGTACTGTGTGAGCGGTTGGAAATTCGGTGGAACGGTTATTGGTAATTGTCGCGGCCGAAATGTGTCAAATTCGTGATCTTTGACCCTATGAAAGTCGGGTCCTATTGGGCCTGGAGACAAAACTTTTTTTTTATACTAATGTACTCTTCGAGAGCAACATTTTGGCTATCTCGGATTTTTAAAATTCGCGAATGGAGTTTCTGTAGGGTATTTCCGTTCGATTTTTGGGCTATTTTTTAAACCTTCAAAAATTCGCTATAAAAAAACTATGGAAGCTAGGACCACCTAATTTGGGGCGTTTGTAGGTAAATCTAGGGTGCCCTTTCACACCAAAATTTGCGACATTCTATCGAACCGTTTCGGAGATATTCGCGAGTTTTTGTTTTAACATTACGGCGAAAAGGCCCGGACCCCCCTGGTGAGCCGCGATTGGCAAGCATGGGGAGGAAGGCCGAAACCCTGTTAGGCCACGTTTCAAATTTCAAGTCGATCGGACAATTAGAGCCCGAGATATGGGGGGTCAAATTTTGGCGCATTGCCGTGACCATTGGGGTGGCCCTCATCGAAATTTCGGTCTCTTGCGCCGGGGTCAAAAATTGAGCTACGAGAAAACGCTTGCGGTGGATTGTTCATGTATCTCAATGGGAAGTACTGTGTGAGCGGTTTGAAATTCGGTGCAACGGTTATAGGTAATTGTCGCGGCCGAAATGTGTCAAATTCGTGAACATTGACCCTATGAAAGTCGGGTCCTATTGGTCCTGGAGACAAACCTTTGTTTTTTATATTGGAAATGCTCTTCGAGAGGAACATTTTGGCTATCTCGGATTTTTAAAATTCGCGAATGGAGTTTCTGTAGGGTATTTCCGTTCGATTTTTGGGCTATTTTTTAAACCTTCAAAAATTCGCCATAAAAAAACTAAGGAAGCTAGGACCACCTACTTTGGGGGGTTTGTAGGTAAATCTAGGGTGCCCTTTCACACCAAAATTTGCGACATTCTATCGAACCGTTTCGAAGATATTCGCGAGTTTTTGTTTTAACATTACGGCGAAAAGGCCCGGACCCCCCTGGTGAGCCGCGATTGGCGAGCATGGGGAGGAAGGCCGAAACCCTGTTAGGCCACGTTTCAAATTTCAAGTCGATCGGACAATTAGAGCCCGAGATATGGGGGGTCAAATTTTGGCCCATTGCCGTGACCATTGGGGCGGCCCTCATCGAAATTTCGGTCTCTTGCGCCGGGGTCAAAAATTGAGCTACGAGAAAACGCTTGCGGTGGATTGTTCATGTATCTCAATGGGAAGTACTGTGTGAGCGGTTTGAAATTCGGTGCAACGGTTATAGGTAATTGTCGCGGCCGAAATGTGTCAAATTCATGAACTTTGACCCTATGAAAGTCGGGTCCTATTGGGCCTAGAGACAAACCTTTTTTTTTTAAATTCATGTACTCTTCGAGAGCAACATTTTGGCTATCTCGGATTTTTAAAATTCGCGAATGGAGTTTCTGTAGGGTATTTCCGTTCGATTTTTGGGCTATTTTTTAAACGTTCAAAAATTCGCCATAAAAAAACTATGGAAGCTAGGACCACCAAAATTTGGAGGGTTTGTAGGTAAATCTAGGGTGCCCTTTCACACCAAAATTTGCGACATTCTATCGAACCGTTTCGGAGATATTCGCGAGTTTTTGTTTTAACATTATGGCGAAAAGGCCCGGACCCCCCTGGTGAGCCGAGATTGACGAGCATGGGGAGGAAGGCCGAAACCCTGTTAGGCCACGTTTCAAATTTCATGTCGATCGGACAATTAGGGCCCGAGATATGGGGGGTCAAATTTGTGCCCATTTTCGTTACCGTTGGGGCGGCCCGCATCGAAATTTCGGTCGCTTGCGAAGGGGTCAAAAATTGAGCTACGAGAAAACGCTTGCTGGGGATTGTTCATGTGTCTCAATGGGAAGTACTGTGTGAGCGGTTTGAAGTTCGGTGCAACGGTTATAGGTAATTGTCGCGGCCGTAATGTGTCAAATTCGTGAACTTTGACCCTATGAAAGTCGGGGGTTATTGGGCCTGGAGACAAACCTTTTTTTTTTAACTTGATGTACTCTTCGAGAGAGACATTTTGGCTATCTCGGATTTTTAAAATTCGCGAATGGAGTTTCTGTAGGGAATTTCCGTTCGATTTTTGGGCTATTTTTTAAACATTCAAAAATTCGCCATGAAAAAACTATGGAAGCTAGGACCACCAAATTTGGAGGGTTTGTAGGTAAATCTAGGGTGCCCTTTCACACCAAAATTTGCGACATTCTATTGAACCGTTTCGGAGATATTCGCGAGTTTTTGTTTTAACATTACGGCGAAAAGGCCCGGACCCCCCATGGTGAGCCGAGATTGGCGAGCATGGGGAGGAAGGCCGAAACCCTGTTAGGCCACGTTTCAAATTTCATGTCGATCGGACAATTAGGGCCCAAGATAGGGGGGGGTCAAAATTTGGCCCATTTCCGTGACCATTGCGGCGGCCCTCATTGAAATTTCGGTCGCTTGCGCCGGGGTCAAAAATTGAGCTACGAGAAAACGCTTGCCGGGGATTGTTCATGTGTCTCAATGGGAAGTACTGTGTGAGCGGTTTGAAATTCGGTGCAACGGTTATAGGGAATTGTCGCGGCCGAAATGTGTCAAATTCGTGAAATTTGACCCTATGAAAGTCGGGCCCTATTGGGCCTGGAGACAAACGTTTTTTTTTTAAATTGATGTACTCTTCGAGAGCAACATTTTGGCTATCTCGGATTTTTAAAATTCGCGAATGGAGTTTTTGTAGGGTATTTCCGTTCGATTTTTGGGCTATTTTTTAAACCTTCAAAAATTCGCCATAAAAAAACTATGGAAGCTAGGACCACCTAATTTCGGGTGTTTGTAGGTATATCTAGGGTGCCCTTTCACAACAAAATTTGCAACATTCTATCGAACCGTTTCGGAGATATTCGCGAGATTTTGTTTTAACATTACGGCGAAAAGGCCCGGACACCCCTGGTGAGCTGCGATTAGCGAGCATAGGGAGGAAGGCCGAAACCCTGTCAGGCCACGTTTCAAATTTCATGTCGATCGGACAATTAGGGCCCGAGATATGGGGGGTCAAAGTTGGGCCCATTTCCGTTACCGTTGGGGCGGCCCGCATCGAAATTTCGGTCGCTTGCGAAGGGGTCAAAAATTGAGCTACGAGAAAACGCTTGCTGGGGATTGTTCATGTGTCTCAATGGGAAGTACTGTGTGAGCGGTTTGAAGTTCGGTGCAACGGTTATAGGTAATTGTCGCGGCCGTAATGTGTCAAATTCGTGAACTTTGACCCTATGAAAGTCGGGGGTTATTGGGCCTGGAGACAAACCTTTTTTTTTTAACTTGATGTACTCTTCGAGAGAGACATTTTGGCTATCTCGGATTTTTAAAATTCGCGAATGGAGTTTCTGTAGGGAATTTCCGTTCGATTTTTGGGCTATTTTTTAAACATTCAAAAATTCGCCATAAAAAAACTATGGAAGCTAGGACCACCAAATTTGGAGGGTTTGTAGGTAAATCTAGGGTGCCCTTTCACACCAAAATTTGCGACATTCTATTGAACCGTTTCGGAGATATTCGCGAGTTTTTGTTTTAACATTACGGCGTAAAGGCCCGGACCCCCCATGGTGAGCCGAGATTGGCGAGCATGGGGAGGAAGGCCGAAACCCTGTTAGGCCACGTTTCAAATTTCATGTCGATCGGACAATTAGGGCCCAAGATAGGGGGGGTCAAAATTTGGCCCATTTCCGTGACCATTGCGGCGGCCCTCATTGAAATTTCGGTCGCTTGCGCCGGGGTCAAAAATTGAGCTACGAGAAAACGCTTGCCGGGGATTGTTCATGTGTCTCAATGGGAAGTACTGTGTGAGCGGTTTGAAATTCGGTGCAACGGTTATAGGGAATTGTCGCGGCCGAAATGTGTCAAATTCGTGAAATTTGACCCTATGAAAGTCGGGCCCTATTGGGCCTGGAGACAAACTTTTTTTTTAAATTGATGTACTCTTCGAGAGCAACATTTTGGCTATCTCGGATTTTTAAAATTCGCGAATGGAGTTTTTGTAGGGTATTTCCGTTCGATTTTTGGGCTATTTTTTAAACCTTCAAAAATTCGCCATAAAAAAACTATGGAAGCTAGGACCACCTAATTTCGGGGGTTTGTAGGTAAATCTAGGGTGCCCTTTCACAACAAAATTTGCAACATTCTATCGAACCGTTTCGGAGATATTCGCGAGTTTTTGTTTTAACATTACGGCGAAAAGGCCCGGACACCCCTGGTGAGCTGCGATTAGCGAGCATAGGGAGGAAGGCCGAAACCCTGTCAGGCCACGTTTCAAATTTCATGTCGATCGGACAATTAGGGCCCGAGATATGGGGGGTCAAAGTTGGGCCCATTTCCGTTACCGTTGGGGCGGCCCGCATCGAAATTTCGGTCGCTTGCGAAGGGGTCAAAAATTGAGCTACGAGAAAACGCTTGCGGGGGATTGTTCATGTGTCTCAATGGGAAGTACTGTGTGAGCGGTTGGAAATTCGGTGGAACGGTTATTGGTAATTGTCGCGGCCGAAATGTGTCAAATTCGTGAACTTCGACCCTATGAAAGTCGGGTCCTATTGGGCCTGGAAAAAACCTTTTTTTTTTTCAAATTGGAAGTACTCTTCGAGAGCAACATTTTGGCCATCTCGGATTTTTAAAATTCGTGAATGGAGTTTCTGTAGGGTATTTCCGTTCGATTTTTGGGCTATTTTTTAAACCTTCAAAAATTCGCCATAAAAAAACTATGGAAGCTAGGACCACCAAATTTGGAGGGTTTGTAGGTAAATCTAGGGTGCCCTTTCAGACCAAAATTTGCGACATTCTATCGAATCGTTTCGGAGATATTCGCGAGTTTTTGTTTTAACATTACGGCGAAAAGGCCTGGACCCCCATGGTGAGCCGAGTTTGGCGAGCATGGGGAGGAAGGCCGAAACCCTGTTAGGCCACGTTTCAAATTTCAAGTCGATCGGACAATTAGGGCCCGAGATATGGGGGGTCAAAATTTGGCCCATTTCCGTGACCATTGGGACGACCCTCATCGAAATTTCGGTCGCTTGCGCCGGGGTCAAAAATTGAGCTACGAGAAAACGCTTGCGGTGGATTGTTCATGTGTCTCAATGGGAAGTACTGTGTGAGCGGTTGGAAATTCGGTGGAACGGTTATTGGTAATTGTCGCGGCCGAAATGTGTCAAATTCGTGAACTTTGACCCTATGAAAGTCGGGTCCTATTGGGCCTGGAGACAAACCTTTTTTTTTTAAATTGGAAGTACTCTTCGAGAGCAACATTTTGGCTATCTCGGATTTTTAAAATTCGCGAATGGAGTTTCTGTAGGGTATTTCCGTTCGATTTTTGGACTATTTTTTAAACCTTCAAAAATTCGCCATAAAAAAACTATGGAAGCTAGGACCACCAAAATTTGGAGGGTTTGTAGATAAATCTATGGTGCCCTTTCACACCAAAATTTGCGACATTCTATCGAACCCTTTCGGAGATATTCGCGAGTTTTTATTTTAACATTACGGCGAAAAGGCCTGGACCCCCATGGTGAGCCGAGATTGGCGAGCATGGGGAGGAAGGCCGAAACCCTGTTATGCCACGTTTCAAATTTCAAGTCGATCGGACAATTAGGGCCCGAGATAGGGGGGGTCAAAATTTGGCCCATTTCCGTGACCATTGGGGCGGACCTCATTGAAATTTCGGTCGCTTGCGCCGGGGTCAAAAATTGAGCTACGAGAAAACGCTTGCCGGAGATTGTTCATGTGTCTCAATGGGAAGTACTGTGTGAGCGGTTTGAAATTCGGTGCAACGGTTATAGGTAATTGTCGCGGCCGAAATGTGTCAAATTCGTGAAATTTGACCCTATGAAAGTCGGGCCCTATTGGGCCTGGAGAGAAACGTTTTTTTTTAAATTGATGTACTCTTCGAGAGCAACATTTTGGCTATCTCGGATTTTTAAAATTCGCGAATGTAGTTTCTGTAGGGTATTTCCGTTCGATTTTTGGGCTATTTTTTAAACCTTCAAAAATTCGCCATAAAAAAACTATGGAAGCTAGGACCACCAAATTTGGAGGGTTTGTAGGTAAATCTAGGGTGCCCTTTCACACCAAAATTTGCGACATTCTATCGAACCGTTTCGGAGATATTCGCGAGTATTTGTTTTAACATTACGGCGTAAAGGCCCGGACCTCCCATGGCAGGCCGCGATTGGCGAGCATAGGGAGGAAGGCCGAAACCCTGTTAGGCCACGTTTCAAATTTCAAGTCGATCGGACACTTAGAGCCCGAGATATGGGGGGTCAAAATTTGGCCCATTTCCGTGACCATTGGGGCGGCCCCCATCGAAATTTCGGTCGCTTGCGCCGGGGTCAAAAATTGAGCTACGAGAAAACGCTTGCGGGGGATTGTTCATGTGTCTCAATGGGAAGTACTGTGTGAGCGGTTGGAAATTCGGTGGAACGGTTATTGGTAATTGTCGCGGCCGAAATGTGTCAAATTCGTGATCTTTGACCCTATGAAAGTCGGGTCCTATTGGGCCTGGAGACAAACCTTTTTTTATATTAATGTACTCTTCGAGAGCAACATTTTGGCTATCTCGGATTTTTAAAATTCGCGAATGGAGTTTCTGTAGGGAATTTCCGTTCGATTTTTGGGCTATTTTTTAAACCTTCAAAAATTCGCCATAAAAAAACTATGGAAGCTAGGACCACCAAATTTGGAGTGTTTGTAGGTAAATCTAGGGTGCCCTTTCACACCAAAATTTGCGACATTCTATCGAACCGTTTCGGAGATATTCGCGAGTTTTTGTTTTAACATTACGGCGTAAAGGCCCGGACCCCCCATGGTGAGCCGAGATTGGCGAGCATGGGGAGGAAGGCCGAAACCCTGTTAGGCCACGTTTCAAATTTCAAGTCGATCGGACAATTAGGGCCCGACATAGGGGGGTCAAAATTTGGCCCATTTCCGTGACCATTGGGGCGGCCCTCATTGAAATTTCGGTCGCTTGCGCCGGGGTCAAAAATTGAGCTACGAGAAAACGCTTGCCGGGGATTGTTCATGTGTCTCAATGGGAAGTACTGTGTGAGCGGTTTGAAATTCGGTGCAACGGTTATAGGTAATTGTCGCGGCCGAAATGTGTCAAATTCGTGAAATTTGACCCTATGAAAGTCGGGCCCTATTGGGCCTGGAGACAAACGTTTTTTTTTAAATTGATGTACTCTTCGAGAGCAACATTTTGGCTATCTCGGATTTTTAAAATTCGCGAATGGAGTTTCTGTAGGGTATTTCCGTTCGATTTTTGGGCTATTTTTTAAACATTCAAAAATTCGCCATAAAAAAACTATGGAAGCTAGGACCACCTAATTTGGGGGGTTTGTAGGTAAATCTAGGGTGCCCTTTCACAACAAAATTTGCGACATTCTATCGAACCGTTTCGGAGATATTCGCGAGTTTTTGTTTTAACATTACGGCGAAAAGGCCCGGACACCCCTGGTGAGCTGCGATTAGCGAGCATAGGGAGGAAGGCCGAAACCCTGTCAGGCACCGTTTCAAATTTCATGTCGATCGGACAATTAGGGCCCGAGATAGGGGGGTCAAAATTTGGCCCATTTCCGCGACCATTGGGGCGGCCCTCATCGAAATTTGGGTCGCTTGCGCCGGGGTGAAAAATTGAGCTACGAGAAAACGCTTGAGGGGGATTGTTCATGTGTCTCAATGGGAAGTACTGTGTGAGCGGTTTGAAATTCGGTGCAACGGTTATAGGTAATTGTCGCGGCCGAAATGTGTCAAATTCGTGAACTTTGACCCTATGAAAGTCGGGTCCTATTGGACCTGGAGACAAACCTTTTTTTTCATATTCATGTACTCTTCGAGAGCAACATTTTGGCTATCTCGGATTTTTAAAATTCGCGAATGGAGTTTCTGTAGGGAATTTCCGTTCGATTTTTGGGCTATTTTTTAAACCTTCAAAAATTCGCCATAAAAAAACTATGGAAGCTAGGACCACCAAATTTGGAGGGTTTGTAGGTAAATCTAGGGTGCCCTTTTAGACCAAAATTTGCGACATTCTATCGAATCGTTTCGGAGATATTCGCGAGTTTTTGTTTTAACATTACGGCGAAAAGGCCTGTACCCCCATGGTGAGCCGAGTTTGGCGAGCATGGGGAGGAAGGCCGAAACCCTGTTAGGCCACGTTTCAAATTTCAAGTCGATCGGACAATTAGGGCCCGAGATATGGGGGGTCAAAATTTGGCCCATTTTCGTGACCATTGGGACGACCCTCATCGAAATTTCGGTCGCTTGCGCCGGGGTCAAAAATTGAGCTACGAGAAAACGCTTGCGGGGGATTGTTCATGTGTCTCAATGGGAAGTACTGTGTGAACGGTTGGAAATTCGGTGCAACGGTTATTGGTAATTGTCGCGGCCGAAATGTGTCAAATTCGTGAACATTGACCCTATGAAAGTCGGGTCCTATTGGTCCTGGAGACAAACCTTTGTTTTTTAAATTGGAAATACTCTTCGAGAGCAACATTTTGGCTATCTCGGATTTTTAAAATTCGCGAATGGAGTTTCTGTAGGGTATTTCCGTTCGATTTTTGGGCTATTTTTTAAACCTTCAAAAATTCGCCATAAAAAAACTATGGAAGCTAGGACCACCAAATTTGGAGGGTTTGTAGGTAAATCTAGGGTGCCCTTTCACACCAAAATTTGCGACATTCTATCGAACCGTTTCGGAGATATTCGCGAGTTTTTGTTTTAACATTATGGCGAAAAGGCCCGGACCCCCCTGGTGAGCCGAGATTGACGAGCATGGGGAGGAAGGCCGAAACCCTGTTAGGCCACGTTTCAAATTTCATGTCGATCGGACAATCAGGGCCCGAGATATGGGGGGTCAAAGTTGGGCCCATTTCCTTTACCGTTGGGGCGGCCCGCATCGAAATTTCGGTCGCTTGCGAAGGGGTCAAAAATTGAGCTACGAGAAAACGCTTGCAGGGGATTGTTCATGTGTCTCAATGGGAAGTACTGTGTGAGCGGTTGGAAATTCGGTGGAACGGTTATTGGTAATTGTCGCGGCCGAAATGTGTCAAATTCGTGAACATTGACCCTATGAAAGTCGGGTCCTATTGGTCCTGGAGACAAACCTTTGTTTTTTAAATTGATGTACTCTTCGAGAGCAACATTTTGGCTATCTCGGATTTTTAAAATTCGCGAATGGAGTTTCTGTAGGGTATTTCCGTTCGATTTTTGGGCTATTTTTTAAACATTCAAAAATTCGCCATAAAAAAACTATGGAAGCTAGGACCACCTAATTTGGGGGGTTTGTAGGTAAATCTAGGGTGCCCTTTCACAACAAAATTTGCGACATTCTATCGAACCGTTTCGGAGATATTCGCGAGTTTTTGTTTTAACATTACGGCGAAAAGGCCTGGACCCCCATGGTGAGCCGAGTTTGGCGAGCATGGGGAGGAAGGCCGAAACCCTGTTAGGCCACGTTTCAAATTTCAAGTCGATCGGACAATTAGGGCCCGAGATATGGGGGGTCAAAATTTGGGCCATTTCGGTGACCATTGGGACGACCCTCATCGAAATTTCGGTCGCTTGCGCCGGGGTCAAAAATTGAGCTACGAGAAAACGCTTGCGGGGGATTGTTCATGTTTCTCAATGGGAAGTACTGTGTGAGCGGTTGGAAATTCGGTGGAACGGTTATTGGTAATTGTCGCGGCCGAAATGTGTCAAATTCGTGAACATTGACCCTATGAAAGTCGGGTCCTATTGGTCCTGGAGACAAACCTTTGTTTTTTAAATTGGAAATACTCTTCGAGAGCAACATTTTGGCTATCTCGGATTTTTAAAATTCGCGAATGGAGTTTCTGTAGGGTATTTCCGTTCGATTTTTGGGCTATTTTTTAAACCTTCAAAAATTCGCTATAAAAAAACTATGGAAGCTAGGACCACCAAATTTGGAGGGTTTGTAGGTAAATCTAGGGTGCCCTTTTAGACCAAAATTTGTTACATTCTATCGAATCGTTTCGGAGATATTCGCGAGTTTTTGTTTTAACATTACGGCGAAAAGGCCTGGACCCCCATGGTGAGCCGAGTTTGGGAGCATGGGGAGGAAGGCCGAAACCCTGTTAGGCCACGTTTCAAATTTCAAGTCGATCGGACAATTAGGGCCCGAGATATGGGGGGTCAAAATTTGGCCCATTTTCGTGACCATTGGGACGACCCTCATCGAAATTTCGGTCGCTTGCGCCGGGGTCAAAAATTGAGCTACGAGAAAACGCTTGCGGGGGATTGTTCATGTGTCTCAATGGGAAGTACTGTGTGAGCGGTTGGAAATTCGGTGGAAAGGTTATTGGTAATTGTCGCGGCCGAAATGTGTCAAATTCGTGAACTTTGACCCTATGAAAGTCGGGTCCTATTGGTCCTGGAGACAAACCTTTGTTTTTCAAATTGGAAATACTCTTCGAGAGCAACATTTTGGCTATCTCGGATTTTTAAAATTCGCGAATGGAGATTCTGTAGGGTATTTCCGTTCGATTTTTGGGCTATTTTTTAAACCTTCAAAAATTCGCCATAAAAAAACTATGGAAGCTAGGACCACCTAATTTGGGGGGTTTGTAGGTAAATCTAGGGTGCCCTTTCACACCAAAATTTGCGACATTCTATCGAACCGTTTCGGATATATTCGCGAGTTTTTGTTTTAACATTACGGCGAAAAGGCCCGGACCCCCCTGGTGAGCCGCGATTGGCGAGCATGGGGAGGAAGGCCGACACCCTGTTAGGCCACGTTTCAAATTTCATGTCGATCGGACAATTAGGGCCCGAGATATGGGGGGTCAAAGTTGGGCCCATTTCCGTTACCGTTGGGGCGGCCCGCATCGAAATTTCGGTCGCTTGCGAAGGGGTCAAAAATTGAGCTACGAGAAAACGCTTGCAGGGGATTGTTCATGTGTCTCAATGGGAAGTACTGTGTGAGCGGTTGGAAATTCGGTGGAACGGTTATTGGTAATTGTCGCGGCCGAAATGTGTCAAATTCGTGAACTTTGACCCTATGAAAGTCGGGTCCTATTGGGCCTGGAGACAAACCTTTTTTTTTAAATTGGAAGTACTCTTCGAGAGCAACATTTTGGCTATCTCGGATTTTTAAAATTCGCGAATGGAGTTTCTGTAGGTTATTTCCGTTCGATTTTTGGGCTATTTTCTAAACCTTCAAAAATTCGCCATAAAAAAACTATGGAAGCTAGGACTACCAAAATTTGGAGGGTTTGTAGGTAAATCTATGGTGCCCTTTCACACCAAAATTTGCGACATTCTATCGAACCGTTTCGGAGATATTGGCGAGTTTTTGTTTTAACATTATGGCGAAAAGGCCCGGAGCCCCCTGGTGAGCCACGATTGACGAGCATGGGGAGGAAGGCCGAAACCCTGTTAGGCCACGTTTCAAATTTCATGTCGATCGGACAATTAGGGCCCGAGATATGGGGGTCAAAGTTGGGCCCATTTCCGTTACCGTTGGGGCGGCCCGCATCGAAATTTCGGTCGCTTGCGAAGGGGTCAAAAATTGAGCTACGAGAAAACGCTTGCTGGGGATTGTTCATGTGTCTCAATGGGAAGTACTGTGTGAGCGGTTTGAAATTCGGTGCAACGGTTATAGGTAATTGTCGCGGCCGAAATGTGTCAAATTCGTGAATTTTGACCCTATGAAAGTCGGGGGTTATTGGGCCTGGAGACAAACCTTTTTTTTTTAAATTGATGTACTCTTCGAGAGAGACATTTTGGCTAACTCGGATTTTTAAAATTCGCGAATGGAGTTTCTGTAGGGAATTTCCGTTCGATTTTTGGGCTATTTTTTAAACCTTCAAAAATTCGCCATAAAAAAACTATGGAAGCTAGGACCACCAAATTTAGAGGGTTTGTAGGTAAATCTAGGGTGCCCTTTCACACCAAAATTTGCGACATTCTATCGAACCGTTTCGGAGATATTCGCGAGTTTTTGTTTTAACATTACGGCGTAAAGGCCCGGACCCCCCATGGGAGGCCGCGATTGGCGAGCATAGGGAGGAAGGCCGAAACCCTGTTAGGCCACGTTTCAAATTTCAAGTCGATCGGACACTTAGAGCCCGAGATATGGGGGGTCAAAGTTTGGCCCATTTCCGTGACCATTGGGGCGGCCCTCATTGAAATTTCGGTCGCTTGCGCCGGGGTCAAAAATTGAGCTACGAGAAAACGCTTGCGGGGGATTGTTCATGTGTCTCAATGGGAAGTACTGTGTGAGCGGTTTGAAATTCGGTGCAACGGTTATAGGTAATTGTCGCGGCCGAAATGTGTCAAATTCGTGAACTTTGACCCTATGAAAGTCGGGGGTTATTGGGCCTGGAGACAAACCTTTTTTTTTTAAATTGATGTACTCTTCGAGAGAGACATTTTGGCTATCTCGGATTTTTAAAATTCGCGAATGGAGTTTCTATAGGGTATTTCCGTTCGATTTTTGGGCTATTTTTTAAACCTTCAAAAATTCGCCATAAAAAAACTATGGAAGCTAGGACCACCAAAATTTGGAGGGTTTGTAGGTAAATCTATGGTGCCCTTTCACACCAAAATTTGCGACATTCTATCGAACCGTTTCGGAGATATTCGCGAGTTTTTGTTTTAACATTATGGCGAAAAGGCCCGGACCCCCCTGGTGAGCCGCGATTGACGAGCATGGGGAGGAAGGCCGAAACCCTGTTAGGCCACGTTTCAAATTTCATGTCGATCGGACAATTAGGGCCCGAGATATGGGGGGTCAAAGTTGGGCCCATTTCCGTTACCGTTGGGGCGGCCCGCATCGAAAGTTCGGTCGCTTGCGAAGGGGTCAAAAATTGAGCTACGAGAAAACGCTTGCGGGGGATTGTTCATGTGTCTCAATGGGAAGTACTGTGTGAGCGGTTGGAAATTCGGTGGAACGGTTATTGGTAATTGTCGCGGCCGAAATGTGTCAAATTAGTGAACTTTGACCCTATGAAAGTCGGGTCCTATTGGGCCTGGAGACAAAACTTTTTTTTTTTTAAATTGGAAGTACTCTTCGAGAGCAACATTTTGGCTACCTCGGATTTTTATAATTCGCGAATTGAGTTTCTGTAGGGTATTTCCGTTCGATTTTTGGGCTATTTTTTAAATCTTCGAAAATTCGCCATCAAAAAACTATGGAAGCTAGGACCACCAAAATTTGGAGGGTTTGTAGGTAAATCTATGGTGCCCTTTCACACCAAAATTTGCGACATTCTATCGAACCGTTTCGGAGATATTCGCGAGTTTTTGTTTTAACATTATGGCGAAAAGGCCCGGACTCCCCTGGTGAGCCGCGATTGACGAGCATGGGGAGGAAGGCCGAAACCCTGTTAGGCCACGCTTCAAATTTCAAGTCGATCGGACAATTAGGGCCGAGATAGGGGGGGGGGGTCAAAATTTGGCCCATTTCCGTGACCATTGGGGCGGCCCTCATTGAAATTTCGGTCGCTTGCCCCGGGGTCAAAAATTGAGCTACGAGAAAACGCTTGCCGGGGATTGTTCATGTGTCTCAATGGGAAGTACTGTGTGAGCGGTTGGAAATTCGGTGGAACGGTTATTGGTAATTGTCGCGGCCGAAATGTGTCAAATTCGTGAACTTTGACCCTATGAAAGTCGGGTCCTATTGGTCCTGGAGACAAACCTTTGTTTTTTAAATTGGAAATACTCTTCGAGAGCAACATTTTGGCTATATCGGATTTTTAAAATTCGCGAATGTAGTTTCTGTAGGGAATTTCCGTTCGATTTTTGGGCTATTTTTTAAACCTTCAAAAATTCGCCATAAAAAAACTATGGAAGCTAGGACCACCAAATTTGGAGGGTTTGTAGGTAAATCTAGGGTGCCCTTTCACACCAAAATTTGCGACATTCTATTGAACCGTTTCGGAGATATTCGCG
This sequence comes from Stegodyphus dumicola, assembly GCF_044657685.1. Taxonomy (NCBI): domain Eukaryota; kingdom Metazoa; phylum Arthropoda; class Arachnida; order Araneae; family Eresidae; genus Stegodyphus; species Stegodyphus dumicola. The sequence continues at coordinate 288,800,125 of NC_140769.1, read as the reverse complement.
AGTTTTTGTTTTAACATTACGGCGTAAAGGCCCGGACCCCCCATGGTGAGCCGAGATTGGCGAGCATGGGGAGGAAGGCCGAAACCCTGTTAGGCCACGTTTCAAATTTCATGTCGATCGGACAATTAGGGCCCAAGATAGGGGGGGTCAAAATTTGGCCCATTTCCGTGACCATTGCGGCGGCCCTCATTGAAATTTCGGTCGCTTGCGCCGGGGTCAAAAATTGAGCTACGAGAAAACGCTTGCCGGGGATTGTTCATGTGTCTCAATGGGAAGTACTGTGTGAGCGGTTTGAAATTCGGTGCAACGGTTATAGGGAATTGTCGCGGCCGAAATGTGTCAAATTCGTGAAATTTGACCCTATGAAAGTCGGGCCCTATTGGGCCTGGAGACAAACGTTTTTTTTTAAATTGATGTACTCTTCGAGAGCAACATTTTGGCTATCTCGGATTTTTAAAATTCGCGAATGGAGTTTTTGTAGGGTATTTCCGTTCGATTTTTGGGCTATTTTTTAAACCTTCAAAAATTCGCCATAAAAAAACTATGGAAGCTAGGACCACCTAATTTCGGGGGTTTGTAGGTAAATCTAGGGTGCCCTTTCACAACAAAATTTGCAACATTCTATCGAACCGTTTCGCAGATATTCGCGAGTTTTTGTTTTAACATTACGGCGAAAAGGCCCGGACACCCCTGGTGAGCTGCGATTAGCGAGCATAGGGAGGAAGGCCGAAACCTTGTCAGGCCACGTTTCAAATTTCATGTCGATCGGACAATTAGGGCCCGAGATATGGGGGGTCAAAGTTGGGCCCATTTCCGTTACCGTTGGGGCGGCCTGCATCGAAATTTCGGTCGCTTGCGAAGGGGTCAAAAATTGAGCTACGAGAAAACGCTTGCGGGGGATTGTTCATGTGTCTCAATGGGAAGTACTGTGTGAGCGGTTGGAAATTCGGTGGAACGGTTATTGGTAATTGTCGCGGCCGAAATGTGTCAAATTCGTGAACTTCGACCCTATGAAAGTCGGGTCCTATTGGGCCTGGAAAAAACCTTTTTTTTTTCAAATTGGAAGTACTCCTCGAGAGCAACATTTTGGCTATCTCGGATTTTTAAAATTCGTGAATGGAGTTTCTGTAGGGTATTTCCGTTCGATTTTTGGGCTATTTTTTAAACTTTCAAAAATTCGCCATAAAAAAACTATGGAAGCGAGGACCACCAAATTTGGAGGGTTTGTAGGTAAATCTAGGGTGCCCTTTCAGACCAAAATTTGCGACATTCTATCGAATCGTTTCGGAGATATTCGCGAGTTTTTGTTTTAACATTACGGCGAAAAGGCCTGGACCCCCATGGTGAGCCGAGATTGGCGAGCATGGGGAGGAAGGCCGAAACCCTGTTATGCCACGTTTCAAATTTCAAGTCGATCGGACAATTAGGGCCCGAGATAGGGGGGGTCAAAATTTGGCCCATTTCCGTGACCATTGGGGCGGACCTCATTGAAATTTCGGTCGCTTGCGCCGGGGTCAAAAATTGAGCTACGAGAAAACGCTTGCCGGAGATTGTTCATGTGTCTCAATGGGAAGTACTGTGTGAGCGGTTTGAAATTCGGTGCAACGGTTATAGGTAATTGTCGCGGCCGAAATGTGTCAAATTCGTGAAATTTGACCCTATGAAAGTCGGGCCCTATTGGGCCTGGAGAAAAACGTTTTTTTTTAAATTGATGTACTCTTCGAGAGCAACATTTTGGCTATCTCGGGTTTTTAAAATTCGCGAATGGAGTTTCTGTAGGGTATTTCCGTTCGATTTTTGGGCTATTTTTTAAACCTTCAAAAATTCGCCATAAAAAAACTATGGAAGCTAGGACCACCAAATTTGGAGGGTTTGTAGGTAAATCTAGGGTGCCCTTTCACACCAAAATTTGCGACATTCTATCGAACCGTTTCGGAGATTTTCGCGAGTATTTGTTTTAACATTACGGCGTAAAGGCCCGGACCCCCCTTGGGAGGCCGCGATTGGCGAGCATAGGGAGGAAGGCCGAAACCCTGTTAGGCCACGTTTCAAATTTCAAGTCGATCGGACACTTAGAGCCCGAGATATGGGGGTCAAAGTTTGGCCCATTTCCGTGACCATTGGGGCGGCCCCCATCGAAATTTCGGTCGCTTGCGCCGGGGTCAAAAATTGAGCTACGAGAAAACGCTTGCGGGTGATTGTTCATGTGTCTCAATGGGAAGTACTGTGTGAGCGGTTGGAAATTCGGTGGAACGGTTATTGGTAATTGTCGCGGCCGAAATGTGTCAAATTCGTGATCTTTGACCCTATGAATGTCGGGTCCTATTGGGCCTGGAGACAAATCTTTTTTTTTTATATTAATGTACTCTTCGATAGCAACATTTTGGCTATCTCGGATTTTTAAAATTCGCGAATGGAGTTTCTGTAGGGAATTTCCGTTCGATTTTTGGGCTATTTTTTAAACATTCAAAAATTCGCCATAACAAAACTATGGAAGCTAGGACCACCAAATTTGGAGTGTTTGTAGGTAAATCTAGGGTGCCCTTTCACACCAAAATTTGCGACATTCTATCAAACCGTTTCGGAGATATTCGCGAGTTTTTGTTTTAACATTACGGCGTAAAGGCCCGGACACCCCATGGTGAGCCGAGATTGGCGAGCATGGGGAGGAAGGCCGAAACCCTGTTAGGCTACGTTTCAAATTTCAAGTCGATCGGACAATTAGGGCCCGAGATAGGGGGGGTCAAAATTTGGCCCATTTCCGTGACCATTGGGGCGGCCCTCATTGAAATTTCGGTCGCTTGCGCCGGGGTCAAAAATTGAGCTACGAGAAAACGCTTGCCGGGGATTGTTCATGTGTCTCAATGGGAAGTACTGTGTGAGCGGTTTGAAATTCGGTGCAACGGTTATAGGTAATTGTCGCGGCCGAAATGTGTCAAATTCGTGAAATTTGACCCTATGAAAGTCGGGCCCTATTGGGCCTGGAGACAAACGTTTTTTTTTAAATTGATGTACTCTTCGAGAGCAACATATTGGCTATCTCGGATTTTTAAAATTCGCGAATGGAGTTTCTGTAGGGAATTTCCGTTCGATTTTTGGGCTATTTTTTAAACCTTCAAAAATTCGCCATAAAAAAACTATGGAAGCTAGGACCACCTAATTTGGGGGGATTGTAGGTAAATCTAGGGTGCCCTTTCACAACAAAATTTGCGACATTCTATTGAACCGTTTCGGAGATATTCGCGAGTTTTTGTTTTAACATTACGGCGAAAAGGCCCGGACACCCCTGGTGAGCTGCGATTAGCGAGCATAGGGAGGAAGGCCGAAACCCTGTCAGGCGACGTTTCAAATTTCATGTCGATTGGACAATTAGGGCCCGAGATATGGGGGGTCAAAGTTGGGCCCATTTCCGTTACCGTTGGGGCGGCCCCCATCGAAATTTCGGTCGCTTGCGAAGGGGTCAAAAATTGAGCTACGAGAAAACGCTTGCTGGGGATTGTTCATGTGTCTCAATGGGAAGTACTGTGTGAGCGGTTTGAAATTCGGTGCAACGGTTATAGGTAATTGTCGCGGCCGAAATGTGTCAAATTCGTGAACTTTGACCCTATGAAAGTCGGGGGTTATTGGGCCTGGAGACAAACCTTTTTTTTTTAATTGATGTACTCTTCGAGAGAGACATTTTGGCTATCTCGGATTTTTATAATTCGCGAATGGAGTTTCTGTAGGGTATTTCCGTTCGATTTTTGGTCTATTTTTTAAACCTTCAAAAATTCGCCATAAAAAAACTATGGAAGCTAGCACCACCAAAATTTGGAGGGTTTGTAGGTAAATCTAGGGTGCCCTTTCACACCAAAATTTGCGACATTCTATCGAACCGTTTCGGAGATATTCGCGAGTTTTTGTTTTAACATTACGGCGTAAAGGCCCGGACCCCCCATGGTAGGCCGCGATTGGCGAGCATAGGGAGGAAGGCCGAAACCCTGTTAGGCCACGTTTCAAATTTCAAGTCCATCGGACACTTAGAGCCCGACACATGGGGGGTCAAAGTTTGGCCCATTTCCGTGACCATTGGGGCGGCCCCCATCGAAATTTCGGTCGCTTGCGCCGGGGTCAAAAATTGAGCTACGAGAAAACGCTTGCGGGGGATTGTTCATGTGTCTCAATGGGAAGGACTGTGTGAGCGGTTGGAAATTCGGTGGAACGGTTATTGGTAATTTTCGCGGCCGAAATGTGTCAAATTCGTGAACTTTGACCCTACGAAAGTCGGGTCCTATTGGGCCTGGAGACAAACCTTTTTTTTTAAATTGATGTACTCTTCGAGAGCAACATTTTGGCTATTTCGGATTTTTAAAATTCGCGAATGGAGTTTCTGTAGGGTATTTCCGTTCGATTTTTGGTCTATTTTTTAAACCTTCAAAAATTCGCCATAAAAAAACTATGGGAGCTAGGACCACCTAATTTGGGGGGTTTGTAGGTAAATCTAGGGTGCCCTTTCACACCAAAATTTGCGACATTCTTTCGAACCGTTTCGGAGATATTCGCGAGTTTTTGTTTTAACATTATGGCGAAAAGGCCCGGACCCCCCTGGTGAGCTGAGATTGACGAGCATGGGGAGGAAGGCCGAAACCCTGTTAGGCCACGTTTCAAATTTCAAGTCGATCGGACAATTAGGGCTCGAGATAGGGGGGGTCAAAGTTGTGCCCATTTCCGTGACCATTGGGGCGGCCCTCATTGAAATTTCGGTCGCTTGCGCCGGGGTCAAAAATTGAGCTACGAGAAAACGCTTGCGGGGGATTGTTCATGTGTCTCAATGGGAAGTACTGTGTGAGCGGTTGGAATTTCGGTGCAACGGTTATAGGTAATTGTCGCGGCCGTAATGTGTCAAATTCGTGAACTTTGACCCTATGAAAGTCGGGCCCTATTGGGCCTGGAGACAAACGTTTTTTTTTAAATTGATGTACTTCTCGAGAGCAACATTTTGGCTATCTCGGATTTTTAAAATTCGCGAATGGAGTTTCTGTAGGGTATTTCCGTTCGATTTTTGGTCTATTTTTTAAACCTTCAAAAATTTGCCATAAAAAAACTATGGAAGCTAGGACCACCAAATTTAGAGGGTTTGTAGGTAAATCTAGGGTGCCCTTTCACACCAAAATTTGCGACATTCTATCGAACCGTTTCGGAGATATTCGCGAGTTTTTGTTTTAACATTACGGCGTAAAGGCCCGGACCCCCCATGGCAGGCCGCGATTGGCGAGCATAGGGAAACCCTGTTAGGAAGGCCGAAACCCTGTTAGGCCACGTTTCAAATTTCAAGTCGATCGGACACTTAGAGCCCGAGATATGGGGGGTCAAAATTTGGCCCATTTCCGTGACCATTGAGGCGGCCCCCATCGAAATTTCGGTCGCTTGCGCCGGGGTCAAAAATTGAGCTACGAAAAAACGCTTGCGGGGGATTGTTCATGTGTCTCAATGGGAAGTACTGTGTGAGCGGTTGGAAATTCGGTGGAACGGTTATTGGTAATTGTCGCGGCCGAAATGTGTCAAATTCGTGATCTTTGACCCTATGAAAGTCGGGTCCTATTGTACCTGGAGACAAACCTTTTTTTTATATTAATGTACTCTTCGAGAGCAACATTTTGGGTATCTCGGATTTTTAAAATTCGCGAATGGAGTTTCTGTAGGGAATTTCCGTTCGATTTTTGGGCTATTTTTTAAACCTTCAAAAATTCGCAATAAAAAAACTATGGAAGCTAGGACCACCAAATTTGGAGTGTTTGTAGGTAAATCTAGGGTGCCCTTTCACACCAAAATTGGCGACATTCTATCGAACCGTTTCGGAGATATTCGCGAGTTTTTGTTTTAACATTACGGCGTAAAGGCCCGGACCCCCCATGGTGAGCCGAGATTGGCGAGCATGGGGAGGAAGGCCGAAACCCTGTTAGGCCACGTTTCAAATTTCAAGTCGATCGGACAATTAGGGCCCGAGATAGGGGGGTCAAAATTTGGCCCATTTCCGTGACCATTGGGGCGGCCCTCATTGAAATTTCGGTCGCTTGCGCCGTGGTCAAAAATTGAGCTACGAGAAAACGCTTGCCGGGGATTGTTCATGTGTCTCAATGGGAAGTACTGTGTGAGCGGTTTGAAATTCGGTGCAACGGTTATAGGTAATTGTCGCGGCCGAAATGTGTCAAATTCGTGAAATTTGACCCTATGAAAGTCGGGCCCTATTGGGCCTGGAGACAAACGTTTTTTTTTAAATTGATGTACTCTTCGAGAGCAACATTTTGGCTATCTCGGATTTTTAAAATTCGCGAATGGAGTTTCTGTAGGGTATTTCCGTTCGATTTTTGGGCTATTTTTTAAACCTTCAAAAATTCGCCATAAAAAAACTATGGAAGCTAGGACCACCTAATTTGGGGGGTTTGTAGGTAAATCTAGGGTGCCCTTTCACAACAAAATTTGCGACATTCTATCGAACCGTTTCGGAGATATTCGCGAGTTTTTGTTTTAACATTACGGCGAAAAGGCCCGGACACCCCTGGTGAGCTGCGATTAGCGAGCATAGGGAGGAAGGCCGAAACCCTGTCAGGCCACGTTTCAAATTTCATGTCGATCGGACAATTAGGGCCCGAGATAGGGGGGTCAAAATTTGGCCCATTTCCGTGACCATTGGGGCGGCCCTCATCGAAATTTGGGTCGCTTGCGCCGGGGTGAAAAATTGAGCTACGAGAAAACGCTTGCGGGGGATTGTTCATGTGTCTCAATGGGAAGTACTGTGTGAGCGGTTTGAAATTCGGTGCAACGGTTATAGGTAATTGTCGCGGCCGAAATGTGTCAAATTCGTGAAATTTGACCCTATGAAAGTCGGGCCCTATTGGGCCTGGAGACAAACGTTTTTTTTTAAATTGATGTACTCTTCGAGAGCAACATTTTGGCTATCTCGGATTTTTAAAATTCGCGAATGGAGTTTCTGTAGGGTATTTCCGTTCGATTTTTGGGCTATTTTTTAAACCTTCAAAAATTCGCCATAAAAAAACTATGGAAGCTAGGACCACCAAATTTGGAGGGTTTGTAGGTAAATCTAGGGTGCACTTTTAGACCAAAATTTGCGACATTCTATCGAATCGTTTCGGAGATATTCGCGAGTTTTTGTTTTAACATTACGGCGAAAAGGCCTGGACCCCCATGGTGAGCCGAGTTTGGCGAGCATGGGGAGGAAGGCCGAAACCCTGTTAGGCCACGTTTCAAATTTCAAGTCGATCGGACAATTAGGGCCCGAGATATGGGGGGTCAAAATTTGGCCCATTTTCGTGACCATTGGGACGACCCTCATCGAAATATCGGTCGCTTGCGCCGGGGTGAAAAATTGAGCTACGAGAAAACGCTTGCGGGGGATTGTTCATGTGTCTCAATGGGAAGTACTGTGTGAGCGGTTGGAAATTCGGTGGAACGGTTATTGGTAATTGTCGCGGCCGAAATGTGTCAAATTCGTGAACATTGACCCTATGAAAGTCGGGTCCTATTGGTCCTGGAGACAAACCTTTGTTTTTTAAATTGGAAATACTCTTCGAGAGCAACATTTTGGCTATCTCGGATTTTTAAAATTCGCGAATGGAGTTTCTGTAGGGTATTTCCGTTCGATTTTTGGGCTATTTTTTAAACCTTCAAAAATTCGCCATAAAAAAACTATGGAAGCTAGGACCACCAAATTTGGAGGGTTTGTAGGTAAATCTAGGGTGCCCTTTTAGACCAAAATTTGTGACATTCTATCGAATCGTTTCGGAGATATTCGCGAGTTTTTGTTTTAACATTACGGCGAAAAGGCCTGGACCCCCATGGTGAGCCGAGTTTGGCGAGCATGGGGAGGAAGGCCGAAACCCTGTTAGGACACGTTTCAAATTTCAAGTCGATCGGACAATTAGGGCCCGAGATATGGGGGGTCAAAATTTGGCCCATTTCCGTGACCATTGGGACGACCCTCATCGAAATTTCGGTCGCTTGCGCCGGGGTCAAAAATTGAGCTACGAGAAAACGCTTGCGGGGGATTGTTCATGTGTCTCAATGGGAAGTACTGTGTGAGCGGTTGGAAATTCGGTGGAAGGGTTATTGGTAATTGTCGCGGCCGAAATGTGTCAAATTCGTGAACATTGACCCTATGAAAGTCGGGTCCTATTGGTCCTGGAGACAAACCTTTGTTTTTTAAATTGGAAATACTCTTCGAGAGCAACGTTTTGGCTATCTCGGATTTTTAAAATTCGCGAATGGAGTTTCTGTAGGGTATTTCCGTTCGATTTTTGGGCTATTTTTTAAACCTTCAAAAATTCGCCATAAAAAAACTATGGAAGCTAGGACCACCAAAATTTGGAGGGTTTGTAGGTAAATCTAGGGTGCCCTTTCACACCAAAATTTGCGACATTCTATCGAACCGTTTCGGAGATATTCGCGAGTTTTTGTTTTAACATTATGGCGAAAAGGCCCGGACCCCCCTGGTGAGCCGAGATTGACGAGCATGGGGAGGAAGGCCGAAACCCTGTTAGGCCACGTTTCAAATTTCATGTCGATCGGACAATCAGGGCCCGAGATATGGGGGGTCAAAGTTGGGCCCATTTCCGTTACCGTTGGGGCGGCCCGCATCGAAATTTCGGTCGCTTGCGAAGGGGTCAAAAATTGAGCTACGAGAAAACGCTTGCAGGGGATTGTTCATGTGTCTCAATGGGAAGTACTGTGTGAGCGGTTGGAAATTCGGTGGAACGGTTATTGGTAATTGTCGCGGCCGAAATGTGTCAAATTCGTGAACATTGACCCTATGAAAGTCGGGTCCTATTGGTCCTGGAGACAAACCTTTGTTTTTTAAATTGATGTACTCTTCGCGAGCAACATTTTGGCTATCTCGGATTTTTAAAATTCGCGAATGGAGTTTCTGTAGGGTATTTCCGTTCGATTTTTGGGCTATTTTTTAAACCTTCAAAAATTCGCCATAAAAAAGCTATGGAAGCTAGGACCGCCTAATTTGGGGGGTTTGTAGGTAAATCTAGGGTGCCCTTTCACAACAAAATTTGCGACATTCTATCGAACCGTTTCGGAGATATTCGCGAGTTTTTGTTTTAACATTACGGCGAAAAGGCCTGAACCCCCATGGTGAGCCGAGTTTGGCGAGCATGGGGAGGAAGGCCGAAACCCTGTTAGGCCACGTTTCAAATTTCAAGTCGATCGGACAATTAGGGTCCGAGATATGGGGGGTCAAAATTTGGCCCATTTCCGTGACCATTGGGACGACCCTCATCGAAATTTCGGTCGCTTGCGCCGGGGTCAAAAATTGAGCTACGAGAAAACGCTTGCGGGGGATTGTTCATGTGTCTCAATGGGAAGTACTGTGTGAGCGGTTGGAAATTCGGTGGAACGGTTATTGGTAATTGTCGCGGCCGAAATGTGTCAAATTCGTGAACATTGACCCTATGAAAGTCGGGTCCTATTGGACCTGGAGACAAACCTTTTTTTTCACATTGATGTACTCTTCGAGAGCAACATTTTGGCTATCTCGGATTTTTAAAATTCGCGAATGGAGTTTCTGTAGGGAATTTCCGTTCGATTTTTGGGCTATTTTTTAAACCTTCAAAAATTCGCCATAAAAAAGCTATGGAAGCTAGGACCACCTAATTTGGGGGGTTTGTAGGTAAATCTAGGGTGCCCTTTCACAACAAAATTTGCGACATTCTATCGAACCGTTTCGGAGATATTCGCGAGTTTTTGTTTTAACATTACGGCGAAAAGGCCTGGACCCCCATGGTGAGCCGAGTTTGGCGAGCATGGGGAGGAAGGCCGAAACCCTGTTAGGCCACGTTTCAAATTTCAAGTCGATCGGACAAATAGGGCCCGAGATATGGGGGTCAAAATTTGGCCCATTTTCGTGACCATTGGGACGACCCTCATCGAAATTTCCGTCGCTTGCGCCGGGGTCAAAAATTGAGCTACGAGAAAACGCTTGCGGGGGATTGTTCATGTGTCTCAATGGGAAGTACTGTGTGAGCGGTTGGAAATTCGGTGGAACGGTTATTGGTAATTGTCGCGGCCGAAATGTGTCAAATTCGTGAACATTGACCCTATGAAAGTCGGGTCCTATTGGTCCTGGAGACAAACCTTTGTTTTTCAAATTGGAAATACTCTTCGAGAGCAACATTTTGGCTATCTCGGATTTTTAAAATTCGCGAATGGAGTTTCTGTAGGGTATTTCCGTTCGATTTTTGGGCTATTTTTTAAACCTTCAAAAATTCGCCATAAAAAAACTATGGAAGCTAGGACCACCTAATTTGGGGGGTTTGTAGGTAAATCTAGGGTGCCCTTTCACACCAAAATTTGCGACATTCTATCGAACCGTTTCGGATATATTCGCGAGTTTTTGTTTTAACATTACGGCGAAAAGGCCCGGACCCCCCTGGTGAGCCGCGATTGGCGAGCATGGGGAGGAAGGCCGAAACCCTGTTAGGCCACGTTTCAAATTTCATGTCGATCGGACAATCAGGGCCCGAGATATGGGGGGTCAAAGTTGGGCCCATTTCCGTTACCGTTGGGGCGGCCCGCATCGAAATTTCGGTCGCTTGCGAAGGGGTCAAAAATTGAGCTACGAGAAAACGCTTGCAGGGGATTGTTCATGTGTCTCAATGGGAAGTACTGTGTGAGCGGTTGGAAATTCGGTGGAACGGTTATTGGTAATTGTCGCGGCCGAAATGTGTCAAATTCGTGAACTTTGACCCTATGAAAGTCGGGTCCTATTGGGCCTGGAGACAAACATTTTTTTTTAAATTGGAAGTACTCTTCGAGAGCAACATTTTGGCTATCTCGGATTTTTAAAATTCGCGAATGGAGTTTCTTTAGGTTATTTCAGTTCGATTTTTGGGCTATTTTCTAAACCTTCAAAAATTCGCCATAAAAAAACTATGGAAGCTAGGACTACCAAAATTTGGAGGGTTTGTAGGTAAATCTATGGTGCCCTTTCACACCAAAATTTGCGACATTCTATCGAACCGTTTCGGAGATATTGGCGAGTTTTTGTTTTAACATTATGGCGAAAAGGCCCGGAGCCCCCTGGTGAGCCACGATTGACGAGCATGGGGAGGAAGGCCGAAACCCTGTAAGGCCACGTTTAGAATTTCATGTCGATCGGACAATTAGGGCCCGAGATATGGGGGTCAAAGTTGGGCCCATTTCCGTTACCGTTGGGGCGGCCCGCATCGAAATTTCGGTCGCTTGCGAAGGGGTCAAAAATTGAGCTACGAGAAAACGCTTGCTGGGGATTGTTCATGTGTCTCAATGGGAAGTACTGTGTGAGCGGTTTGAAATTCGGTGCAACGGTTATAGGTAATTGTCGCGGCCGAAATGTGTCAAATTCGTGAAATTTGACCCTATGAAAGTCGGGGGTTATTGGGCCTGGAGACAAAGCTTTTTTTTTTAAATTGATGTACTCTTCGAGAGAGACATTTTGGCTATCTCGGATTTTTAAAATTCGCGAATGGAGTTTCTGTAGGGAATTTCCGTTCGATTTTTGGGCTATTTTTTAAACCTTCAAAAATTCGCCATAAAAAAACTATGGAAGCTAGGACCACCAAATTTAGAGGGTTTGTAGGTAAATCTAGGGTGCCCTTTCACACCAAAATTTGCGACATTCTATCGAACCGTTTCGGAGATATTCGCGAGTTTTTGTTTTAACATTACGGCGTAAAGGCCCGGACCCCCCATGGGAGGCCGCGATTGGCGAGCATAGGGAGGAAGGCCGAAACCCTGTTAGGCCACGTTTCAAATTTCAAGTCGATCGGACACTTAGAGCCCGAGATATGGGGGGTCAAAGTTTGGCCCATTTCCGTGACCATTGGGGCGGCCCTCATTGAAATTTCGGTCGCTTGCGCCGGGGTCAAAAATTGAGCTACGAGAAAACGCTTGCTGGGGATTGTTCATGTGTCTCAATGGGAAGTACTGTGTGAGCGGTTTGAAATTCGGTGCAACGGTTATAGGTAATTGTCGCGGCCGAAATGTGTCAAATTCGTGAACTTTGACCCTATGAAAGTCGGGGGTTATTGGGCCTGGAGACAAACCTTTTTTTTTAAATTGATGTACTCTTCGAGAGAGACATTTTGGCTATCTCGGATTTTTAAAATTCGCGAATGGAGTTTCTATAGGGTATTTCCGTTCGATTTTTGGGCTATTTTGTAAAACTTCAAAAATTCGCCATAAAAAAACTATGGAAGCTAGGACCACCAAAATTTGGAGGGTTTGTAGGTAAATCTATGGTGCCCTTTCACACCAAAATTTGCGACATTCTATCGAACCGTTTCGGAGATATTCGCGAGTTTTTGTTTTAACATTATGGCGAAAAGGCCCGGACCCCCCTGGTGAGCCGCGATTGACGAGCATGGGGAGGAAGGCCGAAACCCTGTTAGGCCACGTTTCAAATTTCATGTCGATCGGACAATTAGGGCCCGAGATATGGGGGGTCAAAGTTGGGCCCATTTCCGTTACCGTTGGGGCGGCCCGCATCGAAATTTCGGTCGCTTGCGAAGGGGTCAAAAATTGAGCTACGAGAAAACGCTTGCTGGGGATTGTTCATGTGTCTCAATGGGAAGTACTGTGTGAGCGGTTTGAAATTCGGCGGTGCAACGGTTATAGGTAATTGTCGCGGCCGAAATGTGTCAAATTCATGAACTTTGACCCTATGAAAGTCGGGTCCTATTGGTCCTGGAGACAAACTTTTGTTTTTTAAATTGGAAATACTCTTCGAGAGCAACATTTTGGCTATCTCGGATTTTTAAAATTCGCGAGTGGAGTTTCTGTAGGGTATTTCCGTTCGATTTTTGGGCTATTTTTTAAACCTTCAAAAATTCGCCATAAAAAAATTTGGAAGCTAGGACCACCTAAATCGAGGGGTTTGTAGGTAAATCTAGGGTGCTCTTTCACACCAAAATTTGCGACATTCTATCGAACCGTTTCGGAGATATTCGCGAGTTTTTGTTTTAACATTATGGCGAAAAGGCCCGGACCCCCCTGATGAGCCGAGATTGAGGAGCATCGGGAGGAAGGCCGAAACCCTGTTAGGCCACGTTTCAAATTTCAAGTCGATCGGACAATAAGAGCCCGAGATATGGGGGGTCAAAGTTTGGCCGATTTCCGTGACCATTGGGGCGGCCCCCATCGAAATTTCGGTCGCTTGCGCCGGGGTCAAAAATTGAGCTACGAGAAAACGCTTGCGGGGGATTGTTCATGTGTCTCAATGGGAAGTACTGTGTGAGCGGTTTGAAATTCGGTGGAACGGTTATTGGTAATTGTCGCGGCCGAAATGTGTCAAATTCGTGAACTTTGACCCTATGAAAGTCGGGTCCTATTGGGCCTGGAGACAAACCTTTGTTTTTTAAATTGGAAATACTCTTCGAGAGCAACATTTTGGCTATATCGGATTTTTAAAATTCGCGAATGTAGTTTCTGTAGGGAATTTCCGTTCGATTTTTGGGCTATTTTTTAAACCTTCAAAAATTCGCCATAAAAAAACTATGGAAACTAGTACCACCAAATTTGGAGGGTTTGTAGGTGAATCTAGGGTGCCCTTTCACACCAAAATTTGCGACATTCTATCGAACCGTTTCGGAGATATTCGCGAGTTTTTATTTTAACATTAGGGCGAAAAGGCCCGGACCCCCCTGGTGAGCCGCGATTGACGAGCATGGGGAGGAAGGCCGAAACCCTGTTAGGCCACGTTTCAAATATCAAGTCGATCGGAAAATTAGGGCCCGAGATAGGGGGGTCAAAATTTGGCCCATTTCCGTGACCATTGGGGCGGGCCTCATTGAAATTTCGGTCGCTTGCGCCAGGGTCAAAAATTGAGCTACGAGAAAACGCTTGCCGGGGATTGTTCATGTGTCTCAATGGGAAGTACTGTGTGAGCGGTTTGAAATTCGGTGCAACGGTTATAGGTAATTCTCGCGGCCGAAATGTGTCAAATTCGTGAAATTTGACCCTATGAAAGTCGGGCCCTATTGGGCCTGGAGACAAACATTTTTTTTTAAATTGATGTACTCTTCGAGAGCAACATTTTGGCTATCTCGGATTTTTAAAATTCGCGAATGGTGTTTCTGTAGGGTATTTCCGTTCGATTTTTGGGCTATTTTTTAAACGTTCAAAAATTCGCCATAAAAAAACTATGGAAGCTAGGACCACCTAATTTGGGGCGTTTGTAGGTAAATCTAGGGTGCGCTTTCACACCAAAATTTGCGACATTCTATCGAACCGTTTCGGAGATATTCGCGAGTTTTTGTTTAAATATTACGGCGAAAAGGCCCGGACCCCCCCTGGTGAGCCGCGATTGGCGAGCATGGGGAGGAAGGCCGAAACCCTGTTAGGCCACGTTTCAAATTTCATGTCGATCGGACAATTAGGGCCCGAGATATGGGGGGTCAAAGTTGGGCCCATTTCCGTTACCGTTGGGGCGGCCCGCATCGAAATTTCGGTCGCTTGCGAAGGGGTCAAAAATTGAGCTACGAGAAAACGCTTGCGGGAGATTGTTCATGTGTCTCAATGGGAAGTACTGTGTGAGCGGTTGGAAATTCGGTGGAACGGTTATTGGTAATTGTCGCGGCCGAAATGTGTCAAATTCGTGAACTTTGACCCTATGAAAGTCGGGTCCTATTGGGCCTGGAGACAAACCTTTGTTTTTTAAATTGGAAATACTCTTCGAGAGCAACATTTTGGCTATATCGTATTTTTAAAATTCGCGAATGGAGTTTCTGTAGGGAATTTCCGTTCGATTTTTGGGCTATTTTTTAAACATTAAAAAATTTGCCATAAAAAAACTATGGAAACTAGGACCACCAAATTTGGAGGGTTTGTAGGTGAATCTAGGGTGCCCTTTCACACCAAAATTTGCGACATTCTATCGAACCGTTTCGGACATATTCGCGAGTTTTTATTTTAACATTACGGCGAAAAGGCCTGGACCCCATGGTGAGCCGAGATTGGCGAGCATGGGGAGGAAGGCCGAAACCCTGTTAGGCCACGTTTCAAATTTCAAGTCGATCGGACAATTAGGGCCGAGATAGGGGGGGTCAAAATTTGGCCCATTTCCGTGACCATTGGGGCGGCCCTCATTGAAATTTCCGTCGCTTGCGCCGGGGTCAAAAATTGAGCTACGAGAAAACGCTTGCCGGGGATTGTTCATGTGTCTCAATGGGAAGTACTGTGTGAGCGGTTGGAAATTCGGTGGAACGGTTATTGGTAATTGTCGCGGCCGAAATGTGTCAAATTCGTGAACTTTGACCCTATGAAAGTCGGGTCCTATTGGGCTTGGAGACAAACCTTTTTTTTTTAAATTGGAAGAACTCTTCGAGAGCAACATTTTGGCTATCTCGGATTTTTAAAATTCGCGAATGGAGTTTCTGTAGGGTATTTCCGTTCGATTTTTGGGCTATTTTTTAAACCTTCAAAAATTCGCCATAAAAAAACTATGGAAGCTAGGACCACCAAAATTTGGAGGGTTTGTAGGTAAATCTATGGTGTCCTTTCACACCAAAATTTGCGACATTCTATCGAACCGTTTCGGAGATATTCGCGAGTTTTTGTTTTAACATTATGGCGAAAAGGCCCGGACCCCCCTGGTGAGCCGCGATTGACGAGCATGGGGAGGAAGGCCGAAACCCTGTTAGGCCACGTTTCAAATTTCATGGCGATCGGAGAATTAGGGCCGAGATAGGGGGGGTCAAAATTTGGCCCATTTCCGTGACCATTGGGGCGGCCCTCATTGAAATTTCGGTCGCTTGCGAAGGGGTCAAAAATTGAGCTACGAGAAAACGCTTGCTGGGGATTGTTCATGTGTCTCAATGGGAAGTACTGTGTGAGCGGTTTGAAATTCGGCGGTGCAACGGTTATAGGTAATTGTCGCGGCCGAAATGTGTCAAATTCATGAACTTTGACCCTATGAAAGTCGGGTCCTTTGGTCCTGGAGAAAAACTTTTGTTTTTTAAATTGGAAATACTCTTCGAGAGCAACATTTTGGCTATCTCGGATTTTTAAAATTCGCGAATGGAGTTTCTGTAGGGTATTTCCGTTCGATTTTTGGGCTATTTTTTAAACATTCAAAAATTCGCCATAAAAAAACTATGGAAGCTAGGACCACCTAATTTGGGGGGTTTGTAGGTAAATCTATGGTGCCCTTTCACACAAAAATTTGCGACATTCTATCGAACCGTTTCGGAGATATTCGCGAGTTTTTGTTTTAAAATTACGGCGAAAAGGCCGGGACCCCCCCTGGTGAGCCGCGATTGGCGAGCATGGGGAGGAAGGCCGAAACCCTGTTAGGCCACGCTTCAAATTTCAAGTCGATCGGACAATTAGGGCCCGAGATAGGTGGGGTCAAAGTTGTGCCCATTTCCGTGACCATTGGGGCGGCCCTCATTGAAATTTCGGTCGCTTGCGCCAGGGTCAAAAATTGAGCTACGAGAAAACGCTTGCCGGGGATTGTTCATGTGTCTCAATGGGAAGTACTGTGTGAGCGGTTTGAAATTCGGTGGAAAGGTTATTGGTAATTGTCGCGGCCGAAATGTGTCAAATTCGTGAACTTTGACCCTATGAAAGTCGGGTCCTATTGGGCCTGGAGACAAACCTTTGTTTTTTAAATTGGAAATACTCTTCGAGAGCAACATTTTGGCTATATCGGATTTTTAAAATTCGCGAATGTAGTTTCTGTAGGGAATTTCCGTTCGATTTTTGGGCTATTTTTTAAACCTTCAAAAATTCGCCATAAAAAAACTATGGAAACTAGGTCCACCAAATTTGGAGGGTTTGTAGGTGAATCTAGGGTGCCCTTTCACACCAAAATTTGCGACATTCTATCGAACCGTTTCGGAGATATTCGCGAGTTTTTATTTTAACATTAGGGCGAAAAGGCCTGGACCCCCATGGTGAGCCGAGATTGGCGAGCATGGGGAGGAAGGCCGAAACCCTGTTAGGCCACGTTTCAAATATCAAGTCGATCGGAAAATTAGGGCCCGAGATAGGGGGGTGAAAATTTGGCCCATTTCCGTGACTATTGGGGCGGGCCTCATTGAAATTTCGGTCGCTTGCGCCAGGGTCAAAAATTGAGCTACGAGAAAACGCTTGCCGGGGATTGTTCATGTGTCTCAATGGGAAGTACTGTGTGAGCGGTTTGAAATTCGGTGCAACGGTTATAGGTAATTGTCGCGGCCGAAATGTGTCAAATTCGTGAAATTTGACCCTATGAAAGTCGGGCCCTATTGGGCCTGGAGACAAACATTTTTTTTAAATTGATGTACTCTTCGAGAGCAACATTTTGGCTATCTCGGATTTTTAAAATTCGCGAATGGTGTTTCTGTAGGGTATTTCCGTTCGATTTTTGGGCTATTTTTTAAACCTTCAAAAATTCGCCATAAAAAAACTATGGAAGCTAGGACCACCTAATTTGGGGCGTTTGTAGGTAAATCTAGGGTGCCCTTTCACACCAAAATTTGCGACATTCTATCGAACCGTTTCGGAGATATTCGCGAGTTTTTGTTTTAATATTACGGCGAAAAGGCCCGGACCCCCCCTGGTGAGCCGCGATTGGCGAGCATGGGGAGGAAGGCCGAAACCCTGTTAGGCCACGTTTCAAATTTCATGTCGATCGGACAATTAGGGCCCGAGATATGGGGGGTCAAAGTTGGGCCCATTTCCGTTACCGTTGGGGCGGCCCGCATCGAAATTTCGGTCGCTTGCGAAGGGGTCAAAAATTGAGCTACGAGAAAACGCTTGCGGGGGATTGTTCATGTGTCTCAATGGGAAGTACTGTGTGAGCGGTTGGAAATTCGGTGGAACGGTTATTGGTAATTGTCGCGGCCGAAATGTGTCAAATTCGTGAACTTTGACCCTATGAAAGTCGGGTCATATTGGGCCTGGAGACAAACCTTTTTTTTTTAAATTGGAAGTACTCTTCGAGAGCAACATTTAAGCTATCTCGGATTTTTATAATTCGCGAATGGAGTTTCTGTAGGGTATTTCCGTTCGATTTTTGGGCTATTTTTTAAACCTTCAAAAATTCGCCATAAAAAAACTATGGAAGCTAGCACCACCAAAATTTGGAGGGTTTGTAGGTAAATCTATGGTGCCCTTTCACACCAAAATTTGCGACATTCTATCGAACCGTTTCGGAGATATTCGCGAGTTTTTGTTTTAACATTATGGCGAAAAGGCCCGGACCCCCCTGGTGAGCCGCGATTGACGAGCATGGGGAGGAAGGCAGAAACCCTGTTAGGCCACGTTTCAAATTTCGTGTCGATCGGACAATTAGGGCCCGAGATATGGGGGGTCAATGTTGGGCCCATTTCCATTACCGTTGGGGCGGCCCGCATCGAAATTTCGGTCGCTTGCGCCGGGGTCAAAAATTGAGCTACGAGAAAACGCTTGCGGGGGATTGTTCATGTGTCTCAATGGGAAGTACTGTGTGAGCGGTTGGAAATTCGGTTTAACGGTTATTGGTAATTGTCGCGGCCGAAATGTGTCAAATTCGTGAACTTTGACCCTATGAAAGTCGGGTCCTATTGGGCCTGGAGACAAACCTTTGTTTTTTAAATTGGAAATACTCTTCGAGAGCAACATTTTGGCTATATCGTATTTTTAAAATTCGCGAATGGAGTTTCTGTAGGGAATTTCCGTTCGATTTTTGGGCTATTTTTTAAACATTAAAAAATTTGCCATAAAAAAACTATGGAAACTAGGACCACCAAATTTGGAGGGTTTGTAGGTGAATCTAGGGTGCCCTTTCACACCAAAATTTGCGACATTCTATCGAACCGTTTCGGACATATTCGCGAGTTTTTATTTTAACATTACGGCGAAAAGGCCTGGACCCCATGGTGAGCCGAGATTGGCGAGCATGGGGAGGAAGGCCGAAACCCTGTTAGGCCACGTTTCAAATTTCAAGTCGATCGGACAATTAGGGCCGAGATAGGGGGGGTCAAAATTTGGCCCATTTCCGTGACCATTGGGGCGGCCCTCATTGAAATTTCCGTCGCTTGCGCCGGGGTCAAAAATTGAGCTACGAGAAAACGCTTGCCGGGGATTGTTCATGTGTCTCAATGGGAAGTACTGTGTGAGCGGTTGGAAATTCGGTGGAACGGTTATTGGTAATTGTCGCGGCCGAAATGTGTCAAATTCGTGAACTTTGACCCTATGAAAGTCGGGTCCTATTGGGCTTGGAGACAAACCTTTTTTTTTTAAATTGGAAGAACTCTTCGAGAGCAACATTTTGGCTATCTCGGATTTTTAAAATTCGCGAATGGAGTTTCTGTAGGGTATTTCCGTTCGATTTTTGGGCTATTTTTTAAAACTTCAAAAATTCGCCATAAAAAAACTATGGAAGCTAGGACCACCAAAATTTGGAGGGTTTGTAGGTAAATCTATGGTGTCCTTTCACACCAAAATTTGCGACATTCTATCGAACCGTTTCGGAGATATTCGCGAGTTTTTGTTTTAACATTATGGCGAAAAGGCCCGGACCCCCCTGGTGAGCCGCGATTGACGAGCATGGGGAGGAAGGCCGAAACCCTGTTAGGCCACGTTTCAAATTTCATGGCGATCGGAGAATTAGGGCCGAGATAGGGGGGGTCAAAATTTGGCCCATTTCCGTGACCATTGGGGCGGCCCTCATTGAAATTTCGGTCGCTTGCGAAGAGGTCAAAAATTGAGCTACGAGAAAACGCTTGCTGGGGATTGTTCATGTGTCTCAATGGGAAGTACTGTGTGAGCGGTTTGAAATTCGGCGGTGCAACGGTTATAGGTAATTGTCGCGGCCGAAATGTGTCAAATTCATGAACTTTGACCCTATGAAAGTCGGGTCCTTTGGTCCTGGAGAAAAACTTTTGTTTTTTAAATTGGAAATACTCTTCGAGAGCAACATTTTGGCTATCTCGGATTTTTAAAATTCGCGAATGGAGTTTCTGTAGGGTATTTCCGTTCGATTTTTGGGCTATTTTTTAAACATTCAAAAATTCGCCATAAAAAAACTATGGAAGCTAGGACCACCTAATTTGGGGGGTTTGTAGGTAAATCTAGGGTGCCCTTTCACACAAAAATTTGCGACATTCTATCGAACCGTTTCGGAGATATTCGCGAGTTTTTGTTTTAAAATTACGGCGAAAAGGCCGGGACCCCCCCTGGTGAGCCGCGATTGGCGAGCATGGGGAGGAAGGCCGAAACCCTGTTAGGCCACGCTTCAAATTTCAAGTCGATCGGACAATTAGGGCCCGAGATAGGTGGGGTCAAAGTTGTGCCCATTTCCGTGACCATTGGGGCGGCCCTCATTGAAATTTCGGTCGCTTGCGCCAGGGTCAAAAATTGAGCTACGAGAAAACGCTTGCCGGGGATTGTTCATGTGTCTCAATGGGAAGTACTGTGTGAGCGGTTTGAAATTCGGTGGAACGGTTATTGGTAATTGTCGCGGCCGAAATGTGTCAAATTCGTGAACTTTGACCCTATGAAAGTCGGGTCCTATTGGGCCTGGAGACAAACCTTTGTTTTTTAAATTGGAAATACTCTTCGAGAGCAACATTTTGGCTATATCGGATTTTTAAAATTCGCGAATGTAGTTTCTGTAGGGAATTTCCGTTCGATTTTTGGGCTATTTTTTAAACCTTCAAAAATTCGCCATAAAAAAACTATGGAAACTAGGTCCACCAAATTTGGAGGGTTTGTAGGTGAATCTAGGGTGCCCTTTCACACCAAAATTTGCGACATTCTATCGAACCGTTTCGGAGATATTCGCGAGTTTTTATTTTAACATTAGGGCGAAAAGGCCTGGACCCCCATGGTGAGCCGAGATTGGCGTGCATGGGGAGGAAGGCCGAAACCCTGTTAGGCCACGTTTCAAATATCAAGTCGATCGGAAAATTAGGGCCCGAGATAGGGGGGTCAAAATTTGGCCCATTTCCGTGACTATTGGGGCGGGCCTCATTGAAATTTCGGTCGCTTGCGCCAGGGTCAAAAATTGAGCTACGAGAAAACGCTTGCCGGGGATTGTTCATGTGTCTCAATGGGAAGTACTGTGTGAGCGGTTTGAAATTCGGTGCAACAGTTATAGGTAATTGTCGCGGCCGAAATGTGTCAAATTCGTGAAATTTGACCCTATGAAAGTCGGGCCCTATTGGGCCTGGAGACAAACATTTTTTTTAAATTGATGTACTCTTCGAGAGCAACATTTTGGCTATCTCGGATTTTTAAAATTCGCGAATGGTGTTTCTGTAGGGTATTTCCGTTCGATTTTTGGGCTATTTTTTAAACCTTCAAAAATTCGCCATAAAAAAACTATGGAAGCTAGGACCACCTAATTTGGGGCGTTTGTAGGTAAATCTAGGGTGCCCTTTCTCACCAAAATTTGCGACATTCTATCGAACCGTTTCGGAGATATTCGCGAGTTTTTGTTTTAATATTACGGCGAAAAGGCCCGGACCCCCCCTGGTGAGCCGCGATTGGCGAGCATGGGGAGGAAGGCCGAAACCCTGTTAGGCCACGTTTCAAATTTCATGTCGATCGGACAATTAGGGCCCGAGATATGGGGGGTCAAAGTTGGGCCCATTTCCGTTACCGTTGGGGCGGCCCGCATCGAAATTTCGGTCGCTTGCGAAGGGGTCAAAAATTGAGCTACGAGAAAACGCTTGCGGGGGATTGTTCATGTGTCTCAATGGGAAGTACTGTGTGAGCGGTTGGAAATTCGGTGGAACGGTTATTGGTAATTGTCGCGGCCGAAATGTGTCAAATTCGTGAACTTTGACCCTATGAAAGTCGGGTCATATTGGGCCTGGAGACAAACCTTTTTTTTTTAAATTGGAAGTACTCTTCGAGAGCAACATTTTGGCTATCTCGGATTTTTATAATTCGCGAATGGAGTTTCTGTAGGGTATTTCCGTTCGATTTTTGGGCTATTTTTTAAACCTTCAAAAATTCGCCATAAAAAAACTATGGAAGCTAGCACCACCAAAATTTGGAGGGTTTGTAGGTAAATCTATGGTGCCCTTTCACACCAAAATTTGCGACATTCTATCGAACCGTTTCGGAGATATTCGCGAGTTTTTGTTTTAACATTATGGCGAAAAGGCCCGGACCCCCCTGGTGAGCCGCGATTGACGAGCATGGGGAGGAAGGCAGAAACCCTGTTAGGCCACGTTTCAAATTTCGTGTCGATCGGACAATTAGGGCCCGAGATATGGGGGGTCAATGTTGGGCCCATTTCCATTACCGTTGGGGCGGCCCGCATCGAAATTTCGGTCGCTTGCGCCGGGGTCAAAAATTGAGCTACGAGAAAACGCTTGCGGGGGATTGTTCATGTGTCTCAATGGGAAGTACTGTGTGAGCGGTTGGAAATTCGGTCGAACGGTTATTGGTAATTGTCGCGGCCGAAATGTGTCAAATTCGTGAACTTTGACCCTATGAAAGTCGGGTCCTATTGGGCCTGGAGACAAACCTTTGTTTTTTAAATTGGAAATACTCTTCGAGAGCAACATTTTGGCTATATCGTATTTTTAAAATTCGCGAATGGAGTTTCTGTAGGGAATTTCCGTTCGATTTTTGGGCTATTTTTTAAACATTAAAAAATTTGCCATAAAAAAACTATGGAAACTAGGACCACCAAATTTGGAGGGTTTGTAGGTGAATCTAGGGTGCCCTTTCACACCAAAATTTGCGACATTCTATCGAACCGTTTCGGACATATTCGCGAGTTTTTATTTTAACATTACGGCGAAAAGGCCTGGACCCCATGGTGAGCCGAGATTGGCGAGCATGGGGAGGAAGGCCGAAACCCTGTTAGGCCACGTTTCAAATTTCAAGTCGATCGGACAATTAGGGCCGAGATAGGGGGGGTCAAAATTTGGCCCATTTCCGTGACCATTGGGGCGGCCCTCATTGAAATTTCCGTCGCTTGCGCCGGGGTCAAAAATTGAGCTACGAGAAAACGCTTGCCGGGGATTGTTCATGTGTCTCAATGGGAAGTACTGTGTGAGCGGTTGGAAATTCGGTGGAACGGTTATTGGTAATTGTCGCGGCCGAAATGTGTCAAATTCGTGAACTTTGACCCTATGAAAGTCGGGTCCTATTGGGCTTGGAGACAAACCTTTTTTTTTTAAATTGGAAGAACTCTTCGAGAGCAACATTTTGGCTATCTCGGATTTTTAAAATTCGCGAATGGAGTTTCTGTAGGGTATTTCCGTTCGATTTTTGGGCTATTTTTTAAACCTTCAAAAATTCGCCATAAAAAAACTATGGAAGCTAGGACCACCAAAATTTGGAGGGTTTGTAGGTAAATCTATGGTGTCCTTTCACACCAAAATTTGCGACATTCTATCGAACCGTTTCGGAGATATTCGCGAGTTTTTGTTTTAACATTATGGCGAAAAGGCCCGGACCCCCTGGTGAGCCGCGATTGACGAGCATGGGGAGGAAGGCCGAAACCCTGTTAGGCCACGTTTCAAATTTCATGGCGATCGGAGAATTAGGGCCGAGATAGGGGGGGTCAAAATTTGGCCCATTTCCGTGACCATTGGGGCGGCCCTCATTGAAATTTCGGTCGCTTGCGAAGAGGTCAAAAATTGAGCTACGAGAAAACGCTTGCTGGGGATTGTTCATGTGTCTCAATGGGAAGTACTGTGTGAGCGGTTTGAAATTCGGCGGTGCAACGGTTATAGGTAATTGTCGCGGCCGAAATGTGTCAAATTCATGAACTTTGACCCTATGAAAGTCGGGTCCTTTGGTCCTGGAGACAAACTTTTGTTTTTTAAATTGGAAATACTCTTCGAGAGCAACATTTTGGCTATCTCGGATTTTTAAAATTCGCGAATGGAGTTTCTGTAGGGTATTTCCGTTCGATTTTTGGGCTATTTTTTAAACATTCAAAAATTCGCCATAAAAAAACTATGGAAGCTAGGACCACCTAATTTGGGGGGTTTGTAGGTAAATCTAGGGTGCCCTTTCACACCAAAATTTGCGACATTCTATCGAACCGTTTCGGAGATATTCGCGAGTTTTTGTTTTAAAATTACGGCGAAAAGGCCGGGACCCCCCCTGGTGAGCCGCGATTGGCGAGCATGGGGAGGAAGGCCGAAACCCTGTTAGGCCACGCTTCAAATTTCAAGTCGATCGGACAATTAGGGCCCGAGATAGGTGGGGTCAAAGTTGTGCCCATTTCCGTGACCATTGGGGCGGCCCTCATTGAAATTTCGGTCGCTTGCGCCAGGGTCAAAAATTGAGCTACGAGAAAACGCTTGCCGGGGATTAGTCATGTGTCTCAATGGGAAATACTGTGTGAGCGGTTTGAAATTCGGTGCAACGGTTATAGGTAATTGTCGCGGCCGAAATGTGTCAAATTCGTGAAATTTGACCCTATGAAAGTCGGGCCCTATTGGGCCTGGAGACAAACATTTTTTTTTAAATTGATGTACTCTTCGAGAGCAACATTTTGGCTATCTCGGATTTTTAAAATTCGCGAATGGTGTTTCTGTAGGGTATTTCCGTTCGATTTTTGGGCTATTTTTTAAACCTTCAAAAATTCGCCATAAAAAAACTATGGAAGCTAGGACCACCTAATTTGGGGCGTTTGTAGGTAAATCTAGGGTGCCCTTTCACACCAAAATTTGCGACATTCTATCGAACCGTTTCGGAGATATTCGCGAGTTTTTGTTTTAAAATTACGGCGAAAAGGCCGGGACCCCCCCTGGTGAGCCGCGATTGGCGAGCATGGGGAGGAAGGCCGAAACCCTGTTAGGCCACGCTTCAAATTTCAAGTCGATCGGACAATTAGGGCCCGAGATAGGTGGGGTCAAAGTTGTGCCCATTTCCGTGACCATTGGGGCGGCCCTCATTGAAATTTCGGTCGCTTGCGCCAGGGTCAAAAATTGAGCTACGAGAAAACGCTTGCCGGGGATTGTTCATGTGTCTCAATGGGAAGTACTGTGTGAGCGGTTTGAAATTCGGTGGAACGGTTATTGGTAATTGTCGCGGCCGAAATGTGTCAAATTCGTGAACTTTGACCCTATGAAAGTCGGGTCCTATTGGGCCTGGAGACAAACCTTTGTTTTTTAAATTGGAAATACTCTTCGAGAGCAACATTTTGGCTATATCGGATTTTTAAAATTCGCGAATGTAGTTTCTGTAGGGAATTTCCGTTCGATTTTTGGGCTAATTTTTAAACCTTCAAAAATTCGCCATAAAAAAAGTATGGAAACTAGGAACACCAAATTTGGAGGGTTTGTAGGTGAGTCTAGGGTGCCCTTTCACACCAAAATTTGCGACATTCTATCGAACCGTTTCGGAGATATTCGCGAGTTTTTATTTTAACATTAGGGCGAAAAGGCCTGGACTCCCATGGTGAGCCGAGATTGGCGAGCATGGGGAGGAAAGCCGAAACCCTGTTAGGCCACGTTTCAAATATCAAGTCGATCGGAAAATTAGGGCCCGAGATAGGGGGGTCAAAATTTGGCCCATTTCCGTGACCATTGGGGCGGGCCTCATTGAAATTTCGGTCGCTTGCGCCAGGGTCAAAAATTGAGCTACGAGAAAACGCTTGCCGGGGATTGTTCATGTGTCTCAATGGGAAGTACTGTGTGAGCGGTTTGAAATTCGGTGCAACGGTTATAGGTAATTGTCGCGGCCGAAATGTGTCAAATTCGTGAAATTTGACCCTATGAAAGTCGGGCCCTATTGGGCCTGGAGACAAACATTTTTTTTTAAATTGATGTACTCTTCGAGAGCAACATTTTGGCTATCTCGGATTTTTAAAATTCGCGAATGGTGTTTCTGTAGGGAATTTCCGTTCGATTTTTGGGCTATTTTTTAAACATTAAAAAATTTGCCATAAAAAAACTATGGAAACTAGGACCACCAAATTTGGAGGGTTTGTAGGTGAATCTAGGGTGCCCTTTCACACCAAAATTTGCAACATTCTATCGAACCGTTTCGGACATATTCGCGAGTTTTTATTTTAACATTACGGCGAAAAGGCCTGGACCCCATGGTGAGCCGAGATTGGCGAGCATGGGGAGGAAGGCCGAAACCCTGTTAGGCCACGTTTCAAATTTCAAGTCGATCGGACAATTAGGGCCGAGATAGGGGGTGTCAAAATTTGGCCCATTTCCGTGACCATTGGGGCGGCCCTCATTGAAATTTCCGTCGCTTGCGCCGGGGTCAAAAATTGAGCTACGAGAAAACGCTTGCCGGGGATTGTTCATGTGTCTCAATGGGAAGTACTGTGTGAGCGGTTGGAAATTCGGTGGAACGGTTATTGGTAATTGTCGCGGCCGAAATGTGTCAAATTCGTGAACTTTGACCCTATGAAAGTCGGGTCCTATTGGGCTTGGAGACAAACCTTTTTTTTTTAAATTGGAAGAACTCTTCGAGAGCAACATTTTGGCTATCTCGGATTTTTAAAATTCGCGAATGGAGTTTCTGTAGGGTATTTCCGTTCGATTTTTGGGCTATTTTTTAAACCTTCAAAAATTCGCCATAAAAAAACTATGGAAGCTAGGACCACCAAAATTTGGAGGGTTTGTAGGTAAATCTATGGTGTCCTTTCACACCAAAATTTGCGACATTCTATCGAACCGTTTCGGAGATATTCGCGAGTTTTTGTTTTAACATTATGGCGAAAAGGCCCGGACCCCCCTGGTGAGCCGCGATTGACGAGCATGGGGAGGAAGCCGAAACCCTGTTAGGCCACGTTTCAAATTTCATGGCGATCGGAGAATTAGGGCCGAGATAGGGGGGGTCAAAATTTGGCCCATTTCCGTGACCATTGGGGCGGCCCTCATTGAAATTTCGGTCGCTTGCGAAGGGGTCAAAAATTGAGCTACGAGAAAACGCTTGCTGGGGATTGTTCATGTGTCTCAATGGGAAGTACTGTGTGAGCGGTTTTAAATTCGGCGGTGCAACGGTTATAGGTAATTGTCGCGGCCGAAATGTGTCAAATTCATGAACTTTGACCCTATGAAAGTCGGGTCCTTTGGTCCTGGAGACAAACTTTTGTTTTTTAAATTGGAAATACTCTTCGAGAGCAACATTTTGGCTATCTCGGATTTTTAAAATTCGCGAATGGAGTTTCTGTAGGGTATTTCCGTTCGATTTTTGGGCTATTTTTTAAACATTCAAAAATTCGCCATAAAAAAACTATGGAAGCTAGGACCACCTAATTTGGGGGGTTTGTAGGTAAATCTAGGGTGCCCTTTCACACCAAAATTTGCGACATTCTATCGAACCGTTTCGGAGATATTCGCGAGTTTTTGTTTTAAAATTACGGCGAAAAGGCCGGGACCCCCCCTGGTGAGCCGCGATTGGCGAGCATGGGGAGGAAGGCCGAAACCCTGTTAGGCCACGCTTCAAATTTCAAGTCGATCGGACAATTAGGGCCCGAGATAGGTGGGGTCAAAGTTGTGCCCATTTCCGTGACCATTGGGGCGGCCCTCATTGAAATTTCGGTCGCTTGCGCCAGGGTCAAAAATTGAGCTACGAGAAAACGCTTGCCGGGGATTAGTCATGTGTCTCAATGGGAAGTACTGTGTGAGCGGTTTGAAATTCGGTGCAACGGTTATAGGTAATTGTCGCGGCCGAAATGTGTCAAATTCGTGAAATTTGACCCTATGAAAGTCGGGCCCTATTGGGCCTGGAGACAAACATTTTTTTTTAAATTGATGTACTCTTCGAGAGCAACATTTTGGCTATCTCGGATTTTTAAAATTCGCGAATGGTGTTTCTGTAGGGTATTTCCGTTCGATTTTTGGGCTATTTTTTAAACCTTCAAAAATTCGCCATAAAAAAACTATGGAAGCTAGGACCACCTAATTTGGGGCGTTTGTAGGTAAATCTAGGGTGCCCTTTCACACCAAAATTTGCGACATTCTATCGAACCGTTTCGGAGATATTCGCGAGTTTTTGTTTTAAAATTACGGCGAAAAGGCCTGGACCCCCATGGTGAGCCGAGATTGGCGAGCATGGGGAGGAAGGCCGAAACCCTGTTAGGCCACGTTTCAAATATCAAGTCGATCGGAAAATTAGGGCCCGAGATAGGGGGGTCAAAATTTGGCCCATTTCCGTGACCATTGGGGCGGGCCTCATTGAAATTTCGGTCGCTTGCGCCAGGGTCAAAAATTGAGCTACGAGAAAACGCTTGCCGGGGATTGTTCATGTGTCTCTATGGGAAGTACAGTGTGAGCGGTTTGAAATTCGGTGCAACGGTTATAGGTAATTGTCGCGGCCGAAATGTGTCAAATTCGTGAAATTTGACCCTATGAAAGTCGGGCCCTATTGGGCCTGGAGACAAACATTTTTTTTTAAATTGATGTACTCTTCGAGAGCAACATTTTGGCTATCTCGGATTTTTAAAATTCGCGAATGGTGTTTCTGTAGGGTATTTCCGTTCGATTTTTGGGCTATTTTTTAAACCTTCAAAAATTCGCCATAAAAAAACTATGGAAGCTAGGACCACCTAATTTGGGGCGTTTGTAGGTAAATCTAGGGTGCCCTTTCACACCAAAATTTGCGACATTCTATCGAACCGTTTCGGAGATATTCGCGAGTTTTTGTTTTAATATTACGGCGAAAAGGCCCGGACCCCCCCTGGTGAGCCGCGATTGGCGAGCATGGGGAGGAAGGCCGAAACCCTGTTAGGCCACGTTTCAAATTTCATGTCGATCGGACAATTAGGGCCCGAGATATGGGGGGTCAAAGTTGGGCCCATTTCCGTTACCGTTGGGGCGGCCCGCATCGAAATTTCGGTCGCTTGCGAAGGGGTCAAAAATTGAGCTACGAGAAAACGCTTGCGGGGGATTGTTCATGTGTCTCAATGGGAAGTACTGTGTGAGCGGTTGGAAATTCGGTGGAACGGTTATTGGTAATTGTCGCGGCCGAAATGTGTCAAATTCGTGAACTTTGACCCTATGAAAGTCGGGTCATATTGGGCCTGGAGACAAACCTTTTTTTTTTAAATTGGAAGTACTCTTCGAGAGCAACATTTTGGCTATCTCGGATTTTTATAATTCGCGAATGGAGTTTCTGTAGGGTATTTCCGTTCGATTTTTGGGCTATTTTTTAAACCTTCAAAAATTCGCCATAAAAAAACTATGGAAGCTAGCACCACCAAAATTTGGAGGGTTTGTAGGTAAATCTATGGTGCCCTTTCACACCAAAATTTGCGACATTCTATCGAACCGTTTCGGAGATATTCGCGAGTTTTTGTTTTAATATTACGGCGAAAAGGCCCGGACCCCCCCTGGTGAGCCGCGATTGGCGAGCATGGGGAGGAAGGCCGAAACCCTGTTAGGCCACGTTTCAAATTTCATGTCGATCGGACAATTAGGGCCCGAGATATGGGGGGTCAAAGTTGGGCCCATTTCCGTTACCGTTGGGGCGGCCCGCATCGAAATTTCGGTCGCTTGCGCCGGGGTCAAAAATTGAGCTACGAGAAAACGCTTGCGGGGGATTGTTCATGTGTCTCAATGGGAAGTACTGTGTGAGCGGTTGGAAATTCGGTGGAACGGTTATTGGTAATTGTCGCGGCCGAAATGTGTCAAATTCGTGAACTTTGACCCTATGAAAGTCGGGTCCTATTGGGCCTGGAGACAAACCTTTGTTTTTTAAATTGGAAATACTCTTCGAGAGCAACATTTTGGCTATATCGTATTTTTAAAATTCGCGAATGGAGTTTCTGTAGGGAATTTCCGTTCGATTTTTGGGCTATTTTTTAAACATTAAAAAATTTGCCATAAAAAAACTATGGAAACTAGGACCACCAAATTTGGAGGGTTTGTAGGTGAATCTAGGGTGCCCTTTCACACCAAAATTTGCGACATTCTATCGAACCGTTTCGGACATATTCGCGAGTTTTTATTTTAACATTACGGCGAAAAGGCCTGGACCCCATGGTGAGCCGAGATTGGCGAGCATGGGGAGGAAGGCCGAAACCCTGTTAGGCCACGTTTCAAATTTCAAGTCGATCGGACAATTAGGGCCGAGATAGGGGGGGTCAAAATTTGGCCCATTTCCGTGACCATTGGGGCGGCCCTCATTGAAATTTCCGTCGCTTGCGCCGGGGTCAAAAATTGAGCTACGAGGAAACGCTTGCCGGGGATTGTTCATGTGTCTCAATGGGAAGTACTGTGTGAGCGGTTGGAAATTCGGTGGAACGGTTATTGGTAATTGTCGCGGCCGAAATGTGTCAAATTAGTGAACTTTGACCCTATGAAAGTCGGGTCCTATTGGGCCTGGAGACAAACCTTTTTTTTTTTTAAATTGGAAGTACTCTTCGAGAGCAACATTTTGGCTATCTCGGATTTTTATAATTCGCGAATTGAGTTTCTGTAGGGTATTTCCGTTCGATTTTTGGGCTATTTTTTAAACCTTCAAAAATTCGCCATAAAAAAACTATGGAAGCTAGCACCACCAAAATTTGGAGGGTTTGTAGGTAAATCTATGGTGCCCTTTCACACCAAAATTTGCGACATTCTATCGAACCGTTTCGGAGATATTCGCGAGTTTTTGTTTTAACATTATGGCGAAAAGGCCCGGACCCCCCTGGTGAGCCGCGATTGACGAGCATGGGGAGGAAGGCAGAAACCCTGTTAGGCCACGTTTCAAATTTCATGTCGATCGGACAATTAGGGCCCGAGATATGGGGGGGTCAATGTTGGGCCCATTTCCATTACCGTTGGGGCGGCCCGCATCGAAATTTCGGTCGCTTGCGCCGGGGTCAAAAATTGAGCTACGAGAAAACGCTTGCGGGGGATTGTTCATGTGTCTCAATGGGAAGTACTGTGTGAGCGGTTGGAAATTCGGTCGAACGGTTATTGGTAATTGTCGCGGCCGAAATGTGTCAAATTCGTGAACTTTGACCCTATGAAAGTCGGGTCCTATTGGGCCTGGAGACAAACCTTTGTTTTTTAAATTGGAAATACTCTTCGAGAGCAACATTTTGGCTATATCGTATTTTTAAAATTCGCGAATGGAGTTTCTGTAGGGAATTTCCGTTCGATTTTTGGGCTATTTTTTAAACATTTAAAAATTTGCCATAAAAAAACTATGGAAACTAGGACCACCAAATTTGGAGGGTTTGTAGGTGAATCTAGGGTGCCCTTTCACACCAAAATTTGCGACATTCTATCGAACCGTTTCGGACATATTCGCGAGTTTTTATTTTAACATTACGGCGAAAAGGCCTGGACCCCATGGTGAGCCGAGATTGGCGAGCATGGGGAGGAAGGCCGAAACCCTGTTAGGCCACGTTTCAAATTTCAAGTCGATCGGACAATTAGGGCCGAGATAGGGGGGGGTCAAAATTTGGCCCATTTCCGTGACCATTGGGGCGGCCCTCATTGAAATTTCCGTCGCTTGCGCCGGGGTCAAAAATTGAGCTACGAGAAAACGCTTGCCGGGGATTGTTCATGTGTCTCAATGGGAAGTACTGTGTGAGCGGTTGGAAATTCGGTGGAACGGTTATTGGTAATTGTCGCGGCCGAAATGTGTCAAATTCGTGAACTTTGACCCTATGAAAGTCGGGTCCTATTGGGCTTGGAGACAAACCTTTTTTTTTTTAAATTGGAAGAACTCTTCGAGAGCAACATTTTGGCTATCTCGGATTTTTAAAATTCGCGAATGGAGTTTCTGTAGGGTATTTCCGTTCGATTTTTGGGCTATTTTTTAAACCTTCAAAAATTCGCCATAAAAAAACTATGGAAGCTAGGACCACCAAAATTTGGAGGGTTTGTAGGTAAGTCTATGGTGTC
The DNA here is from genome assembly GCF_044657685.1 of Stegodyphus dumicola. Classification (NCBI taxonomy): domain Eukaryota; kingdom Metazoa; phylum Arthropoda; class Arachnida; order Araneae; family Eresidae; genus Stegodyphus; species Stegodyphus dumicola. Next base: position 288,768,344 of record NC_140769.1, on the reverse strand, counting down.
CTTTCACACCAAAATTTGCGACATTCTATCGAACCGTTTCGGAGATATTCGCGAGTTTTTGTTTTAACATTATGGCGAAAAGGCCCGGACCCCCCTGGTGAGCCGCGATTGACGAGCATGGGGAGGAAGGCCGAAACCCTGTTAGGCCACGTTTCAAATTTCATGGCGATCGGAGAATTAGGGCCGAGATAGGGGGGGTCAAAATTTGGCCCATTTCCGTGACCATTGGGGCGGCCCTCATTGAAATTTCGGTCGCTTGCGAAGGGGTCAAAAATTGAGCTACGAGAAAACGCTTGCAGGGGATTGTTCATGTGTCTCAATGGGAAGTACTGTGTGAGCGGTTTGAAATTCGGCGGTGCAACGGTTATAGGTAATTGTCGCGGCCGAAATGTGTCAAATTCATGAACTTTGACCCTATGAAAGTCGGGTCCTTTGGTCCTGGAGACAAACTTTTGTTTTTTAAATTGGAAATACTCTTCGAGAGCAACATTTTGGCTATCTCGGATTTTTAAAATTCGCGAATGGAGTTTCTGTAGGGTATTTCCGTTCGATTTTTGGGCTATTTTTTAAACATTCAAAAATTCGCCATAAAAAAACTATGGAAGCTAGGACCACCTAATTTGGGGGGTTTGTAGGTAAATCTAGGGTGCCCTTTCACACCAAAATTTGCGACATTCTATCGAACCGTTTCGGAGATATTCGCGAGTTTTTGTTTTAAAATTACGGCGAAAAGGCCGGGACCCCCCCTGGTGAGCCGCGATTGGCGAGCATGGGGAGGAAGGCCGAAACCCTGTTAGGCCACGCTTCAAATTTCAAGTCGATCGGACAATTAGGGCCCGAGATAGGTGGGGTCAAAGTTGTGCCCATTTCCGTGACCATTGGGGCGGCCCTCATTGAAATTTCGGTCGCTTGCGCCAGGGTCAAAAATTGAGCTACGAGAAAACGCTTGCCGGGGATTAGTCATGTGTCTCAATGGGAAGTACTGTGTGAGCGGTTTGAAATTCGGTGCAACGGTTATAGGTAATTGTCGCGGCCGAAATGTGTCAAATTCGTGAAATTTGACCCTATGAAAGTCGGGCCCTATTGGGCCTGGAGACAAACATTTTTTTTTAAATTGATGTACTCTTCGAGAGCAACATTTTGGCTATCTCGGATTTTTAAAATTCGCGAATGGTGTTTCTGTAGGGTATTTCCGTTCGATTTTTGGGCTATTTTTTAAACGTTCAAAAATTCGCCATAAAAAAACTATGGAAGCTAGGACCACCTAATTTGGGGCGTTTGTAGGTAAATCTAGGGTGCCCTTTCACACCAAAATTTGCGACATTCTATCGAACCGTTTCGGAGATATTCGCGAGTTTTTGTTTTAAAATTACGGCGAAAAGGCCTGGACCCCCATGGTGAGCCGAGATTGGCGAGCATGGGGAGGAAGGCCGAAACCCTGTTAGGCCACGTTTCAAATATCAAGTCGATCGGAAAATTAGGGCCCGAGATAGGGGGGTCAAAATTTGGCCCATTTCCGTGACCATTGGGGCGGGCCTCATTGAAATTTCGGTCGCTTGCGCCAGGGTCAAAAATTGAGCTACGAGAAAACGCTTGCCGGGGATTGTTCATGTGTCTCAATGGGAAGTACTGTGTGAGCGGTTTGAAATTCGGTGCAACGGTTATAGGTAATTGTCGCGGCCGAAATATGTCAAATTCGTGAAATTTGACCCTATGAAAGTCGGGCCCTATTGGGCCTGGAGACAAACATTTTTTTTTAAATTGATGTACTCTTCGAGAGCAACATTTTGGCTATCTCGGATTTTTAAAATTCGCGAATGGTGTTTCTGTAGGGTATTTCCGTTCGATTTTTGGGCTATTTTTTAAACCTTCAAAAATTCGCCATAAAAAAACTATGGAAGCTAGGACCACCTAATTTGGGGCGTTTGTAGGTAAATCTAGGGTGCCCTTTCACACCAAAATTTGCGACATTCTATCGAACCGTTTCGGAGATATTCGCGAGTTTTTGTTTTAATATTACGGCGAAAAGGCCCGGACCCCCCCTGGTGAGCCGCGATTGGCGAGCATGGGGAGGAAGGCCGAAACCCTGTTAGGCCACGTTTCAAATTTCATGTCGATCGGACAATTAGGGCCCGAGATATGGGGGGTCAAAGTTGGGCCCATTTCCGTTACCGTTGGGGCGGCCCGCATCGAAATTTCGGTCGCTTGCGAAGGGGTCAAAAATTGAGCTACGAGAAAACGCTTGCGGGGGATTGTTCATGTGTCTCAATGGGAAGTACTGTGTGAGCGGTTGGAAATTCGGTGGAACGGTTATTGGTAATTGTCGCGGCCGAAATGTGTCAAATTCGTGAACTTTGACCCTATGAAAGTCGGGTCATATTGGGCCTGGAGACAAACCTTTTTTTTTAAATTGGAAGTACTCTTCGAGAGCAACATTTTGGCTATCTCGGATTTTTATAATTCGCGAATGGAGTTTCTGTAGGGTATTTCCGTTCGATTTTTGGGCTATTTTTTAAACCTTCAAAAATTCGCCATAAAAAAACTATGGAAGCTAGCACCACCAAAATTTGGAGGGTTTGTAGGTAAATCTATGGTGCCCTTTCACACCAAAATTTGCGACATTCTATCGAACCGTTTCGGAGATATTCGCGAGTTTTTGTTTTAATATTACGGCGAAAAGGCCCGGACCCCCCCTGGTGAGCCGCGATTGGCGAGCATGGGGAGGAAGGCCGAAACCCTGTTAGGCCACGTTTCAAATTTCATGTCGATCGGACAATTAGGGCCCGAGATATGGGGGGTCAAAGTTGGGCCCATTTCCGTTACCGTTGGGGCGGCCCGCATCGAAATTTCGGTCGCTTGCGAAGGGGTCAAAAATTGAGCTACGAGAAAACGCTTGCGGGGGATTGTTCATGTGTCTCAATGGGAAGTACTGTGTGAGCGGTTGGAAATTCGGTGGAACGGTTATTGGTAATTGTCGCGGCCGAAATGTGTCAAATTCGTGAACTTTGACCCTATGAAAGTCGGGTCCTATTGGGCCTGGAGACAAACCTTTGTTTTTTAAATTGGAAATACTCTTCGAGAGCAACATTTTGGCTATATCGTATTTTTAAAATTCGCGAATGGAGTTTCTGTAGGGAATTTCCGTTCGATTTTTGGGCTATTTTTTAAACATTAAAAAATTTGCCATAAAAAAACTATGGAAACTAGGACCACCAAATTTGGAGGGTTTGTAGGTGAATCTAGGGTGCCCTTTCACACCAAAATTTGCGACATTCTATCGAACCGTTTCGGACATATTCGCGAGTTTTTATTTTAACATTACGGCGAAAAGGCCTGGACCCCATGGTGAGCCGAGATTGGCGAGCATGGGGAGGAAGGCCGAAACCCTGTTAGGCCACGTTTCAAATTTCAAGTCGATCGGACAATTAGGGCCGAGATAGGGGGGGGTCAAAATTTGGCCCATTTCCGTGACCATTGGGGCGGCCCTCATTGAAATTTCCGTCGCTTGCGCCGGGGTCAAAAATTGAGCTACGAGAAAACGCTTGCGGGGGATTGTTCATGTGTCTCAATGGGAAGTACTGTGTGAGCGGTTGGAAATTCGGTGGAACGGTTATTGGTAATTGTCGCGGCCGAAATGTGTCAAATTAGTGAACTTTGACCCTATGAAAGTCGGGTCCTATTGGGCCTGGAGACAAACCTTTTTTTTTTTTAAATTGGAAGTACTCTTCGAGAGCAACATTTTGGCTATCTCGGATTTTTATAATTCGCGAATTGAGTTTCTGTAGGGTATTTCCGTTCGATTTTTGGGCTATTTTTAAACCTTCAAAAATTCGCCATCAAAAAACTATGGAAGCTAGGACCACCAAAATTTGGAGGGTTTGTAGGTAAATCTAGGGTGCCCTTTCACACCAAAATTTGCGACATTCTATCGAACCGTTTCGGAGATATTCGCGAGTTTTTGTTTTAACATTATGGCGAAAAGGCCCGGACTCCCCTGGTGAGCCGCGATTGACGAGCATGGGGAGGAAGGCCGAAACCCTGTTAGGCCACGCTTCAAATTTCAAGTCGATCGGACAATTAGGGCCCGAGATAGGTGGGGTCAAAGTTGTGCCCATTTCCGTGACCATTGGGGCGGCCCTCATTGAAATTTCGGTCGCTTGCGCCGGGGTCAAAAATTGATCTACGAGAAAACGCTTGCGGGGGATTGTTCATGTGTCTTAATGGGAAGTTCTGTGTGAGCGGTTGGAAATTCGGTGGAACGGTTATTGGTAATTGTCGCGGCCGAAATGTGTCAAACTCGTGAACTTTGACCCTATGAAAGTCGGGTCCTATTGGTCCTGGAGACAAACCTTTGTTTTTTAAATTGGAAATACTCTTCGAGAGCAACATTTTGGCTATATCGGATTTTTAAAATTCGCGAATGGAGTTTCTGTAGGGTATTTCCGTTCGATTTTTGGGCTATTTTTTAAACCTTCAAAAATTCGCCATAAAAAAACTATGGAAGCTAGGACCACCTAATTTGGGGCGTTTGTAGGTAAATCTAGGGTGCCCTTTCACACCAAAATTTGCGACATTCTATCGAACCGTTTCGGAGATATTCGCGAGTTTTTGTTTTAGTATTACGGCGAAAAGGCCCGGACCCCCCCTGGTGAGCCGCGATTGGCGAGCATGGGGAGGAAGGCCGAAACCCTGTTAGGCCACGTTTCAAATTTCATGTCGATCGGACAATTAGGGCCCGAGATATGGGGGGTCAAAGTTGGGCCCATTTCCGTTACCGTTGGGGCGGCCCGCATCGAAATTTCGGTCGCTTGCGAAGGGGTCAAAAATTGAGCTACGAGAAAACGCTTGCGGGGGATTGTTCATGTGTCTCAATGGGAAGTACTGTGTGAGCGGTTGGAAATTCGGTGGAACGGTTATTGGTAATTGTCGCGGCCGAAATGTGTCAAATTCGTGAACTTTGACCCTTTGAAAGTCGGGTCCTATTGGGCCTGGAGACAAACCTTTGTTTTTTAAATTGGAAATACTCTTCGAGAGCAACATTTTGGCTATATCGTATTTTTAAAATTCGCGAATGGAGTTTCTGTAGGGAATTTCCGTTCGATTTTTGGGCTATTTTTTAAACATTAAAAAATTTGCCATAAAAAAACTATGGAAACTAGGACCACCAAATTTGGAGGGTTTGTAGGTGAATCTAGGGTGCCCTTTCACACCAAAATTTGCGACATTCTATCGAACCGTTTCGGACATATTCGCGAGTTTTTATTTTAACATTACGGCGAAAAGGCCTGGACCCCATGGTGAGCCGAGATTGGCGAGCATGGGGAGGAAGGCCGAAACCCTGTTAGGCCACGTTTCAAATTTCAAGTCGATCGGACAATTAGGGCCGAGATAGGGGGGGGTCAAAATTTGGCCCATTTCCGTGACCATTGGGGCGGCCCTCATTGAAATTTCCGTCGCTTGCGCCGGGGTCAAAAATTGAGCTACGAGAAAACGCTTGCGGGGGATTGTTCATGTGTCTCAATGGGAAGTACTGTGTGAGCGGTTGGAAATTCGGTGGAACGGTTATTGGTAATTGTCGCGGCCGAAATGTGTCAAATTAGTGAACTTTGACCCTATGAAAGTCGGGTCCTATTGGGCCTGGAGACAAACCTTTTTTTTTTTTAAATTGGAAGTACTCTTCGAGAGCAACATTTTGGCTATCTCGGATTTTTATAATTCGCGAATTGAGTTTCTGTAGGGTATTTCCGTTCGATTTTTGGGCTATTTTTAAACCTTCAAAAATTCGCCATCAAAAAACTATGGAAGCTAGGACCACCAAAATTTGGAGGGTTTGTAGGTAAATCTAGGGTGCCCTTTCACACCAAAATTTGCAACATTCTATCGAACCGTTTCGGAGATATTCGCGAGTTTTTGTTTTAACATTATGGCGAAAAGGCCCGGACTCCCCTGGTGAGCCGCGATTGACGAGCATGGGGAGGAAGGCCGAAACCCTGTTAGGCCACGCTTCAAATTTCAAGTCGATCGGACAATTAGGGCCCGAGATAGGTGGGGTCAAAGTTGTGCCCATTTCCGTGACCATTGGGGCGGCCCTCATTGAAATTTCGGTCGCTTGCGCCGGGGTCAAAAATTGATCTACGAGAAAACGCTTGCGGGGGATTGTTCATGTGTCTTAATGGGAAGTTCTGTGTGAGCGGTTGGAAATTCGGTGGAACGGTTATTGGTAATTGTCGCGGCCGAAATGTGTCAAACTCGTGAACTTTGACCCTATGAAAGTCGGGTCCTATTGGTCCTGGAGACAAACCTTTGTTTTTTAAATTGGAAATACTCTTCGAGAGCAACATTTTGGCTATATCGGATTTTTAAAATTCGCGAATGGAGTTTCTGTAGGGTATTTCCGTTCGATTTTTGGGCTATTTTTTAAACCTTCAAAAATTCGCCATAAAAAAACTATGGAAACTAGGACCACCTAATTTGGGGGGTTTGTAGGTAAATCTAGGGTGCCCTTTCACACCAAAATTTGCGACATTCTATCGAACCGTTTCGGAGATATTCGCGAGTTTTTGTTTTAACATTATGGCGAAAAGGCCCGGAGCCCCCTGGTGAGCCGCGATTGACGAGCATGGGGAGGAAGGCCGAAACAATGTTAGGCAATGTTTCAAATTTCATGTCGATCGGACAATTAGGGGCCGAGATATGGGGGGTCAAAATTTGGCCCATTTCCGTGACCCTTGGGACGGCCCTCATCGAAATTTCGGTCGCTTGCGCCGGGGTCAAAAATTGAGCTACGAGAAAACGCTCGCGGGGGATTGTTCATGTGTCTCAATGGGAAGTACTGTGTGAGCGGTTGGAAATTCGGTGGAACGGTTATTGGTAATTGTCGCGGCCGAATTGTGTCAAATTCGTGAACTTTGACGCTATGAAAGTCGGGTCCTATTGGTCCTGGAGACAAACATTTGTTTTTTAAATTGGAAATACTCTTCGAGAGCAACATTTTGGCTATATCGGATTTTTAAAATTCGCGAATGGAGTTTCTGTAGGGTATTTCCGTTCGATTTTTGGGCTATTTTTTAAACCTTCAAAAATTCGCCATAAAAAAACTATGGAAGCTAGCACCACCAAAATTTGGAGGGTTTGTAGGTAAATCTATGGTGCCCTTTCACACCAAAATTTGCGACATTCTATCGAACCGTTTCGGAGATATTCGCGAGTTTTTGTTTTAATATTACGGCGAAAAGGCCCGGACCCCCCCTGGTGAGCCGCGATTGGCGAGCATGGGGAGGAAGGCCGAAACCCTGTTAGGCCACGTTTCAAATTTCATGTCGATCGGACAATTAGGGCCCGAGATATGGGGGGTCAAAGTTGGGCCAATTTCCGTTACCGTTGGGGCGGCCCGCATCGAAATTTCGGTCGCTTGCGAAGGGGTCAAAAATTGAGCTACGAGAAAACGCTTGCGGGGGATTGTTCATGTGTCTCAATGGGAAGTACTGTGTGAGCGGTTGGAAATTCGGTGGAACGGTTATTGGTAATTGTCGCGGCCGAAATGTGTCAAATTCGTGAACTTTGACCCTATGAAAGTCGGGTCCTATTGGGCCTGGAGACAAACCTTTGTTTTTTAAATTGGAAATACTCTTCGAGAGCAACATTTTGGCTATATCGTATTTTTAAAATTCGCGAATGGAGTTTCTGTAGGGAATTTCCGTTCGATTTTTGGGCTATTTTTTAAACATTAAAAAATTTGCCATAAAAAAACTATGGAAACTAGGACCACCAAATTTGGAGGGTTTGTAGGTGAATCTAGGGTGCCCTTTCACACCAAAATTTGCGACATTCTATCGAACCGTTTCGGACATATTCGCGAGTTTTTATTTTAACATTACGGCGAAAAGGCCTGGACCCCATGGTGAGCCGAGATTGGCGAGCATGGGGAGGAAGGCCGAAACCCTGTTAGGCCACGTTTCAAATTTCAAGTCGATCGGACAATTAGGGCCGAGATAGGGGGGGGTCAAAATTTGGCCCATTTCCGTGACCATTGGGGCGGCCCTCATTGAAATTTCCGTCGCTTGCGCCGGGGTCAAAAATTGAGCTACGAGAAAACGCTTGCGGGGGATTGTTCATGTGTCTCAATGGGAAGTACTGTGTGAGCGGTTGGAAATTCGGTGGAACGGTTATTGGTAATTGTTGCGGCCGAAATGTGTCAAATTAGTGAACTTTGACCCTATGAAAGTCGGGTCCTATTGGGCCTGGAGACAAACCTTTTTTTTTTTTAAATTGGAAGTACTCTTCGAGAGCAACATTTTGGCTATCTCGGATTTTTATAATTCGCGAATTGAGTTTCTGTAGGGTATTTCCGTTCGATTTTTGGGCTATTTTTAAACCTTCAAAAATTCGCCATCAAAAAACTATGGAAGCTAGGACCACCAAAATTTGGAGGGTTTGTAGGTAAATTCAGGGTGCCCTTTCACACCAAAATTTGCGACATTCTATCGAACCGTTTCGGAGATATTCGCGAGTTTTTGTTTTAACATTATGGCGAAAAGGCCCGGACTCCCCTGGTGAGCCGCGATTGACGAGCATGGGGAGGAAGGCCGAAACCCTGTTAGGCCACGCTTCAAATTTCAAGTCGATCGGACAATTAGGGCCCGAGATAGGTGGGGTCAAAGTTGTGCCCATTTCCGTGACCATTGGGGCGGCCCTCATTGAAATTTCGGTCGCTTGCGCCGGGGTCAAAAATTGATCTACGAGAAAACGCTCGCGGGGGATTGTTCATGTGTCTCAATGGGAAGTACTGTGTGAGCGGTTGGAAATTCGGTGGAACGGTTATTGGTAATTGTCGCGGCCGAAATGTGTCAAATTCGTGAACTTTGACGCTATGAAAGTCGGGTCCTATTGGTCCTGGAGACAAACCTTTGTTTTTTAAATTGGAAATACTCTTCGAGAGCAACATTTTGGCTATATCGGATTTTTAAAATTCGCGAATGGAGTTTCTGTAGGGTATTTCCGTTCGATTTTTGGGCTATTTTTTAAACCTTCAAAAATTCGCCACAAAAAAACTATGGAAGCTAGGATCACCTAATTTGGGGGGTTTGTAGGTAAATCTAGGGTGCCCTTTCACACCAAAATTTGCGACATTCTATCGAACCGTTTCGGAGATATTCGCGAGTTTTTGTTTTAACATTACGGCGAAAAGGCCCGGACCCCCCTGGTGAGCCGCGATTGGCGAGCATGGGGACGAAGGCCGACACTCTGTTAGGCCACGTTTCAAATTTCATGTCGATCGGACAATTAGGGCCCGAGATATGGGGGGTCAAAATTTGGCCCATTTCCGTGACCATTGGGACGGCCCTCATCGAAATTTCGGTCGCTTGCGCCGGGGTCAAAAATTGAGCTACGAGAAAACGCTTGCGGGGGATTGTTCATGTGTCTCAATGGGAAGTACTGTGTGAGCGGTTGGAAATTCGGTGGAACGGTTATTGGTAATTGTCGCGGCCGAAATGTGTCAAATTCGTGAACTTTGACCCTATGAAAGTCGGGTCCTATTGGTCCTGGAGACAAACCTTTGTTTTTTAAATTGGAAATACTCTTCGAGAGCAACATTTTGGCTATATCGGATTTTTAAAATTCGCGAATGGAGTTTCTGTAGGGTATTTCCGTTCGATTTTTGGGCTATTTTTTAAACCTTCAAAAATTCTCCATAAAAAAACTATGGAAGCTAGGACCACCTAATTTGGGGGGTTTGTAGGTAAATCTAGGGTGCCCTTTCACACCAAAATTTGCGACATTCTATCGAACCGTTTCGGAGATATTCGCGAGTTTTTGTTTTAACATTACGGCGAAAAGGCCCGGACCCCCCTGGTGAGCCGCGATTGGCGAGTATGTGGAGGAAGGTCGACACCCTGTTAGGCCACGTTTCAAATTTCATGTCGATCGGAGAATTAGGGCCCGAGATATGGGGGGTCAAAGTTGGGCCCATTTCCGTTACCGTTGGGGCGGCCCGCATCGAAATTTCGGTCGCTTGCGAAGGGGTCAAAAATTGAGCTACTAGAAAACGCTTGCGGGGGATATTTCATGTGTCTCATTGGGAAGTACTGTGTGAGCGGTTGGAAATTCGGTGGAACGGTTATTGGTAATTGTCGCGGCCGAAATGTGTCAAATTCGTTAACGTTGACCCTATGAAAGTCGGGTCCTATTGGGCCTGGAGACAAACCTTTTTTTTTAAATTGATGTACTCTTCGAGAGCAACATATTGGCTATCTCGGATTTTTAAAATTCGCGAATGGAGTTTCTGTAGGGAGTTTCCGTTCGATTTTTGGGCTATTTTTTAAACCTTCAAAAATTCGCCATAAAAAAACTATGGAAGCTAGGACCACCAAAATTTGGAGGGTTTGTAGGTAAATCTATGGTGCCCTTTCACACCAAAATTTGCGACATTCTATCGAACCGTTTCGGAGATATTCGCGAGTTTTTGTTTTAACATTATGGCGAAAAGGCCCGGACCCCCCTAGTGAGCCGCGATTGACGAGCATGGGGAGGAAGGCCGAAACCCTGTTAGGCCACGTTTCAAATTTCATGTCGATCGGACAATTAGGGCCCGAGATATGGGGGGTCAAAATTTGGCCCATTTCCGTGACCATTGGGACGGCCCTCATCGAAATTTCGGTCGCTTGCGCCGGGGTGAAAAATTGAGCTACGAGAAAACGCTTGGGGGGGATTGTTCATGTGTCTCAATGGGAAGTACTGTGTGAGCGGTTTGAAATTCGGTGCAACGGTTATAGGTAATTGTGGCGGCCGAAATGTGTCAAATTCGTGAAATTTGACCCTATGAAAGTCGGGGGTTATTGGGTCTGGAGACAAACCTTTTTTTTTTAAATTGATGTACACTTCGAGAGAGACATTTTGGCTATCTCGGATTTTTAAAATTCGCGAATGGAGTTTCTGTAGGGAATTTCCGTTCGATTTTTGGGCTATTTTTTAAACCTTCAAAAATTCGCCATAAAAAAACTGTGGAAGCTAGGACCACCAAAATTTGGAGGGTTTGTAGGTAAATCTATGGTGCCCTTTCACACCAAAATTTGCGACATTCTATCGAACCGTTTCGGAGATATTCGCGAGTTTTTGTTTAAACATTATGGCGAAAAGGCCCGGACCCCCCTGGTGAGCCGCGATTGACGAGCATGGGGAGGAAGGCCGAAACCCTGTTAGGCCACGTTTCAAATTTCATGTCGATCGGACTATTAGGGCCCGAGATATGGGGGGTCAAAGTTGGGCCCATTTCCCTTACCGTTGGGGCGGCCCGCATCGAAATTTCGGTCGCTTGCGAAGGGGTCAAAAATTGAGCTACGAGGAAACGCTTGCGGGGGATTGTTCATGTGTCTCAATGGGAAGTACTGTGTGAGCGGTTGGATATTCGGTGGAACGGTTATTGGTAATTGTCGCGGCCGAAATGTGTCAAATTCGTGAACTTTGACCCTATGAAAGTCGGGTCCTATTGGGCCTGGAGACAAACCTTTTTTTTTTTAAATTGGAAGTACTCTTCGAGAGCAACATTTTGGCTATCTCGGATTTTTAAAATTCGCGAATGGAGTTTCTGTAGGGTATTTCCGTTCGATTTTTGGGCTATTTTTTAAACCTTCAAAAATTCGCCATAAAAAATCTATGGGAGCTAGGACCACCAAAATTTGGAGGGTTTGTAGGTAAATCTATGGTGCCCTTTCACACCAAAATTTGCGACATTCTATCGAACCGTTTCGCAGATATTCGCGAGTTTTTGTTTTAACATTATGGCGAAAAGGCCCGGACCCCCCTGGTGAGCCGTGATTGGCGAGCATGGGGAGGAAGGCCGACACCCTGTTAGGCCACGTTTCAAATTTCATGTCCATCGGAGAATTAGGGCCCGAGATATGGGGGGTCAAAGTTGGGCCCATTTCCGTTACCGTTGGGGCGGCCCGCATCGAAATTTCGGTCGCTTCCGAAGGGGTCAAAAATTGAGCTACGAGAAAACGCTTCCGGGGGATTGTTCATGTGTCTCAATGGGAAGTACTGTGTGAGCGGTTGGAAATTCGGTGGAACGGTTATTGGTAATTGTCGCGGCCGAAATGTGTCAAATTCGTGAACTTCGACCCTATGAAAGTCGGGTCCTATTGGTCCTGGAAAAAACCTTTTTTTTTCAAATTGGAAGTACTCTTCGAGAGCAACATTTTGGCTATCTCGGATTTTTAAAATTCGTGTATGGAGTTTCTGTAGGGTATTTCCGTTCGATTTTTGGGCTATTTTCTAAACCTTCAAAAATTCGCCATAAAAAAACTATGGAAGCTAGGACCACCAAAATTTGGAGGGTTTGTAGGTAAATCTATGGTGCCCTTTCAGACCAAAATTTGCGACATTCTATCGAACCGTTTCGGAGATATTCGCGAGTTTTTGTTTTAACATTATGGCGAAAAGGCCCGGACCCCCCTGGTGAGCCGCGATTGACGAGCATGGGGAGGAAGGCCGAAACCCTGTTAGGCCACGTTTCAAATTTCATGTCGATCGGACAATTAGGGCCCGAGATAGGGGGGTCAAAATTTGGCCCATTTCCGTGACCATTGGGGCGGCCCTCATTGAAATTTCGGTCGCTTGCGCCGGGGTCAAAAATTGAGCTACGAGAAAACGCTTGCCGGGGATTGTTCATGTGTCTCAATGGGAAGTACTGTGTGAGCGGTTGGAAATTCGGTGGAACGGTTATTGGTAATTGTCGCGGCCGAAATGTGTCAAATTCGTGAACTTTGACCCTATGAAAGTCGGGTCCTATTGGGCCTGGAGACAAACCTTTTTTTTTTTAAATTGGAAGTACTCTTCGAGAGCAACATTTTGGCTATCTCGGATTTTTAAAATTCGCGAATGGAGTTTCTGTAGGGTATTTCCGTTCGATTTTTGGGCTATTATTTAAACATTCAAAAATTCGCCATAAAAAAACTATGGAAGCTAGGACCACCTAATTTGGGGGGTTTGTAGGTAAATCTAGGGTGCCCTTTCACACCAAAATTTGCGACATTCTATCGAACCGTTTCGGAGATATTCGCGAGTTTTTGTTTTAACATTACGGCGAAAAGGCTCGGACCCCCCTGGTGAGCCGCGATTAGCGAGCATGGGGAGGAAGGCCGAAACCCTGTTAGGCCACGTTTCAAATTTCATGTCGATCGGACAATTAGGGCCCGAGATATGGGGGGTCAAAGTTGGGCCCATTTCCGTTACCGTTGGGGCGGCCCCCATCGAAATTTCGGTCGCTTGCGCCGGGGTCAAAAATTGAGCTACGAGAAAACGCTTGCGGGGGATTGTTCATGTGTCTCAATGGGAAGTACTGTGTGAGCGGTTTGAAATTCGGTGCAACGGTTATAGGTAATTGTCGCGGCCGTAATGTGTCAAACTCGTGAATTTTGACCCTATGAAAGTCGGGGGTTATTGGGCCTGGAGACAAACCTTTTTTCTTTAAATTGATGTACTCTTCGAGAGAGACATTTTGGCTATCTCGGATTTTTAAAATTCGCGAATGGAGTTTCTGTAGGGAATTTCCGTTCGATTTTTGGGCTATTTTTTAAACCTTCAAAAATTCGCCATAAAAAAACTATGGAAGCTAGGACCACCAAATTTAGAGGGTTTGTAGGTAAATCTAGGGTGCCCTTTCACACCAAAATTTGCGACATTCTATCGAACCGTTTCGGAGATATTCGCGAGTTTTTGTTTTAACATTACGGCGAAAAGGCCCGGACCCCCCCTGGTGAGCCGCGATTGGCGAGCATGGGGAGGAAGGCCGAAACCCTGTTAGGCCACGTTTCAAATTTCAAGTCAATCGGACAATTAGGGCCCGAGATAGGGGGGTCAAAATTTGGCCCATTTCCGTGACCATTGGGGCGGCCCTCATCGAAATTTCGGTCGCTTGCGCCGGGGTGAAAAATTGAGCTACGAGAAAACGCTTGGGGGGGGATTGTTCATGTGTCTCAATGGGAAGTACTGTGTGAGCGGTTTGAAATTCGGTGCAACGGTTATAGGTAATTGTCGCGGCCGAAATGTGTCAAATTCGTGAAATTTGACCCTATGAAAGTCGGGGGTTATTGGGCCTGGAGACAAACCTTTTTTTTTTAAATTGATGTACACTTCGAGAGAGACATTTTGGCTATCTCGGATTTTTAAAATTCGCGAATGGAGTTTCTGTAGGGAATTTCCGTTCGATTTTTGGGCTATTTTTTAAACCTTCAAAAATTCGCCATAAAAAAACTGTGGAAGCTAGGACCACCAAAATTTGGAGGGTTTGTAGGTAAATCTATGGTGCCCTTTCACACCAAAATTTGCGACATTCTATCGAACCGTTTCGGAGATATTCGCGAGTTTTTGTTTAAACATTATGGCGAAAAGGCCCGGACCCCCCTGGTGAGCCGCGATTGACGAGCATGGGGAGGAAGGCCGAAACCCTGTTAGGCCACGTTTCAAATTTCATGTCGATCGGACAATTAGGGCCCGAGATATGGGGGGTCAAAGTTGGGCCCATTTCCGTTACGGTTGGGGCGGCCCGCATCGAAATTTCGGTCGCTTGCGAAGGGGTCAAAAATTGAGCTACGAGGAAACGCTTGCGGGGGATTGTTCATGTGTCTCAATGGGAAGTAATGTGTGAGCGGTTGGAAATTCGGTGGAACGGTTATTGTTAATTGTCGCGGCCGAAATGTGTCAAATTCGTGAACTTTGACCCTATGAAAGTCGGGTCCTATTGGGCCTGGAGACAAACCTTTTTTTTTTTTAAATTGGAAGTACTCTTCGAGAGCAACATTTTGGCTATCTCGGATTTTTAAAATTCGCGAATGGAGTTTCTGTAGGGTATTTCCGTTCGATTTTTGGGCTATTTTTTAAACCTTCAAAAATTCGCCATAAAAAATCTATTGGAGCTAGGACCACCAAAATTTGGAGGGTTTGTAGGTAAATCTATGGTGCCCTTTCACACCAAAATTTGCGACATTCTATCGAACCGTTTCGCAGATATTCGCGAGTTTTTGTTTTAACATTATGGCGAAAAGGCCCGGACCCCCCTGGTGAGCCGCGATTGACGAGCATGGGGAGGAAGGCCGAAACCCTGTTAGGCCACGTTTCAAATTTCATGTCGATCGGACAATTAGGGCCCGAGATATGTGGGGTCAAAATTTGGCCCATTTCCGTGACCATTGGGACGGCCTTCATCGAAATTTCGGTCGCTTGCGCCGGGGTGAAAAATTGAGCTACGAGAAAACGCTTGCGGGGGATTGTTCATGTGTCTCAATGGGAAGTACTGTGTGAGCGGTTTGAAATTCGGTGCAACGGTTATAGGTAATTGTCGCGGCCGTAATGTGTCAAATTCGTGAACTTTGACCCTATGAAAGTCGCGTCCTATTGGTCCTGGAGACAAACCTTTGTTTTTTAAATTGGAAATACTCTTCGAGAGCAACATTTTGGCTATCTCGGATTTTTAAAATTCGCGAATGGAGTTTCTGTAGGGTATTTCCGTTCGATTTTTGGGCTATTTTTTAAACTTTCAAAAATTCGCCATAAAAAAACTATGGAAGCTAGGACCACCTAATTTGGGGGGTTTGTAGGTAAATCTAGGGTGCCCTTTCACACCAAAATTTGCGACATTCTATCGAACCGTTTCGGAGATATTCGCGAGTTTTTGTTTTAACATTACGGCGAAAAGGCCCGGACCCCCCTGGTGAGCCGCGATTGGCGAGCATGGGGAGGAAGGCCGACACCCTGTTAGGCCACGTTTCAAATTTCATGTCGATCGGACAATTAGGGCCCGAGATATGGGGGGTCAAAGTTGGGCCCATTTCCGTTACCGTTGGGGCGGCCCGCATCGAAATTTCGGTCGCTTGCGAAGGGGTCAAAAATTGAGCTACGAGAAAACGCTTGCCGGGGATTGTTCATGTGTCTCAATGGGAAGTACTGTGTGAGCGGTTGGAAATTCGGTGGAACGGTTATTGGTAATTGTCGCGGCCGAAATGTGTCAAATTCGTTAACGTTGACCCTATGAAAGTCGGGTCCTATTGGGCCTGGAGACAAACCTTTTTTTTTAAATTGATGTATTGTAGGGAATTTCCGTTCGATTTTTGGGCTATTTTTTAAACCTTCAAAAATTCGCCATAAAAAAACTATGGAAGCTAGGACCACCAAAATTTGGAGGGTTTGTAGGTAAATCTATGGTGCCCTTTCACACCAAAATTTGCGACATTCTATCGAACCGTTTCGGAGATATTCGCGAGTTTTTGTTTTAACATTATGGCGAAAAGGCCCGGACCCCCTGGTGAGCCGCGATTGACGAGCATGGGGAGGAAGGCCGAAACCCTGTTAGGCCACGTTTCAAATTTCATGTCGATCGGACAATTAGGGCCCGAGATATGGGGGGTCAAAATTTGGCCCATTTCCGTGACCATTGGGACGGCCCTCATCGAAATTTCGGTCGCTTGCGCCGGGGTGAAAAATTGAGCTACGAGAAAACGCTTGCCGGGGATTGTTCATGTGTCTCATTGGGAAGTACTGTGTGAGCGGTTTGAAATTCGGTGCAACGGTTATAGGTAATTGTCGCGGCCGAAATGTGTCAAATTCGTGAAATTTGACCCTATGAAAGTCGGGGGTTATTGGGCCTGGAGACAAACCTTTTTTTTTTAAATTGATGTACTCTTCGAGAGAGACATTTTGGCTATCTCGGATTTTTAAAATTCGCGAATGGAGTTTCTGTAGGGAATTTCCGTTCGATTTTTGGGCTATTTTTTAAACCTTCAAACATTCGCCATAAAAAAACCGTGGAAGCTAGGACCACCAAAATTTGGAGGGTTTGTAGGTAAATCTATGGTGCCCTTTCACACCAAAATTTGCGACATTCTATCGAACCGTTTCGGAGATATTCGCGAGTTTTTGTTTAAACATTATGGCGAAAAGGCCCGGACCCCCCTGGTGAGCCGCGATTGACGAGCATGGGGAGGAAGGCCGAAACCCTGTTAGGCCACGTTTCAAATTTCATGTCGATCGGACAATTAGGGCCCGAGATATGGGGGGTCAAAGTTGGGCCCATTTCCGTTACCGTTGGGGCGGCCCGCATCGAAATTTCGGTCGCTTGCGAAGGGGTCAAAAATTGAGCTACGAGGAAACGCTTGCGGGGGATTGTTCATGTGTCTCAATGGGAAGTACTGTGTGAGCGGTTGGAAATTCGGTGGAACGGTTATTGGTAATTGTCGCGGCCGAAATGTGTCAAATTCGTGAACTTTGACCCTATGAAAGTCGAGTCCTATTGGGCCTGGAGACAAACCTTTTTTTTTTAAATTGGAAGTACTCTTCGAGAGCAACATTTTGGCTATCTCGGATTTTTAAAATTCGCGAATGGAGTTTCTGTAGGGTATTTCCGTTCGATTTTTGGGCTAGTTTTTAAACCTTCAAAAATTCGCCATAAAAAAACTATGGAAGCTAGGACCACCTAATTTGGGGGGTTTGTAGGTAAATCTAGGGTGCCCTTTCACACCAAAATTTGCGACATTCTATCGAACCGTTTCGGAGATATTCGCGAGTTTTTGTTTTAACATTACGGCGAAAAGGCTCGGACCCCCCTGGTGAGCCGCGATTAGCGAGCATGGGGAGGAAGGCCGAAACCCTGTTAGGCCACGTTTCAAATTTCATGTCGATCGGACAATTAGGGCCCGAGATATGGGGGGTCAAAGTTGGGCCCATTTCCGTTACCGTTGGGGCGGCCCCCATCGAAATTTCGGTCGCTTGCGCCGGGGTCAAAAATTGAGCTACGAGAAAACGCTTGCGGGGGATTGTTCATGTGTCTCAATGGGAAGTACTGTGTGAGCGGTTTGAAATTCGGTGCAACGGTTATAGGTAATTGTCGCGGCCGTAATGTGTCAAACTCGTGAACTTTGACCCTATGAAAGTCGGGGGTTATTGGGCCTGGAGACAAACCTTTTTTCTTTAAATTGATGTACTCTTCGAGAGAGACATTTTGGCTATCTCGGATTTTTAAAATTCGCGAATGGAGTTTCTGTAGGGAATTTCCGTTCGATTTTTGGGCTATTTTTTAAACCTTCAAAAATTCGCCATAAAAAATCTATGGGAGCTAGGACCACCAAAATTTGGAGGGTTTGTAGGTAAATCTATGGTGCCCTTTCACACCAAAATTTGCGACATTCTATCGAACCGTTTCGCAGATATTCGCGAGTTTTTGTTTTAACATTATGGCGAAAAGGCCCGGACCCCCCTGGTGAGCCGCGATTGACGAGCATGGGGAGGAAGGCCGAAACCCTGTTAGGCCACGTTTCAAATTTCATGTCGATCGGACAATTAGGGCCCGAGATATGTGGGGTCAAAATTTGGCCCATTTCCGTGACCATTGGGACGGCCTTCATCGAAATTTCGGTCGCTTGCGCCGGGGTGAAAAATTGAGCTACGAGAAAACGCTTGCGGGGGATTGTTCATGTGTCTCAATGGGAAGTACTGTGTGAGCGGTTTGAAATTCGGTGCAACGGTTATAGGTAATTGTCGCGGCCGTAATGTGTCAAATTCGTGAACTTTGACCCTATGAAAGTCGCGTCCTATTGGTCCTGGAGACAAACCTTTGTTTTTTAAATTGGAAATACTCTTCGAGAGCAACATTTTGGCTATCTCGGATTTTTAAAATTCGCGAATGGAGTTTCTGTAGGGTATTTCCGTTCGATTTTTGGGCTATTTTTTAAACCTTCAAAAATTCGCCATAAAAAAACTATGGAAGCTAGGACCACCTAATTTGGGGGGTTTGTAGGTAAATCTAGGGTGCCCTTTCACACCAAAATTTGCGACATTCTATCGAACCGTTTCGGAGATATTCGCGAGTTTTTGTTTTAACATTACGGCGAAAAGGCCCGGACCCCCCTGGTGAGCCGCGATTGGCGAGCATGGGGAGGAAGGCCGACACCCTGTTAGGCCACGTTTCAAATTTCATGTCGATCGGACAATTAGGGCCCGAGATATGGGGGGTCAAAGTTGGGCCCATTTCCGTTACCGTTGGGGCGGCCCGCATCGAAATTTCGGTCGCTTGCGAAGGGGTCAAAAATTGAGCTACGAGAAAACGCTTGCCGGGGATTGTTCATGTGTCTCAATGGGAAGTACTGTGTGAGCGGTTGGAAATTCGGTGGAACGGTTATTGGTAATTGTCGCGGCCGAAATGTGTCAAATTCGTTAACGTTGACCCTATGAAAGTCGGGTCCTATTGGGCCTGGAGACAAACCTTTTTTTTTAAATTGATGTACTCTTCGAGAGCAACATATTGGCTATCTCGGATTTTTAAAATTCGCGAATGGAGTTTCTGTAGGGAATTTCCGTTCGATTTTTGGGCTATTTTTTAAACCTTCAAAAATTCGCCATAAAAAAACTATGGAAGCTAGGACCACCAAAATTTGGAGGGTTTGTAGGTAAATCTATGGTGCCCTTTCACACCAAAATTTGCGACATTCTATCGAACCGTTTCGGAGATATTCGCGAGTTTTTGTTTTAACATTATGGCGAAAAGGCCCGGACCCCCTGGTGAGCCGCGATTGACGAGCATGGGGAGTAAGGCCGAAACCCTGTTAGGCCACGTTTCAAATTTCATGTCGATCGGACAATTAGGGCCCGAGATATGGGGGGTCAAAATTTGGCCCATTTCCGTGACCATTGGGACGGCCCTCATCGAAATTTCGGTCGCTTGCGCCGGGGTGAAAAATTGAGCTACGAGAAAACGCTTGCCGGGGATTGTTCATGTGTCTCATTGGGAAGTACTGTGTGAGCGGTTTGAAATTCGGTGCAACGGTTATAGGTAATTGTCGCGGCCGAAATGTGTCAAATTCGTGAAATTTGACCCTATGAAAGTCGGGGGTTATTGGGCCTGGAGACAAACCTTTTTTTTTAAATTGATGTACTCTTCGAGAGAGACATTTTGGCTATCTCGGATTTTTAAAATTCGCGAATGGAGTTTCTGTAGGGAATTTCCGTTCGATTTTTGGGCTATTTTTTAAACCTTCAAACATTCGCCATAAAAAAACCGTGGAAGCTAGGACCACCAAAATTTGGAGGGTTTGTAGGTAAATCTATGGTGCCCTTTCACACCAAAATTTGCGACATTCTATCGAACCGTTTCGGAGATATTCGCGAGTTTTTGTTTAAACATTATGGCGAAAAGGCCCGGACCCCCCTGGTGAGCCGCGATTGACGAGCATGGGGAGGAAGGCCGAAACCCTGTTAGGCCACGTTTCAAATTTCATGTCGATCGGACAATTAGGGCCCGAGATATGGGGGGTCAAAGTTGGGCCCATTTCCGTTACCGTTGGGGCGGCCCGCATCGAAATTTCGGTCGCTTGCGAAGGGGTCAAAAATTGAGCTACGAGGAAACGCTTGCGGGGGATTGTTCATGTGTCTCAATGGGAAGTACTGTGTGAGCGGTTGGAAATTCGGTGGAACGGTTATTGGTAATTGTCGCGGCCGAAATGTGTCAAATTCGTGAACTTTGACCCTATGAAAGTCGAGTCCTATTGGGCCTGGAGACAAACCTTTTTTTTTTTTAAATTGGAAGTACTCTTCGAGAGCAACATTTTGGCTATCTCGGATTTTTAAAATTCGCGAATGGAGTTTCTGTAGGGTATTTCCGTTCGATTTTTGGGCTAGTTTTTAAACCTTCAAAAATTCGCCATAAAAAAACTATGGAAGCTAGGACCACCTAATTTGGGGGGTTTGTAGGTAAATCTAGGGTGCCCTTTCACACCAAAATTTGCGACATTCTATCGAACCGTTTCGGAGATATTCGCGAGTTTTTGTTTTAACATTACGGCGAAAAGGCTCGGACCCCCCTGGTGAGCCGCGATTAGCGAGCATGGGGAGGAAGGCCGAAACCCTGTTAGGCCACGTTTCAAATTTCATGTCGATCGGACAATTAGGGCCCGAGATATGGGGGGTCAAAGTTGGGCCCATTTCCGTTACCGTTGGGGCGGCCCCCATCGAAATTTCGGTCGCTTGCGCCGGGGTCAAAAATTGAGCTACGAGAAAACGCTTGCGGGGGATTGTTCATGTGTCTCAATGGGAAGTACTGTGTGAGCGGTTTGAAATTCGGTGCAACGGTTATAGGTAATTGTCGCGGCCGTAATGTGTCAAACTCGTGAACTTTGACCCTATGAAAGTCGGGGGTTATTGGGCCTGGAGACAAACCTTTTTTCTTTAAATTGATGTACTCTTCGAGAGAGACATTTTGGCTATCTCGGATTTTTAAAATTCGCGAATGGAGTTTCTGTAGGGAATTTCCGTTCGATTTTTGGGCTATTTTTTAAACTTTCAAAAATTCGCCATAAAAAAACTGTGGAAGCTAGGACCACCAAAATTTGGAGGGTTTGTAGGTAAATCTATGGTGCCCTTTCACACCAAAATTTGCGACATTCTATCGAACCATTTCGGAGATATTCGCGAGTTTTTGTTTTAAAATTACGGCGAAAAGGCCCGGACCCCCCCCTGGTGAGCCGCGATTGGCGAGCATGGGGAGGAAGGCCGAAACCCTGTTAGGCCACGTTTCAAATTTCAAGTCGATCGGACAATTAGGGCCCGAGATAGGGGGGTCAAAATTTGGCCCATTTCCGTGACCATTGGGGCGGCCCTCATCGAAATTTCGGTCGCTTGCGCCGGGGTGAAAAATTGAGCTACGAGAAAACGCTTGGGGGGATTGTTCATGTGTCTCAATGGGAAGTACTGTGTGAGCGGTTTGAAATTCGGTGCAACGGTTATAGGTAATTGTCGCGGCCGAAATGTGTCAAATTCGTGAAATTTGACCCTATGAAAGTCGGGGGTTATTGGGCCTGGAGACAAACCTTTTTTTTTTAAATTGATGTACACTTCGAGAGAGACATTTTGGCTATCTCGGATTTTTAAAATTCGCGAATGGAGTTTCTGTAGGGAATTTCCGTTCGATTTTTGGGCTATTTTTTAAACCTTCAAAAATTCGCCATAAAAAAACTGTGGAAGCTAGGACCACCAAAATTTGGAGGGTTTGTAGGTAAATCTATGGTGCCCTTTCACACCAAAATTTGCGACATTCTATCGAACCGTTTCGGAGATATTCGCGAGTTTTTGTTTAAACATTATAGCGAAAAGGCCCGGACCCCCCTGGTGAGCCGCGATTGACGAGCATGGGGAGGAAGGCCGAAACCCTGTTAGGCCACGTTTCAAATTTCATGTCGATCGGACAATAAGGGCCCGAGATATGGGGGGTCAAAGTTGGGCCCATTTCCGTTACCGTTGGGGCGGCCCGCATCGAAATTTCGGTCGCTTGCGAAGGGGTCAAAAATTGAGCTACGAGGAAACGCTTGCGGGGGATTGTTCATGTGTCTCAATGGGAAGTAATGTGTGAGCGGTTGGAAATTCGGTGGAACGGTTATTGGTAATTGTCGCGGCCGAAATGTGTCAAATTCGTGAACTTTGACCCTATGAAAGTCGGGTCCTATTGGGCCTGGAGACAAACCTTTTTTTTTTAAATTGGAAGTACTCTTCGAGAGCAACATTTTGGCTATCTCGGATTTTTAAAATTCGCGAATGGAGTTTCTGTAGGGTATTTCCGTTCGATTTTTGGGCTATTTTTTAAACCTTCCAAAATTCGCCATAAAAAATCTATGGGAGCTAGGACCACCAAAATTTGGAGGGTTTGTAGGTAAATCTATGGTGCCCTTTCACACCAAAATTTGCGACATTCTATCGAACCGTTTCGCAGATATTCGCGAGTTTTTCTTTTAACATTATGGCGAAAAGGCCCGGACCCCCCTGGTGAGCCGCGATTGACGAGCATGGGGAGGAAGGCCGAAACCCTGTTAGGCCACGTTTCAAATTTCATGTCGATCGGACAATTAGGGCCCGAGATATGTGGGGTCAAAATTTGGCCCATTTCCGTGACCATTGGGACGGCCTTCATCGAAATTTCGGTCGCTTGCGCCGGGGTGAAAAATTGAGCTACGAGAAAACGCTTGCGGGGGATTGTTCATGTGTCTCAATGGGAAGTACTGTGTGAGCGGTTTGAAATTCGGTGCAACGGTTATAGGTAATTGTCGCGGCCGTAATGTGTCAAATTCGTGAACTTTGACCCTATGAAAGTCGCGTCCTATTGGTCCTGGAGACAAACCTTTGTTTTTTAAATTGGAAATACTCTTCGAAAGCAACATTTTGGCTATCTCGGATTTTTAAAATTCGCGAATGGAGTTTCTGTAGGGTATTTCCGTTCGATTTTTGGGCTATTTTTTAAACCTTCAAAAATTCGCCATAAAAAAACTATGGAAGCTAGGACCACCTAATTTGGGGGGTTTGTAGGTAAATCTAGGGTGCCCTTTCACACCAAAATTTGCGACATTCTATCGAACCGTTTCGGAGATATTCGCGAGTTTTTGTTTTAACATTACGGCGAAAAGGCCCGGACCCCCCTGGTGAGCCGCGATTGGCGAGCATGGGGAGGAAGGCCGACACCCTGTTAGGCCACGTTTCAAATTTCATGTCGATCGGAGAATTAGGGCCCGAGATATGGGGGGTCAAAGTTGGGCCCATTTCCGTTACCGTTGGGGCGGCCCGCATCGAAATTTCGGTCGCTTGCGAAGGGGTCAAAAATTGAGCTACGAGAAAACGCTTGCCGGGGATTGTTCATGTGTCTCAATGGGAAGTACTGTGTGAGCGGTTGGAAATTAGGTGGAACGGTTATTGGTAATTGTCGCGGCCGAAATGTGTCAAATTCGTTAACGTTGACCCTATGAAAGTCGGGTCCTATTGGGCCTGGAGACAAACCTTTTTTTTTAAATTGATGTACTCTTCGAGAGCAACATATTGGCTATCTCGGATTTTTAAAATTCGCGAATGGAGTTTCTGTAGGGAATTTCCGTTCGATTTTTGGGCTATTTTTTAAACCTTCAAAAATTCGCCATAAAAAAACTATGGAAGCTAGGACCACCAAAATTTGGAGGGTTTGTAGGTAAATCTATGGTGCCCTTTCACACCAAAATTTGCGACATTCTATCGAACCGTTTCGGAGATATTCGCGAGTTTTTGTTTTAACATTATGGCGAAAAGGCCCGGACCCCCTGGTGAGCCGCGATTGAGGAGCATGGGGAGGAAGGCCGAAACCCTGTTAGGCCACGTTTCAAATTTCATGTCGATCGGACAATTAGGGCCCGAGATATGGGGGGTCAAAATTTGGCCCATTTCCGTGACCATTGGGACGGCCCTCATCGAAATTTCGGTCGCTTGCGCCGGGGTGAAAAATTGAGCTACGAGAAAACGCTTGCCGGGGATTGTTCATGTGTCTCAATGGGAAGTACTGTGTGAGCGGTTTGAAATTCGGTGCAACGGTTATAGGTAATTGTCGCGGCCGAAATGTGTCAAATTCGTGAAATTTGACCCTATGAAAGTCGGGGGTTATTGGGCCTGGAGACAAACCTTTTTTTTTTAAATTGATGTACTCTTCGAGAGAGACATTTTGGCTATCTCGGATTTTTAAAATTCGCGAATGGAGTTTCTGTAGGGAATTTCCGTTCGATTTTTGGGCTATTTTTTAAACCTTCAAACATTCGCCATAAAAAAACCGTGGAAGCTAGGACCACCAAAATTTGGAGGGTTTGTAGGTAAATCTATCGTGCCCTTTCACACCAAAATTTGCGACATTCTATCGAACCGTTTCGGAG
This sequence comes from Stegodyphus dumicola, assembly GCF_044657685.1. Classification (NCBI taxonomy): domain Eukaryota; kingdom Metazoa; phylum Arthropoda; class Arachnida; order Araneae; family Eresidae; genus Stegodyphus; species Stegodyphus dumicola. Next base: position 288,743,652 of record NC_140769.1, on the reverse strand, counting down.
ATATTCGCGAGTTTTTGTTTAAACATTATGGCGAAAAGGCCCGGACCCCCCTGGTGAGCCGCGATTGACGAGCATGGGGAGGAAGGCCGAAACCCTGTTAGGCCACGTTTCAAATTTCATGTCGATCGGACAATTAGGGCCCGAGATATGGGGGGTCAAAGTTGGGCCCATTTCCGTTACCGTTGGGGCGGCCCGCATCGAAATTTCGGTCGCTTGCGAAGGGGTCAAAAATTGAGCTACGAGAAAACGCTTGCCGGGGATTGTTCATGTGTCTCAATGGGAAGTACTGTGTGAGCGGTTGGAAATTCGGTGGAACGGTTATTGGTAATTGTCGCGGCCGAAATGTGTCAAATTCGTTAACGTTGACCCTATGAAAGTCGGGTCCTATTGGGCCTGGAGACAAACCTTTTTTTTTAAATTGATGTACTCTTCGAGAGCAACATATTGGCTATCTCGGATTTTTAAAATTCGCGAATGGAGTTTCTGTAGGGAATTTCCGTTCGATTTTTGGGCTATTTTTTAAACCTTCAAAAATTCGCCATAAAAAAACTATGGAAGCTAGGACCACCAAAATTTGGAGGGTTTGTAGGTAAATCTATGGTGCCCTTTCACACCAAAATTTGCGACATTCTATCGAACCGTTTCGGAGATATTCGCGAGTTTTTGTTTTAACATTATGGCGAAAAGGCCCGGACCCCCTGGTGAGCCGCGATTGAGGAGCATGGGGAGGAAGGCCGAAACCCTGTTAGGCCACGTTTCAAATTTCATGTCGTTCGGACAATTAAGGCCCGAGATATGGGGGGTCAAAATTTGGCCCATTTCCGTGACCATTGGGACGGCCCTCATCGAAATTTCGGTCGCTTGCGCCGGGGTGAAAAATTGAGCTACGAGAAAACGCTTGCCGGGGATTGTTCATGTGTCTCAATGGGAAGTACTGTGTGAGCGGTTTGAAATTCGGTGCAACGGTTATAGGTAATTGTCGCGGCCGAAATGTGTCAAATTCGTGAAATTTGACCCTATGAAAGTCGGGGGTTATTGGGCCTGGAGACAAACCTTTTTTTTTTAAATTGATGTACTCTTCGAGAGAGACATTTTGGCTATCTCGGATTTTTAAAATTCGCGAATGGAGTTTCTGTAGGGAATTTCCGTTCGATTTTTGGGCTATTTTTTAAACCTTCAAACATTCGCCATAAAAAAACCGTGGAAGCTAGGACCACCAAAATTTGGAGTGTTTGTAGGTAAATCTATCGTGCCCTTTCACACCAAAATTTGCGACATTCTATCGAACCGTTTCGGAGATATTCGCGAGTTTTTGTTTAAACATTATGGCGAAAAGGCCCGGACCCCCCTGGTGAGCCGCGATTGACGAGCATGGGGAGGAAGGCCGAAACCCTGTTAGGCCACGTTTCAAATTTCATGTCGATCGGACAATTAGGGCCCGAGATATGGGGGGTCAAAGTTGGGCCCATTTCCGTTACCGTTGGGGCGGCCCGCATCGAAATTTCGGTCGCTTGCGAAGGGGTCAAAAATTGAGCTACGAGGAAACGCTTGCGGGGGATTGTTCATGTGTCTCAATGGGAAGTACTGTGTGAGCGGTTGGAAATTCGGTGGAACGGTTATTGGTAATTGTCGCGGCCGAAATGTGTCAAATTCGTGAACTTTGACCCTATGAAAGTCGGGTCCTATTGGGCCTGGAGACAAACCTTTTTTTTTTAAATTGGAAGTACTCTTCGAGAGCAACATTTTGGCTATCTCGGATTTTTAAAATTCGCGAATGGAGTTTCTGTAGGGAATTTCCGTTCGATTTTTGGGCTATTTTTTAAACATTCAAAAATTCGCCATAAAAAAACTATGGAAGCTAGGACCACCAAATTTAGAGGGTTTGTAGGTAAATCTAGGGTGCCCTTTCACACCAAAATTTGCGACATTCTATCGAACCGTTTCGGAGATATTCGCGAGTTTTTGTTTTAAAATTACGGCGAAAAGGCCCGGACCCCCCCCTGGTGAGCCGCGATTGGCGAGCATGGGGAGGAAAACCGAAACCCTGTTAGGCGACGTTTCAAATTTCATGTCGATCGGACAATTAGGGCCCGAGATAGGGGGGTCAAAATTTGGCCCATTTCCGTGACCATTGGGGCGGCCCTCATTGAAATTTCGGTCGCTTGCGCCGGGGTCAAAAATTGAGCTACGAGAAAACGCTTGCCGGGGATTGTTCATGTGTCTCAATGGGAAGTACTGTGTGAGCGGTTGGAAATTCGGTGGAACGGTTATTGGTAATTGTCGCGGCCGAAATGTGTCAAATTCGTTAACGTTGACCCTATGAAAGTCGGGTCCTATTGGGCCTGGAGACAAACCTTTTTTTTTAAATTGATGTACTCTTCGAGAGCAACATATTGGCTATCTCGGATTTTTAAAATTCGCGAATGGAGTTTCTGTAGGGAATTTCCGTTCGATTTTTGGGCTATTTTTTAAACCTTCAAAAATTCGCCATAAAAAAACTATGGAAGCTAGGACCACCAAAATTTGGAGGGTTTGTAGGTAAATCTATGGTGCCCTTTCACACCAAAATTTGCGACATTCTATCGAACCGTTTCGGAGATATTCGCGAGTTTTTGTTTTAACATTATGGCGAAAAAGCCCGGACCCCCTGGTGAGCCGCGATTGACGAGCATGGGGAGGAAGGCCGAAACCCTTTTAGGCCACGTTTCAAATTTCATGTCGATCGGACAATTAGGGCCCGAGATATGGGGGGTCAAAATTTGGCCCATTTCCGTGACCATTGGGACGGCCCTCATCGAAATTTGGGTCGCTTGCGCCGGGGTGAAAAATTGAGCTACGAGAAAACGCTTGCGGGGGATTGTTCATGTGTCTCAATGGGAAGTACTGTGTGAGCGGTTTGAAATTCGGTGCAACGGTTATAGGTAATTGTCGCGGCCGAAATGTGTCAAATTCGTGAAATTTGACCCTATGAAAGTCGGGGGTTATTGGGCCTGGAGACAAACCTTTTTTTTTTAAATTGATGTACTTTTCGAGAGAGACATTTTGGCTATCTCGGATTTTTAAAATTCGCGAATGGAGTTTCTGTAGGGAATTTCCGTTCGATTTTTGGGCTATTTTTTAAACCTTCAAAAATTCGCCATAAAAAAACTGTGGAAGCTAGGACCACCAAAATTTAGAGGGTTTGTAGGTAAATCTATGGTGCCCTTTCACACCAAAATTTGCGACATTCTATCGAACCGTTTCGGAGATATTCGCGAGTTTTTGTTTAAACATTATGGCGAAAAGGCCCGGACCCCCCTGGTGAGCCGCGATTGACGAGCATGGGGAGGAAGGCCGAAACCCTGTTAGGCCACGTTTCAAATTTCATGTCGATCGGCAATTAGGGCCCGAGATATGGGGGGTCAAAGTTGGGCCCATTTCCGTTACCGTTGGGGCGGCCCGCATCGAAATTTCGGTCGCTTGCGAAGGGGTGAAAAATTGAGCTACGAGAAAACGCTTGCGGGGGATTGTTCATGTGTCTCAATGGGAAGTACTGTGTGAGCGGTTTGAAATTCGGTGCAACGGTTATAGGTAATTGTCGCGGCCGTAATGTGTCAAATTCGTGAACTTTGACCCTATGAAAGTCGCGTCCTATTGGTCCTGGAGACAAACCTTTGTTTTTTAAATTGGAAATACTCTTCGAGAGCAACATTTTGGCTATCTCGGATTTTTAAAATTCGCGAATGGAGTTTCTGTAGGGTATTTCCGTTCGATTTTTGGGCTATTTTTTAAACCTTCAAAAATTCACCATAAAAAAACTATGGAAGCTAGGACCACCTAATTTGGGGGGTTTGTAGGTAAATCTAGGGTGCCCTTTCACACCAAAATTTGCGACATTCTATCGAACCGTTTCGGAGATATTCGCGAGTTTTTGTTTTAACATTACGGCGAAAAGGCCCGGACCCCCCTGGTGAGCCGCGATTGGCGAGCATGGGGAGGAAGGCCGACACCCTGTTAGGCCACGTTTCAAATTTCATGTCGATCGGAGAATTAGGGCCCGAGATATGTGGGGTCAAAGTTGGGCCCATTTCCGTTACCGTTGGGGCGGCCCGCATCGAAATTTCGGTCGCTTGCGAAGGGGTCAAAAATTGAGCTACGAGGAAACGCTTGCGGGGGATTGTTCATGTGTCTCAATGGGAAGTACTGTGTGAGCGGTTGGAAATTCGGTGGAACGGTTATTGGTAATTGTCGCGGCCGAAATGTGTCAAATTCGTGAACTTTGACCCTATGAAAGTCGGGTCCTATTGGGCCTGGAGACAAACCTTTTTTTTTTTTTAAATTGGAAGTACTCTTCGAGAGCAACATTTTGGCTATCTCGGATTTTTAAAATTCGCGAATGGAGTTTCTGTAGGGAATTTCCGTTCGATTTTTGGGCTATTTTTTAAACATTCAAAAATTCGCCATAAAAAAACTATGGAAGCTAGGACCACCAAATTTAGAGGGTTTGTAGGTAAATCTAGGGTGCCCTTTCACACCAAAATTTGCGACATTCTATCGACGCGTTTCGGAGATATTCGCGAGTTTTTGTTTTAAAATTACGGCGAAAAGGCCCGGACCCCCCCCTGGTGAGCCGCGATTGGCGAGCATGGGGAGGAAGGCCGAAACCCTGTTAGGCCACGTTTCAAATTTCAAGTCGATCGGACAATTAGGGCCCGAGATAGGGGGTCAAAATTTGGCCCATTTCCGTGACCATTGGGGCGGCCCTCATTGAAATTTCGGTCGCTTGCGCCGGGGTCAAAAATTGAGCTACGAGGAAACGCTTGCCGGGGATTGTTCATGTGTCTCAATGGGAAGTACTGTGTGAGCGGTTGGAAATTCGGTGGAACGTTTATTGGTAATTGTCGCGGCCGAAATGTGTCAAATTCGTGAACGTTGACCCTATGAAAGTCGGGACCTATTGGGCCTGGAGAGAAACCTTTTTTTTTTAAATTGATGTACTCTTCGAGAGCAACATTTTGGCTATCTCGGATTTTTAAAATTCGCGAATGGAGTTTCTGTAGGGTATTTCCGTTCGATTTTTGGGCTATTTTTTAAACCTTCAAAAATTCGCCATAAAAAAACTATGGAAGCTAGGACCACCTAATTTGGGGGGTTTGTAGGTAAATCTAGGGTGCCCTTTCACACCAAAATTTGCGACATTCTATCGAACCGTTTCGGAGATATTCGCGAGTTTTTGTTTTAACATTACGGCGAAAAGGCCCGGACCCCCCTGGTGAGCCGCGATTGGCGAGCATGGGGAGGAAGGCCGACACCCTGTTAGGCCACGTTTCAAATTTCATGTCGATCGGAGAATTAGGGCCCGAGATATGGGGGGTCAAAGTTGGGCCCATTTCCGTTACCGTTGGGGCGGCCCGCATCGAAATTTCGGTCGCTTGCGAAGGGGTCAAAAATTGAGCTACGAGAAAACGCTTGCGGGGGATTGTTCATGTGTCTCAATGGGAAGTACTGTGTGAGCGGTTGGAAATTCGGTGCAACGGTTATAGGTAATTGTCGCGGCCGAAATGTGTCAAATTCGTGAAATTTGACCCTATGAAAGTCGGGGGTTATTGGGCCTGGAGACAAACCTTTTTTTTTTAAATTGATGTACTCTTCGAGAGAGACATTTTGGCTATCTCGGATTTTTAAAATTCGCGAATGGAGTTTCTGTAGGGAATTTCCGTTCGATTTTTGGGCTATTTTTTAAACCTTCAAACATTCGCCATAAAAAAACCGTGGAAGCTAGGACCACCAAAATTTGGAGGGTTTGTAGGTAAATCTATGGTGCCCTTTCACACCAAAATTTGCGACATTCTATCGAACCGTTTCGGAGATATTCGCGAGTTTTTGTTTAAACATTATGGCGAAAAGGCCCGGACCCCCCTGGTGAGCCGCGATTGACGAGCATGGGGAGGAAGGCCGAAACCCTGTTAGGCCACGTTTCAAATTTCATGTCGATCGGACAATTAGGGCCCGAGATATGGGGGGTCAAAGTTGGGCCCATTTCCGTTACCGTTGGGGCGGCCCGCATCGAAATTTCGGTCGCTTGCGAAGGGGTCAAAAATTGAGCTACGAGGAAACGCTTGCGGGGGATTGTTCATGTGTCTCAATGGGAAGTACTGTGTGAGCGGTTGGAAATTCGGTGGAACGGTTATTGGTAATTGTCGCGGCCGAAATGTGTCAAATTCGTGAACTTTGACCCTATGAAAGTCGGGTCCTATTGGGCCTGGAGACAAACCTTTTTTTTTTTTTAAATTGGAAGTACTCTTCGAGAGCAACATTTTGGCTATCTCGGATTTTAAAAATTCGCGAATGGAGTTTCTGTAGGGAATTTCCGTTCGATTTTTGGGCTATTTTTTAAACATTCAAAAATTCGCCATAAAAAAACTATGGAAGCTAGGACCACCAAATTTAGAGGGTTTGTAGGTAAATCTAGGGTGCCCTTTCACACCAAAATTTGCGACATTCTATCGAACCGTTTCGGAGATATTCGCGAGTTTTTGTTTTAAAATTACGGCGAAAAGGCCCGGACCCCCCCCTGGTGAGCCGCGATTGGCGAGCATGGCGAGGAGGGCCGAAACCCTGTTAGGCCACGTTTCAAATTTCAAGTCGATCGGACAATTAGGGCCCGAGATAGGGGGGTCAAAATTTGGCCCATTTCCGTGACCATTGGGGCGGCCCTCATTGAAATTTCGGTCGCTTGCGCCGGGGTCAAAAATTGAGCTACGAGAAAACGCTTGCCGGGGATTGTTCATGTGTCTCAATGGGAAGTACTGTGTGAGCGGTTGGAAATTCGGTGGAACGTTTATTGGTAATTGTCGCGGCCGAAATGTGTCAAATTCGTGAACGTTGACCCTATGAAAGTCGGGACTTATTGGGCCTGGAGAGAAACCTTTTTTTTTTAAATTGATGTACTCTTCGAGAGCAACATTTTGGCTATCTCGGATTTTTAAAATTCGCGAATGGAGTTTCTGTAGGGTATTTCCGTTCGATTTTTGGGCTATTTTTTAAACCTTCAAAAATTCGCCATAAAAAAACTATGGAAGCTAGGACCACCTAATTTGGGGGGTTTGTAGGTAAATCTAGGGTGCCCTTTCACACCAAAATTTACGACATTCTATCGAACCGTTTCGGAGATATTCGCGAGTTTTTGTTTTAACATTACGGCGAAAAGGCCCGGACCCCCTGGTGAGCCGCGATTGGCGAGCATGGGGAGGAAGGCCGACACCCTGTTAGGCCACGTTTCAAATTTCATGTCGATCGGAGAATTAGGGCCCGAGATATGGGGGGTCAAAGTTGGGCCCATTTCCGTTACCGTTGGGGCGGCCCGCATCGAAATTTCGGTCGCTTGCGAAGGGGTCAAAAATTGAGCTACGAGAAAACGCTTGCGGGGGATTGTTCATGTGTCTCAATGGGAAGTACTGTGTGAGCGGTTGGAAATTCGGTGGAACGGTTATTGGTAATTGTCGCGGCCGAAATGTGTCAAATTCGTGAACTTCGACCCTATGAAAGTCGGGTCCTATTGGGCCTGGAAAAAATCTTTTTTTTTTTCAAATTGGAAGTACTCTTCGAGAGCAACATTTTGGCTATCTCGGATTTTTAAAATTCGTGAATGGAGTTTCTGTAGGGTATTTCCGTTCGATTTTTGGGCTATTTTTTAAACCTTCAAAAATTCGCCATAAAAAAACTATGGAAGCTAGGACCACCAAAATTTGGAGGGTTTGTAGGTAAATCTATGGTGCCCTTTCACACCAAAATTTGCGACATTCTATCGAACCGTTTCGGAGATATTCGCGAGTTTTTGTTTTAACATTATGGCGAAAAGGCCCGGACCCCCCTGGTGAGCCGCGATTGACGAGCATGGGGGGGAAGGCCGAAACCCTGTTAGGCGACGTTTCAAATTTCATGTCGATCGGACAATTAGGGCCCGAGATAGGGGGGTCAAAATTTGGCCCATTTCCGTGACCATTGGGGCGGCCCTCATTGAAATTTCGGTCGCTTGCGCCGGGGTCAAAAATTGAGCTACGAGAAAACATTTGCCGGGGATTGTTCATGTGTCTCAATGGGAAGTACTGTGTGAGCGGTTGGAAATTCGGTGGAACGGTTATTGGTAATTGTCGCGGCCGAAATGTGTCAAATTCGTTAACGTTGACCCTATGAAAGTCGGGTCCTATTGGGCCTGGAGACAAACCTTTTTTTTTAAATTGATGTACTCTTCGAGAGCAACATATTGGCTATCTCGGATTTTTAAAATTCGCGAATGGAGTTTCTGTAGGGAATTTCCGTTCGATTTTTGGGCTATTTTTTAAACCTTCAAAAATTCGCCATAAAAAAACTATGGAAGCTAGGACCACCAAAATTTGGAGGGTTTGTAGGTAAATCTATGGTGCCCTTTCACACGAAAATTTGCGACATTCTATCGAACCGTTTCGGAGATATTCGCGAGTTTTTGTTTTAACATTATGGCGAAAAGGTCCGGACCCCCTGGTGAGCCGCGATTGACGAGCATGGGGAGGAAGGCCGAAACCCTGTTAGGCCACGTTTCAAATTTCATGTCGATCGGACAATTAGGGCCCGAGATATGGGGGGTCAAAATTTGGCCCATTTCCGTGACCATTGGCACGGCCCTCATCGAAATTTGGGTCGCTTGCGCCGGGGTGAAAAATTGAGCTACGAGAAAACGCTTGCGGGGGATTGTTCATGTGTCTCAATGGGAAGTACTGTGTGAGCGGTTTGAAATTCGGTGCAACGGTTATAGGTAATTGTCGCGGCCGAAATGTGTCAAATTCGTGAAATTTGACCCTATGAAAGTCGGGGGTTATTGGGCCTGGAGACAAACTTTTTTTTTTAAATTGATGTACTCTTCGAGAGAGACATTTTGGCTATCTCGGATTTTTAAAATTCGCGAATGGAGTTTCTGTAGGGAATTTCCGTTCGATTTTTGGGCTATTTTTTAAACCTTCAAAAATTCGCCATAAAAAAACTGTGGAAGCTAGGACCACCAAAATTTGGAGGGTTTGTAGGTAAATCTATGGTGCCCTTTCACACCAAAATTTGCGACATTCTATCGAACCGTTTCGGAGATATTCGCGAGTTTTTGTTTAAACATTATGGCGAAAAGGCCCGGACCCCCCTGGTGAGCCGCGATTGACGAGCATGGGGAGGAAGGCCGAAACCCTGTTAGGCCACGTTTCAAATTTCATGTCGATCGGACAATTAGGGCCCGAGATAGGGGGGGTCAAAGTTGGGCCCATTTCCGTTACCGTTGGGGCGGCCCGCATCGAAATTTCGGTCGCTTGCGCCGGGGTCAAAAATTGAGCTACGAGAAAACGCTTGCGGGGGATTGTTCATGTGTCTCAATGGGAAGTACTGTGTGAGCGGTTGGAAATTCGGTGGAACGGTTATTGGTAATTGTCGCGGCCGAAATGTGTCAAATTCGTGAACTTTGACCCTATGAAAGTCGGGTCCTATTGGGCCTGGAGACAAACCTTTGTTTTTTAAATTGGAAATACTCTTCGAGAGCAACATTTTGGCTATATCGTATTTTTAAAATTCGCGAATGGAGTTTCTGTAGGGAATTTCCGTTCGATTTTTGGGCTATTTTTTAAACATTCAAAAATTCGCCATAAAAAAACTATGGAAGCTAGGACCACCAAATTTGGAGGGTTTGTAGGTAAATCTAGGGTGCCCTTTCACACCAAAATTTGCGACATTCTATCGAACCGTTTCGGAGATATTCGCGAGTTTTTGTTTTAACATTACGGCGAAAAGGCCCGGACCCCCCCCTGGTGAGCCGCGATTGGCGAGCATGGGGAGGAAGGCCGAAACCCTGTTAGGCCACGTTTCAAATTTCAAGTCGATCGGACAATTAGGGCCCGAGATAGGGGGGTCAAAATTTGGCCCATTTCCGTGACCATTGGGGCGGCCCTCCTTGACATTTCGGTCGCTTGCGCCGGGGTCAAAAATTGAGCTACGAGAAAACGCTTGCCGGGGATTGTTCATGTGTCTCAATGGGAAGTACTGTGTGAGCGGTTGGAAATTCGGTGGAACGTTTATTGGTAATTGTCGCGGCCGAAATGTGTCAAATTCGTGAACTTTGACCCTATGAAAGTCGGGTCCTATTGGGCCTGGAGACAAACCTTTGTTTTTTAAATTGGAAATACTCTTCGAGAGCAACCTTTTGGCTATATCGGATTTTTAAAATTCGCGAATGGAGTTTCTGTAGGGAATTTCCGTTCGATTTTTGGGCTATTTTTTAAACCTTCAAAAATTCGCCATAAAAAAACTATGGAAACTAGGACCACCAAATTTGGAGGGTTTGTAGGAGAATCTAGGGTGCCCTTTCACACCAAAATTTGCGACATTCTATCGAACCGTTTCGGAGATATTCGCGAGTTTTTATTTTAACATTAGGGCGAAAAGGCCTGGACCCCCATGGTGAGCCGAGTTTGGCGAGCATGGGGAGGAAGGCCGAAACCCTGTTAGGCCACGTTTCAAATTTTAAGTCGATCGGAAAATTAGGGCCCGAGATAGGGGGGGTCAAAGTTATGCCCATTTCCGTGACCATTGGGGCGGCCCGCATCGAAATTTCGGTCGCTTGCGAAGGGGTCAAAAATTGAGCTACGAGAAAACGCTTGCGGGGGATTGTTCATGTGTCTCAATGGGAAGTACTGTGTGAGCGGTTGGAAATTCGGTGGAACGGTTATTGGTAATTGTCGCGGCCGAAATGTGTCAAATTCGTTAATGTTGACCCTATGAAAGTCGGGTCCTATTGGGCCTGGAGACAAACCTTTTTTTTTAAATTGATGTACTCTTCGAGAGCAACATATTGGCTATCTCGGATTTTTAAAATTCGCGAATGGAGTTTCTGTAGGGAATTTCCGTTCGATTTTTGGGCTATTTTTTAAACCTTCAAAAATTCGCCATAAAAAAACTATGGAAGCTAGGACCACCAAAATTTGGAGGGTTTGTAGGTAAATCTATGGTGCCCTTTCACACCAAAATTTGCGACATTCTATCGAACCGTTTCGGAGATATTCGCGAGTTTTTGTTTTAACATTATGGCGAAAAGGCCCGGACCCCCCTGGTGAGCCGCGATTGACGAGCATGGGGAGGAAGGCCGAAACCCTGTTAGGCCACGTTTCAAATTTCATGTCGATCGGACAATTAGGGCCCGAGATATGGGGGGTCAAAATTTGGCCCATTTCCGTGACCATTGGGACGGCCCTCAACGAAATTTCGGTCGCTTGCGCCGGGGTGAAAAATTGAGCTACGAGAAAACGCTTGCGGGGGATTGTTCATGTGTCTCAATGGGAAGTACTGTGTGAGCGGTTGGAAATTCGGTGCAACGGTTATAGGTAATTGTCGCGGCCGAAATGTGTCAAATTCGTGAAATTTGACCCTATGAAAGTCGGGGGTTATTGGGCCTGGAGACAAACCTTTTTTTTTAAATTGATGTACTCTTCGAGAGAGACATTTTGGCTATCTCGGATTTTTAAAATTCGCGAATGGAGTTTCTGTAGGGAATTTCCGTTCGATTTTTGGGCTATTTTTTAAACCTTCAAAAGTTCGCCATAAAAAAACTGTGGAAGCTAGGACCACCAAAATTTGGAGGGTTTGTAGGTAAATCTATGGTGCCCTTTCACACCAAAATTTGCGACATTCTATCGAACCGTTTCGGAGATATTCGCGAGTTTTTGTTTAAACATTATGGCGAAAAGGCCCGGACCCCCCTGGCGAGCCGCGATTGACGAGCATGGGGAGGAAGGCCGAAACCCTGTTAGGCCACGTTTCAAATTTCATGTCGATCGGACAATTAGGGCTCGAGATATGGGGGGTCAAAGTTGGGCCCATTTCCGTTACCGTTGGGGCGGCCCGCATCGAAATTTCGGTCGCTTGCGAAGGGGTCAAAAATTGAGCTACGAGGAAACGCTTGCGGGGGATTGTTCATGTGTCTCAATGGGAAGTACTGTGTGAGCGGTTGGAAATTCGGTGGAACGGTTATTGGTAATTGCCGCGGCCGAAATGTGTCAAATTCGTGAACTTTGACCCTATGAAAGTCGGGTCCTATTGGGCCTGGAGACAAACCTTTTTTTTTTTAAATTGATGTACTCTTCGAGAGCAACATTTTGGCTACCTCGGAATTTTAAAATTCGCGAATGGAGTTTCTGTAGGGTATTTCCGTTCGATTTTTGGGCTATTTTTTAAACCTTCAAAAATTCGCCATAAAAAAACTATGGAAGCTAGGACCACCAAAATTTGGAGGGTTTGTAGGTAAATCTATGGTGCCCTCTCACACCAAAATTTGCGACATTCTATCGAACCGTTTCGGAGATATTCGCGAGTTTTTGTTTTAACATTATGGCGAAAAGGCCCGGACCCCCCTGGTGAGCCGCGATTGACGAGCATGGGGAGGAAGGCCGAAACCCTGTTAGGCCACGTTTCAAATTTGAAGTCGATCGGACAATTAGGGCCCGAGATAGGGGGGTCAAAGTTGTGCCCATTTCCGTGACCATTGGGGCGGCCCTCATTGAAATTTCGGTCGCTTACGCCGGGGTCAAAAATTGAGCTACGAGAAAACGCTTGCCGGGGATTGTTCATGTGTCTCAATGGGAAGTATTGTGTGAGCGGTTGGAAATTCGGTGCAACGGTTATAGGTAATTGTTGCCGCCGAAATATGTCAAAATCGTGAAATTTGACCCTATGAAAGTCGGGCCCTGTTGGGCCTGGAGACAAACGTTTTTTTTTAAATTGATGTACTCTTCGAGAGCAACATTTTGGCTATCTCGGATTTTTAAAATTCGCGAATGGAGTTTCTGTAGGGTATTTCCGTTCGATTTTTGGGCTATTTTTTAAACCTTCAAAAATTCGCCATAAAAAAACTATGGAAGCTAGGACCACCTAATTTGGGGGGTTTGTAGGTAAATCTAGGGTGCCTTTTCACACCAAAATTTGCGACATTCTATCGAACCGTTTCGGAGATATTCGCGAGTTTTTGTTTTAACATTACGGCGAAAAGGCCCGGACCCCCCTGGTGAGCCGCGATTAGCGAGCATGGGGAGGAAGGCCGAAACCCTGTTAGGCCTCGTTTCAAATTTTATGTCGATCGGACAATTAGGGCCCGAGATATGGGGGGTCAAAGTTGGGCCCATTTCCGTTACCGTTGGGGCGGCCCCCATCGAAATTTCGGTCGCTTGCGCCGGGGTCAAAAATTGAGCTACGAGAAAACGCTTGCGGGGGATTGTTCATGTGTCTCAATGGGAAGTACTGTGTGAGCGGTTTGAAATTCGGTGCAACTGTTATAGGTAATTGTCGCGGCCGTAATGTGAAAAATTCGTGAACTTTGACCCTATGAAAGTCGGGGGTTATTGGGCCTGGAGACAAACCTTTTTTCTTTAAATTGATGTACTCTTCGAGAGAGACATTTTGGCTATCTCGGATTTTTAAAATTCGCGAATGGAGTTTCTGTAGGGAATTTCCGTTCGATTTTTGGGCTATTTTTTAAACATTCAAAAATTCGCCATAAAAAAACTATGGAAGCTAGGACCACCAAATTTGGAGGGTTTGTAGGTAAATCTAGGGTGCCCTTTCACACCAAAATTTGCGACATTCTATCGAACCGTTTCGGAGATATTCGCGAGTTTTTGTTTTAACATTACGGCGAAAAGGCCCGGACCCCCCTGGTGAGCCGCGATTGGCGAGCATAGGGAGGAAGGCCGAAACCCTGTTAGGCCACGTTTCAAATTTCAAGTCGATCGGACAATTAGGGCCCGAGATAGGGGGGTCAAAATTTGGCCCATTTCCGTGACCATTGGGGCGGCCCTCATTGAAATTTCGGTCGCTTGCGCCGGGGTCAAAAATTGAGCTACGAGAAAACGCTTGCCGGGGATTGTTCATGTGTCTCAATGGGAAGTACTGTGTGAGCGGTTGGAAATTCGGTGGAACGTTTATTGGTAATTGTCGCGGCCGAAATGTGTCAAATTCGTGAACGTTGACCTTATGAAAGTCGGGTCCTATTGGGCCTGGAGAGAAACCTTTTTTTTTAAATTTATGTACTCTTCGAGAGCAACATTTTGGCTATCTCGGATTTTTAAAATTCGCGAATGGAGTTTCTGTAGGGTATTTCCGTTCGATTTTTGGGCTATTTTTTAAACCTTCAAAAATTCGCCATAAAAAAACTATGGAAGCTAGGACCACCTAATTTGGGGGGTTTGTAGGTAAATCTAGGGTGCCCTTTCACACCAAAATTTGCGACATTCTATCGAACCGTTTCGGAGGTATTCGCGAGTTTTTGTTTTAACATTATGGCGAAAAGGCCCGGACCCCCCTGGTGAGCCGAGATTGACGAGCATGGGGAGGAAGGCCGAAACCCTGTTAGGCCACGTTTCAAATTTCAAGTCGATCGGACAATAAGAGCCCGAGATATGGGGGGTCAAAGTTTGACCGATTTCCGTGTCCATTGGGGCGGCCCCGATCGAAATTTCGGTCGCTTGCGCCGGGGTCAAAAATTGAGCTACGAGAAAACGCTTCCGGGGGATTGTTCATGTGTCTAAATGGGAAGTACTGTGTGAGCGGTTTGAAATTCGGTGGAACGGTTATTGGTAATTGTCGCGGCCGAAATGTGTCAAATTCTTGAACTTTGACCCTATGAAAGTCGGGTCCTATTGGGCCTGGAGACAAACCTTTGTTTTTTAAATTGGAAATACTCTTCGAGAGCAACCTTTTGGCTATATCGGATTTTTAAAATTCGCGAATGGTGTTTCTGTAGGGAATTTCCGTTCGATTTTTGGGCTATTTTTTAAACCTTCAAAAATTCGCCATAAAAAAACTATGGAAACTAGGACCACCAAATTTGGAGGGTTTGTAGGTGAATCTAGGGTGGCCTTTCACACCAAAATTTGCGACATTCTTTCGAACCGTTTCGGAGATATTCGCGAGTTTTTATTTTAACATTAGGGCGAAAAGGCCTGGACCCCCATGGTGAGCCGAGATTGGCGAGCATGGGGAGGAAGGCCGAAACCCTGTTAGGCCACGTTTCAAATTTCAAGTCGATCGGAAAATTAGGTCCCGAGATAGGGGGGGGTCAAAATTTGGCCCATTTCCGTGACCATTGGGGCGGCCCTCATTGAAATTTCGGTCGCTTGCGCCGGGGTCAAAAATTGAGCTACGAGAAAACGCTTGCTGGGGATTGTTCATGTGTCTCAATGGGAAGTACTGTGTGAGCGGTTTGAAATTCGGTGCAACGGTTATAGGTAATTGTCGCGGCCGAAATGTGTAAAATTCGTGAAATTTGAACCTATGAAAGTCGCGCCCTATTGGGCCTGGAGACAAACCTTTGTTTTTTAAATTGGAAATACTCTTCGAGAGCAACATTTTGGCTATATCGGATTTTTAAAATTCGCGAATGGAGTTTCTGTAGGGAATTTCCGTTCGATTTTTGGGCTATTTTTTAAACCTTCAAAAATTCGCCATAAAAAAACTATGAAAGCTAGGACCACCAAAATTTGGAGGGTTTGTAGGTAAATCTATGGTGCCCTCTCACACCAAAATTTGCGACATTCTATCGAACCGTTTCGGAGATATTCGCGAGTTTTTGTTTTAACATTATGGCGCAAAGGCCCGGACCCCCCTGGTGAGCCGCGATTGACGAGCATGGGGAGGAAGGCCGAAACCCTGTTAGGCCACGTTTCAAATTTCATGTCGATCGGACAATTAGGGCCCGAGATATGGGGGGTCAAAGTTGGGCCCATTTCCGTTACCGTTGGGGCGGCCCGCATCCAAATTTCGGTCGCTTGCGAAGGGGTCAAAAATTGAGCTACGAGAAAACGTTTGCTGGGGATTGTTCATGTGTCTCAATGGGAAGTACTGTGTGAGCGGTTTGAAATTCGGTGCAACGGTTATAGGTAATTGTCGCGGCCGAAATGTGTCAAATTCGTGAATTTTGACCCTATGAAAGTCGGGGGTTATTGGGCCTGGAGACAAACCTTTTTTTTTAAATTGATGTACTCTTCGAGAGAGACATTTTGGCTATCTCGGATTTTTAAAATTCGCGAATGGAGTTTCTGTAGGGAATTTCCGTTCGATTTTTGGGCTATTTTTTAAACCTTCAAAAATTCGCCATAAAAAACTATGGAAGCTAGGACCACCAAATTTGGAGGGTTTGTAGGTAAATCTAGGGTGCCCTTTCACACCAAAATTTGCGACATTCTATCGAACCGTTTCGGAGATATTCGCGAGTTTTTGTTTTAACATTACGGCGTAAAGGCTCGGACCCTCCATGGTAGGCCGCGATTGGCGAGCATAGGGAGGAAGGCCGAAACCCTGTTAGGCCACGTTTCAAATTTCAAGTCGATCGGACACTTAGAGCCCGAGATATGGGGGGTCAAAGTTTGGCCCATTTCCGTGACCATTGGGGCGGCCCCCATCGTAAATTCGGTCGCTTGCGCCGGGGTCAAAAATTGAGCTACGAGAAAACGCTTGCGGGGGATTGTTCATGTGTCTCAATGGGAAGTACTGTGTGAGCGGTTTGAAATTCGGTGCAACTGTTATAGGTAATTGTCGCGGCCGTAATGTGAAAAATTCGTGAACTTTGACCCTATGAAAGTCGGGGTTTATTGGGCCTGGAGACAAACCTTTTTTCTTTAAATTGATGTACTCTTCGAGAGAGACATTTTGGCTATCTCGGATTTTTAAAATTCGCGAATGGAGTTTCTGTAGGGAATTTCCGTTCGATTTTTGGGCTATTTTTTAAACATTCAAAAATTCGCCATAAAAAAACTATGGAAGCTAGGACCACCAAATTTGGAGGGTTTGTAGGTAAATCTAGGGTGCCCTTTCACACCAAAATTTGCGACATTCTATCGAACCGTTTCGGAGATATTCGCGAGTTTTTGTTTTAACATTACGGCGAAAAGGCCCGGACCCCCCCTGGTGAGCCGCGATTGGCGAGCATAGGGAGGAAGGCCGAAACCCTGTTAGGCCACGTTTCAAATTTCAAGTCGATCGGACAATTAGGGCCCGAGATAGGGGGGTCAAAATTTGGCCCATTTCCGTGACCATTGGGGCGGCCCTCATTGAAATTTCGGTCGCTTGCGCCGGGGTCAAAAATTGAGCTACGAGAAAACGCTTGCCGGGGATTGTTCATGTGTCTCAATGGGAAGTACTGTGTGAGCGGTTGGAAATTCGGTGGAACGTTTATTGGTAATTGTCGCGGCCGAAATGTGTCAAATTCGTGAACGTTGACCCTATGAAAGTCGGGTCCTATTGGGCCTGGAGAGAAACCTTTTTTTTTAAATTTATGTACTCTTCGAGAGCAACATTTTGGCTATCTCGGATTTTTAAAATTCGCGAATGGAGTTTCTGTAGGGTATTTCCGTTCGATTTTTGGGCTATTTTTTAAACCTTCAAAAATTCGCCATAAAAAAACTATGGAAGCTAGGACCACCTAATTTGGGGGGTTTGTAGGTAAATCTAGGGTGCCCTTTCACACCAAAATTTGCGACATTCTATCGAACCGTTTCGGAGGTATTCGCGAGTTTTTGTTTTAACATTATGGCGAAAAGGCCCGGACCCCCCTGGTGAGCCGAGATTGACGAGCATGGGGAGGAAGGCCGAAACCCTGTTAGGCCACGTTTCAAATTTCAAGTCGATCGGACAATAAGAGCCCGAGATATGGGGGGTCAAAGTTTGGCCGATTTCCGTCACCATTGGGGCGGCCCCGATCGAAATTTCGGTCGCTTGCGCCGGGGTCAAAAATTGAGCTACGAGAAAACGCTTGCGGGGGATTGTTCATGTGTCTAAATGGGAAGTACTGTGTGAGCGGTTTGAAATTCGGTGGAACGGTTATTGGTAATTGTCGCGGCCGAAATGTGTCAAATTCGTGAACTTTGACCCTATGAAAGTCGGGTCCTATTGGGCCTGGAGACAAACCTTTGTTTTTTAAATTGGAAATACTCTTCCAGAGCAACCTTTTGGCTATATCGGATTTTTAAAATTCGCGAATGGAGTTTCTGTAGGGAATTTCCGTTCGATTTTTGGGCTATTTTTTAAACCTTCAAAAATTCGCCATAAAAAAACTATGGAAACTAGGACCACCAAATTTGGAGGGTTTGTAGGTGAATCTAGGGTGCCCTTTCACACCAAAATTTGCGACATTCTTTCGAACCGTTTCGGAGATATTCGCGAGTTTTTATTTTAACATTAGGGCGAAAAGGCCTGGACCCCCATGGTGAGCCGAGATTGGCGAGCATGGGGAGGAAGGCCGAAACCCTGTTAGGCCACGTTTCAAATTTCAAGTCGATCGGAAAATTAGGTCCCGAGATAGGGGGGGGTCAAAATTTGGCCCATTTCCGTGACCATTGGGGCGGCCCTCATTGAAATTTCGGTCGCTTGCGCCGGGGTCAAAAATTGAGCTACGAGAAAACGCTTGCTGGGGATTGTTCATGTGTCTCAATGGGAAGTACTGTGTGAGCGGTTTGAAATTCGGTGCAACGGTTATAGGTAATTGTCGCGGCCGAAATGTGTAAAATTCGTGAAATTTGACCCTATGAAAGTCGCGCCCTATTGGGCCTGGAGACAAACCTTTGTTTTTTAAATTGGAAATACTCTTCGAGAGCAACATTTTGGCTATATCGGATTTTTAAAATTCGCGAATGGAGTTTCTGTAGGGAATTTCCGTTCGATTTTTGGGCTATTTTTTAAACCTTCAAAAATTCGCCATAAAAAAACTATGAAAGCTAGGACCACCAAAATTTGGAGGGTTTGTAGGTAAATCTATGGTGCCCTTTCACACCAAAATTTGCGACATTCTATCGAACCGTTTCGGAGATATTCGCGAGTTTTTGTTTTAACATTATGGCGCAAAGGCCGGGACCCCCCTGGTGAGCCGCGATTGGCGAGCATGGGGAGGAAGGCCGAAACCCTGTTAGGCCACGTTTCAAATTTCATGTCGATCGGACAATTAGGGCCCGAGATATGGGGGGTCAAAGTTGGGCCCATTTCCGTTACCGTTGGGGCGGCCCGCATCCAAATTTCGGTCGCTTGCGAAGGGGTCAAAAATTGAGCTACGAGAAAACGTTTGCTGGGGATTGTTCATGTGTCTCAATGGGAAGTACTGTGTGAGCGGTTTGAAATTCGGTGCAACGGTTATAGGTAATTGTCGCGGCCGAAATGTGTCAAATTCGTGAATTTTGACCCTATGAAAGTCGGGGGTTATTGGGCCTGGAGACAAACCTTTTTTTTTAAATTGATGTACTCTTCGAGAGAGACATTTTGGCTATCTCGGATTTTTAAAATTCGCGAATGGAGTTTCTGTAGGGAATTTCCGTTCGATTTTTGGGCTATTTTTTAAACCTTCAAAAATTCGCCATAAAAAACTATGGAAGCTAGGACCACCAAATTTTGAGGGTTTGTAGGTAAATCTAGGGTGCCCTTTCATACCAAAATTTGCGACATTCTATCGAACCGTTTCGGAGATATTCGCGAGTTTTTGTTTTAACATTACGGCGTAAAGGCTCGGACCCTCCATGGTAGGCCGCGATTGGCGAGCATAGGGAGGAAGGCCGAAACCCTGTTAGGCCACGTTTCAAATTTCAAGTCGATCGGACACTTAGAGCCCGAGATATGGGGGGTCAAAGTTTGGCCCATTTCCGTGACCATTGGGGCGGCCCCCATCGTAATTTCGGTCGCTTGCGCCGGGGTCAAAATTTGAGCTACGAGAAAACGCTTGCGGGGGATTGTTCATGTGTCTCAATGGGAAGTATTGTGTGAGCGGTTGGAAATTCGGTGGAACGGTTATTGGTAATTGTCGCGGCCGAAATGTGTCAAATTCGTGAACTTTGACCCTATGAAAGTCGGGTCCTATTCGGCCTGGAGACAAACCTTTTTTTTTTAAATTGATGTACTCTTCGAGAGCAACAGTTTGGCTATCTCGGATTTTTAAAATTCGCGAATGGAGTTTCTGTAGGGTATTTCCGTTCGATTTTTGGGCTATTTTTTAAACCTTCAAAAATTCGCCATAAAAAAACTATGGAAGCTAGGACCACCTAATTTGGGGGGTTTGTAGGTAAATCTAGGGTGCCCTTTCACACCAAAATTTGCGACATTCTATCGAACCGTTTCGGAGATATTCGCGAGTTTTTGTTTTAACATTACGGCGAAAAGGCCCGGACCCCCCATGGTGAGCCGCGATTGGCGAGCATAGGGAGGAAGGCCGAAACCCTGTTAGGCCACGTTTCAAATTTCAAGTCGATCGGACAATAAGAGCCCGAGATATGGGGGGTCAAAATTTGGCCCATTTCCGTGACCATTGGGGCGGCCCTCATTGAAATTTCGGTCGCTTGCGCCGGGGTCAAAAATTGAGCTACTAGAAAACGCTTGCCGGGGATTGTTCATGTGTCTCAATGGGAAGTACTGTGTGAGCGGTTTGAAATTCGGTGCAACGGTTATAGGTAATTGTCGCGGCCGAAATGTGTCAAATTCGTGAAATTTGACCCTATGAAAGTCGGGCCCTATTGGGCCTGGAGACAAACGTTTTTTTTAAATTGATGTACTCTTCGAGAGCAACATTTTGGCTATCTCGGATTTTTAAAATTCGCGAATGGAGTTTCTGTAGGGTATTTCCGTTCGATTTTTGGGCTATTTTTTAAACCTTCAAAAATTCGCCATAAAAAAACTATGGAAGCTAGGACCACCTAATTTGGGGGGTTTGTAGGTAAATCTAGGGTGCCCTTTCACACCAAAATTTGCGACATTCTATCGAACCGTTTCGGAGATATTCGCGAGTTTTTATTTTAACATTAGGGCGAAAAGGCCTGGACCCCCATGGTGAGCCGAGATTGGCGAGCATGGGGAGGAAGGCCGAAACCCTGTTAGGCCACGTTTCAAATTTCAAGTCGATCGGAAAATTAGGGCCCGAGATATGGGGGGTCAAAGTTGGGCGCATTTCCGTTACCATTGGGGCGGCCCGCATCGAAATTTCGGTCGCTTGCGAAGCGGTCAAAAATTGAGCTACGAGGAGACGCTTGCGGGGGATTGTTCATGTGTCTCAATGGGAAGTACTGTGTGAGCGGTTGGAAATTCGGTGGAACGGTTATTGGTAATTGTCGCGGCCGAAATGTGTCAAATTCTTGAACTTTGACCCTATGAAAGTCGGGTCCTATTGGGCCTGGAGACAAACCTTTTTTTTTTTTTAAATTGGAAGTACTCTTCGAGAGCAACATTTTGGCTATCTCGGATTTTTAAAATTCGCGAATGGAGTTTCTGTAGGGTATTTCCGTTCGATTTTTGGGCTATTTTTTAAACCTTCAAAAATTCGCCATAAAAAAACTATGGAAGCTAGGACCACCAAATTTGGAGGGATTGTAGGTAAATCTAGGGTGCCCTTTCACACCAAAATTTGCGACATTCTATCGAACCGTTTCGGAGATATTCGCGAGTTTTTGTTTTAACTTTACGGCGTAAAGGCCCGGACCCCCCTGGTGAGCCGAGATTGACGAGCATGGGGAGGAAGGCCGAAACCCTGTTAGGCCACTTTTCAAATTTCAAGTCGATCGGACAATTAGGGCCCGAGATAGGGGGGGGTCAAAATTGTGCCCATTTCCGTGACCATTGGGGCGGCCCTCATTGAAATTTCGGTCGCTTGCGCCGGGGTCAAAAATTGAGCTACGAGAAAGCGCTTGCGGGGGATTTTTCATGTGTCTCAATGGGAAGTACTGTGTGAGCGGTTTGAAATTCGGTGCAACGGTTATAGGTAATTGTCGCGGCCGTAATGTGTCAAATTCGTGAACTTTGACCCTATGAAAGTCGGGGGTTATTGGGCCTGGAGACAAACCTTTTTTCTTTAAATTGATGTACTCTTCGAGAGAGACATTTTGGCTATCTCGGATTTTTAAAATTCGCGAATGGAGTTTCTGTAGGGAATTTCCGTTCGATTTTTGGGCTATTTTTTAAACATTCAAAAATTCGCCATAAAAAAACTATGGAAGCTAGGACCACCAAATTTGGAGGGTTTGTAGGTAAATCTAGGGTGCCCTTTCACACCAAAATTTGCGACATTCTATCGAACCGTTTCGGAGATATTCGCGAGTTTTTGTTTTAACATTAGGGCGAAAAGGCCTGGACCCCCATGGTGAGCCGAGATTGGCGAGCATGGGGAGGAAGGCCGAAACCCTGTTAGGCCACGTTTCAAATTTCATGTCGATCGGACAATTAGGGCCCGAGATATGGGGGGTCAAAGTTGGGCCCATTTCCGTTACCGTTGGGGCGGCCCGCATCCAAATTTCGGTCGCTTGCGAAGGGGTCAAAAATTGAGCTACGAGAAAACGTTTGCTGGGGATTGTTCATGTGTCTCAATGGGAAGTACTGTGTGAGCGGTTTGAAATTCGGTGCAACGGTTATAGGTAATTGTCGCGGCCGAAATGTGTCAAATTCGTGAACTTTGACCCTATGAAAGTCGGGAGTTATTGGGCCTGGAGACAAACCTTTTTTTTTAAATTGGAAATTCTCTTCGAGAGCAACATTTTGGCTATCTCGGATTTTTAAAATTCGCGAATGGAGTTTCTGTAGGGAATTTCCGTTCGATTTTTGGGCTATTTTTTAAACCTTCAAAAATTCGCCATAAAAAAACTATGGAAGCTAGGACCACCTAATTTGGGGGGTTTGTAGGTAAATCTAGGGTGCCCTTTCACACCAAAATTTGCGACATTCTATCGAACCGTTTCGGAGATATTCGCGAGTTTTTGTTTTAACATTACGGCGAAAAGGCCCGGACCCCCCATGGTGAGCCGCGATTGGCGAGCATAGGGAGGAAGGCCGAAACCCTGTTAGGCCACGTTTCAAATTTCAAGTCGATCGGACAATAAGAGCCCGAGATATGGGGGGTCAAAATTTGGCCCATTTCCGTGACCATTGGGGCGGCCCCCATCGAAATTTCGGTCGCTTTCGCCGGGGTCAAAAATTGAGCTACGAGAAAACGCTTGCGGGGGATTGTTCATGTGTCTCAATGGGAAGTACTGTGTGAGCGGTTGGAAATTCGGTGGAACGGTTATTGGTAATTGTCGCGGCCGAAATGTGTTAAATTCGTGAACTTTGACCCTATGAAAGTCGGGTCCTATTGGGCCTGGAGACAAACCTTTTTTTTTTAAATTGATGTACTCTTCGAGAGCAACATTTTGGCTATCTCGGATTTTTAAAATTCGCGAATGGAGTTTCTGTAGGGTATTTCCGTTCGATTTTTGGGCTATTTTTTAAACCTTCAAAAATTCGCCATAAAAAAACTATGGAAGCTAGGACCACCTAATTTGGGGGGTTTGTAGGTAAATCTAGGGTGCCCTTTCACACCAAAATTTGCGACATTCTATCGAACCGTTTCGGAGATATTCGCGAGTTTTTGTTTTAACATTATGGCGAAAAGGCCCGGACCCCCCCATGGTGAGCCGCGATTGGCGAGCATAGGGAGGAAGGCCGAAACCCTGTTAGGCCACGTTTCAAATTTCAAGTCGATCGGACAATAAGAGCCCGAGATATGGGGGGTCAAAATTTGGCCCATTTCCGTGACCATTGGGGCGGCCCCCATCGAAATTTCGGTCGCTTTCGCCGGGGTCAAAAATTGAGCTACGAGAAAACGCTTGCGGGGGATTGTTCATGTGTCTCAATGGGAAGTACTGTGTGAGCGGTTGGAAATTCGGTGGAACGGTTATTGGTAATTGTCGCGGCCGAAATGTGTTAAATTCGTGAACTTTGACCCTATGAAAGTCGGGTCCTATTGGGCCTGGAGACAAACCTTTTTTTTTTAAATTGATGTACTCTTCGAGAGCAACATTTTGGCTATCTCGGATTTTTAAAATTCGCGAATGGAGTTTCTGTAGGGTATTTCCGTTCGATTTTTGGGCTATTTTTTAAACCTTCAAAAATTCGCCATAAAAAAACTATGGAAGCTAGGACCACCTAATTTGGGGGGTTTGTAGGTAAATCTAGGGTGCCCTTTCACACCAAAATTTGCGACATTCTATCGAACCGTTTCGGAGATATTCGCGAGTTTTTGTTTTAACATTATGGCGAAAAGGCCCGGACCCCCATGGTGAGCCGAGATTGGCGAGCATGGGGAGGAATTCCGAAACCCTGTTAGGCCACGTTTCAAATTTCAAGTTGATCGGAAAATTAGGGCCCGAGATAGGGGGGGTTAAAATTTGGCCCATTTCCGTGACCATTGGGGCGGCCCTCATTGAAATTTCGGTCGCTTGCGCCGGGGTCAAAAATTGAGCTACTAGAAAACGCTTGCCGGGGATTGTTCATGTGTCTCAATGGGAAGTACTGTGTGAGCGGTTTGAAATTCGGTGCAACGGTTATAGGTAATTGTCGCGGCCGAAATGTGTCAAATTCGTGAAATTTGACCCTATGAAAGTCGGGCCCTATTGGGCCTGGAGACAAACGTTTTTTTTAAATTGATGTACTCTTCGAGAGCAACATTTTGGCTATCTCGGATTTTTAAAATTCGCGAATGGAGTTTCTGTAGGGTATTTCCGTTCGATTTTTGGGCTATTTTTTAAACCTTCAAAAATTCGCCATAAAAAAACTATGGAAGCTAGGACCACCTAATTTGGGGGGTTTGTAGGTAAATCTAGGGTGCCCTTTCACACCAAAATTTGCGACATTCTATCGAACCGTTTCGGAGATATTCGCGAGTTTTTGTTTTAACATTACGGCGAAAAGGCCCGGACCCCCCATGGTGAGCCGCGATTGGCGAGCATAGGGAGGAAGGCCGAAACCCTGTTAGGCCACGTTTCAAATTTCAAGTCGATCGGACAATAAGAGCCCGAGATATGGGGGGTCAAAATTTGGCCCATTTCCGTGACCATTGGGGCGGCCCCCATCGAAATTTCGGTCGCTTTCGCCGGGGTCAAAAATTGAGCTACGAGAAAACGCTTGCGGGGGATTGTTCATGTGTCTCAATGGGAAGTACTGTGTGAGCGGTTGGAAATTCGGTGGAACGGTTATTGGTAATTGTCGCGGCCGAAATGTGTTAAATTCGTGAACTTTGACCCTATGAAAGTCGGGTCCTATTGGGCCTGGAGACAAACCTTTTTTTTTTAAATTGATGTACTCTTCGAGAGCAACATTTTGGCTATCTCGGATTTTTAAAATTCGCGAATGGAGTTTCTGTAGGGTATTTCCGTTCGATTTTTGGGCTATTTTTTAAACCTTCAAAAATTCGCCATAAAAAAACTATGGAAGCTAGGACCACCTAATTTGGGGGGTTTGTAGGTAAATCTAGGGTGCCCTTTCACACCAAAATTTGCGACATTCTATCGAACCGTTTCGGAGATATTCGCGAGTTTTTATTTTAACATTAGGGCGAAAAGGCCTGGACCCCCATGGTGAGCCGAGATTGGCGAGCATGGGGAGGAAGGCCGAAACCCTGTTAGGCCACGTTTCAAATTTCAAGTCGATCGGAAAATTAGGGCCCGAGATATGGGGGGTCAAAGTTTGGCGCATTTCCGTTACCATTGGGGCGGCCCGCATCGAAATTTCGGTCGCTTGCGAAGGGGTCAAAAATTGAGCTACGAGGAGACGCTTGCGGGGGATTGTTCATGTGTCTCAATGGGAAGTACTGTGTGAGCGGTTGGAAATTCGGTGGAACGGTTATTGGTAATTGTCGCGGCCGAAATGTGTCAAATTCTTGAACTTTGACCCTATGAAAGTCGGGTCCTATTGGGCCTGGAGACAAACCTTTTTTTTTTTTAAATTGGAAGTACTCTTCGAGAGCAACATTTTGGCTATCTCGGATTTTTAAAATTCGCGAATGGAGTTTCTGTAGGGTATTTCCGTTCGATTTTTGGGCTATTTTTTAAACATTCAAAAATTCGCCATAAAAAAACTATGGATGCTAGGACCACCAAAATTTGGAGGGTTTGTAGGTAAATCTATGGTGCCCTTTCACACCAAAATTTGCGACATTCTATCGAAACGTTTCGGAGATATTCGCGAGTTTTTATTTTAACATTAGGGCGAAAAGGCCTGGACCCCCATGGTGAGCCGAGATTGGCGAGCATGGGGAGGAAGGCCGAAACCCTGTTAGGCCACGTTTCAAATTTCAAGTCGATCGGAAAATTAGGGCCCGAGATAGGGGGGATTAAAATTTGGCCCATTTCCGTGACCATTGGGGCGGCCCTCATTGAAATTTCGGTCGCTTGCGCCGGGGTCAAAAATTGAGCTACGAGAAAACGCTTGCCGGGGATTGTTCATGTGTCTCAATGGGAAGTACTGTGTGAGCGGTTGGAAATTCGGTGCAACGGTTATAGGTAATTGTCGCGGCCGAAATGTGTCAAATTCGTGAAATTTGACCCTATGAAAGTCGGGCCCTATTGGGCCTGGAGACAAACGTTTTTTTTTTAAATTGATGTACTCTTCGAGAGCAACATTTTGGCTATCTCGGATTTTTAAAATTCGCGAATGGAGTTTCTGTAGGGTATTTCCGTTCGATTTTTGGGCTATTTTTTAAACCTTCAAAAATTCGCCATAAAAAAACTATGGAAGCTAGGACCACCTAATTTGGGGGGTTTGTAGGTAAATCTAGGGTGCTCTTTCACACCAAAATTTGCGACATTCTATCGAACCGTTTCGGAGATATTCGCGAGTTTTTGTTTTAACATTATGGCGAAAAAGCCTGGACCCCCGTGGTGAGCCGCGATTGACGAGCATGGGGAGGAAGGCCGAAACCCTGTTAGGCCACGTTTCAAATTTCATGTCGATCGGACAATTAGAGCCCGAGATATGGGGGGTCAAAGTTGGGCCCATTTCCGTTACCGTTGGGGCGGCCCGCATCGAAATTTCGGTCGCTTGCGAAGGGGTCAAAAATTGAGCTACGAGAAAACGCTTGCTGGGGATTGTTCATGTGTCTCAATGGGAAGTACTGTGTGAGCGGTTTGAAATTCGGTGCAACGGTTATAGGTAATTGTCGCGGCGAAATGTGTCAAATTCGTGAACTTTGACCCTATGAAAGTCGGGGGTTATTGGGCCTGGAGACAAACCTTTTTTTTAAATTGATGTACTCTTCGAGAGAGACATTTTGGCTATCTCGGATTTTTAAAATTCGCGAATGGAGTTTCTGTAGGTAATTTCCGTTCGATTTTTGGGCTATTTTTTAAACCTTCAAAAATTCGCCATAAAAAAACTATGGAAGCTAGGACCACCAAATTTGGAGGGATTGTAGGTAAATCTAGGGTGCCCTTTCACACCAAAATTTGCGACATTCTATCGAACCGTTTCGGAGATATTCGCGAGTTTTTGTTTTAACTTTACGGCGTAAAGGCCCGGACCCCCCTGGTGAGCCGAGATTGACGAGCATGGGGAGGAAGGCCGAAACCCTGTTAGGCCACTTTTCAAATTTCAAGTCGATCGGACATTTAGGGCCCGAGATAGGGGGGGGGGTCAAATTTGTGCCCATTTCCGTGACCATTGGGGCGGCCCTCATTGAAATTTCGGTCGCTTGCGCCGGGGTCAAAAATTGAGCTACGAGAAAACGCTTGCGGGGGATTTTTCATGTGTCTCAATGGGAAGTACTGTGTGAGCGGTTTGAAATTCGGTGCAACGGTTATAGGTAATTGTCGCGGCCGTAATGTGTCAAATTCGTGAACTTTGACCCTATGAAAGTCGGGGGTTATTGGGCCTGGAGACAAACCTTTTTTCTTTAAATTGATGTACTCTTCGAGAGAGACATTTTGGCTATCTCGGATTTTTAAAATTCGCGAATGGAGTTTCTGTAGGGAATTTCCGTTCGATTTTTGGGCTATTTTTTAAACATTCAAAAATTCGCCATAAAAAAACTATGGAAGCTAGGACCACCAAATTTGGAGGGTTTGTAGGTAAATCTAGGGTGCCCTTTCACACCAAAATTTGCGACATTCTATCGAACCGTTTCGGAGATATTCGCGAGTTTTTGTTTTAACATTAGGGCGAAAAGGCCTGGACCCCCATGGTGAGCCGAGATTGGCGAGCATGGGGAGGAAGGCCGAAACCCTGTTAGGCCACGTTTCAAATTTCAAGTCGATCGGAAAATTAGGGCCCGAGATAGGGGGGGTCAAAATTTGGCCCATTTCCGTGACCATTGGGGCGGCCCTCATTGAAATTTCGGTCGCTTGCGCCGGGGTCAAAAATTGAGCTACGAGAAAACGCTTGCCGGGGATTGTTCATGTGTCTCAATGGGAAGTACTGTGTGAGCGGTTTGAAATTCGGTGCAACGGTTATAGGTAATTGTCGCGGCCGAAATGTGTCAAATTCGTGTGAAAGTCGGGCCCTATTGGGCCTGGAGACAAACGTTTTTTTTTAAATTGATGTACTCTTCGAGAGCAACATTTTGGCTATCTCGGATTTTTAAAATTCGCGAATGGAGTTTCTGTAGGGTATTTCCGTTCGATTTTTGGGCTATTTTTTAAACCTTCAAAAATTCGCCATAAAAAAACTATGGAAGCTAGGACCACCTAATTTGGGGGGTTTGTAGGTAAATCTAGGGTGCCCTTTCACACCAAAATTTGCGACATTCTATCGAACCGTTTCGGAGATATTCGCGAGTTTTTGTTTTAACATTACGGCGAAAAGGCCCGGACCCCCCTGGTGAGCCGCGATTAGCGAGCATGGGGAGGAAGGCCGAAACCCTGTTTGGCCACGTTTCAAATTTCATGTCGATCGGACAATTGGGGCCCGAGATATGGGGGGTCAAAGTTGGGCCCATTTCCGTTACCGTTGGGGCGGCCCCCATCGAAATTTCGGTCGCTTGCGAAGGGGTCAAAAATTGAGCTACGAGAAAACGCTTGCGGGGGATTTTTCATGTGTCTCAATGGGAAGTACTGTGTGAGCGGTTTGAAATTCGGTGCAACGGTTATAGGTAATTGTCGCGGCCGAAATGTGTCAAATTCGTGAACTTTGACCCTATGAAAGTCGGGTCCTATTGGTGCTGGAGACAAACCTTTGTTTTTTAAATTGGAAATTCTCTTCGAGAGCAACATTTTGGCTATCTCGGATTTTTAAAATTCGCGAATGGAGTTTCTGTAGGGTACTTCCGTTCGATTTTTGGGCTATTTTTTAAACATTCAAAAATTCGCCATAAAAAAACTATGGAAGCTAGGACCACCTAATTTGGGGGGTTTGTAGGTAAATCTATGGTGCCCTTTCACACCAAAATTTGCGACATTCTATCGAACCGTTTCGGAGATATTCGCGAGTTTTTGTTTTAACATTACGGCGAAAAGGCCCGGACCCCCCATGGTGAGCCGCGATTGGCGAGCATAGGGAGGAAGGCCGAAACCCTGTTAGGCCACGTTTCAAATTTCAAGTCGATCGGACAATAAGAGCCCGAGATATGGGGGGTCAAAATTTGGCCCATTTCCGTGACCATTGGGGCGGCCCCCATCGAAATTTCGGTCGCTTTCGCCGGGGTCAAAAATTGAGCTACGAGAAAACGCTTGCCGGGGATTGTTCATGTGTCTCAATGGGAAGTACTGTGTGAGCGGTTTGAAATTCGGTGCAACGGTTATAGGTAATTGTCGCGGCCGAAATGTGTCAAATTCGTGAAATTTGACCCTATGAAAGTCGGGGGTTATTGGGCCTGGAGACAAACGTTTTTTTTTAAATTGATGTACTCTTCGAGAGCAACATTTTGGCTATCTCGGATTTTTAAATTTCGCGAATGGAGTTTCTGTAGGGTATTTCCGTTCGATTTTTGGGCTATTTTTTAAACATTCAAAAATTCGCCATAAAAAAAACTATGGAAGCTAGGACCACCTAATTTGGGGGGTTTGTAGGTAAATCTAGGGTGCCCTTTCACACCAAAATTTGCGACATTCTATCGAACCGTTTCGGAAATATTCGCGAGTTTTTATTTTAACATTAGGGCGAAAAGGCCTGGACCCCCATGGTGAGCCGAGATTGGCGAGCATGGGGAGGAAGGCCGAAACCCTGTTAGGCCACGTTTCAAATTTCAAGTGATCGGAAAATTAGGGCCCGAGATATGGGGGGTCAAAGTTGGGCGCATTTCCGTTACCATTGGGGCGGCCCGCATCGAAATTTCGGTCGCTTGCGAAGGGGTCAAAAATTGAGCTACGAGGAGACGCTTGCGGGGGATTGTTCATGTGTCTCAATGGGAAGTACTGTGTGAGCGGTTGGAAATTCGGTGGAACGCTTATTGGTAATTGTCGCGGCCGAAATGTGTCAAATTCTTGAACTTTGACCCTATGAAAGTCGGGTCCTATTGGGCCTGGAGACAAACCTTTTTTTTTTGAAATTGGAAGTACTCTTCGAGAGCAACATTTTGGCTATCTCGGATTTTTAAAATTCGCGAATGGAGTTTCTGTAGGGTATTTCCGTTAGATTTTTTGGCTATTTTTTAAACCTTCAAAAATTCGCCATAAAAAAACTATGGAAGCTAGGACCACCTAACTTGGGGGGTTTGTAGGTAAATCTAGGGTGCTCTTTCACAGCAAAATTTGCGACATTCTATCGAACCGTTTCGGAGATATTCGCGAGTTTTTGTTTTAACATTACGGCGAAAAGGCCCGGACCCCCCCTGGTGAGCCGCGATTGGCGAGCATGGGGAGGAAGGCCGAATCCCTGTTAGGCCACGTTTCAAATTTCATGTCGATCGTACAATTAGGGCCCGAGATATGGAGGGTCAAAGTTGGGCCCATTTCCGTTACCGTTGGGGCGGCCCCCATCGAAATTTCGGTCGCTTGCGAAGGGGTCAAAAATTGAGCTACGAGGAAACGCTTGCGGGTGATTGTTCATGTGTCTCAATGGGAAGTACTGTGTGAGCGGTTGGAAATTCGGTGGAACGGTTATTGGTAATTGTCGCGGCCGAAATGTGTCAAATTCTTGAACTTTGACCCTATGAAAGTCGGGTCCTATTGGGCCTGGAGACAAACCTTTTTTTTTTTTAAATTGGAAGTACTCTTCGAGAGCAACATTTTGGCTATCTCGGATTTTTAAAATTCGCGAATGGAGTTTCTGTAGGGTATTTCCGTTCGATTTTTGGGCTATTTTTTAAACCTTCAAAAATTCGCCATAAAAAAACTATGGAAGCTAGGACCACCAAAATTTGGAGGGTTTGTAGGTAAATCTATGGTGCCCTTTCACACCAAAATTTGCGACATTCTATCGAACCGTTTCGGAGATATTCGCGAGTTTTTGTTTTAACATTATGGCGAAAAGGCCCGGACCCCCGTGGTGAGCCGCGATTGACGAGCATGGGGAGGAAGGCCGAAACCCTGTTAGGCCACGTTTCAAATTTCAAGTCGATCGGACAATTAGGGCCCGAGATAGGGGGGTCAAAGTTGTGCCCATTTCCGTGACCATTGGGGCGGCCCTCATTGAAATTTCGGTCGCTTGCGCCGGGGTCAAAAATTGAGCTACGAGAAAACGCTTGCCGGGGATTGTTCATGTGTCTCAATGGGAAGTACTGTGTGAGCGGTTTGAAATTCGGTGGAACGGTTATTGGTAATTGTCGCGGCCGAAATGTGTCAAATTCGTGAACTTTGACCCTATGAAAGTCGGGTCCTATTGGGCCTGGAGACAAACCTTTTTTTTTTAAATTGGAAATACTCTTCGAGAGCAACATTTTGGTTATATCGTATTTTTAAAATTCGCGAATGGAGTTTCTGTAGGGAATTTCCGTTCGATTTTTGGGCTATTTTTTAAACATTCAAAAATTCTCCATACAAAAACTATGGAAACTAGGACCACCAAATTTGGAGGGTTTGTAGGTGAATCTAGGGTGCCCTTTCACACCAAAATTTGCGACATTCTATCGAACCGTTTCGGAGATATTCGCGAGTTTTTATTTTAACATTAGGGCGAAAAGGCCTGGACCTCCATGGTGAGCCGAGATTGGCGAGCATGGGGAGGAAGGCCGAAACCCTGTTAGGCCACGTTTCAAATTTCAAGTCGATCGGAAAATTAGGGCCCGAGATAGGGGGGATTAAAATTTGGCCCATTTCCGTTACCGTTGGGGCGGCCCGCATCGAAATTTCGGTCGCTTGCGAAGGGGTCAAAAATTGAGCTACGAGAAAACGCTTGCTGGGGATTGTTCATGTGTCTCAATGGGAAGTACTGTGTGAGCGGTTTGAAATTCGGTGCAACGGTTATAGGTAATTGTCGCGGCGAAATGTGTCAAATTCGTGAACTTTGACCCTATGAAAGTCGGGGGTTATTGGGCCTGGAGACAAACCTTTTTTTTAAATTGATGTACTCTTCGAGAGAGACATTTTGGCTATCTCGGATTTTTAAAATTCGCGAATGGAGTTTCTGTAGGTAATTTCCGTTCGATTTTTGGGCTATTTTTTAAACCTTCAAAAATTCGCCATAAAAAAACTATGGAAGCTAGGACCACCAAATTTGGAGGGATTGTAGGTAAATCTAGGGTGCCCTTTCACACCAAAATTTGCGACATTCTATCGAACCGTTTCAGAGATATTCGCGAGTTTTTGTTTTAACTTTACGGCGTAAAGGCCCGGACCCCCCTGGTGAGCCGAGATTGACGAGCATGGGGAGGAAGGCCGAAACCCTGTTAGGCCACTTTTCAAATTTCAAGTCGATCGGACAATTAGGGCCCGAGATAGGGGGGGTCAAAATTATGCCCATTTCCGTGACCATTGGGGCGGCCCTCATTGAAATTTCGGTCGCTTGCGCCGGGGTCAAAAATTGAGCTACGAGAAAACGCTTGCGGGGGATTTTTCATGTGTCTCAATGGGAAGTACTGTGTGAGCGGTTTGAAATTCGGTGCAACGGTTATAGGTAATTGTCCCGGCCGTAATGTGTCAAATTCGTGAACTTTGACCCTATGAAAGTCGGGGCTTATTGGGCCTGGAGACAAACCTTTTTTCTTTAAATTGATGTACTCTTCGAGAGAGACATTTTGGCTATCTCGGATTTTTAAAATTCGCGAATGGAGTTTCTGTAGGGAATTTCCGTTCGATTTTTGGGCTATTTTTTAAACATTCAAAAATTCGCCATAAAAAAACTACGGAAGCTAGGACCACCAAATTTGGAGGGTTTGTAGGTAAATCTAGGGTGCCCTTTCACACCAAAATTTGCGACATTCTATCGAACCGTTTCGGAGATATTCGCGAGTTTTTGTTTTAACATTAGGGCGAAAAGGCCTGGACCCCCATGGTGAGCCGAGATTGGCGAGCATGGGGAGGAAGGCCGAAACCCTGTTAGGCCACGTTTCAAATTTCAAGTCGATCGGAAAATTAGGGCCCGAGATAGGGGGGGTCAAAATTTGGCCCATTTCCGTGACCATTGGGGCGGCCCTCATTGAAATTTCGGTCGCTTGCGCCGGGGTCAAAAATTGAGCTACGAGAAAACGCTTGCCGGGGATTGTTCATGTGTCTCAATGGGAAGTACTGTGTGAGCGGTTTGAAATTCGGTGCAACGGTTATAGGTAATTGTCGCGGCCGAAATGTGTCAAATTCGTGAAATTTGACCCTATGAAAGTCGGGCCCTATTGGGCCTGGAGACAAACGTTTTTTTTTTAAATTGATGTACTCTTCGAGAGCAACATTTTGGCTATCTCGGATTTTTAAAATTCGCAAATGGAGTTTCTGTAGGTTATTTCCGTTCGATTTTTGGGCTATTTTTTAAACCTTCAAAAATTCGCCATAAAAAAACTATGGAAGCTAGGACCACCTAATTTGGGGGGTTTGTAGGTAAATCTAGGGTGCCCTTTCACACCAAAATTTGCGACATTCTATCGAACCGTTTCGGAGATATTCGCGAGTTTTTGTTTTAACATTACGGCGAAAAGGCCCGGACCCCCCTGGTGAGCCGCGATTAGCGAGCATGGGGAGGAAGGCCGAAACCCTGTTAGGCCACGTTTCAAATTTCATGTCGATCGGACAATTGGGGCCCGAGATATGGGGGGTCAAAGTTGGGCCCATTTCCGTTACCGTTGGGGCGGCCCCCATCGAAATTTCGGTCGCTTGCGAAGGGGTCAAAAATTGAGCTACGAGAAAACGCTTGCGGGGGATTTTTCATGTGTCTCAATGGGAAGTACTGTGTGAGCGGTTTGAAATTCGGTGCAACGGTTATAGGTAATTGTCGCGGCCGAAATGTGTCAAATTCGTGAACTTTGACCCTATGAAAGTCGGGTCCTATTGGTGCTGGAGACAAACCTTTGTTTTTTAAATTGGAAATTCTCTTCGAGAGCAACATTTTGGCTATCTCGGATTTTTAAAATTCGCGAATGGAGTTTCTGTAGGGTATTTCCGTTCGATTTTTGGGCTATTTTTTAAACCTTCAAAAATTCGCCATAAAAAAACTATGGAAGCTAGGACCACCAAAATTTGGAGGGTTTGTAGGTAAATCTAGGGTGCTCTTTCACAGCAAAATTTGCGACATTCTATCGAACCGTTTCGGAGATATTCGCGAGTTTTTGTTTTAACATTATGGCGAAAAGGCCCGGACCCCCGTGGTGAGCCGCGATTGACGAGCATGGGGAGGAAGGCCGAAACCCTGTTAGGCCACGTTTCAAATTTCAAGTCGATCGGACAATTAGGGCCCGAGATAGGGGGGTCAAAGTTGTGCCCATTTCCGTGACCATTGGGGCGGCCCTCATTGAAATTTCGGTCGCTTGCGCCGGGGTCAAAAATTGAGCTACGAGAAAACGCTTGCCGGGGATTGTTCATGTGTCTCAATGGGAAGTACTGTGTGAGCGGTTTGAAATTCGGTGGAACGGTTATTGGTAATTGTCGCGGCCGAAATGTGTCAAATTCGTGAACTTTGACCCTATGAAAGTCGGGTCCTATTGGGCCTGGAGACAAACCTTTTTTTTTTAAATTGGAAATACTCTTCGAGAGCAACATTTTGGTTATATCGTATTTTTAAAATTCGCGAATGGAGTTTCTGTAGGGAATTTCCGTTCGATTTTTGGGCTATTTTTTAAACATTCAAAAATTCTCCATACAAAAACTATGGAAACTAGGACCACCAAATTTGGAGGGTTTGTAGGTGAATCTAGGGTGCCCTTTCACACCAAAATTTGCGACATTCTATCGAACCGTTTCGGAGATATTCGCGAGTTTTTATTTTAACATTAGGGCGAAAAGGCCTGGACCTCCATGGTGAGCCGAGATTGGCGAGCATGGGGAGGAAGGCCGAAACCCTGTTAGGCCACGTTTCAAATTTCAAGTCGATCGGAAAATTAGGGCCCGAGATAGGGGGGATTAAAATTTGGCCCATTTCCGTTACCGTTGGGGCGGCCCGCATCGAAATTTCGGTCGCTTGCGAAGGGGTCAAAAATTGAGCTACGAGAAAACGCTT
Organism: Stegodyphus dumicola; assembly: GCF_044657685.1. NCBI lineage: Eukaryota > Metazoa > Arthropoda > Arachnida > Araneae > Eresidae > Stegodyphus > Stegodyphus dumicola. Next base: position 288,708,333 of record NC_140769.1, on the reverse strand, counting down.
GCTGGGGATTGTTCATGTGTCTCAATGGGAAGTACTGTGTGAGCGGTTTGAAATTCGGTGCAACGGTTATAGGTAATTGTCGCGGCCGAAATGTGTCAAATTCGTGAACTTTGACCCTATGAAAGTCGGGTCCTATTGGTGCTGGAGACAAACCTTTGTTTTTTAAATTGGAAATTCTCTTCGAGAGCAACATTTTGGCTATCTCGGATTTTTAAAATTCGCGAATGGAGTTTCTGTAGGGTATTTCCGTTCGATTTTTGGGCTATTTTTTAAACATTCAAAAATTCGCCATAAAAAAACTATGGAAGCTAGGACCACCTAATTTGGGGGGTTTGTAGGTAAATCTATGGTGCCCTTTCACACCAAAATTTGCGACATTCTATCGAACCGTTTCGGAGATATATTCGAGATTTTGTTTTAACATTACGGCGAAAAGGCCCGGACCCCCCATGGTGAGCCGCGATTGGCGAGCATAGGGAGGAAGGCCGAAACCCTGTTAGGCCACGTTTCAAATTTCATGTCGATCGGACAATTGGGGCCCGAGATATGGGGGGTCAAAGTTGGGCCCATTTCCGTTACCGTTGGGGCGGCCCCCATCGAAATTTCGGTCGCTTGCGAAGGGGTCAAAAATTGAGCTACGAGAAAACGCTTGCGGGGGATTTTTCATGTGTCTCAATGGGAAGTACTGTGTGAGCGGTTTGAAATTCGGTGCAACGGTTATAGGTAATTGTCGCGGCCGAAATGTGTCAAATTCGTGAAATTTGACCCTATGAAAGTCGGGTCCTATTGGTGCTGGAGACAAACCTTTGTTTTTAAATTGGAAATTCTCTTCGAGAGCAACATTTTGGCTATCTCGGATTTTTAAAATTCGCGAATGGAGTTTCTGTAGGGTATTTCCGTTCGATTTTTGGGCTATTTTTTAAACATTCAAAAATTCGCCATAAAAAAACTATGGAAGCTAGGACCACCTAATTTGGGGGGTTTGTAGGTAAATCTATGGTGCCCTTTCACACCAAAATTTGCGACATTCTATCGAACCGTTTCGGAGATATTCGCGAGTTTTTGTTTTAACATTACGGCGAAAAGGCCCGGACCCCCCATGGTGAGCCGCGATTGGCGAGCATAGGGAGGAAGGCCGAAACCCTGTTAGGCCACGTTTCAAATTTCAAGTCGATCGGAAAATTAGGGCCCGAGATAGGGGGGGTTAAAATTTGGCCCATTTCCGTGACCATTGGGGCGGCCCTCATTGAAATTTCGGTCGCTTGCGCCGGGGTCAAAAATTGAGCTACTAGAAAACGCTTGCCGGGGATTGTTCATGTGTCTCAATGGGAAGTACTGTGTGAGCGGTTTGAAATTCGGTGCAACGGTTATAGGTAATTGTCGCGGCCGAAATGTGTCAAATTCGTGAAATTTGACCCTATGAAAGTCGGGCCCTATTGGGCCTGGAGACAAACGTTTTTTTTTAAATTGATGTACTCTTCGAGAGCAACATTTTGGCTATCTCGGATTTTTAAAATTCGCGAATGGAGTTTCTGTAGGGTATTTCCGTTCGATTTTTGGGCTATTTTTTAAACATTCAAAAATTCGCCATAAAAAAAACTATGGAAGCTAGGACCACCTAATTTGGGGGGTTTGTAGGTAAATCTAGGGTGCCCTTTCACACCAAAATTTGCGACATTCTATCGAACCGTTTCGGAAATATTCGCGAGTTTTTATTTTAACATTAGGGCGAAAAGGCCTGGACCCCCATGGTGAGCCGAGATTGGCGAGCATGGGGAGGAAGGCCGAAACCCTGTTAGGCCACGTTTCAAATTTCAAGTCGATCGGAAAATTAGGGCCCGAGATATGGGGGGTCAAAGTTGGGCGCATTTCCGTTACCATTGGGGCGGCCCGCATCGAAATTTCGGTCGCTTGCGAAGGGGTCAAAAATTGAGCTACGAGGAGACGCTTGCGGGGGATTGTTCATGTGTCTCAATGGGAAGTACTGTGTGAGCGGTTGGAAATTCGGTGGAACGCTTATTGGTAATTGTCGCGGCCGAAATGTGTCAAATTCTTGAACTTTGACCCTATGAAAGTCGGGTCCTATTGGGCCTGGAGACAAACCTTTTTTTTTTGAAATTGGAAGTACTCTTCGAGAGCAACATTTTGGCTATCTCGGATTTTTAAAATTCGCGAATGGAGTTTCTGTAGGGTATTTCCGTTAGATTTTTTGGCTATTTTTTAAACCTTCAAAAATTCGCCATAAAAAAACTATGGAAGCTAGGACCACCTAACTTGGGGGGTTTGTAGGTAAATCTAGGGTGCTCTTTCACAGCAAAATTTGCGACATTCTATCGAACCGTTTCGGAGATATTCGCGAGTTTTTGTTTTAACATTACGGCGAAAAGGCCCGGACCCCCCCCTGGTGAGCCGCGATTGGCGAGCATGGGGAGGAAGGCCGAATCCCTGTTAGGCCACGTTTCAAATTTCATGTCGATCGTACAATTAGGGCCCGAGATATGGAGGGTCAAAGTTGGGCCCATTTCCGTTACCGTTGGGGCGGCCCGCATCGAAATTTCGGTCGCTTGCGAAGGGGTCAAAAATTGAGCTACGAGGAAACGCTTGCGGGTGATTGTTCATGTGTCTCAATGGGAAGTACTGTGTGAGCGGTTGGAAATTCGGTGGAACGGTTATTGGTAATTGTCGCGGCCGAAATGTGTCAAATTCTTGAACTTTGACCCTATGAAAGTCGGGTCCTATTGGGCCTGGAGACAAACCTTTTTTTTTTTTTAAATTGGAAGTACTCTTCGAGAGCAACATTTTGGCTATCTCGGATTTTTAAAATTCGCGAATGGAGTTTCTGTAGGGTATTTCCGTTCGATTTTTGGGCTATTTTTTAAACCTTCAAAAATTCGCCATAAAAAAACTATGGAAGCTAGGACCACCAAAATTTGGAGGGTTTGTAGGTAAATCTATGGTGCCCTTTCACACCAAAATTTGCGACATTCTATCGAACCGTTTCGGAGATATTCGCGAGTTTTTGTTTTAACATTATGGCGAAAAGGCCCGGACCCCCGTGGTGAGCCGCGATTGACGAGCATGGGGAGGAAGGCCGAAACCCTGTTAGGCCACGTTTCAAATTTCAAGTCGATCGGACAATTAGGGCCCGAGATAGGGGGGTCAAAGTTGTGCCCATTTCCGTGACCATTGGGGCGGCCCTCATTGAAATTTCGGTCGCTTGCGCCGGGGTCAAAAATTGAGCTACGAGAAAACGCTTGCCGGGGATTGTTCATGTGTCTCAATGGGAAGTACTGTGTGAGCGGTTTGAAATTCGGTGGAACGGTTATTGGTAATTGTCGCGGCCGAAATGTGTCAAATTCGTGAACTTTGACCCTATGAAAGTCGGGTCCTATTGGGCCTGGAGACAAACCTTTTTTTTTTAAATTGGAAATACTCTTCGAGAGCAACATTTTGGTTATATCGTATTTTTAAAATTCGCGAATGGAGTTTCTGTAGGGAATTTCCGTTCGATTTTTGGGCTATTTTTTAAACATTCAAAAATTCTCCATACAAAAACTATGGAAACTAGGACCACCAAATTTGGAGGGTTTGTAGGTGAATCTAGGGTGCCCTTTCACACCAAAATTTGCGACATTCTATCGAACCGTTTCGGAGATATTCGCGAGTTTTTATTTTAACATTAGGGCGAAAAGGCCTGGACCTCCATGGTGAGCCGAGATTGGCGAGCATGGGGAGGAAGGCCGAAACCCTGTTAGGCCACGTTTCAAATTTCAAGTTGATCGGAAAATTAGGGCCCGAGATAGGGGGGATTAAAATTTGGCCCATTTCCGTTACCGTTGGGGCGGCCCGCATCGAAATTTCGGTCGCTTGCGAAGGGGTCAAAAATTGAGCTACGAGAAAACGCTTGCTGGGGATTGTTCATGTGTCTCAATGGGAAGTACTGTGTGAGCGGTTTGAAATTCGGTGCAACGGTTATAGGTAATTGTCGCGGCGAAATGTGTCAAATTCGTGAACTTTGACCCTATGAAAGTCGGGGGTTATTGGGCCTGGAGACAAACCTTTTTTTTAAATTGATGTACTCTTCGAGAGAGACATTTTGGCTATCTCGGATTTTTAAAATTCGCGAATGGAGTTTCTGTAGGTAATTTCCGTTCGATTTTTGGGCTATTTTTTAAACCTTCAAAAATTCGCCATAAAAAAACTATGGAAGCTAGGACCACCAAATTTGGAGGGATTGTAGGTAAATCTAGGGTGCCCTTTCACACCAAAATTTGCGACATTCTATCGAACCGTTTCAGAGATATTCGCGAGTTTTTGTTTTAACTTTACGGCGTAAAGGCCCGGACCCCCCTGGTGAGCCGAGATTGACGAGCATGGGGAGGAAGGCCGAAACCCTGTTAGGCCACTTTTCAAATTTCAAGTCGATCGGACAATTAGGGCCCGAGATAGGGGGGGTCAAAATTATGCCCATTTCCGTGACCATTGGGGCGGCCCTCATTGAAATTTCGGTCGCTTGCGCCGGGGTCAAAAATTGAGCTACGAGAAAACGCTTGCCGGGGATTGTTCATGTGTCTCAATGGGAAGTACTGTGTGAGCGGTTTGAAATTCGGTGCAACGGTTATAGGTAATTGTCGCGGCCGAAATGTGTCAAATTCGTGAAATTTGACCCTATGAAAGTCGGGCCCTATTGGGCCTGGAGACAAACGTTTTTTTTTTAAATTGATGTACTCTTCGAGAGCAACATTTTGGCTATCTCGGATTTTTAAAATTCGCGAATGGAGTTTCTGTAGGTTATTTCCGTTCGATTTTTGGGCTATTTTTTAAACCTTCAAAAATTCGCCATAAAAAAACTATGGAAGCTAGGACCACCTAATTTGGGGGGTGTGTAGGTAAATCTAGGGTGCCCTTTCACACCAAAATTTGCGACATTCTATCGAACCGTTTCGGAGATATTCGCGAGTTTTTGTTTTAACATTACGGCGAAAAGGCCCGGACCCCCCTGGTGAGCCGCGATTAGCGAGCATGGGGAGGAAGGCCGAAACCCTGTTAGGCCACGTTTCAAATTTCATGTCGATCGGACAATTGGGGCCCGAGATATGGGGGGTCAAAGTTGGGCCCATTTCCGTTACCGTTGGGGCGGCCCCCATCGAAATTTCGGTCGCTTGCGAAGGGGTCAAAAATTGAGCTACGAGAAAACGCTTGCGGGGGATTTTTCATGTGTCTCAATGGGAAGTACTGTGTGAGCGGTTTGAAATTCGGTGCAACGGTTATAGGTAATTGTCGCGGCCGAAATGTGTCAAATTCGTGAACTTTGACCCTATGAAAGTCGGGTCCTATTGGTGCTGGAGACAAACCTTTGTTTTTTAAATTGGAAATTCTCTTCGAGAGCAACATTTTGGCTATCTCGGATTTTTAAAATTCGCGAATGGAGTTTCTGTAGGGTATTTCCGTTGGATTTTTGGGCTATTTTTTAAACCTTCAAAAATTCGCCATAAAAAAACTATGGAAGCTAGGACCACCAAAATTTGGAGGGTTTGTAGGTAAATCTAGGGTGCTCTTTCACAGCAAAATTTGCGACATTCTATCGAACCGTTTCGGAGATATTCGCGAGTTTTTGTTTTAACATTATGGCGAAAAGGCCCGGACCCCCGTGGTGAGCCGCGATTGACGAGCATGGGGAGGAAGGCCGAAACCCTGTTAGGCCACGTTTCAAATTTCAAGTCGATCGGACAATTAGGGCCCGAGATAGGGGGGTCAAAGTTGTGCCCATTTCCGTGACCATTGGGGCGGCCCTCATTGAAATTTCGGTCGCTTGCGCCGGGGTCAAAAATTGAGCTACGAGAAAACGCTTGCCGGGGATTGTTCATGTGTCTCAATGGGAAGTACTGTGTGAGCGGTTTGAAATTCGGTGGAACGGTTATTGGTAATTGTCGCGGCCGAAATGTGTCAAATTCGTGAACTTTGACCCTATGAAAGTCGGGTCCTATTGGGCCTGGAGACAAACCTTTTTTTTTAAATTGGAAATACTCTTCGAGAGCAACATTTTGGTTATATCGTATTTTTAAAATTCGCGAATGGAGTTTCTGTAGGGAATTTCCGTTCGATTTTTGGGCTATTTTTTAAACATTCAAAAATTCTCCATACAAAAACTATGGAAACTAGGACCACCAAATTTGGAGGGTTTGTAGGTGAATCTAGGGTGCCCTTTCACACCAAAATTTGCGACATTCTATCGAACCGTTTCGGAGATATTCGCGAGTTTTTATTTTAACATTAGGGCGAAAAGGCCTGGACCTCCATGGTGAGCCGAGATTGGCGAGCATGGGGAGGAAGGCCGAAACCCTGTTAGGCCACGTTTCAAATTTCAAGTCGATCGGAAAATTAGGGCCCGAGATAGGGGGGATTAAAATTTGGCCCATTTCCGTTACCGTTGGGGCGGCCCGCATCGAAATTTCGGTCGCTTGCGAAGGGGTCAAAAATTGAGCTACGAGAAAACGCTTGCTGGGGATTGTTCATGTGTCTCAATGGGAAGTACTGTGTGAGCGGTTTGAAATTCGGTGCAACGGTTATAGGTAATTGTCCCGGCCGTAATGTGTCAAATTCGTGAACTTTGACCCTATGAAAGTCGGGGGTTATTGGGCCTGGAGACAAACCTTTTTTCTTTAAATTGATGTACTCTTCGAGAGAGACATTTTGGCTATCTCGGATTTTTAAAATTCGCGAATGGAGTTTCTGTAGGGAATTTCCGTTCGATTTTTGGGCTATTTTTTAAACATTCAAAAATTCGCCATAAAAAACTACGGAAGCTAGGACCACCAAATTTGGAGGGTTTGTAGGTAAATCTAGGGTGCCCTTTCACACCAAAATTTGCGACATTCTATCGAACCGTTTCGGAGATATTCGCGAGTTTTTGTTTTAACATTAGGGCGAAAAGGCCTGGACCCCCATGGTGAGCCGAGATTGGCGAGCATGGGGAGGAAGGCCGAAACCCTGTTAGGCCACGTTTCAAATTTCAAGTCGATCGGAAAATTAGGGCCCGAGATAGGGGGGGTCAAAATTTGGCCCATTTCCGTGACCATTGGGGCGGCCCTCATTGAAATTTCGGTCGCTTGCGCCGGGGTTAAAAATTGAGCTACGAGAAAACGCTTGCCGGGGATTGTTCATGTGTCTCAATGGGAAGTACTGTGTGAGCGGTTTGAAATTCGGTGCAACGGTTATAGGTAATTGTCGCGGCCGAAATGTGTCAAATTCGTGAAATTTGACCCTATGAAAGTCGGGCCCTATTGGGCCTGGAGACAAACGTTTTTTTTTTAAATTGATGTACTCTTCGAGAGCAACATTTTGGCTATCTCGGATTTTTAAAATTCGCGAATGGAGTTTCTGTAGGTTATTTCCGTTCGATTTTTGGGCTATTTTTTAAACCTTCAAAAATTCGCCATAAAAAAACTATGGAAGCTAGGACCACCTAATTTGGGGGGTTTGTAGGTAAATCTAGGGTGCCCTTTCACACCAAAATTTGCGACATTCTATCGAACCGTTTCGGAGATATTCGCGAGTTTTTGTTTTAACATTAGGGCGAAAAGGCCTGGACCACCATGGTGAGCCGAGATTGGCGAGCATGGGGAGGAAGGCCGAAACCCTGTTAGGCCACGTTTCAAATTTCATGTCGATCGGACAATTGGGGCCCGAGATATGGGGGGTCAAAGTTGGGCCCATTTCCGTTACCGTTGGGGCGGCCCCCATCGAAATTTCGGTCGCTTGCGAAGGGGTCAAAAATTGAGCTACGAGAAAACGCTTGCGGGGGATTTTTCATGTGTCTCAATGGGAAGTACTGTGTGAGCGGTTTGAAATTCGGTGCAACGGTTATAGGTAATTGTCGCGGCCGAAATGTGTCAAATTCGTGAACTTTGACCCTATGAAAGTCGGGTCCTATTGGTGCTGGAGACAAACCTTTGTTTTTTAAATTGGAAATTCTCTTCGAGAGCAACATTTTGGCTATCTCGGATTTTTAAAATTCGCGAATGGAGTTTCTGTAGGGTATTTCCGTTCGATTTTTGGGCTATTTTTTAAACCTTCAAAAATTCGCCATAAAAAAACTATGGAAGCTAGGACCACCAAAATTTGGAGGGTTTGTAGGTAAATCTATGGTGCCCTTTCACACCAAAATTTGCGACATTCTATCGAACCGTTTCGGAGATATTCGCGAGTTTTTGTTTTAACATTATGGCGAAAAGGCCCGGACCCCCGTGGTGAGCCGCGATTGACGAGCATGGGGAGGAAGGCCGAAACCCTGTTAGGCCACGTTTCAAATTTCATGTCGATCGGACAATTAGGGCCCGAGATAGGGGGGGGGGTCAAAATTGTGCCCATTTCCGTGACCATTGGGGCGGCCCTCACTGAAATTTCGGTCGCTTGCGCCGGGGTCAAAAATTGAGCTACGAGAAAACGCTTGCGGGGGATTTTTCATGTGTCTCAATGGGAAGTACTGTGTGAGCGGTTTGAAATTCGGTGCAACGGTTATAGGTAATTGTCGCGGCCGTAATGTGTCAAATTCGTGAACTTTGACCCTATGAAAGTCGGGGGTTATTGGGCCTGGAGACAAACCTTTTTTCATTAAATTGATGTACTCTTCGAGAGAGACATTTTGGCTATCTCGGATTTTTAAAATTCGCGAATGGATTTTCTGTAGGGAATTTCCGTTCGATTTTTGGGCTATTTTTTAAACATTCAAAAATTCGCCATAAAAAAACTATGGAAGCTAGGTCCACCAAATTTGGAGGGTTTGTAGGTAAATCTAGGGTGCCCTTTCACACCAAAATTTGCGACATTCTATCGAACCGTTTCGGAGATATTCGCGAGTTTTTGTTTTAACATTAGGGCGAAAAGGCCTGGACCACCATGGTGAGCCGAGATTGGCGAGCATGGGGAGGAAGGCCGAAACCCTGTTAGGCCACGTTTCAAATTTCATGTCGATCGGACAATTAGGGCCCGAGATAGGGGGGGGGGTCAAAATTGTGCCCATTTCCGTGACCATTGGGGCGGCCCTCATTGAAATTTCGGTCGCTTGCGCCGGGGTCAAAAATTGAGCTACGAGAAAACGCTTGCCGGGGATTGTTCATGTGTCTCAATGGGAAGTACTGTGTGAGCGGTTTGAAATTCGGTGCAACGGTTATAGGTAATTGTCGCGGCCGAAATGTGTCAAATTCGTGAAATTTGACCCTATGAAAGTCGGGCCCTATTGGGCCTGGAGACAAACGTTTTTTTTTTAAATTGATGTACTCTTCGAGAGCAACATTTTGGCTATCTCGGATTTTTAAAATTCGCGAATGGAGTTTCTGTAGGGTATTTCCGATCGATTTTTGGGCTATTTTTTAAACATTCAAAAATTCGCCATAAAAAAACTATGGAAGCTAGGACCACCTAATTTGGGGGGTTTGTAGGTAAATCTAGGGTGCCCTTTCACACCAAAATTTGCGACATTCTATCGAACCGTTTCGGAGATATTCGCGAGTTTTTGTTTTAACATTACGGCGAAAAGGCCCGGACCCCCCTGGTGAGCCGCGATTAGCGAGCATGGGGAGGAAGGCCGAAACCCTGTTAGGCCACGTTTCAAATTTCATTTCGATCGGACAATTGGGGCCCGAGATATGGGGGGTCAAAGTTGGGCCCATTTCCGTTACCGTTGGGGCGGCCCCCATCGAAATTTCGGTCGCTTGCGAAGGGGTCAAAAATTGAGCTACGAGAAAACGCTTGCGGGGGATTTTTCATGTGTTTCAATGGGAAGTACTGTGTGAGCGGTTGGAAATTCGGTGCAACGGTTATAGGTAATTGTCGCGGCCGAAATGTGTCAAATTCGTGAACTTTGACCCTATGAAAGTCGGGTCCTATTGGTGCTGGAGACAAACCTTTGTTTTTTAAATTGGAAATTCTCTTCGAGAGCAACATTTTGGCTATCTCGGATTTTTAAAATTCGCGAATGGAGTTTCTGTAGGGTATTTCCGTTCGATTTTTGGGCTATTTTTTAAACCTTCAAAAATTCGCCATAAAAAAACTATGGAAGCTAGGACCACCAAAATTTGGAGGGTTTGTAGGTAAATCTATGGTGCCCTTTCACACCAAAATTTGCGACATTCTATCGAACCGTTTCGGAGATATTCGCGAGTTTTTGTTTTAACATTATGGCGAAAAGGCCCGGACCCCCGTGGTGAGCCGCGATTGACGAGCATGGGGAGGAAGGCCGAAACCTTTTAGGCCACGTTTCAAATTTCATGTCGATCGGACAATTAGGGCCCGAGATAGGGGGGGGTCAAAATTGTGCCCATTTCCGTGACCATTGGGGCGGCCCTCATTGAAATTTCGGTCGCTTGCGCCGGGGTCAAAAATTGAGCTACGAGAAAACGCTTGCGGGGGATTTTTCATGTGTCTCAATGGGAAGTACTGTGTGAGCGGTTTGAAATTCGGTGCAACGGTTATAGGTAATTGTCGCGGCCGTAATGTGTCAAATTCGTGAACTTTGACCCTATGAAAGTCGGGGGTTATTGGGCCTGGAGACAAACTTTTTTTCTTTAAATTGATGTACTCTTCGAGAGAGACATTTTGGCTATCTCGGATTTTTAAAATTCGCGAATGGATTTTCTGTAGGGAATTTCCGTTCGATTTTTGGGCTATTTTTTAAACATTCAAAAATTCGCCATAAAAAAACTATGGAAGCTAGGACCACCAAATTTGGAGGGTTTGTAGGTGAATCTAGGGTGCCCTTTCACACCAAAATTTGCGACATTCTATCGAACCGTTTCGGAGATATTCGCGAGTTTTTGTTTTAATATTAGGGCGAAAAGGCCTGGACCCCCATGGTGAGCCGAGATTGGCGAGCATGGGGAGGAAGGCCGAAACCCTGTTAGGCCACGTTTCAAATTTCAAGTCGATCGGAAAATTAGGGCCCGAGATAGGGGGTGTCAAAATTTGGCCCATTTCCGTGACCATTGGGGAGGCCCTCATTGAAATTTCGGTCGCTTGCGCCGGGGTCAAAAATTGAGCTACGAGAAAACGCTTGCCGGGGATTGTTCATGTGTCCCATTTCCGTTACCGTTGGGGCGGCCCCCATCGAAATTTCGGTCGCTTGCGAAGGGGTCAAAAATTGAGCTACGAGAAAACGCTTGCGGGGGATTTTTCATGTGTCTCAATGGGAAGTACTGTGTGAGCGGTTTGAAATTCGGTGCAACGGTTATAGGTAATTGTCGCGGCCGAAATGTGTCAAATTCGTGAACTTTGACCCTATGAAAGTCGGGTCCTATTGGTGCTGGAGACAAACCTTTGTTTTTTAAATTGGAAATTCTCTTCGAGAGCAACATTTTGGCTATCTCGGATTTTTAAAATTCGCGAATGGAGTTTCTGTAGGGTATTTCCGTTCGATTTTTGGGCTATTTTTTAAACCTTCAAAAATTCGCCATAAAAAAGCTATGGAAGCTAGGACCACCAAAATTTGGAGGGTTTGTAGGTAAATCTATGGTGCCCTTTCACACCAAAATTTGCGACATTCTATCGAACCGTTTCGGAGATATTCGCGAGTTTTTGTTTTAACATTATGGCGAAAAGGCCCGGACCCCCGTGGTGAGCCGCGACTGACGAGCATGGGGAGGAAGGCCGAAACCCTGTTAGGCCACGTTTCAAATTTCATGTCGATCGGACAATTAGGGCCCGAGATATGGGGGGTCAAAGTTGGGCCCCTTTCCGTTACCGTTGGGGCGGCCCGCATCGAAATTTCGTTCGCTTGCGTAGGGGTCAAAAATTGAGCTACGAGAAAACGCTTGCCGGGGATTGTTCATGTGTCTCAATGGGAAGTACTGTGTGAGCGGTTTGAAATTCGGTGCAACGGTTATAGGTAATTGTCGCGGCCGAAATGTGTCAAATTCGTGAACTTTGACCCTAAGAAAGTCGGGTCCTATTGGGCCTGGAGACAAACCTTTTTTTTTTTAAATTGGAAGTACTCTTCGAGAGAACATTTTGGCTATCTCGGATTTTTAAAATTCGCGAATGGAGTTTCTGTAGGGTATTTCCGTTCGATTTTTGGGCTATTTTTTAAACCTTCAAAAATTCGCCATAAAAAAACTATGGAAGCTAGGACCACCTAATTTGGGGGTTTGTAGGTAAATCTAGGGTGCTCTTTCACACCAAAATTTGCGACATTCTATCGAACCGTTTCGGAGATATTCGCGAGTTTTTGTTTTAACATTACGGCGAAGAGGCCCGGACCCCCCCTGGTGAGCCGCGATTGGCGCGCATGGGGAGGAAGGCCGAAACCCTGTTAGGCCACGTTTCAAATTTCATGTCGATCGGACAATTAGGGCCCGAGATATGGGGGGTCAAAGTTGGGCCCATTTCCGTTACCGTTGGGGCGGCCCGCATCGAAATTTCGGTCGCTTGCGAAGGGGTCAAAAATTGAGCTACGAGAAAACGCTTGCGGGGGATTGTTCATGTGTCTCAATGGGAAGTACTGTGTGAGCGGTTGGAAATTCGGTGGAACGGTTATTGGTAATTGTCGCGGCCGAAAGGTGTCAAATTCGTGAACTTTGACCCTATGAAAGTCGGGTCCTATTGGGCCTGGAGACAAACCTTTTTTTTTTAAATTGGAAGTAATCTTCGAGAGCAACATTTTGGCTATCTCGGATTTTTAAAATTCGCGAATGGAGTTTCTGTAGGGTGTTTCCGTTCGATTTTTGGGCTATTTTTTAAACCTTCGAAAATTCGCCATAAAAAAACTATGGAAGCTAGGACCACCAAAATTTGGAGGGTTTGTAGGTAAATCTATGGTGCCCTTTCACACCAAAATTTGCGACATTCTATCGAACCGTTTCGGAGATATTCGCGAGTTTTTGTTTTAACATTATGGCGAAAAGGCCCGGACCCCCGTGGTGAGCCGCGATTGACGAGCATGGGGAGGAAGGCCGAAACCCTGTTAGGCCACGTTTCAAATTTCATGTCGATCGGACAATTAGGGCCCGAGATATGGGGGGTCAAAGTTGGGCCCATTTCCGTTACCGTTGGGGCGGCCCCCATCGAAATTTCGGTCGCTTGCGAAGGGGTCAAAAATTGAGCTACGAGAAAACGCTTGCGGGGGATTTTTCATGTGTCTCAATGGGAAGTACTGTGTGAGCGGTTTGAAATTCGGTGCAATGGTTATAGGTAATTGTCGCGGCCGAAATGTGTCAAATTCGTGAACTTTTACCCTATGAAAGTCGGGTCCTATTGGTGCTGGAGACAAACCTTTGTTTTTTAAATTGGAAATTCTCTTCGAGAGCAACATTTTGGCTATCTCGGATTTTTAAAATTCGCGAATGGAGTTTCTGTAGGGTATTTCCGTTCGATTTTTGGGCTATTTTTTAAAACTTCAAAAATTCGCCATAAAAAAACTATGGAAGCTAGGACCACCAAAATTTGGAGGGTTTGTAGGTAAATCTATGGTGCCCTTTCACACCAAAATTTGCGACATTCTATCGAACCGTTTCGGAGATATTCGCGAGTTTTTGTTTTAACATTATGGCGAAAAGGCCCGGACCCCCGTGGTGAGCCGCGATTGACGAGCATGGGGAGGAAGGCCGAAACCCTGTTAGGCCACGTTTCAAATTTCATGTCGATCGGACAATTAGGGCCCGAGATAGGGGGGGTCAAAATTGTGCCCATTTCCGTGACCATTGGGGCGGCCCTCATTGAAATTTCGGTCGCTTGCGCCGGGGTCAAAAATTGAGCTACGAGAAAACGCTTGCGGGGGATTTTTCATGTGTCTCAATGGGAAGTACTGTGTGAGCGGTTTGAAATTCGGTGCAACGGTTATAGGTAATTGTCGCGGCCGAAATGTGTCAAATTCGTGAACTTTGACCCTATGAAAGTCGGGTCCTATTGGTGCTGGAGACAAACCTTTGTTTTTTAAATTGGAAATTCTCTTCGAGAGCAACATTTTGGCTATCTCGGATTTTTAAAATTCGCGAATGGAGTTTCTGTAGGGTATTTCCGTTCGATTTTTGGGCTATTTTTTAAAACTTCAAAAATTCGCCATAAAAAAACTATGGAAGCTAGGACCACCAAAATTTGGAGGGTTTGTAGGTAAATCTATGGTGCCCTTTCACACCAAAATTTGCGACATTCTATCGAACCGTTTCGGAGATATTCGCGAGTTTTTGTTTTAACATTATGGCGAAAAGGCCCGGACCCCCGTGGTGAGCCGCGATTGACGAGCATGGGGAGTAAGGCCGAAACCCTGTTAGGCCACGTTTTAAATTTCATGTCGATCGGACAATTAGGGCCCGAGATAGGGGGGGTCAAAATTGTGCCCATTTCCGTGACCATTGGGGCTGCCCTCATTGAAATTTCGGTCGCTTGCGCCGGGGTCAAAAATTGAGCTACGAGAAAACGCTTGCCGGGGATTGTTCATGTGTCTCAATGGGAAGTACTGTGTGAGCGGTTTGAAATTCGGTGCAACGGTTATAGGTAATTGTCGCGGCCGAAATGTGTCAAATTCGTGAACTTTGACATTAAGAAAGTCGGGTCCTATTGGGCCTGGAGACAAACCTTTTTTTTTTTAAATTGGAAGTACTCTTCGAGAGCAACATTTTGGCTATCTCGGATTTTTAAAATTCGCGAATGGAGTTTCTGTAGGGTATTTCCGTTCGATTTTTGGGCTATTTTTTAAACCTTCGAAAATTCGCCATAAAAAAACTATGGAAGCTAGGACCACTAAAATTTGGAGGGTTTGTAGGTAAATCTATGGTGCCCTTTCACACCAAAATTTGCGACATTCTATCGAACCGTTTCGGAGATATTCGCGAGTTTTTGTTTTAACATTATGGCGAAAAGGCCCGGACCCCCGTGGTGAGCCGCGATTGACGAGCATGGAGAGGAAGGCCGAAACCCTGTTAGGCCACGTTTCAAATTTCATGTCGATCGGACAATTAGATCCCGAGATATGGGGGGTCAAAGTTGGGCCCATTTCCGTTACCGTTGGGGCGGCCCCCATCGAAATTTCGGTCGCTTGCGAAGGGGTCAAAAATTGAGCTACGAGAAAACGCTTGCGGGGGATTTTTCATGTGTCTCAATGGGAAGTACTGTGTGAGCGGTTTGAAATTCGGTGCAACGGTTATAGGTAATTGTCGCGGCCGAAATGTGTCAAATTCGTGAACTTTGACCCTATGAAAGTCGGGTCCTATTGGTCCTGGAGACAAACCTTTGTTTTTTGAATTGGAAATTCTCTTCGAGAGCAACATTTTGGCCATCTCGGATTTTTAAAATTCGCGAATGGAGTTTCTGTAGGGTATTTCCGTTCGATTTTTGGGCTATTTTTTAAACTTTCAAAAATTCGCCATAAAAAAACTATGGAAGCTAGGACCACCTAATTTGGGGGGTTTGTAGGTAAATCTAGGGTGCCCTTTCACACCAAAATTTGCGACATTCTATCGAACCGTTTCGGAGATATTCGCGAGTTTTTGTTTTAACATTAGGGCGAAAAGGCCCGGACCCCCCCTGGTGAGCCGCGATTGGCGAGCATGGGGAGGAAGGCCGAAACCCTGTTAGGCCACGTTTCAAATTTCATGTCGATCGGACAATTGGGGCCCGAGATATGGGGGGTCAAAGTTGGGCCCATTTCCGTTACCGTTGGGGCGGATCGCATCGAAATTTCGGTCGCTTGCGAAGGGGTCAAAAATTGAGCTACGAGAAAACGCTTGCGGGGGATTGTTCATGTGTCTCAATGGGAAGTACTGTGTGAGCAGTTGGAAATTCGGTGGTACGGTTATTGGTAATTGTCGCGGCCGAAATGTGTCAAATTCGTGAACTTTGACCCTATGAAAGTCGGGTCCTATTGGGCCTGGAGACAAACCTTTTTTTTTTAAATTGGAAGTACTCTTCGAGAGCAACATTTTGGCTATCTCGGATTTTTAAAATTCGTGAATGGAGTTTCTGTAGGGTATTTCCGTTCGATTTTTGGGCTATTTTTTAAACCTTCAAAAATTCGCTATAAAAAAACTATGGAAGCTAGGACCACCAAAATTTGGAAGGTTTGTAGGTAAATCTATGGTGCCCTTTCACACCAAAATTTGCGACATTCTATCGAACCGTTTCGGAGATATTCGCGAGTTTTTGTTTTAACATTACGGCGTAAAGGCCCGGACCCCCCTGGTGAGCCGCGTTTAGCGAGCATGGGGAGGAAGGCCGAAACCCTGTTAGGCCACGTTTCAAATTTCATGTCGATCGGACAATTGGGGCCCGAGATATGGGGGGTCAAAGTTGGGCCCATTTCCGTTACCGTTGGGGCGGCCCCCATCGAAATTTCGGTCGCTTGCGAAGGGGTCAAAAATTGAGCTACGAGAAAACGCTTGCGGGGGATTTTTCATGTGTCTCAATGGGAAGTACTGTGTGAGCGGTTTGAAATTCGGTGCAACGGTTATAGGTAATTGTCGCGGCCGAAATGTGTCAAATTCGTGAACTTTGACCCTATGAAAATCGGGTCCTATTGGTGCTGGAGACAAACCTTTGTTTTTTAAATTGGAAATTCTCTTCGAGAGCAACATTTTGGCTATCTCGGATTTTTAAAATTCGCGAATGGAGTTTCTGTAGGGTATTTCCGTTCGATTTTTGGGCTATTTTTTAAACCTTCAAAAATTCGCCATAAAAAAACTATGGAAGCTAGGACCACCAAAATTTGGAGGGTTTGTAGGTAAATCTATGGTGCCCTTTCACACCAAAATTTGCGACATTCTATCGAACCGTTTCGGAGATATTCGCGAGTTTTTGTTTTAACATTATGGCGAAAAGGCCCGGACCCCCGTGGTGAGCCGCGATTGACGAGCATGGGGAGGAAGGCCGAAACCCTGTTAGGCCACGTTTCAAATTTCATGTCGATCGGACAATTAGGGCCCGAGATATGGGGGGTCAAAGTTGGGCCCCTTTCCGTTACCGTTGGGGCGGCCCGCATCGAAATTTCGGTCGCTTGCGAAGGGGTCAAAAATTGAGCTACGAGAAAACGCTTGCCGGGGATTGTTCATGTGTCTCAATGGGAAGTACTGTGTGAGCGGTTTGAAATTCGGTGCAACGGTTATAGGTAATTGTCGCGGCCGAAATGTGTCAAATTCGTGAACTTTGACATTAAGAAAGTCGGGTCCTATTGGGCCTGGAGACAAACCTTTTTTTTTTTAAATTGGAAGTACTCTTCGAGAGCAACATTTTGGCTATCTCGGATTTTTAAAATTCGCGAATGGAGTTTCTGTAGGGTATTTCCGTTCGATTTTTGGGCTATTTTTTAAACCTTCGAAAATTCGCCATAAAAAAACTATGGAAGCTAGGACCACCAAAATTTGGAGGGTTTGTAGGTAAATCTATGGTGCCCTTTCACACCAAAATTTGCAACATTCTATCGAACCGTTTCGGAGATATTCGCGAGTTTTTGTTTTAACATTATGGCGAAAAGGCCCGGACCCCCCTGGTGAGCCGCGTTTAGCGAGCATGGGGAGGAAGGCCGAAACCCTGTTAGGCCACGTTTCAAATTTCATGTCGATCGGACAATTGGGGCCCGAGATATGGGGGGTCAAAGTTGGGCCCATTTCCG
The DNA here is from genome assembly GCF_044657685.1 of Stegodyphus dumicola. Lineage (NCBI taxonomy): Eukaryota > Metazoa > Arthropoda > Arachnida > Araneae > Eresidae > Stegodyphus > Stegodyphus dumicola. The sequence goes on along the minus strand of NC_140769.1, from coordinate 288,690,740 downwards.
TTACCGTTGGGGCGGCCCCCATCGAAATTTCGGTCGCTTGCGAAGGGGTCAAAAATTGAGCTACGAGAAAACGCTTGCGGGGGATTTTTCATGTGTCTCAATGGGAAGTACTGTGTGAGCGGTTTGAAATTCGGTGCAACGGTTATAGGTAATTGTCGCGGCCGAAATGTGTCAAATTCGTGAACTTTGACCCTATGAAAATCGGGTCCTATTGGTGCTGGAGACAAACCTTTGTTTTTTAAATTGGAAATTCTCTTCGAGAGCAACATTTTGGCTATCTCGGATTTTTAAAATTCGCGAATGGAGTTTCTGTAGGGTATTTCCGTTCGATTTTTGGGCTATTTTTTAAACCTTCAAAAATTCGCCATAAAAAAACTATGGAAGCTAGGACCACCAAAATTTGGAGGGTTTGTAGGTAAATCTATGGTGCCCTTTCACACCAAAATTTGCGACATTCTATCGAACCGTTTCGGAGATATTCGCGAGTTTTTGTTTTAACATTATGGCGAAAAGGCCCGGACCCCCGTGGTGAGCCGCGATTGACGAGCATGGGGAGGAAGGCCGAAACCCTGTTAGGCCACGTTTCAAATTTCATGTCGATCGGACAATTAGGGCCCGAGATATGGGGGGTCAAAGTTGGGCCCCTTTCCGTTACCGTTGGGGCGGCCCGCATCGAAATTTCGGTCGCTTGCGAAGGGGTCAAAAATTGAGCTACGAGAAAACGCTTGCCGGGGATTGTTCATGTGTCTCAATGGGAAGTACTGTGTGAGCGGTTTGAAATTCGGTGCAACGGTTATAGGTAATTGTCGCGGCCGAAATGTGTCAAATTCGTGAACTTTGACATTAAGAAAGTCGGGTCCTATTGGGCCTGGAGACAAACCTTTTTTTTTTTAAATTGGAAGTACTCTTCGAGAGCAACATTTTGGCTATCTCGGATTTTTAAAATTCGCGAATGGAGTTTCTGTAGGGTATTTCCGTTCGATTTTTGGGCTATTTTTTAAACCTTCGAAAATTCGCCATAAAAAAACTATGGAAGCTAGGACCACCAAAATTTGGAGGGTTTGTAGGTAAATCTATGGTGCCCTTTCACACCAAAATTTGCAACATTCTATCGAACCGTTTCGGAGATATTCGCGAGTTTTTGTTTTAACATTATGGCGAAAAGGCCCGGACCCCCGTGGTGAGCCGCGATTGACGAGCATGGAGAGGAAGACCGAAACCCTGTTAGGCCACGTTTCAAATTTCATGTCGATCGGACAATTAGATCCCGAGATATGGGGGGTCAAAGTTGGGCCCATTTCCGTTACCGTTGGGGCGGCCCCCATCGAAATTTCGGTCGCTTGCGAAGGGGTCAAAAATTGAGCTACGAGAAAACGCTTGCGGGGGATTTTTCATGTGTCTCAATGGGAAGTACTGTGTGAGCGGTTTGAAATTCGGTGCAACGGTTATAGGTAATTGTCGCGGCCGAAATGTGTCAAATTCGTGAACTTTGACCCTATGAAAGTCGGGTCCTATTGGTCCTGGAGACAAACCTTTGTTTTTTGAATTGGAAATTCTCTTCGAGAGCAACATTTTGGCCATCTCGGATTTTTAAAATTCGCGAATGGAGTTTCTGTAGGGTATTTCCGTTCGATTTTTGGGCTATTTTTTAAACTTTCAAAAATTCGAGATAAAAAACTATGGAAGCTAGGACCACCTAATTTGGGGGGTTTGTAGGTAAATCTAGGGTGCCCTTTCACACCAAAATTTGCGACATTCTATCGAACCGTTTCGGAGATATTCGCGAGTTTTTGTTTTAACATTATGGCGAAAAGGCCCGGACCCCCGTGGTGAGCCGCGGTTGACGAGCATGGGGAGGAAGGCCGAAACCCTGTTAGGCCACGTTTCAAATTTCAAGTCGATCGGAAAATTAGGGCCCGAGATAGGGGGGGTCAAAATTTGGCCCATTTCCGTGACCATTGGGGCGGCCCTCATTGAAATTTCGGTCGCTTGCGCCGGGGTCAAAAATTGAGCTACGAGAAAACGCTTGCCGGGGATTGTTCATGTGTCTCAATGGGAAGTACTGTGTGAGCGGTTTGAAATTCGGTGCAACGGTTATAGGTAATTGTCGCGGCCGAAATGTGTCAAATTCGTGAAATTTGACCCTATGAAAGTCGGGCCCTATTGGGCCTGGAGACAAACGTTTTTTTTAAATTGATGTACTCTTCGAGAGCAACATTTTGGCTATCTCGGATTTTTAAAATTCGCGAATGGAGTTTCTGTAGGGTATTTCCGTTCGATTTTTGGGCTATTTTTTAAACCTTCAAAAATTCGCCATAAAAAAACTATGGAAGCTAGGACCACCTAATTTGGGGGGTTTGTAGGTAAATCTAGGGTGCCCTTTCACACCAAAATTTGCGACATTCTATCGAACCGTTTCGGAGATATTCGCGAGTTTTTGTTTTAACATTACGGCGAAAAGGCCCGGACCCCCCTGGTGAGCCGCGATTAGCGAGCATGGGGAGGAAGGCCGAAACCCTGTTAGGCCACGTTTCAAATTTCATGTCGATCGGACAATTGGGGCCCGAGATATGGGGGGTCAAAGTTGGGCCCATTTCCGTTACCGTTGGGGCGGCCCCCATCGAAATTTCGGTCGCTTGCGAAGGGGTCAAAAATTGAGCTACGAGAAAACGCTTGCGGGGGATTTTTCATGTGTCTCAATGGGAAGTACTGTGTGAGCGGTTTGAAATTCGGTGCAACGGTTATAGGTAATTGTCGCGGCCGAACTGTGTCAAATTCGTGAACTTTGACCCTATGAAAGTCGGGTCCTATTGGTGCTGGAGACAAACCTTTGTTTTTTAAATTGGAAATTCTCTTCGAGAGCAACATTTTGGCTATCTCGGATTTTTAAAATTCGCGAATGGAGTTTCTGTAGGGTATTTCCGTTCGATTTTTGGGCTATTTTTTAAACCTTCAAAAATTCGCCATAAAAAAACTATGGAAGCTAGGACCACCAAAATTTGGAGGGTTTGTAGGTAAATCTATGGTGCCCTTTCACACCAAAATTTGCGACATTCTATCGAACCGTTTCGGAGATATTCGCGAGTTTTTGTTTTAACATTATGGCGAAAAGGCCCGGACCCCCGTGGTGAGCCGCGATTGACGAGCATGGGGAGGAAGGCCGAAACCCTGTTAGGCCACGTTTCAAATTTCATGTCGATCGGAAAATTAGGGCCCGAGATATGGGGGGTCAAAGTTGGGCCCATTTCCGTTACTGTTGGGGCGGCCCGCATCGAAATTTCGGTCGCTTGCGAAGGGGTCAAAAATTGAGCTACGAGAAAACGCTTGCCGGGGATTGTTCATGTGTCTCAATGGGAAGTACTGTGTGAGCGGTTGGAAATTCGGTGGAACGGTTATTGGTAATATTCGCGGCCGAAATGTGTCAAATTCGTAAACTTTGGGCCTATGAAAGTCGGGTCCTATTGGGCCTGGAGACAAACCTTTTTTTTTTTAAATTGGAAGTACTCTTCGAGAGCAACATTTTGGCTATCTCGGATTTTTAAAATTCGCGAATGGAGTTTCTGTAGGGTATTTCCGTTCGATTTTTGGGCTATTTTTTAAACCTTCAAAAATTCGCCATAAAAAAACTATGGAAGCTAGGACCACCTAATTTGGGGGGTTTGTAGGTAAATCTAGGGTGCCCTTTCACACCAAAATTTGCGACATTCTATCGAACCGTTTCGGAGATATTCGCGAGTTTTTGTTTTAACATTATGGCGAAAAGGCCCGGAGCCCCGTGGTGAGCCGAGATTGGCGAGCATGGGGAGGAAGGCCGAAACCCTGTTAGGCCACGTTTCAAATTTCAAGTCGATCGGAAAATTAGGGCCCGAGATAGGGGGGGTCAAAATTTGGCCCATTTCCGTGACCATTGGGGCGGCCCTCATTGAAATTTCGGTCGCTTGCGCCGGGGTCAAAAATTGAGCTACGAGAAAACGCTTGCCGGGGATTGTTCATGTGTCTCAATGGGAAGTACTGTGTGAGCGGTTTGAAATTCGGTGCAACGTTTATAGGTAATTGTCGCGGCCGAAATGTGTCAAATTCGTGAAATTTGACCCTATGAAAGTCGGGCCCTATTGGGCCTGGAGACAAACGTTTTTTTTTAAATTGATGTACTCTTCGAGAGCAACATTTTGGCTATCTCGGATTTTTAAAATTCGCGAATGGAGTTTCTGTAGGGTATTTCCGTTCGATTTTTGGGCTATTTTTTAAACCTTCAAAAATTCGCCATAAAAAAACTATGGAAGCTAGGACCACCTAATTTGGGGGGTTTGTAGGTAAATCTAGGGTGCCCTTTCACACCAAAATTTGCGACATTCTATCGAACCGTTTCGGAGATATTCGCGAGTTTTTGTTTTAACATTACGGCGAAAAGGCCCGGACCCCCCTGGTGAGCCGCGATTAGCGAGCATGGGGAGGAAGGCCGAAACCCTGTTAGGCCACGTTTCAAATTTCATGTCGATCGGACAATTGGGGCCCGAGATATGGGGGGTCAAAGTTGGGCCCATTTCCGTTACCGTTGGGGCGGCCCCCATCGAAATTTCGGTCGCTTGCGAAGGGGTCAAAAATTGAGCTACGAGAAAACGCTTGCGGGGGATTTTTCATGTGTCTCAATGGGAAGTACTGTGTGAGCGGTTGGAAATTCGGTGCAACGGTTATAGGTAATTGTCGCGGCCGAAATGTGTCAAATTCGTGAACTTTGACCCTATGAAAGTCGGGTCCTATTGGTGCTGGAGACAAACCTTTGTTTTTTAAATTGGAAAATCTCTTCGAGAGCAACATTTTGGCTATCTCGGATTTTTAAAATTCGCGAATGGAGTTTCTGTAGGGTATTTCCGTTCGATTTTTGGGCTATTTTTTAAACCTTCAAAAATTCGCCATAAAAAAACTATGGAAGCTAGAACCACCAAAATTTGGAGGGTTTGTAGGTAAATCTATGGTGCCCTTTCACACCAAAATTTGCGACATTCTATCGAACCGTTTCGGAGATATTCGCGAGTTTTTGTTTTAACATTATGGCGAAAAGGCCCGGACCCCCGTGGTGAGCCGCGATTGAGGAGCATGGGGAGGAAGGCCGAAACCCTGTTAGGCCACGTTTCAAATTTCATGTCGATCGGACAATTAGGGCCCGAGATATGGGGGGTCAAAGTTGGGCCCCTTTGCGTTACCGTTGGGGCGGCCCGCATCGAAATTTCGGTCGCTTGCGAAGGGGTCAAAAATTGAGCTACGAGAAAACGCTTGCCGGGGATTGTTCATGTGTCTCAATGGGAAGTACTGTGTGAGCGGTTTGAAATTCGGTGCAACGGTTATAGGTAATTGTCGCGGCCGAAATGTGTCAAATTCGTGAACTTTGACCCTAAGAAAGTCGGGTCCTATTGGGCCTGGAGACAAACCTTTTTTTTTTTAAATTGGAAGTACTCTTCGAGAGCAACATTTTGGCTATTTCGGATTTTTAAAATTCGCGAATGGAGTTTCTGTAGGGTATTTCCGTTCGATTTTTGGGCTATTTTTTAAACCTTCAAAAATTCGCCATAAAAAAACTATGGAAGCTAGGACCACCTAATTTGGGGGGTTTGTAGGTAAATGTAGGGTGCTCTTTCACACCAAAATTTGCGACATTCTATCGAACCGTTTCGGAGATATTCGCGAGTTTTTGTTTTAACATTACGGCGAAGAGGCCCGGACCCCCCTGGTGAGCCGCGATTGGCGAGCATGGGGAGGAAGGCCGAAACCCTGTTAGGCCACGTTTCAAATTTCATGTCGATCGGACAATTAGGGCCCGAGATATGGGGGGTCAAAGTTGGGCCCATTTCCATTTCCGTTGGGGCGGCCCGCATCGAAATTTCGGTCGCTTGCGAAGGGGTCAAAAATTGAGCTACGAGAAAACGCTTGCGGGGGATTGTTCATGTGTCTCAATGGGAAGTACTGTGTGAGCGGTTGGAAATTCGGTGGAACGGTTATTGGTAATTGTCGCGGCCGAAATGTGTCAAATTCGTGAACTTTGACCCTATGAAAGTCGGGTCCTATTGGGCCTGGAGACAAACCTTTTTTTTTTAAATTGGAAGTACTCTTCGAGAGCAACATTTTGGCTATCTCGGATTTTTAAAATTCGCGAATGGAGTTTCTGTAGGGTGTTTCCGTTCGATTTTTGGGCTATTTTTTAAACCTTTGAAAATTCGCCATAAAAAAACTATGGAAGCTAGGACCACCAAAATTTGGAGGGTTTGTAGGAAAATCTATGGTGCCCTTTCACACCAAAATTTGCGACATTCTATCGAACCGTTTCGGAGATATTCGCGAGTTTTTGTTTTAACATTATGGCGAAAAGGCCCGGACCCCCGTGGTGAGCCGCGATTGACGAGCATGGGGAGGAAGGTCGAAACCCTGTTAGGCCACGTTTCAAATTTCATGTCGATCGGACAATTAGATCCCGAGATATGGGGGGTCAAAGTTGGGCCCATTTCCGTTACCGTTGGGGCGGCCCCCATCGAAATTTCGGTCGCTTGCGAAGGGGTCAAAAATTGAGCTACGAGAAAACGCTTGCTGGGGATTGTTCATGTGTCTCAATGGGAAGTACTGTGTGAGCGGTTTGAAATTCGGTGCAACGGTTATAGGTAATTGTCGCGGCCGAAATGTGTCAAATTCGTGAACTTTGACCCTATGAAAGTCGGGTCCTATTGGTCCTGGAGACAAACCTTTGTTTTTTAAATTGGAAATTCTCTTCGAGAGCAACATTTTGGCTATCTCGGATTTTTAAAATTCGCGAATGGAGTTTCTGTAGGGTATTTCCGTTCGATTTTTGGGCTATTTTTTAAACCTTCAAAAATTCGCCATAAAAAAACTATGGAAGCTAGGACCACCTAATTTGGGGGTTTGTAGGTAAATCTAGGGTGCTCTTTCACACCAAAATTTGCGACATTCTATCGAACCGTTTCGGAGATATTCGCGAGTTTTTGTTTTAACATTACGGCGAAAAGGCCCGGACCCCCCTGGTGAGCCGCGATTGGCGAGCATGGGGAGGAAGGCCGAAACCCTGTTAGGCCACGTTTCAAATTTCATGTCGATCGGACAATTAGGGCCCGAGATATGGGGGGTCAAAGTTGGGCCCATTTCCGTTACCGTTGGGGCGGCCCCCATCGAAATTTCGGTCGCTTGCGAAGTGGTCAAAAATTGAGCTACGAGAAAACGCTTGCGGGGGATTTTTCATGTGTCTCAATGGGAAGTACTGTGTGAGCAGTTGGAAATTCGGTATTAGGGTTATTGGTAATTGTCGCGGCCGAAATGTGTCAAATTCGTGAACTTTGACCCTATGAAAGTCGGGTCCTATTGGGCCTGGAGACAAACCTTTTTTTTTTAAATTGGAAGTACTCTTCGAGAGCAACATTTTGGCTATCTCGGATTTTTAAAATTCGTGAATGGAGTTTCTGTAGGGTATTTCCGTTCGATTTTTGGGCTATTTTTTAAACCTTCAAAAATTCGCTATAAAAAAACTATGGAAGCTAGGACCACCAAAATTTGGAGGGTTTGTAGGTAAATCTATGGTGCCCTTTCACACCAAAATTTGCGACATTCTATCGAACCGTTTCGGAGATATTTGCGAGTTTTTGTTTTAACATTATGGCGAAAAGGCCCGGACCCCCGTGGTGACCCGCGATTGACGAGCATGGGGAGGACGGCCGAAACCCTGTTAGGCCACGTTTCAAATTTCATGTCGATCGGACAATTAGGGCCCGTGATATGGGGGGTCAAATTTGGGCCCATTTCCGTTACCGTTGGGGCGGCCCGCATCGAAATTTCGGTAGCTTGCGAAGGGGTCAAAAATTGAGCTACGAGAAAACGCTTGCGGGTGATTGTTCATGTGTCTCAATGGGAAGTACTGTGTGAGCGGTTGGAAATTCGGTGGAACGGTTATTGGTAATTGTCGCGGCCGAAATGTGTCAAATTCGTGAACTTTGACCCTATGAAAGTCGGGTCCTATTGGGCCTGGAGACAAACCTTTTTTTTTTAAATTGGAAGTACTCTTCGAGAGCAACATTTTGGCTATCTCGGATTTTTAAAATTCGCGAATGGAGTTTCTGTAGGGTGTTTCCGTTCGATTTTTGGGCTATTTTTTAAACTTTCGAAAATTCGCCATAAAAAAACTATGGAAGCTAGGACCACCAAAATTTGGAGGGTTTGTAGGTAAATCTATGGTGCCCTTTCACACCAAAATTTGCGACATTCTATCGAACCGTTTCGGAGATATTTGCGAGTTTTTGTTTTAACATTATGGCGAAAAGGCCCGGACCCCCGTGGTGAGCCGCGATTGACGAGCATGGGGAGGACGGCCGAAACGCTGTTAGGCCACGTTTCAAATTTCATGTCGATCGGACAATTAGAGCCCGAGATATGGGGGGTCAAAGTTGGGCCCATTTCCGTTACCGTTGGGGCGGCCCCCATCGAAATTTCGGTCGCTTGCGAAGGGGTCAAAAATTGAGCTACGAGAAAACGCTTGCGGGGGATTTTTCATGTGTCTCAATGGGAAGTACTGTGTGAGCGGTTTGAAATTCGGTGCAACGGTTATAGGTAATTGTCGCGGCCGAAATGTGTCAAATTCGTGAACTTTGACCCTATGAAAGTCGGGTCCTATTGGTCCTGGAGACAAACCTTTGTTTTTTAAATTGGAAATTCTCTTCGAGAGCAACATTTTGGCTATCTCGGATTTTTAAAATTCGCGAATGGAGTTTCTGTAGGGTATTTCCGTTCGATTTTTGGGCTATTTTTTAAACCTTCAAAAATTCGCCATAAAAAAACTATGGAAGCTAGGACCACCAAAATTTGGATGGTTTGTAGGTAAATCTATGGTGCCCTTTCACACCAAAATTTGCGACATTCTATCGAACCGTTTCGGAGATATTCGCGAGTTTTTGTTTTAACATTATGGCGAAAAGGCCCGGACCCCCGTGGTGAGCCGCGATTGACGAGCATGGGGAGGAAGGCCGAAACCCTGTTAGGCCACGTTTCAAATTTCATGTCGATCGGACAATTAGGGCCCGAGATATGGGGGGTCAAATTTGGGCCCATTTCCGTTACCGTTGGGGCGGCCCGCATCGAAATTTCGGTCGCTTGCGAAGGGGTCAAAAATTGAGCTACGAGAAAACGCTTGCGGGTGATTGTTCATGTGTCTCAATGGGAAGTACTGTGTGAGCGGTTTGAAATTCGGTGCAACGGTTATAGGTAATTGTCGCGGCCGAAATGTGTCAAATTCGTGAACTTTGACCCTATGAAAGTCGGGTCCTATTGGTCCTGGAGACAAACCTTTGTTTTTTAAATTGGAAATTCTCTTCGAGAGCAACATTTTGGCTATCTCGGATTTTTAAAATTCGCGAATGGAGTTTCTGTAGGGTATTTCCGTTCGATTTTTGGGCTATTTTTTAAACCTTCAAAAATTCGCCATAAAAAAACTATGGAAGCTAGGACCACCTAATTTGGGGGTTTGTAGGTAAATCTAGGGTGCTCTTTCACACCAAAATTTGCGACATTCTATCGAACCGTTTCGGAGATATTCGCGAGTTTTTGTTTTAACATTACGGCGAAAAGGCCCGGACCCCCCTGGTGAGCCGCGATTGGCGAGCATGGGGAGGAAGGCCGAAACCCTGTTAGGCCACGTTTCAAATTTCATGTCGATCGGACAATTAGGGCCCGAGATATGGGGGGTCAAAGTTGGGCCCATTTCCGTTACCGTTGGGGCGGCCCCCATCGAAATTTCGGTCGCTTGCGAAGTGGTCAAAAATTGAGCTACGAGAAAACGCTTGCGGGGGATTTTTCATGTGTCTCAATGGGAAGTACTGTGTGAGCAGTTGGAAATTCGGTATTACGGTTATTGGTAATTGTCGCGGCCGAAATGTGTCAAATTCGTGAACTTTGACCCTATGAAAGTCGGGTCCTATTGGGCCTGGAGACAAACCTTTTTTTTTTAAATTGGAAGTACTCTTCGAGAGCAACATTTTGGCTATCTCGGATTTTTAAAATTCGTGAATGGAGTTTCTGTAGGGTATTTCCGTTCGATTTTTGGGCTATTTTTTAAACCTTCAAAAATTCGCTATAAAAAAACTATGGAAGCTAGGACCACCAAAATTTGGAGGGTTTGTAGGTAAATCTATGGTGCCCTTTCACACCAAAATTTGCGACATTCTATCGAACCGTTTCGGAGATATTTGCGAGTTTTTGTTTTAACATTATGGCGAAAAGGCCCGGACCCCCGTGGTGACCCGCGATTGACGAGCATGGGGAGGACGGCCGAAACCCTGTTAGGCCACGTTTCAAATTTCATGTCGATCGGACAATTAGGGCCCGTGATATGGGGGGTCAAATTTGGGCCCATTTCCGTTACCGTTGGGGCGGCCCGCATCGAAATTTCGGTAGCTTGCGAAGGGGTCAAAAATTGAGCTACGAGAAAACGCTTGCGGGTGATTGTTCATGTGTCTCAATGGGAAGTACTGTGTGAGCGGTTGGAAATTCGGTGGAACGGTTATTGGTAATTGTCGCGGCCGAAATGTGTCAAATTCGTGAACTTTGACCCTATGAAAGTCGGGTCCTATTGGGCCTGGAGACAAACCTTTTTTTTTTAAATTGGAAGTACTCTTCGAGAGCAACATTTTGGCTATCTCGGATTTTTAAAATTCGCGAATGGAGTTTCTGTAGGGTGTTTCCGTTCGATTTTTGGGCTATTTTTTAAACTTTCGAAAATTCGCCATAAAAAAACTATGGAAGCTAGGACCACCAAAATTTGGAGGGTTTGTAGGTAAATCTATGGTGCCCTTTCACACCAAAATTTGCGACATTCTATCGAACCGTTTCGGAGATATTTGCGAGTTTTTGTTTTAACATTATGGCGAAAAGGCCCGGACCCCCGTGGTGAGCCGCGATTGACGAGCATGGGGAGGACGGCCGAAACCCTGTTAGGCCACGTTTCAAATTTCATGTCGATCGGACAATTAGAGCCCGAGATATGGGGGGTCAAAGTTGGGCCCATTTCCGTTACCGTTGGGGCGGCCCCCATCGAAATTTCGGTCGCTTGCGAAGGGGTCAAAAATTGAGCTACGAGAAAACGCTTGCGGGGGATTTTTCATGTGTCTCAATGGGAAGTACTGTGTGAGCGGTTTGAAATTCGGTGCAACGGTTATAGGTAATTGTCGCGGCCGAAATGTGTCAAATTCGTGAACTTTGACCCTATGAAAGTCGGGTCCTATTGGTCCTGGAGACAAACCTTTGTTTTTTAAATTGGAAATTCTCTTCGAGAGCAACATTTTGGCTATCTCGGATTTTTAAAATTCGCGAATGGAGTTTCTGTAGGGTATTTCCGTTCGATTTTTGGGCTATTTTTTAAACCTTCAAAAATTCGCCATAAAAAAACTATGGAAGCTAGGACCACCAAAATTTGGATGGTTTGTAGGTAAATCTATGGTGCCCTTTCACACCAAAATTTGCGACATTCTATCGAACCGTTTCGGAGATATTCGCGAGTTTTTGTTTTAACATTATGGCGAAAAGGCCCGGACCCCCGTGGTGAGCCGCGATTGACGAGCATGGGGAGGAAGGCCGAAACCCTGTTAGGCCACGTTTCAAATTTCATGTCGATCGGACAATTAGGGCCCGAGATATGGGGGGTCAAATTTGGGCCCATTTCCGTTACCGTTGGGGCGGCCCGCATCGAAATTTCGGTCGCTTGCGAAGGGGTCAAAAATTGAGCTACGAGAAAACGCTTGCGGGTGATTGTTCATGTGTCTCAATGGGAAGTACTGTGTGAGCGGTTTGAAATTCGGTGCAACGGTTATAGGTAATTGTCGCGGCCGAAATGTGTCAAATTCGTGAACTTTGACCCTATGAAAGTCGGGTCCTATTGGGCCTGGAGACAAACCTTTTTTTTTTTAAATTGGAAGTACTCTTCGAGAGCAACATTTCGGCTATCTCGGATTTTTAAAATTCGCGAATGGAGTTTCTGTAGGGTATTTCCGTTCGATTTTTGGGCTATTTTTTAAACCTTCAAAAATTCGCCATAAAAAAACTATGGAAGCTAGGACCACCTAATTTGGGGGGTTTGTAGGTAAATCTAGGGTGCTCTTTCACACCAAAATTTGCGACATTCTATCGAACCGTTTCGGAGATATTCGCGAGTTTTTGTTTTAACATTACGGCGAAGAGGCCCGGACCCCCCCTGGTGATCCGCGATTGGCGAGCATGGGGAGGAAGGCCGAAACCCTGTTAGGCCACGTTTCAAATTTCATGTCGATCGGACAATTAGGGCCGGAGATATGGGGGGTCAAATTTGGGCCCATTTCCGTTACCGTTGGGGCGGCCCGCATCGAAATTTCGGTCGCTTGCGAAGGGGTCAAAAATTGAGCTACGAGAAAACGCTTGCGGGTGATTGTTCATGTGTCTCAATGGGAAGTACTGTGTGAGCGGTTGGAAATTCGGTGGAACGGTTATTGGTAATTGTCGCGGCCGAAATGTGTCAAATTCGTGAACTTTGACCCTATGAAAGTCGGGTCCTATTGGGCCTGGAGACAAACCTTTTTTTTTTAAATTGGAAGTACTCTTCGAGAGCAACATTTTGGCTATCTCGGATTTTTAAACTTCGCGAATGGAGTTTCTGTAGGGTGTTTCCGTTCGATTTTTGGGCTATTTTTTAAACCTTCGAAAATTCGCCATAAAAAAACTATGGAAGCTAGGACCACCAAAATTTGGAGGGTTTGTAGGTAAATCTATGGTGCCCTTTCACACCAAAATTTGCGACATTCTATCGAACCGTTTCGGAGATATTTGCGAGTTTTTGTTTTAACATTATGGCGAAAAGGCCCGGACCCCCGTGGTGAGCCCCGATTGACGAGCATGGGGAGGACGGCCGAAACCCTGTTAGGCCACGTTTCAAATTTCATGTCGATCGGACAATTAGAGCCCGAGATATGGGGGGTCAAAGTTGGGCCCATTTCCGTTACCGTTGGGGCGGCCCCTATCGAAATTTCGGTCGCTTGCGAAGGGGTCAAAAATTGAGCTACGAGAAAACGCTTGCGGGGGATTTTTCATGTGTCTCAATGGGAAGTACTGTGTGAGCGGTTTGAAATTCGGTGCAACGGTTATAGGTAATTGTCGCGGCCGAAATGTGTCAAATTCGTGAACTTTGACCCTATGAAAGTTGGGTCCTATTGGTCCTGGAGACAAACCTTTGTTTTTTAAATTGGAAATTCTCTTCGAGAGCAACATTTTGGCTATCTCGGATTTTTAAAATTCGCGAATGGAGTTTCTGTAGGGTATTTCCGTTCGATTTTTGGGCTATTTTTTAAACCTTCAAAAATTCGCCATAAAAAAACTATGGAAGCTAGGACCACCTAATTTGGGGGGTTTGTAGGTAAATCTAGGGTGCTCTTTCACACCAAAATTTGCGACATTCTATCGAACCGTTTCGGAGATATTCGCGAGTTTTTGTTTTAACATTACGGCGAAAATGCCCGGACCCCCCCGGTGAGCCGCGATTGGCGAGCATGGGGAGGAAGGCCGAAACCCTGTTAGGCCACGTTTCAAATTTCATGTCGATCGGACAATTAGGGCCCGAGATATGGGGGGTCAAATTTGGGCCCATTTCCGTTACCGTTGGGGCGGCCCGCATCGAAATTTCGGTCGCTTGCGAAGGGGTCAAAAATTGAGCTACGAGAAAACGCTTGCGGGGGATTGTTCATGTGTCTCAATGGGAAGTACTGTGTGAGCGGTTGGAAATTCGGTGGAACGGTTATTGGTAATTGTCGCGGCCGAAATGTGTCAAATTCGTGAACTTTGACCCTATGAAAGTCGGGTCCTATTGGGCCTGGAGACAAACCTTTTTTTTTTTAAATTGGAAGTACTCTTCGAGAGCAACATTTTGGCTATCTCGGATTTTTAAAATTCGCGAATGGAGTTTCTGTAGGGTATTTCCGTTCGATTTTTGGGCTATTTTTTAAACCTTCAAAAATTCGCCATAAAAAAACTATGGAAGCTAGGACCACCAAAATTTAGATGGTTTGTAGGTAAATCTATGGTGCCCTTTCACACCAAAATTTGCGACATTCTATCGAACCGTTTCGGAGATATTTGCGAGTTTTTGTTTTAACATTATGGCGAAAAGGCCCGCACCCCCGTGGTGAGCCGCGATTGACGAGCATGGGGAGGAAGGCCGAAACCCTGTTAGGCCACGTTTCAAATTTCATGTCGATCGGACAATTAGAGCCCGAGATATGGGGGGTCAAAGTTGGGCCCATTTCCGTTACCTTTGGGGCGGCCCGCATCGAAATTTCGGTCGCTTGCGAAGGGGTCAAAAATTGAGCTACGAGAAAACGCTTGCTGGGGATTGTTCATGTGTCTCAATGGGAAGTACTGTGTGAGCGGTTGGAAATTCGGTGGAACGGTTATTTGTAATTGTCGCGGCCGAAATGTGTCAAATTCGTGAACTTTGACCCTATGAAAGTCGGGTCCTATTGGGCCTGGAGACAAACCTTTTTTTTTAAATTGAAAGTACTCTTCGAGAGCAACATTTTGGCTATCTCGGATTTTTAAAATTCGCGAATGGAGTTTCTGTAGGGTGTTTCCGTTCGATTTTTGGGCTATTTTTTAAACCTTCGAAAATTCGCCTTAAAAAAACTATGGAAGCTAGGACCACCAAAATTTGGAGGGTTTGTAGGTAAATCTATGGTGCCCTTTCACACCAAAATTTGCGACATTCTATCGAACCGTTTCGGAGATATTTGCGAGTTTTTGTTTTAACATTATGGCGAAAAGGCCCGGACCCCCGTGGTGAGCCGCGATTGACGAGCATGGGGAGGACGGCCGAAACCCTGTTAGGCCACGTTTCAAATTTCATGTCGATCGGACAATTAGAGCCCGAGATATGGGGGGTCAAAGTTGGGCCCATTTCCGTTACCGTTGGGGCGGCCCCCATCGAAATTTCGGTCGCTTGCGAAGGGGTCAAAAATTGAGCTACGAGAAAACGCTTGCGGGGGATTTTTCATGTGTCTCAATGGGAAGTACTGTGTGAGCGGTTTGAAATTCGGTGCAACGGTTATAGGTAATTGTCGCGGCCGAAATGTGTCAAATTCGTGAACTTTGACCCTATGAAAGTCGGGTCCTATTGGTCCTGGAGACAAACCTTTGTTTTTTAAATTGGAAATTCTCTTCGAGAGCAACATTTTGGCTATCTCGGATTTTTAAAATTCGCGAATGGAGTTTCTGTAGGGTATTTCCGTTCGATTTTTGGGCTATTTTTTAAACCTTCAAAAATTCGCCATAAAAAAACTATGGAAGCTAGGACCACCTAATTTGGGGGGTTTGTAGGTAAATCTAGGGTGCTCTTTCACACCAAAATTTGCGACATTCTATCGAACCGTTTCGGAGATATTCGCGAGTTTTTGTTTTAACATTACGGCGAAAAGGCCCGGACCCCCCGGTGAGCCGCGATTGGCGAGCATGGGGAGGAAGGCCGAAACCCTGTTAGGCCACGTTTCAAATTTCATGTCGATCGGACAATTAGGGCCCGAGATCTGGGGGGTCAAATTTGGGCCCATTTCCGTTACCGTTGGGGCGGCCCGCATCGAAATTTCGGTCGCTTGCGAAGGGGTCAAAAATTGAGCTACGAGAAAACGCTTGCGGGGGATTGTTCATGTGTCTCAATGGGAAGTACTGTGTGAGCGGTTGGAAATTCGGTGGAACGGTTATTGGTAATTGTCGCGGCCGAAATGTGTCAAATTCGTGAAATTTGACCCTATGAAAGTCGGGTCCTATTGGGCCTGGAGACAAACATTTTTTTTTTAAATTGGAAGTACTCTTCGAGAGCAACATTTTGGCTATCTCGGATTTTTAAAATTCGCGAATGGAGTTTCTGTAGGGTATTTCCGTTAGATTTTTGGGCTATTTTTTAAACCTTCAAAAATTCGCCATAAAAAAACTATGGAAGCTAGGACCACCAAAATTTGGATGGTTTGTAGGTAAATCTATGGTGCCCTTTCACACCAAAATTTGCGACATTCTATCGAACCGTTTCGGAGATATTCGCGAGTTTTTGTTTTAACATTATGGCGAAAAGGCCCGCACCCCCGTGGTGAGCCGCGATTGACGAGCATGGGGAGGAAGGCCGAAACCCTGTTAGGCCACGTTTCAAATTTCATGTCGATCGGACAATTAGAGCCCGAGATATGGGGGGTCAAAGTTGGGCCCATTTCCGTTACCTTTGGGGCGGCCCGCATCGAAATTTCGGTCGCTTGCGAAGGGGTCAAAAATTGAGCTACGAGAAAACGCTTGCTGGGGATTGTTCATGTGTCTCAATGGGAAGTACTGTGTGAGCGGTTGGAAATTCGGTGGAACGGTTATTGGTAATTGTCGCGGCCGAAATGTGTCAAATTCGTGAACTTTGACCCTATGAAAGTCGGGTCCTATTGGGCCTGGAGACAAACCTTTTTTTTTTTTAAATTGGAAGTACTCTTCGAGAGCAACATTTTGGCTATCTCGGATTTTTAAAATTCGCGAATGGAGTTTCTGTAGGGTATTTCCGTTCGATTTTTGGGCTATTTTTTAAACTTTCAAAAATTCGCCATAAAAAAACTATGGAAGCTAGGACCACCTAATTTGGGGGGTTTGTAGGTAAATCTAGGGTGCTCTTTCACACCAAAATTTGCGACATTCTATCGAACCGTTTCGGAGATATTCGCGAGTTTTTGTTTTAACATTACGGCGAAAAGGCCCGGACCCCCCCGGTGAGCCGCGATTGGCGAGCATGGGGAGGAAGGCCGAAACCCTGTTAGGCCACGTTTCAAATTTCATGTCGATCGGACAATTAGGGCCCGAGATATGGGGGGTCAAATTTGGGCCCATTTCCGTTACCGTTGGGGCGGCCCGCATCGAAATTTCGGTCGCTTGCGAAGGGGTCAAAAATTGAGCTACGAGAAAACGCTTGCGGGGGATTGTTCATGTGTCTCAATGGGAAGTACTGTGTGAGCGGTTGGAAATTCGGTGGAACGGTTATTGGTAATTGTCGCGGCCGAAATGTGCCAAATTCGTGAACTTTGACCCTATGAAAGTCGGGTCCTATTGGGCTTGGAGACAAACCTTTTTTTTTTTTAAATTGGAAGTACTCTTCGAGAGCAACATTTTGGCTATCTCGGATTTTTAAAATTCGCGAATGGAGTTTCTGTAAGGTATTTCCGTTCGATTTTTGGGCTATTTTTTAAACCTTCAAAAATTCGCCATAAAAAAACTATGGAAGCTAGGACCACCAAAATTTGGATGGTTTGTAGGTAAATCTATGGTGCCCTTTCACACCAAAATTTGCGACATTCTATCGAACCGTTTCGGAGATATTCGCGAGTTTTTGTTTTAACATTATGGCGAAAAGGCCCGCACCCCCGTGGTGAGCCGCGATTGACGAGCATGGGGAGGAAGGCCGAAACCCTGTTAGGCCACGTTTCAAATTTCATGTCGATCGGACAATTAGGGCCCGAGATATGGGGGGTCAAAGTTGGGCCCATTTCCGTTACCGTTGGGGCGGCCCGCATCGAAATTTCGGTCGCTTGCGAAGGGGTCAAAAATTGAGCTACGAGAAAACGCTTGCCGGGGATTGTTCATGTGTCTCAATGGGAAGTACTGTGTGAGCGGTTTGAAATTCGGTGCAACGGTTATAGGTAATTGTCGCGGCCGAAATGTGTCAAATTCGTGAACTTTGACCCTATGAAAGTCGGGTCCTATTGGGCCTGGAGACGAACCTTTTTTTTTTAAATTGGAAGTACTCTTCGAGAGCAACATTTCGGCTATCTCGGATTTTTAAAATTCGCGAATGGAGTTTCTGTAGGGTATTTCCGTTCGAATTTTGGGCTATTTTTTAAACCTTCAAAAATTCGCCATAAAAAAACTATGGAAGCTAGGACCACCTAATTTGGGGGGTTTGTAGGTAAATCTAGGGTGCTCTTTCACACCAAAATTTGCGACATTCTATCGAACCGTTTCGGAGATATTCGCGAGTTTTTGTTTTAACATTACGGCGAAGAGGCCCGGACCCCCCCTGGTGAGCCGCGATTGGTGAGCATGGGGAGGAAGGCCGAAACCCTGTTAGGCCACGTTTCAAATTTCATGTCGATCGGACAATTAGGGCCCGAGATATGGGGGGTCAAATTTGGGCCCATTTCCGTTACCGTTGGGGCGGCCCGCATCGAAATTTCGGTCGCTTGCGAAGGGGTCAAAAATTGAGCTACGAGAAAACGCTTGCGGGTGATTGTTCATGTGTCTCAATGGGAAGTACTGTGTGAGCGGTTGGAAATTCGGTGGAACGGTTATTGGTAATTGTCGCGGCCGAAATGTGTCAAATTCGTGAACTTTGACCCTATGAAAGTCGGGTCCTATTGGGCCTGGAGACAAACCTTTTTTTTTTAAATTGGAAGTACTCTTCGAGAGCAACATTTTGGCTATCTCGGATTTTTAAAATTCGCGAATGGAGTTTCTGTACGGTGTTTCCGTTCGATTTTTGGGCTATTTTTTAAACCTTCGAAAATTCGCCATAAAAAAACTATGGAAGTTAGGACCACCAAAATTTGGAGGGTTTGTAGGTAAATCTATGGTGGCCTTTCACACGAAAATTTGCGACATTCTATCGAACCGTTTCGGAGATATTTGCGAGTTTTTGTTTTAACATTATGGCGAAAAGGCCCGGACCCCCGTGGTGAGCCCCGATTGACGAGCATGGGGAGGACGGCCGAAACCCTGTTAGGCCACGTTTCAAATTTCATGTCGATCGGACAATTAGAGCCCGAGATATGGGGGGTCAAAGTTGGGCCCATTTCCGTTACCGTTGGGGCGGCCCCCATCGAAATTTCGGTCGCTTGCGAAGGGGTCAAAAATTGAGCTACGAGAAAACGCTTGCGGGGGATTTTTCATGTGTCTCAATGGGAAGTATTGTGTGAGCGGTTTGAAATTCGGTGCAACGGTTATAAGTAATTGTCGCGGTCGAAATGTGTCAAATTCGTGAACATTGACCCTATGAAAGTCGGGTCCTATTGGTCCTGGAGACAAACCTTTGTTTTTTAAATTGGAAATTCTCTTCGAGAGCAACATTTTGGCTATCTCGGATTTTTAAAATTCGCGAATGGAGTTTCTGTAGGGTATTTCCGTTCGATTTTTGGGCTATTTTTTAAACCTTCAAAAATTCGCCATAAAAAAACTATGGAAGCTAGGACCACCTAATTTGGGGGGTTTGTAGGTAAATCTAGGGTGCTCTTTCACACCAAAATTTGCGACATTCTATCGAACCGTTTCGGAGATATTCGCGAGTTTTTGTTTTAACATTACGGCGAAAAGGCCCGGACCCCCCCGGTGAGCCGCGATTGGCGAGCATGGGGAGGAAGGCCGAAACCCTGTTAGGCCACGTTTCAAATTTCATGTCGATCGGACAATTAGGGCCCGAGATATGGGGGGTCAAATTTGGGCCCATTTCCGTTACCGTTGGGGCGGCCCGCATCGAAATTTCGGTCGCTTGCGAAGGTGTCAAAAATTGAGCTACGAGAAAACGCTTGCGGGGGATTGTTCATGTGTCTCAATGGGAAGTACTGTGTGAGCGGTTGGAAATTCGGTGGAACGGTTATTGGTAATTGTCGCGGCCGAAATGTGTCAAATTCGTGAACTTTGACCCTATGAAAGTCGGGTCCTATTGGGCCTGGAGACAAACCTTTTTTTTTTAAATTGGAAGTACTCTTCGAGAGCAACATTTTGGCTATCTCGGATTTTTAAAATTCGCGAATGGAGTTTCTGTAGGGTATTTCCGTTCGATTTTTGGGCTATTTTTTAAACCTTCAAAAATTCGCCATAAAAAACTATGGAAGCTAGGACCACCAAAATTTGGATGGTTTGTAGGTAAATCTAGGGTGCTCTTTCACACCAAAATTTGCGACATTCTATCGAACCGTTTCGGAGATATTCGCGAGTTTTTGTTTTAACATTACGGCGAAAAGGCCCGGACCCCCCCGGTGAGCCGCGATTGGCGAGCATGGGGAGGAAGGCCGAAACCCTGTTAGGCCACGTTTCAAATTTCATGTCGATCGGACAATTAGGGCCCGAGATATGGGGGGTCAAATTTGGGCCCATTTCCGTTACCGTTGGGGCGGCCCGCATCGAAATTTCGGTCGCTTGCGAAGGGGTCAAAAATTGAGCTACGAGAAAAGGCTTGCGGGGGATTGTTCATGTGTCTCAATGGGGAGTACTGTGTGAGCGGTTGGAAATTCGGTGGAACGGTTATTGGTAATTGTCGCGGCCGAAATGTGTCAAATTCGTGAACTTTGACCCTATGAAAGTCGGGTCCTATTGGGCCTGGAGACAAACCTTTTTTTTTTAAATTGGAAGTACTCTTCGAGAGCAACATTTTGGCTATCTCGGATTTTTAAAATTCGCGAATGGAGTTTCTGTAGGGTATTTCCGTTCGATTTTTGGGCTATTTTTTAAACCTTCAAAAATTCGCCATAAAAAAACTATGGAAGCTAGGACCACCAAAATTTGGATGGTTTGTAGGTAAATCTATGGTGCCCTTTCACACCAAAATTTGCGACATTCTATCGAACCGTTTCGGAGATATTCGCGAGTTTTTGTTTTAACATTATGGCGAAAAGGCCCGCACCCCCGTGGTGAGCCGCGATTGACGAGCATGGGGAGGAAGGCCGAAACCCTGTTAGGCCACGTTTCAAATTTCATGTCGATCGGACAATTAGAGCCCGAGATATGGGGGGTCAAAGTTGGGCCCATTTCCGTTACCTTTGGGGCGGCCCGCATCGAAATTTCGGTCGCTTGCGAAGGGGTCAAAAATTGAGCTACGAGAAAACGCTTGCTGGGGATTGTTCATGTGTCTCAATGGGAAGTACTGTGTGAGCGGTTGGAAATTCGGTGGAACGGTTATTGGTAATTGTCGCGGCCGAAATGTGTCAAATTCGTGAACTTTGACCCTATGAAAGTCGGGTCCTATTGGGCCTGGAGACAAACCTTTTTTTTTTTTAAATTGGAAGTACTCTTCGAGAGCAACATTTTGGCTATCTCGGATTTTTAAAATTCGCGAATGGAGTTTCTGTAGGGTGTTTCCGTTCGATTTTTGGGCTATTTTTTAAACCTTCGAAAATTCGCCATAAAAAAACTATGGAAGCTAGGACCACCAAAATTTGGAGGGTTTGTAGGTAAATCTATGGTGCCCTTTCACACCAAAATTTGCGACATTCTATCGAACCGTTTCGGAGATATTTGCGAGTTTTTGTTTTAACATTATGGCGAAAAGGCCCGGACCCCCGTGGTGAGCCGCGATTGACGAGCATGGGGAGGACGGCCGAAACCCTGTTAGGCCACGTTTCAAATTTCATGTCGATCGGACAATTAGAGCCCGAGATATGGGGGGTCAAAGTTGGGCCCATTTCCGTTACCGTTGGGGCGGCCCCCATCGAAATTTCGGTCGCTTGCGAAGGGGTCAAAAATTGAGCTACGAGAAAACGCTTGCGGGGGATTTTTCATGTGTCTCAATGGGAAGTACTGTGTGAGCGGTTTGAAATTCGGTGCAACGGTTATAGGTAATTGTCGCGGCCGAAATGTGTCAAATTCGTGAACTTTGACCCTATGAAAGTCGGGTCCTATTGGTCCTGGAGACAAACCTTTGTTTTTTAAATTGGAAATTCTCTTCGAGAGCAACATTTTGGCTATCTCGGATTTTTAAAATTCGCGAATGGAGTTTCTGTAGGGTATTTCCGTTCGATTTTTGGGCTATTTTTTAAACCTTCAAAAATTCGCCATAAAAAAACTATGGAAGCTAGGACCACCTAATTTGGGGGGTTTGTAGGTAAATCTAGGGTGCTCTTTCACACCAAAATTTGCGACATTCTATCGAACCGTTTCGGAGATATTCGCGAGTTTTTGTTTTAACATTACGGCGAAAAGGCCCGGACCCCCCCGGTGAGCCGCGATTGGCGAGCATGGGGAGGAAGGCCGAAACCCTGTTAGGCCACGTTTCAAATTTCATGTCGATCGGACAATTAGGGCCCGAGATATGGGGGGTCAAAGTTGGGCCCATTTCCGTTACCGTTGGGGCGGCCCGCATCGAAATTTCGGTCGCTTGCGAAGGGGTCAAAAATTGAGCTACGAGAAAACGCTTGCCGGGGATTGTTCATGTGTCTCAATGGGAAGTACTGTGTGAGCGGTTTGAAATTCGGTGCAACGGTTATAGGTAATTGTCGCGGCCGAAATGTGTCAAATTCGTGAACTTTGACCCTATGAAAGTCGGGTCCTATTGGGCCTGGAGACGAACCTTTTTTTTTTAAATTGGAAGTACTCTTCGAGAGCAACATTTCGGCTATCTCGGATTTTTAAAATTCGCGAATGGAGTTTCTGTAGGGTATTTCCGTTCGAATTTTGGGCTATTTTTTAAACCTTCAAAAATTCGCCATAAAAAAACTATGGAAGCTAGGACCACCTAATTTGGGGGGTTTGTAGGTAAATCTAGGGTGCTCTTTCACACCAAAATTTGCGACATTCTATCGAACCGTTTCGGAGATATTCGCGAGTTTTTGTTTTAACATTACGGCGAAGAGGCCCGGACCCCCCCTGGTGAGCCGCGATTGGTGAGCATGGGGAGGAAGGCCGAAACCCTGTTAGGCCACGTTTCAAATTTCATGTCGATGGGACAATTAGGGCCCGAGATATTGGGGGTCAAATTTGGGCCCATTTCCGTTACCGTTGGGGCGGCCCGCATCGAAATTTCGGTCGCTTGCGAAGGGGTCAAAAATTGAGCTACGAGAAAACGCTTGCGGGTGATTGTTCATGTGTCTCAATGGGAAGTACTGTGTGAGCGGTTGGAAATTCGGTGGAACGGTTATTGGTAATTGTCGCGGCCGAAATGTGTCAAATTCGTGAACTTTGACCCTATGAAAGTCGGGTCCTATTGGGCCTGGAGACAAACCTTTTTTTTTTAAATTGGAAGTACTCTTCGAGAGCAACATTTTGGCTATCTCGGATTTTTAAAATTCGCGAATGGAGTTTCTGTAGGGTGTTTCCGTTCAATTTTTGGGCTATTTTTTAAACCTTCGAAAATTCGCCATAAAAAAACTATGGAAGCTAGGACCACCAAAATTTGGAGGGTTTGTAGGTAAATCTATGGTGCCCTTTCACACGAAAATTTGCGACATTCTATCGAACCGTTTCGGAGATATTTGCGAGTTTTTTTTTAACATTATGGCGAAAAGGCCCGGACCCCCGTGGTGAGCCCCGATTGACGAGCATGGGGAGGACGGCCGAAACCCTGTTAGGCCACGTTTCAAATTTCATGTCGATCGGACAATTAGAGCCCGAGATATGGGGGGTCAAAGTTGGGCCCATTTCCGTTACCGTTGGGGCGGCCCCCATCGAAATTTCGGTCGCTTGCGAAGGGGTCAAAAATTGAGCTACGAGAAAACGCTTGCGGGGGATTTTTCATGTGTCTCAATGGGAAGTATTGTGTGAGCGGTTTGAAATTCGGTGCAACGGTTATAAGTAATTGTCGCGGCCGAAATGTGTCAAATTCGTGAACTTTGACCCTATGAAAGTCGGGTCCTATTGGTCCTGGAGACAAACCTTTGTTTTTTAAATTGGAAATTCTCTTCGAGAGCAACATTTTGGCTATCTCGGATTTTTAAAATTCGCGAATGGAGTTTCTGTAGGGTATTTCCGTTCGATTTTTGGGCTATTTTTTAAACCTTCAAAAATTCGCCATAAAAAAACTATGGAAGCTAGGACCACCTAATTTGGGGGGTTTGTAGGTAAATCTAGGGTGCTCTTTCACACCAAAATTTGCGACATTCTATCGAACCGTTTCGGAGATATTCGCGAGTTTTTGTTTTAACATTACGGCGAAAAGGCCCGGACCCCCACGGTGAGCCGCGATTGGCGAGCATGGGGAGGAAGGCCGAAACCCTGTTAGGCCACGTTTCAAATTTCATGTCGATCGGACAGTTAGGGCCCGAGATATGGGGGGTCAAATTTGGGCCCATTTCCGTTACCGTTGGGGCGGCCCGCATCGAAATTTCGGTCGCTTGCGAAGGTGTCAAAAATTGAGCTACGAGAAAACGCTTGCGGGTGATTGTTCATGTGTCTCAATGGGAAGTACTGTGTGAGCGGTTGGAAATTCGGTGGAACGGTTATTGGTAATTGTCGCGGCCGAAATGTGTCAAATTCGTGAACTTTGACCCTATGAAAGTCGGGTCCTATTGGGCCTGGAGACAAACCTTTTTTTTTTAAATTGGAAGTACTCTTCGAGAGCAACATTTTGGCTATCTCGGATTTTTAAAATTCGCGAATGGAGTTTCTGTACGGTGTTTCCGTTCGATTTTTGGGCTATTTTTTAAACCTTCGAAAATTCGCCATAAAAAAACTATGGAAGCTAGGACCACCAAAATTTGGAGGGTTTGTAGGTAAATCTAGGGTGCTCTTTCACGCGAAAATTTGCGACATTCTATCGAACCGTTTCGGAGATATTTGCGAGTTTTTGTTTTAACATTATGGCGAAAAGGCCCGGACCCCCGTGGTGAGCCCCGATTGACGAGCATGGGGAGG
Organism: Stegodyphus dumicola; assembly: GCF_044657685.1. Taxonomy (NCBI): domain Eukaryota; kingdom Metazoa; phylum Arthropoda; class Arachnida; order Araneae; family Eresidae; genus Stegodyphus; species Stegodyphus dumicola. Next base: position 288,666,110 of record NC_140769.1, on the reverse strand, counting down.
ACGGCCGAAACCCTGTTAGGCCACGTTTCAAATTTCATGTCGATCGGACAATTAGAGCCCGAGATATGGGGGGTCAAAGTTGGGCCCATTTCCGTTACCGTTGGGGCGGCCCCCATCGAAATTTCGGTCGCTTGCGAAGGGGTCAAAAATTGAGCTACGAGAAAACGCTTGCGGGGGATTTTTCATGTGTCTCAATGGGAAGTATTGTGTGAGCGGTTTGAAATTCGGTGCAACGGTTATAAGTAATTGTCGCGGTCGAAATGTGTCAAATTCGTGAACTTTGACCCTATGAAAGTCGGGTCCTATTGGTCCTGGAGACAAACCTTTGTTTTTTAAATTGGAAATTCTCTTCGAGAGCAACATTTTGGCTATCTCGGATTTTTAAAATTCGCGAATGGAGTTTCTGTAGGGTATTTCCGTTCGATTTTTGGGCTATTTTTTAAACCTTCAAAAATTCGCCATAAAAAAACTATGGAAGCTAGGACCACCTAATTTGGGGGGTTTGTAGGTAAATCTAGGGTGCTCTTTCACACCAAAATTTGCGACATTCTATCGAACCGTTTCGGAGATATTCGCGAGTTTTTGTTTTAACATTACGGCGAAAAGGCCCGGACCCCCCCGGTGAGCCGCGATTGGCGAGCATGGGGAGGAAGGCCGAAACCCTGTTAGGCCACGTTTCAAATTTCATGTCGATCGGACAATTAGGGCCCGAGATATGGGGGGTCAAAGTTGGGCCCATTTCCGTTACCGTTGGGGCGGCCCGCATCCAAATTTCGGTCGCTTGCGAAGGGGTCAAAAATTGAGCTACGAGAAAACGCTTGCCGGGGATTGTTCATGTGTCTCAATGGGAAGTACTGTGTGAGCGGTTTGAAATTCGGTGCAACGGTTATAGGTAATTGTCGCGGCCGAAATGTGTCAAATTCGTGAACTTTGACCCTATGAAAGTCGGGTCCTATTGGGCCTGGAGACGAACCTTTTTTTTTTAAATTGGAAGTACTCTTCGAGAGCAACATTTCGGCTATCTCGGATTTTTAAAATTCGCGAATGGAGTTTCTGTAGGGTATTTCCGTTCGAATTTTGGGCTATTTTTTAAACCTTCAAAAATTCGCCATAAAAAAACTATGGAAGCTAGGACCACCTAATTTGGGGGGTTTGTAGGTAAATCTAGGGTGCTCTTTCACACCAAAATTTGCGACATTCTATCGAACCGTTTCGGAGATATTCGCGAGTTTTTTTTTTAACATTACGGCGAAGAGGCCCGGACCCCCCCTGGTGAGCCGCGATTGGTGAGCATGGGGAGGAAGGCCGAAACCCTGTTAGGCCACGTTTCAAATTTCATGTCGATGGGACAATTAGGGCCCGAGATATTGGGGGTCAAATTTGGGCCCATTTCCGTTACCGTTGGGGCGGCCCGCATCGAAATTTCGGTCGCTTGCGAAGGGGTCAAAAATTGAGCTACGAGAAAACGCTTGCGGGTGATTGTTCATGTGTCTCAATGGGAAGTACTGTGTGAGCGGTTGGAAATTCGGTGGAACGGTTATTGGTAATTGTCGCGGCCGAAATGTGTCAAATTCGTGAACTTTGACCCTATGAAAGTCGGGTCCTATTGGGCCTGGAGACAAACCTTTTTTTTTTAAATTGGAAGTACTCTTCGAGAGCAACATTTTGGCTATCTCGGATTTTTAAAATTCGCGAATGGAGTTTCTGTAGGGTGTTTCCGTTCAATTTTTGGGCTATTTTTTAAACCTTCGAAAATTCGCCATAAAAAAACTATGGAAGCTAGGACCACCAAAATTTGGAGGGTTTGTAGGTAAATCTATGGTGCCCTTTCACACGAAAATTTGCGACATTCTATCGAACCGTTTCGGAGATATTTGCGAGTTTTTTTTTAACATTATGGCGAAAAGGCCCGGACCCCCGTGGTGAGCCCCGATTGACGAGCATGGGGAGGACGGCCGAAACCCTGTTAGGCCACGTTTCAAATTTCATGTCGATCGGACAATTAGAGCCCGAGATATGGGGGGTCAAAGTTGGGCCCATTTCCGTTACCGTTGGGGCGGCCCCCATCGAAATTTCGGTCGCTTGCGAAGGGGTCAAAAATTGAGCTACGAGAAAACGCTTGCGGGGGATTTTTCATGTGTCTCAATGGGAAGTATTGTGTGAGCGGTTTGAAATTCGGTGCAACGGTTATAAGTAATTGTCGCGGCCGAAATGTGTCAAATTCGTGAACTTTGACCCTATGAAAGTCGGGTCCTATTGGTCCTGGAGACAAACCTTTGTTTTTTAAATTGGAAATTCTCTTCGAGAGCAACATTTTGGCTATCTCGGATTTTTAAAATTCGCGAATGGAGTTTCTGTAGGGTATTTCCGTTCGATTTTTGGGCTATTTTTTAAACCTTCAAAAATTCGCCATAAAAAAACTATGGAAGCTAGGACCACCTAATTTGGGGGGTTTGTAGGTAAATCTAGGGTGCTCTTTCACACCAAAATTTGCGACATTCTATCGAACCGTTTCGGAGATATTCGCGAGTTTTTGTTTTAACATTACGGCGAAAAGGCCCGGACCCCCACGGTGAGCCGCGATTGGCGAGCATGGGGAGGAAGGCCGAAACCCTGTTAGGCCACGTTTCAAATTTCATGTCGATCGGACAATTAGGGCCCGAGATATGGGGGGTCAAATTTGGGCCCATTTCCGTTACCGTTGGGGCGGCCCGCATCGAAATTTCGGTCGCTTGCGAAGGTGTCAAAAATTGAGCTACGAGAAAACGCTTGCGGGTGATTGTTCATGTGTCTCAATGGGAAGTACTGTGTGAGCGGTTGGAAATTCGGTGGAACGGTTATTGGTAATTGTCGCGGCCGAAATGTGTCAAATTCGTGAACTTTGACCCTATGAAAGTCGGGTCCTATTGGGCCTGGAGACAAACCTTTTTTTTTAAATTGGAAGTACTCTTCGAGAGCAACATTTTGGCTATCTCGGATTTTTAAAATTCGCGAATGGAGTTTCTGTACGGTGTTTCCGTTCGATTTTTGGGCTATTTTTTAAACCTTCAAAAATTCGCCATAAAAAAACTATGGAAGCTAGGACCACCTAATTTGGGGGGTTTGTAGGTAAATCTAGGGTGCTCTTTCACACCAAAATTTGCGACATTCTATCGAACCGTTTCGGAGATATTCGCGAGTTTTTGTTTTAACATTACGGCGAAAAGGCCCGGACCCCCCCGGTGAGCCGCGATTGGCGAGCATGGGGAGGAAGGCCGAAACCCTGTTAGGCCACGTTTCAAATTTCATGTCGATCGGACAATTAGGGCCCGAGATATGGGGGGTCAAATTTGGGCCCATTTCCGTTACCGTTGGGGCGGCCCGCATCGAAATTTCGGTCGCTTGCGAAGGTGTCAAAAATTGAGCTACGAGAAAACGCTTGCGGGGGATTGTTCATGTGTCTCAATGGGAAGTACTGTGTGAGCGGTTGGAAATTCGGTGGAACGGTTATTGGTAATTGTCGCGGCCGAAATGTGTCAAATTCGTGAACTTTGAACCTATGAAAGTCGGGTCCTATTGGGCCTGGAGACAAACCTTTTTTTTTTAAATTGGAAGTACTCTTCGAGAGCAACATTTTGGCTATCTCGGATTTTTAAAATTCGCGAATGGAGTTTCTGTAGGGTATTTCCGTTCGATTTTTGGGCTATTTTTTAAACCTTCAAAAATTCGCCATAAAAAACTATGGAAGCTAGGACCACCAAAATTTGGATGGTTTGTAGGTAAATCTAGGGTGCTCTTTCACACCAAAATTTGCGACATTCTATCGAACCGTTTCGGAGATATTCGCGAGTTTTTGTTTTAACATTACGGCGAAAAGGCCCGGACCCCCCCGGTGAGCCGCGATTGGCGAGCATGGGGAGGAAGGCCGAAACCCTGTTAGGCCACGTTTCAAATTTCATGTCGATCGGACAATTAGGGCCCGAGATATGGGGGGTCAAATTTGGGCCCATTTCCGTTACCGTTGGGGCGGCCCGCATCGAAATTTCGGTCGCTTGCGAAGGGGTCAAAAATTGAGCTACGAGAAAACGCTTGCGGGTGATTGTTCATGTGTCTCAATGGGAAGTACTGTGTGAGCGGTTGGAAATTCGGTGGAACGGTTATTGGTAATTGTCGCGGCCGAAATGTGTCAAATTCGTGAACTTTGACCCTATGAAAGTCGGGTCCTATTGGGCCTGGAGACAAACCTTTTTTTTTTAAATTGGAAGTACTCTTCGAGAGCAACATTTTGGCTATCTCGGATTTTTAAAATTCGCGAATGGAGTTTCTGTAGGGTGTTTCCGTTCAATTTTTGGGCTATTTTTTAAACCTTCGAAAATTCGCCATAAAAAAACTATGGAAGCTAGGACCACCAAAATTTGGAGGGTTTGTAGGTAAATCTATGGTGCCCTTTCACACGAAAATTTGCGACATTCTATCGAACCGTTTCGGAGATATTTGCGAGTTTTTTTTTAACATTATGGCGAAAAGGCCCGGACCCCCGTGGTGAGCCCCGATTGACGAGCATGGGGAGGACGGCCGAAACCCTGTTAGGCCACGTTTCAAATTTCATGTCGATCGGACAATTAGAGCCCGAGATATGGGGGGTCAAAGTTGGGCCCATTTCCGTTACCGTTGGGGCGGCCCCCATCGAAATTTCGGTCGCTTGCGAAGGGGTCAAAAATTGAGCTACGAGAAAACGCTTGCGGGGGATTTTTCATGTGTCTCAATGGGAAGTATTGTGTGAGCGGTTTGAAATTCGGTGCAACGGTTATAAGTAATTGTCGCGGCCGAAATGTGTCAAATTCGTGAACTTTGACCCTATGAAAGTCGGGTCCTATTGGTCCTGGAGACAAACCTTTGTTTTTTAAATTGGAAATTCTCTTCGAGAGCAACATTTTGGCTATCTCGGATTTTTAAAATTCGCGAATGGAGTTTCTGTAGGGTATTTCCGTTCGATTTTTGGGCTATTTTTTAAACCTTCAAAAATTCGCCATAAAAAAACTATGGAAGCTAGGACCACCTAATTTGGGGGGTTTGTAGGTAAATCTAGGGTGCTCTTTCACACCAAAATTTGCGACATTCTATCGAACCGTTTCGGAGATATTCGCGAGTTTTTGTTTTAACATTACGGCGAAAAGGCCCGGACCCCCACGGTGAGCCGCGATTGGCGAGCATGGGGAGGAAGGCCGAAACCCTGTTAGGCCACGTTTCAAATTTCATGTCGATCGGACAATTAGGGCCCGAGATATGGGGGGTCAAATTTGGGCCCATTTCCGTTACCGTTGGGGCGGCCCGCATCGAAATTTCGGTCGCTTGCGAAGGTGTCAAAAATTGAGCTACGAGAAAACGCTTGCGGGTGATTGTTCATGTGTCTCAATGGGAAGTACTGTGTGAGCGGTTGGAAATTCGGTGGAACGGTTATTGGTAATTGTCGCGGCCGAAATGTGTCAAATTCGTGAACTTTGACCCTATGAAAGTCGGGTCCTATTGGGCCTGGAGACAAACCTTTTTTTTTAAATTGGAAGTACTCTTCGAGAGCAACATTTTGGCTATCTCGGATTTTTAAAATTCGCGAATGGAGTTTCTGTACGGTGTTTCCGTTCGATTTTTGGGCTATTTTTTAAACCTTCAAAAATTCGCCATAAAAAAACTATGGAAGCTAGGACCACCTAATTTGGGGGGTTTGTAGGTAAATCTAGGGTGCTCTTTCACACCAAAATTTGCGACATTCTATCGAACCGTTTCGGAGATATTCGCGAGTTTTTGTTTTAACATTACGGCGAAAAGGCCCGGACCCCCCCGGTGAGCCGCGATTGGCGAGCATGGGGAGGAAGGCCGAAACCCTGTTAGGCCACGTTTCAAATTTCATGTCGATCGGACAATTAGGGCCCGAGATATGGGGGGTCAAATTTGGGCCCATTTCCGTTACCGTTGGGGCGGCCCGCATCGAAATTTCGGTCGCTTGCGAAGGTGTCAAAAATTGAGCTACGAGAAAACGCTTGCGGGGGATTGTTCATGTGTCTCAATGGGAAGTACTGTGTGAGCGGTTGGAAATTCGGTGGAACGGTTATTGGTAATTGTCGCGGCCGAAATGTGTCAAATTCGTGAACTTTGAACCTATGAAAGTCGGGTCCTATTGGGCCTGGAGACAAACCTTTTTTTTTTAAATTGGAAGTACTCTTCGAGAGCAACATTTTGGCTATCTCGGATTTTTAAAATTCGCGAATGGAGTTTCTGTAGGGTATTTCCGTTCGATTTTTGGGCTATTTTTTAAACCTTCAAAAATTCGCCATAAAAAACTATGGAAGCTAGGACCACCAAAATTTGGATGGTTTGTAGGTAAATCTAGGGTGCTCTTTCACACCAAAATTTGCGACATTCTATCGAACCGTTTCGGAGATATTCGCGAGTTTTTGTTTTAACATTACGGCGAAAAGGCCCGGACCCCCCCGGTGAGCCGCGATTGGCGAGCATGGGGAGGAAGGCCGAAACCCTGTTAGGCCACGTTTCAAATTTCATGTCGATCGGACAATTAGGGCCCGAGATATGGGGGGTCAAATTTGGGCCCATTTCCGTTACCGTTGGGGCGGCCCGCATCGAAATTTCGGTCGCTTGCGAAGGGGTCAAAAATTGAGCTACGAGAAAACGCTTGCGGGTGATTGTTCATGTGTCTCAATGGGAAGTACTGTGTGAGCGGTTGGAAATTCGGTGGAACGGTTATTGGTAATTGTCGCGGCCGAAATGTGTCAAATTCGTGAACTTTGACCCTATGAAAGTCGGGTCCTATTGGGCCTGGAGACAAACCTTTTTTTTTTAAATTGGAAGTACTCTTCGAGAGCAACATTTTGGCTATCTCGGATTTTTAAAATTCGCGAATGGAGTTTCTGTAGGGTGTTTCCGTTCAATTTTTGGGCTATTTTTTAAACCTTCGAAAATTCGCCATAAAAAAACTATGGAAGCTAGGACCACCAAAATTTGGAGGGTTTGTAGGTAAATCTATGGTGCCCTTTCACACGAAAATTTGCGACATTCTATCGAACCGTTTCGGAGATATTTGCGAGTTTTTTTTAACATTATGGCGAAAAGGCCCGGACCCCCGTGGTGAGCCCCGATTGACGAGCATGGGGAGGACGGCCGAAACCCTGTTAGGCCACGTTTCAAATTTCATGTCGATCGGACAATTAGAGCCCGAGATATGGGGGGTCAAAGTTGGGCCCATTTCCGTTACCGTTGGGGCGGCCCCCATCGAAATTTCGGTCGCTTGCGAAGGGGTCAAAAATTGAGCTACGAGAAAACGCTTGCGGGGGATTTTTCATGTGTCTCAATGGGAAGTATTGTGTGAGCGGTTTGAAATTCGGTGCAACGGTTATAAGTAATTGTCGCGGCCGAAATGTGTCAAATTCGTGAACTTTGACCCTATGAAAGTCGGGTCCTATTGGTCCTGGAGACAAACCTTTGTTTTTTAAATTGGAAATTCTCTTCGAGAGCAACATTTTGGCTATCTCGGATTTTTAAAATTCGCGAATGGAGTTTCTGTAGGGTATTTCCGTTCGATTTTTGGGCTATTTTTTAAACCTTCAAAAATTCGCCATAAAAAAACTATGGAAGCTAGGACCACCTAATTTGGGGGGTTTGTAGGTAAATCTAGGGTGCTCTTTCACACCAAAATTTGCGACATTCTATCGAACCGTTTCGGAGATATTCGCGAGTTTTTGTTTTAACATTACGGCGAAAAGGCCCGGACCCCCCCGGTGAGCCGCGATTGGCGAGCATGGGGAGGAAGGCCGAAACCCTGTTAGGCCACGTTTCAAATTTCATGTCGATCGGACAATTAGGGCCCGAGATATGGGGGGTCAAATTTGGGCCCATTTCCGTTACCGTTGGGGCGGCCCGCATCGAAATTTCGGTCGCTTGCGAAGGTGTCAAAAATTGAGCTACGAGAAAACGCTTGCGGGTGATTGTTCATGTGTCTCAATGGGAAGTACTGTGTGAGCGGTTGGAAATTCGGTGGAACGGTTATTGGTAATTGTCGCGGCCGAAATGTGTCAAATTCGTGAACTTTGACCCTATGAAAGTCGGGTCCTATTGGGCCTGGAGACAAACCTTTTTTTTTTAAATTGGAAGTACTCTTCGAGAGCAACATTTTGGCTATCTCGGATTTTTAAAATTCGCGAATGGAGTTTCTGTACGGTGTTTCCGTTCGATTTTTGGGCTATTTTTTAAACCTTCGAAAATTCGCCATAAAAAAACTATGGAAGCTAGGACCACCAAAATTTGGAGGGTTTGTAGGTAAATCTATGGGTGCCTTTCACACGAAAATTTGCGACATTCTATCGAACCGTTTCGGAGATATTTGCGAGTTTTTGTTTTAACATTATGGCGAAAAGGCCCGGACCCCCGTGGTGAGCCCCGATTGACGAGCATGGGGAGGACGGCCGAAACCCTGTTAGGCCACGTTTCAAATTTCATGTCGATCGGACAATTAGAGCCCGAGATATGGGGGGTCAAAGTTGGGCCCATTTCCGTTACCGTTGGGGCGGCCCCCATCGAAATTTCGGTCGCTTGCGAAGGGGTCAAAAATTGAGCTACGAGAAAACGCTTGCGGGGGATTTTTCATGTGTCTCAATGGGAAGTATTGTGTGAGCGGTTTGAAATTCGGTGCAACGGTTATAAGTAATTGTCGCGGTCGAAATGTGTCAAATTCGTGAACTTTGACCCTATGAAAGTCGGGTCCTATTGGTCCTGGAGACAAACCTTTGTTTTTTAAATTGGAAATTCTCTTCGAGAGCAACATTTTGGCTATCTCGGATTTTTAAAATTCGCGAATGGAGTTTCTGTAGGGTATTTCCGTTCGATTTTTGGGCTATTTTTTAAACCTTCAAAAATTCGCCATAAAAAAACTATGGAAGCTAGGACCACCTAATTTGGGGGGTTTGTAGGTAAATCTAGGGTGCTCTTTTACACCAAAATTTGCGACATTCTATCGAACCGTTTCGGAGATATTCGCGAGTTTTTGTTTTAACATTATGGCGAAAAGGCCCGGACCCCCGTGGTGAGCCGCGATTGACGAGCATGGAGAGGAAGGCCGAAACCCTGTTAGGCCACGTTTCAAATTTCATGTCGATCGGACAATTAGGGCCCGAGATATGGGGGGTCAAATTTGGGCCCATTTCCGTTACCGTTGGGGCGGCCCGCATCGAAATTTCGGTCGCTTGCGAAGGTGTCAAAAATTGAGCTACGAGAAAACGCTTGCGGGGGATTGTTCATGTGTCTCAATGGGAAGTACTGTGTGAGCGGTTGGAAATTCGGTGGAACGGTTATTGGTAATTGTCGCGGCCGAAATGTGTCAAATTCGTGAACTTTGACCCTATGAAAGTCGGGTCCTATTGGGCCTGGAGACAAACCTTTTTTTTTTAAATTGGAAGTACTCTTCGAGAGCAACATTTTGGCTATCTCGGATTTTTAAAATTCGCGAATGGAGTTTCTGTAGGGTATTTCCGTTCGATTTTTGGGCTATTTTTTAAACCTTCAAAAATTCGCCATAAAAAACTATGGAAGCTAGGACCACCAAAATTTGGATGGTTTGTAGGTAAATCTAGGGTGCTCTTTCACACCAAAATTTGCGACATTCTATCGAACCGTTTCGGAGATATTCGCGAGTTTTTGTTTTAACATTACGGCGAAAAGGCCCGGACCCCCCCGGTGAGCCGCGATTGGCGAGCATGGGGAGGAAGGCCGAAACCCTGTTAGGCCACGTTTCAAATTTCATGTCGATCGGACAATTAGGGCCCGAGATATGGGGGGTCAAATTTGGGCCCATTTCCGTTACCGTTGGGGCGGCCCGCATCGAAATTTCGGTCGCTTGCGAAGGGGTCAAAAATTGAGCTACGAGAAAACGCTTGCGGGGGATTGTTCATGTGTCTCAATGGGAAGTATTGTGTGAGCGGTTTGAAATTCGGTGCAACGGTTATAAGTAATTGTCGCGGCCGAAATGTGTCAAATTCGTGAACTTTGACCCTATGAAAGTCGGGTCCTATTGTTCCTGGAGACAAACCTTTGTTTTTTAAATTGGAAATTCTCTTCGAGAGCAACATTTTGGCTATCTCGGATTTTTAAAATTCGCGAATGGAGTTTCTGTAGGGTATTTCCGTTCGATTTTTGGGCTATTTTTTAAACCTTCAAAAATTCGCCATAAAAAACTATGGAAGCTAGGACCACCAAAATTTGGATGGTTTGTAGGTAAATCTATGGTGCCCTTTCACACCAAAATTTGCGACATTCTATCGAACCGTTTCGGAGATATTTGCGAGTTTTTGTTTTAACATTATGGCGAAAAGGCCCGGACCCCCGTGGTGAGCCCCGATTGACGAGCATGGGGAGGACGGCCGAAACCCTGTTAGGCCACGTTTCAAATTTCATGTCGATCGGACAATTAGAGCCCGAGATATGGGGGGTCAAAGTTGGGCCCATTTCCGTTACCGTTGGGGCGGCCCCCATCGAAATTTCGGTCGCCTGCGAAGGAGTCAAAAATTGAGCTACGAGAAAACGCTTGCGGGGGATTTTTCATGTGTCTCAATGGGAAGTATTGTGTGAGCGGTTTGAAATTCGGTGCAACGGTTATAAGTAATTGTCGCGGCCGAAATGTGTCAAATTCGTGAACTTTGACCCTATGAAAGTCGGGTCCTATTGGGCCTGGAGACAAACCTTTTTTTTTTAAATTGGAAGTACTCTTCGAGAGCAACATTTTGGCTATCTCGGATTTTTAAAATTCGCGAATGGAGTTTCTGTAGGGTATTTCCGTTCGATTTTTGGGCTATTTTTTAAACCTTCAAAAATTCGCCATAAAAAACTATGGAAGCTAGGACCACCAAAATTTGGATGGTTTGTAGGTAAATCTAGGGTGCTCTTTCACACCAAAATTTGCGACATTCTATCGAACCGTTTCGGAGATATTCGCGAGTTTTTGTTTTAACAGTACGGCGAAAAGGCCCGGACCCCCCCGGTGAGCCGCGATTGGCGAGCATGGGGAGGAAGGCCGAAACCCTGTTAGGCCACGTTTCAAATTTCATGTCGATCGGACAATTAGGGCCCGAGATATGGGGGGTCAAATTTGGGCCCATTTCCGTTACCGTTGGGGCGGCCCGCATCGAAATTTCGGTCGCTTGCGAAGGGGTCAAAAATTGAGCTACGAGAAAACGCTTGCGGGGGATTGTTCATGTGTCTCAATGGGGAGTACTGTGTGAGCGGTTGGAAATTCGGTGGAACGGTTATTGGTAATTGTCGCGGCCGAAATGTGTCAAATTCGTGAACTTTGACCCTATGAAAGTCGGGTCCTATTGGGCCTGGAGACAAACCTTTTTTTTTTAAATTGGAAGTACTCTTCGAGAGCAACATTTTGGCTATCTCGGATTTTTAAAATTCGCGAATGGAGTTTCTGTAGGGTATTTCCGTTCGATTTTTGGGCTATTTTTTAAACCTTCAAAAATTCGCCATAAAAAAACTATGGAAGCTAGGACCACCAAAATTTGGATGGTTTGTAGGTAAATCTATGGTGCCCTTTCACACCAAAATTTGCGACATTCTATCGAACCGTTTCGGAGATATTCGCGAGTTTTTGTTTTAACATTATGGCGAAAAGGCCCGCACCCCCGTGGTGAGCCGCGATTGACGAGCATGGGGAGGAAGGCCGAAACCCTGTTAGGCCACGTTTCAAATTTCATGTCGATCGGACAATTAGAGCCCGAGATATGGGGGGTCAAAGTTGGGCCCATTTCCGTTACCGTTGGGGCGGCCCCCATCGAAATTTCGGTCGCTTGCGAAGGGGTCAAAAATTGAGCTACGAGAAAACGCTTGCGGGGGATTTTTCATGTGTCTCAATGGGAAGTATTGTGTGAGCGGTTTGAAATTCGGTGCAACGGTTATAAGTAATTGTCGCGGCCGAAATGTGTCAAATTCGTGAACTTTGACCCTATGAAAGTCGGGTCCTATTGTTCCTGGAGACAAACCTTTGTTTTTTAAATTGGAAATTCTCTTCGAGAGCAACATTTTGGCTATCTCGGATTTTTAAAATTCGCGAATGGAGTTTCTGTAGGGTATTTCCGTTCGATTTTTGGGCTATTTTTTAAACCTTCAAAAATTCGCCATAAAAAAACTATGGAAGCTAGGACCACCTAATTTGGGGGGTTTGTAGGTAAATCTAGGGTGCTCTTTCACACCAAAATTTGCGACATTCTATCGAACCGTTTCGGAGATATTCGCGAGTTTTTGTTTTAACATTACGGCGAAAAGGCCCGGACCCCCCGGTGAGCCGCGATTGGCGAGCATGGGGAGGAAGGCCGAAACCCTGTTAGGCCACGTTTCAAATTTCATGTCGATCGGACAATTAGGGCCCGAGATATGGGGGGTCAAATTTGGGCCCATTTCCGTTACCGTTGGGGCGGCCCGCATCGAAATTTCGGTCGCTTGCGAAGGTGTCAAAAATTGAGCTACGAGAAAACGCTTGCGGGGGATTGTTCATGTGTCTCAATGGGAAGTACTGTGTGAGCGGTTGGAAATTCGGTGGAACGGTTATTGGTAATTGTCGCGGCCGAAATGTGTCAAATTCGTGAACTTTGACCCTATGAAAGTCGGGTCCTATTGGGCCTGGAGACAAACCTTTTTTTTTAAATTGGAAGTACTCTTCGAGAGCAACATTTTGGCTATCTCGGATTTTTAAAATTCGCGAATGGAGTTTCTGTAGGGTATTTCCGTTCGATTTTTGGGCTATTTTTTAAACCTTCAAAAATTCGCCATAAAAAACTATGGAAGCTAGGACCACCAAAATTTGGATGGTTTGTAGGTAAATCTATGGTGCCCTTTCACACCAAAATTTGCGACATTCTATCGAACCGTTTCGGAGATATTTGCGAGTTTTTGTTTTAACATTATGGCGAAAAGGCCCGGACCCCCGTGGTGAGCCCCGATTGACGAGCATGGGGAGGACGGCCGAAACCCTGTTAGGCCACGTTTCAAATTTCATGTCGATCGGACAATTAGAGCCCGAGATATGGGGGGTCAAAGTTGGGCCCATTTCCGTTACCGTTGGGGCGGCCCCCATCGAAATTTCGGTCGCCTGCGAAGGAGTCAAAAATTGAGCTACGAGAAAACGCTTGCGGGGGATTTTTCATGTGTCTCAATGGGAAGTATTGTGTGAGCGGTTTGAAATTCGGTGCAACGGTTATAAGTAATTGTCGCGGCCGAAATGTGTCAAATTCGTGAACTTTGACCCTATGAAAGTCGGGTCCTATTGGTCCTGGAGACAAACCTTTGTTTTTTAAATTGGAAATTCTCTTCGAGAGCAACATTTTGGCTATCTCGGATTTTTAAAATTCGCGAATGGAGTTTCTGTAGGGTATTTCCGTTCGATTTTTGGGCTATTTTTTAAACCTTCAAAAATTCGCCATAAAAAAACTATGGAAGCTAGGACCACCTAATTTGGGGGGTTTGTAGGTAAATCTAGGGTGCTCTTTCACACCAAAATTTGCGACATTCTATCGAACCGTTTCGGAGATATTCGCGAGTTTTTGTTTTAACATTACGGCGAAAAGGCCCGGACCCCCCCGGTGAGCCGCGATTGGCGAGCATGGGGAGGAAGGCCGAAACCCTGTTAGGCCACGTTTCAAATTTCATGTCGATCGGACAATTAGGGCCCGAGATATGGGGGGTCAAATTTGGGCCCATTTCCGTTACCGTTGGGGCGGCCCGCATCGAAATTTCGGTCGCTTGCGAAGGGGTCAAAAATTGAGCTACGAGAAAACGCTTGCGGGGGATTGTTCATGTGTCTCAATGGGAAGTACTGTGTGAGCGGTTGGAAATTCGGTGGAACGGTTATTGGTAATTGTCGCGGCCGAAATGTGTCAAATTCGTGAACTTTGACCCTATGAAAGTCGGGTCCTATTGGGCCTGGAGACAAACCTTTTTTTTTTAAATTGGAAGTACTCTTCGAGAGCAACATTTTGGCTATCTCGGATTTTTAAAATTCGCGAATGGAGTTTCTGTAGGGTATTTCCGTTCGATTTTTGGGCTATTTTTTAAACCTTCAAAAATTCGCCATAAAAAACTATGGAAGCTAGGACCACCAAATTTGGAGGGTTTGTAGGTAAATCTAGGGTGCCCTTTCACACCAAAATTTGCGACATTCTATCGAACCGTTTCGGAGATATTCGCGAGTTTTTGTTTTAACATTAGGGCGAAAAGGCCTGGACCCCCATGGTGAGCAGAGATTGGCGAGCATGGGGAGGAAGGCCGAAACCCTGTTAGGCCACGTTTCAAATTTCATGTCGATCGGACAATTAGGGCCCGAGATATGGGGGGTCAAATTTGGGCCCATTTCCGTTACCGTTGGGGCGGCCCGCATCGAAATTTCGGTCGCTTGCGAAGGGGTCAAAAATTGAGCTACGAGAAAACGCTTGCGGGGGATTGTTCATGTGTCTCAATGGGAAGTACTGTGTGAGCGGTTGGAAATTCGGTGGAACGGTTATTGGTAATTGTCGCGGCCGAAATGTGTCAAATTCGTGAACTTTGACCCTATGAAAGTCGGGGGTTATTGGGCCTGGAGACAAACCTTTTTTTTTAAAATTGATGTACTCTTCGAGAGAGACATTTTGGCTATCTCGGATTTTTAAAATTCGCGAATGGAGTTTCTGTAGGGAATTTCCGTTCGATTTTTGGGCTATTTTTTAAACATTCAAAAATTCGCCATAAAAAAAGTATGGAAGCTAGGACCACCAAATTTGGAGGGTTTGTAGGTAAATCTAGGGTGCCCTTTCACACCAAAATTTGCGACATTCTATCGAACCGTTTCGGAGATATTCGCGAGTTTTTGTTTTAACATTAGGGCGAAAAGGCCTGGACCCCCATGGTGAGCAGAGATTGGCGAGCATGGGGAGGAAGGCCGAAACCCTGTTAGGCCACGTGTCAAATTTCAAGTCGATCGGAAAATTAGGGCCCGAGATAGGGGGGGTCAAAATTTGGCCCATTTCCGTGACCATTGGGGCGGCCCTCATTGAAATTTCGGTCGCTTGCGCCGGGGTCAAAAATTGAGCTACGAGAAAACGCTTGCCGGGGATTGTTCATGTGTCTCAATGGGAGGTACTGTGTGAGCGGTTTGAAATTAGGTGCAACGGTTATAGGTAATTGTCGCGGCCGAAATGTGTCAAATTCGTGAAATTTGACCCTATGAAAGTCGGGCCCTATTGGGCCTGGAGACAAACGTTTTGTTTTTAAATTGATGTACTCTTCGAGAGCAACATTTTGGCTATCTCGGATTTTTAAAATTCGCGAATGGAGTTTCTGTAGGGTATTTCCGTTCGATTTTTGGGCTATTTTTTAAACCTTCAAAAATTCGCCATAAAAAAACTATGGAAGCTAGGACCACCTAATTTGGGGGGTTTGTAGGTAAATCTAGGGTGCTCTTTCACACCAAAATTTGCGACATTCTATCGAACCGTTTCGGAGATATTCGCGAGTTTTTGTTTTAACATTACGGCGAAAAGGCCCGGACCACCCCTGGTGAGCCGCGATTGGCGAGCATGGGGAGGAAGGCCGAAACCCTGTTAGGCCACGTTTCAAATTTCATGTCGATCGGACAATTAGGGCCCGAGATATGGGGGGTCAAAGTTGGGCCCATTTCCGTTACCGTTGGGGCGGCCCGCATCGAAATTTCGGTCGCTTGCGAAGGGGTCAAAAATTGAGCTACGAGAAAACGCTTGCGGGGGATTGTTCATGTGTCTCAATGGGAAGTACTGTGTGAGCGGTAGGAAATTCGGTGGAACGGTTATTGGTAATTGTCGCGGCCGAAATGTGTCAAATTCGTGAACTTTGACCCTATGAAACTCGGGTCCTATTGGGCCTGGAGACAAACCTTTTTTTTTTAAATTGGAAGTACTCTTCGAGAGCAACATTTTGGCTATCTCGAATTTTTAAAATTCGCGAATGGAGTTTCTGTAGGGTATTTCCGTTCGATTTTTGGGCTATTTTTTAAACCTTCAAAAATTCGCCATAAAAAAACTATGGAAGCTAGGACCACCAAAATTTGGAGGGTTTGTAGGTAAATCTATGGTGCCCTTTCACACCAAAATTTGCGACATTCTATCGAACCGTTTCGGAGATATTCGCGAGTTTTTGTTTTAACATTATGGCGAAAAGGCCCGGACCCCCGTGGTGAGCCGCGATTGACGAGCATGGGGAGGAAGGCCGAAACCCTGTTAGGCCACGTTTCAAATTTCATGTCGATCGGACAATTAGGGCCCGAGATATGGGGGGTCAAATTTGGGCCCATTTCCGTTACCGTTGGGGCGGCCCGCATCGAAATTTCGGTCGCTTGCGAAGGGGTCAAAAATTGAGCTACGAGAAAACGCTTGCCGGGGATTGTTCATGTGTCTCAATGGGAAGTACTGTGTGAGCGGTTTGAAATTCGGTGCAACGGTTATAGGTAATTGTCGCGGCCGAAATGTGTCAAATTCGTGAACTTTGACCCTATGAAAGTCGGGTCCTATTGGGCCTGGAGACAAACCTTTTTTTTTTAAATTGGAAGTACTCTTCGAGAGCAACATTTTGGCTATCTCGGATTTTTAAAATTCGCGAATGGAGTTTCTGTAGGGTATTTCCGTTCGATTTTTGGGCTATTTTTTAAACCTTCAAAAATTCGCCATAAAAAAACTATGGAAGCTAGGACCACCTAATTTGGGGGGTTTGTAGGTAAATCTAGGGTGCTCTTTCACACGAAAATTTGCGACATTCTATCGAACCGTTTCGGAGATATTCGCGAGTTTTTGTTTTAACATTACGACGAAGAGGCCCGGACCCCCCCTGGTGAGCCGCGATTGGCGAGCATGGGGAGGAAGGCCGAAACCCTGTTAGGCCACGTTTCAAATTTCATGTCGATCGGACAATTAGGGCCCGTGATATGGGGGGTCAAATTTGGGCCCATTTCCGTTACCGTAGGGCGGCCCGCATCGAAAATTCGGTCGCTTGCGAAGGGGTCAAAAATTGAGCTACGAGAAAACGCTTGCGGGTGATTGTTCATGTGTCTCAATGGGAAGTACTGTGTGAGCGGTTGGAAATTCGGTGCAACGGTTATTGGTAATTGTCGCGGCCGAAATGTGTCAAATTCGTGAACTTTGACCCTATGAAAGTCGGGTCCTATTGGGCCTGGAGACAAACCTTTTTTTTTAAATTGGAAGTACTCTTCGAGAGCAACATTTTGGCTATCTCGGATTTTTAAAATTCGCGAATGGAGTTTCTGTAGGGTGTTTCCGTTCGATTTTTGGGCTATTTTTTAAACCTTCGAAAATTCGCCATAAAAAAACTATGGAAGCTAGGACCACCTAATTTGGGGAGTTTGTAGGTAAATCTAGGGTGCTCTTTCACAGCAAAATTTGCGACATTCTATCGAACCGTTTCGGAGATATTCGCGAGTTTTTGTTTTAACATTACGGCGAAAAGGCCCGGACCACCCCTGGTGAGCCGCGATTGGCGAGCATGGGGAGGAAGGCCGAAACCCTGTTAGGCCACGTTTCAAATTTCATGTCGATCGGACAATTAGGGCCCGAGATATGGGGGGTCAAAGTTGGGCCCATTTCCGTTACCGTTGGGGCGGCCCGCATCGAAATTTCGGTCGTTTGCGAAGGGGTCAAAAATTGAGCTACGAGAAAACGCTTGCGGGGGATTGTTCATGTGTCTCAATGGGAAGTACTGTGTGAGCGGTTTGAAATTCGGTGCAACGGTTATAGGTAATTGTCGCGGCCGAAATGTGTCAAATTCGTGAACTTTGACCCTATGAAAGTCGGGTCCTATTGGTCCTGGAGACAAACCTTTGTTTTTTAAATTGGAAATTCTCTTCGAGAGCAACATTTTGGCTATCTCGGATTTTTAAAATTCGCGAATGGAGTTTCTGTAGGGTATTTCCGTTCGATTTTTGGGCTATTTTTTAAACCTTCAAAAATTCGCCATAAAAAAACTATGGAAGCTAGGACCACCTAATTTGGGGGGTTTGTAGGTAAATCTAGGGTGCTCTTTCACACCAAAATTTGCGACATTCTATCGAACCGTTTCGGAGATATTCGCGAGTTTTTGTTTTAACATTACGGCGAAAACGCCCGGACCCCCCTGGTGAGCCGCGATTGGCGAGCATGGGGAGGAAGGCCGAAACCCTGTTAGGCCACGTTTCAAATTTCATGTCGATCGGACAATTAGGGCCCGAGATATGGGGGGTCAAAGTTGGGCCCATTTCCGTTACCGTTGGGGCGGCCCGCATCGAAATTTCGGTCGCTTGCGAAGGGGTCAAAAATTGAGCTACGAGAAAACGCTTGCGGGGGATTGTTCATGTGTCTCAATGGGAAGTACTGTGTGAGCGGTTGGAAATTCGGTGGAACGGTTATTGGTAATTGTCGCGGCCGAAATGTGTCAAATTCGTGAACTTTGAACCTATGAAAGTCGGGTCCTATTGGGCCTGGAGACAAACCTTTTTTTTTTTTAAATTGGAAGTACTCTTCGAGAGCAACATTTTGGCTATCTCGAATTTTTAAAATTCGCGAATGGAGTTTCTGTAGGGTATTTCCGTTCGATTTTTGGGCTATTTTTTAAACCTTCAAAAATTCGCCATAAAAAAACTATGGAAGCTAGCACCACCAAAATTTGGAGGGTTTGTAGGTAAATCTATGGTGCCCTTTCACACCAAAATTTGCGACATTCTATCGAACCGTTTCGGAGATATTCGCGAGTTTTTGTTTTAACATTATGGCGAAAAGGCCCGGACCCCCGTGGTGAGCCGCGATTGACGAGCATGGGGAGGAAGGCCGAAACCCTGTTAGGCCACGTTTCAAATTTCATGTCGATCGGAAATTTAGGGCCCGAGATATGGGGGGTCAAATTTGGGCCCATTTCCGTTACTGTTGGGGCGGCCCGCATCGAAATTTCGGTCGCTTGCGAAGGGGTCAAAAATTGAGCTACGAGAAAACGCTTGCCGGGGATTGTTCATGTGTCTCAATGGGAAGTACTGTGTGAGCGGTTGGAAATTCGGTGGAACGGTTATTGGTAATATTCGCGGCCGAAATGTGTCAAATTCGTAAACTTTGGCCCTATGAAAGTCGGGTCCTATTGGGCCTGGAGACAAACCTTTTTTTTTTTAAATTGGAAGTACTCTTCGAGAGCAACATTTTGGCTATCTCGGATTTTTAAAATTCGCGAATGGAGTTTCTGTAGGGTGTTTCCGTTCGATTTTTGGGCTATTTTTTAAACCTTCGAAAATTCGCCATAAAAAAACTATGGAAGCTAGGACCACCAAAATTTGGAGGGTTTGTAGGTAAATCTATGGTGCCCTTTCACACCAAAATTTGCGACATTCTATCGAACCGTTTCGGAGATATTCGCGAGTTTTTGTTTTAACATTATGGCGAAAAGGCCCGGACCACCCCTGGTGAGCCGCGATTGGCGAGCATGGGGAGGAAGGCCGAAACCCTGTTAGGCCACGTTTCAAATTTCATGTCGATCGGACAATTAGGGCCCGATATATGGGGGGTCAAAGTTGGGCCCATTTCCGTTACCGTTGGGGCGGCCCCCATCGAAATTTCGGTCGCTTGCGAAGGGGTCAAAAATTGAGCTACGAGAAAACGCTTGCGGGGGATTTTTCATGTGTCTCAATGGGAAGTACTGTGTGAGCGGTTTGAAATTCGGTGCAACGGTTATAGGTAATTGTCGCGGCCGAAATGTGTCAAATTCGTGAACTTTGACCCTATGAAAGTCGGGTCCTATTGGTCCTGGAGACAAACCTTTGTTTTTTAAATTGGAAATTCTTATCGAGAGCAACATTTTGGTATCTCGGATTTTTAAAATTCGCGAATGGAGTTTCTGTAGGGTATTTCCGTTCGATTTTTGGGCTATTTTTTAAACCTTCAAAAATTCGCCATAAAAAAACTATGGAAGCTAGGACCACCTAATTTGGGGGGTTTGTAGGTAAATCTAGGGTGCTCTTTCACACCAAAATTTGCGACATTCTATCGAACCGTTTCGGAGATATTCGCGAGTTTTTGTTTTAACATTACGGCGAAAAGGCCCGGACCCCCCTGGTGAGCCGCGATTGGCGAGCATGGGGAGGAAGGCCGAAACCCTGTTAGGCCACGTTTCAAATTTCATGTCGATCGGACAATTAGGGCCCGAGATATGGGGGGTCAAAGTTGGGCCCATTTCCGTTACCGTTGGGGCGGCCCGCATCGAAATTTCGGTCGCTTGCGAAGGGGTCAAAAATTGAGCTACGAGAAAACGCTTGCGGGGGATTGTTCATGTGCCTCAATGGGAAGTACTGTGTGAGCGGTTGGAAATTCGGTGGAACGGTTATTGGTAATTGTCGCGGCCGAAATGTGTCAAATTCGTGAACTTTGACCCTATGAAAGTCGGGTCCTATTGGGCCTGGAGACAAACCTTTTTTTTTTAAATTGGAAGTACTCTTCGAGAGCAACATTTTGGCTATCTCGAATTTTTAAAATTCGCGAATGGAGTTTCTGTAGGGTATTTCCGTTCGATTTTTGGGCTATTTTTTAAACCTTCAAAAATTCGCCATAAAAAAACTATGGAAGCTAGGACCACCAAAATTTGGAGGGTTTGTAGGTAAATCTATGGTGCCCTTTCACACCAAAATTTGCGACATTCTATCGAACCGTTTCGGAGATATTCGCGAGTTTTTGTTTTAACATTATGGCGAAAAGGCCCGGACCCCCGTGGTGAGCCGCGATTGACGAGCATGGCGAGGAAGGCCGAAACCCTGTTAGGCCACGTTTCAAATTTCATGTCGATCGGACAATTAGGGCCCGAGATATGGGGGGTCAAAGTTGGGCCCATTTCCGTTACCGTTGGGGCGGCCCGCATCGAAATTTCGGTCGCTTGCGAAGGGGTCAAAAATTGAGCTACGAGAAAACGCTTGCCGGGGATTGTTCATGTGTCTCAATGGGAAGTACTGTGTGAGCGGTTTGAAATTCGGCGCAACGGTTATAGGTAATTGTCGCGGCCGAAATGTGTCAAATTCGTGAACTTTGACCCTATGAAAGTCGGGTCCTATTGGGCCTGGAGACAAACCTTTTTTTTTTAAATTGGAAGTACTCTTCGAGAGCAACATTTTGGCTATCTCGGATTTTTAAAATTCGCGAATGGAGTTTCTGTAGGGTATTTCCGTTCGATTTTTGGGCTATTTTTTAAACCTTCAAAAATTCGCCATAAAAAAACTATGGAAGCTAGGACCACCTAATTTGGGGGGTTTGTAGGTAAATCTAGGGTGCTCTTTCACACCAAAATTTGCGACATTCTATCGAACCGTTTCGGAGATATTCGCGAGTTTTTGTTTTAACATTACGGCGAAGAGGCCCGGACCCCCCCTGGTGAGCCGCGATTGTCGAGCATGGGGAGGAAGGCCGAAACCCTGTTAGGCCACGTTTCAAATTTCATGTCGATCGGACAATTAGGGCCCGAGATATGGGGGGTCAAAGTTGGGCCCATTTCCGTTACCTTTGGGGCGGCCCGCATCGAAATTTCGGTCGCTTGCGAAGGGGTCAAAAATTGAGCTACGAGAAAACGCTTGCTGGGGCTTGTTCATGTGTCTCAATGGGAAGTACTGTGTGAGCGGTTTGAAATTCAGTGCAACGGTTATAGGTAATTGTCGCGGCCGAAATGTGTCAAATTCGTGAACTTTGACCCTATGAAAGTCGGGGGTTATTGGGCCTGGAGACAAACCTTTTTTTTTAAATTGATGTACTCTTCGAGAGAGACATTTTGGCTATCTCGGATTTTTAAAATTTGCGAATGGAGTTTCTGTAGGTAATTTCCGTTCGATTTTTGGGCTATTTTTTAAACCTTCAAAAATTCGCCATAAAAAAACTATGGAAGCTAGGACCACCAAAATTTGGAGGGTTTGTAGGTAAATCTATGGTGCCCTTTCACACCAAAATTTGCGACATTCTATCGAACCGTTTCGGAGATATTCGCGAGTTTTTGTTTTAACATTATGGCGAAAAGGCCCGGACCCCCGTGGTGAGCCGCGATTGAGGAGCATGGGGAGGAAGGCCGAAACCCTGTTAGGCCACGTTTCAAATTTCATGTCGATCGGACAATTAGGGCCCGAGATATGGGGGGTCAAAGTTGGGCCCCTTTGCGTTACCGTTGGGGCGGCCCGCATCGAAATTTCGGTCGCTTGCGAAGGGGTCAAAAATTGAGCTACGAGAAAACGCTTGCCGGGGATTGTTCATGTGTCTCAATGGGAAGTACTGTGTGAGCGGTTTGAAATTCGGTGCAACGGTTATAGGTAATTGTCGCGGCCGAAATGTGTCAAATTCGTGAACTTTGACCCTATGAAAGTCGGGTCCTATTGGGCCTGGAGACAAACCTTTTTTTTTTAAATTGGAAGTACTCTTCGAGAGCAACATTTTGGCTATCTCGAATTTTTAAAATTCGCGAATGGAGTTTCTGTAGGGTATTTCCGTTCGATTTTTGGGCTATTTTTTAAACATTCAAAAATTCGCCATAAAAAAACTATGGAAGCTAGCACCACCAAAATTTGGAGGGTTTGTAGGTAAATCTATGGTGGCCTTTCACACCAAAATTTGCGACATTCTATCGAACCGTTTCGGAGATATTCGCGAGTTTTTGTTTTAACATTATGGCGAAAAGGCCCGGACCCCCGTGGTGAGCCGCGATTGTCGAGCATGGGGAGGAAGGCCGAAACCCTGTTAGGCCACGTTTCAAATTTCATGTCGATCGGACAATTAGGGCCCGAGATATGGGGGGTCAAAGTTGGGCCCATTTCCGTTACCTTTGGGGCGGCCCGCATCGAAATTTCGGTCGCTTGCGAAGGGGTCAAAAATTGAGCTACGAGAAAACGCTTGCCGGGGATTGTTCATGTGTCTCAATGGGAAGTACTGTGTGAGCGGTTGGAAATTCGGTGGAACGGTTATTGGTAATATTCGCGGCCGAAATGTGTCAAATTCGTAAACTTTGGCCCTATGAAAGTCGGGTCCTATTGGGCCTGGAGACAAACCTTTTTTTTTTTAAATTGGAAGTACTCTTCGAGAGCAACATTTTGGCTATCTCGGATATTTAAAATTCGCGAATGGAGTTTCTGTAGGGTGTTTCCGTTCGATTTTTGGGCTATTTTTTAAACCTTCGAAAATTCGCCATAAAAAAACTATGGAAGCTAGGACCACCAAAATTTGGAGGGTTTGTAGGTAAATCTATGGTGCCCTTTCACACCAAAATTTGCGACATTCTATCGAACCGTTTCGGAGATATTCGCGAGTTTTTGTTTTAACATTATGGCGAAAAGGCCCGGAGCCCCGTGGTGAGCCGCGATTGACGAGCATGGGGAGGAAGGCCGAAACCCTGTTAGGCCACGTTTCAAATTTCATGTCCATCGGACAATTAGAGCCCGATATATGGGGGGTCAAAGTTGGGCCCATTTCCGTTACCGTTGGGGCGGCCCCCATCGAAATTTCGGTCGCTTGCGAAGGGGTCAAAAATTGAGCTACGAGAAAACGCTTGCGGGGGATTTTTCATGTGTCTCAATGGGAAGTACTGTGTGAGCGGTTTGAAATTCGGTGCAACGGTTATAGGTAATTGTCGCGGCCGAAATGTGTCAAATTCGTGAACTTTGACCCTATGAAAGTCGGGTCCTATTGGTCCTGGAGACAAACCTTTGTTTTTTAAATTGGAAATTCTTATCGAGAGCAACATTTTGGTATCTCGGATTTTTAAAATTCGCGAATGGAGTTTCTGTAGGGTATTTCCGTTCGATTTTTGGGCTATTTTTTAAACCTTCAAAAATTCGCCATAAAAAAACTATGGAAGCTAGGACCACCTAATTTGGGGGGTTTGTAGGTAAATCTAGGGTGCTCTTTCACACCAAAATTTGCGACATTCTATCGAACCGTTTCGGAGATATTCGCGAGTTTTTGTTTTAACATTACGGCGAAAAGGCCCGGACCCCCCTGGTGAGCCGCGATTGGCGAGCATGGGGAGGAAGGCCGAAACCCTGTTAGGCCACGTTTCAAATTTCATGTCGATCGGACAATTAGGGCCCGAGATATGGGGGGTCAAAGTTGGGCCCATTTCCGTTACCGTTGGGGCGGCCCGCATCGAAATTTCGGTCGCTTGCGAAGGGGTCAAAAATTGAGCTACGAGAAAACGCTTGCGGGGGATTGTTCATGTGCCTCAATGGGAAGTACTGTGTGAGCGGTTGGAAATTCGGTGGAACGGTTATTGGTAATTGTCGCGGCCGAAATGTGTCAAATTCGTGAACTTTGACCCTATGAAAGTCGGGTCCTATTGGGCCTGGAGACAAACCTTTTTTTTTTAAATTGGAAGTACTCTTCGAGAGCAACATTTTGGCTATCTCGAATTTTTAAAATTCGCGAATGGAGTTTCTGTAGGGTATTTCCGTTCGATTTTTGGGCTATTTTTTAAACCTTCAAAAATTCGCCATAAAAAAACTATGGAAGCTAGGACCACCAAAATTTGGAGGGTTTGTAGGTAAATCTATGGTGCCCTTTCACACCAAAATTTGCGACATTCTATCGAACCGTTTCGGAGATATTCGCGAGTTTTTGTTTTAACATTATGGCGAAAAGGCCCGGACCCCCGTGGTGAGCCGCGATTGACGAGCATGGCGAGGAAGGCCGAAACCCTGTTAGGCCACGTTTCAAATTTCATGTCGATCGGACAATTAGGGCCCGAGATATGGGGGGTCAAAGTTGGGCCCATTTCCGTTACCGTTGGGGCGGCCCGCATCGAAATTTCGGTCGCTTGCGAAGGGGTCAAAAATTGAGCTACGAGAAAACGCTTGCCGGGGATTGTTCATGTGTCTCAATGGGAAGTACTGTGTGAGCGGTTTGAAATTCGGCGCAACGGTTATAGGTAATTGTCGCGGCCGAAATGTGTCAAATTCGTGAACTTTGACCCTATGAAAGTCGGGTCCTATTGGGCCTGGAGACAAACCTTTTTTTTTTAAATTGGAAGTACTCTTCGAGAGCAACATTTTGGCTATCTCGGATTTTTAAAATTCGCGAATGGAGTTTCTGTAGGGTATTTCCGTTCGATTTTTGGGCTATTTTTTAAACCTTCAAAAATTCGCCATAAAAAAACTATGGAAGCTAGGACCACCTAATTTGGGGGGTTTGTAGGTAAATCTAGGGTGCTCTTTCACACCAAAATTTGCGACATTCTATCGAACCGTTTCGGAGATATTCGCGAGTTTTTGTTTTAACATTACGGCGAAGAGGCCCGGACCCCCCCTGGTGAGCCGCGATTGTCGAGCATGGGGAGGAAGGCCGAAACCCTGTTAGGCCACGTTTCAAATTTCATGTCGATCGGACAATTAGGGCCCGAGATATGGGGGGTCAAAGTTGGGCCCATTTCCGTTACCTTTGGGGCGGCCCGCATCGAAATTTCGGTCGCTTGCGAAGGGGTCAAAAATTGAGCTACGAGAAAACGCTTGCTGGGGCTTGTTCATGTGTCTCAATGGGAAGTACTGTGTGAGCGGTTTGAAATTCAGTGCAACGGTTATAGGTAATTGTCGCGGCCGAAATGTGTCAAATTCGTGAACTTTGACCCTATGAAAGTCGGGGGTTATTGGGCCTGGAGACAAACCTTTTTTTTTAAATTGATGTACTCTTCGAGAGAGACATTTTGGCTATCTCGGATTTTTAAAATTTGCGAATGGAGTTTCTGTAGGTAATTTCCGTTCGATTTTTGGGCTATTTTTTAAACCTTCAAAAATTCGCCATAAAAAAACTATGGAAGCTAGGACCACCAAAATTTGGAGGGTTTGTAGGTAAATCTATGGTGCCCTTTCACACCAAAATTTGCGACATTCTATCGAACCGTTTCGGAGATATTCGCGAGTTTTTGTTTTAACATTATGGCGAAAAGGCCCGGACCCCCGTGGTGAGCCGCGATTGAGGAGCATGGGGAGGAAGGCCGAAACCCTGTTAGGCCACGTTTCAAATTTCATGTCGATCGGACAATTAGGGCCCGAGATATGGGGGGTCAAAGTTGGGCCCCTTTGCGTTACCGTTGGGGCGGCCCGCATCGAAATTTCGGTCGCTTGCGAAGGGGTCAAAAATTGAGCTACGAGAAAACGCTTGCCGGGGATTGTTCATGTGTCTCAATGGGAAGTACTGTGTGAGCGGTTTGAAATTCGGTGCAACGGTTATAGGTAATTGTCGCGGCCGAAATGTGTCAAATTCGTGAACTTTGACCCTATGAAAGTCGGGTCCTATTGGGCCTGGAGACAAACCTTTTTTTTTTAAATTGGAAGTACTCTTCGAGAGCAACATTTTGGCTATCTCGAATTTTTAAAATTCGCGAATGGAGTTTCTGTAGGGTATTTCCGTTCGATTTTTGGGCTATTTTTTAAACATTCAAAAATTCGCCATAAAAAAACTATGGAAGCTAGGACCACCAAAATTTGGAGGGTTTGTAGGTAAATCTATGGTGCCCTTTCACACCAAAATTTGCGACATTCTATCGAACCGTTTCGGAGATATTCGCGAGTTTTTGTTTTAACATTATGGCGAAAAGGCCCGGACCCCCGTGGTGAGCCGCGATTGACGAGCATGGCGAGGAAGGCCGAAACCCTGTTAGGCCACGTTTCAAATTTCATGTCGATCGGACAATTAGGGCCCGAGATATGGGGGGTCAAAGTTGGGCCCATTTCCGTTACCGTTGGGGCGGCCCGCATCGAAATTTCGGTCGCTTGCGAAGGGGTCAAAAATTGAGCTACGAGAAAACGCTTGCCGGGGATTGTTCATGTGTCTCAATGGGAAGTACTGTGTGAGCGGTTTGAAATTCGGCGCAACGGTTATAGGTAATTGTCGCGGCCGAAATGTGTCAAATTCGTGAACTTTGACCCTATGAAAGTCGGGTCCTATTGGGCCTGGAGACAAACCTTTTTTTTTAAATTGGAAGTACTCTTCGAGAGCAACATTTTGGCTATCTCGGATTTTTAAAATTCGCGAATGGAGTTTCTGTAGGGTATTTCCGTTCGATTTTTGGGCTATTTTTTAAACCTTCAAAAATTCGCCATAAAAAAACTATGGAAGCTAGGACCACCTAATTTGGGGGGTTTGTAGGTAAATCTAGGGTGCTCTTTCACACCAAAATTTGCGACATTCTATCGAACCGTTTCGGAGATATTCGCGAGTTTTTGTTTTAACATTACGGCGAAGAGGCCCGGACCCCCCCTGGTGAGCCGCGATTGGCGAGCATGTGGAGGAAGGCCGAAACCCTGTTAGGCCACGTTTCAAATTTCATGTCGATCGGACAATTAGGGCCCGAGATATGGGGGGTCAAAGTTGGGCCCATTTCCGTTACCTTTGGGGCGGCCCGCATCGAAATTTCGGTCGCTTGCGAAGGGGTCAAAAATTGAGCTACGAGAAAACGCTTGCTGGGGATTGTTCATGTGTCTCAATGGGAAGTACTGTGTGAGCGGTTTGAAATTCAGTGCAACGGTTATAGGTAATTGTCGCGGCCGAAATGTGTCAAATTCGTGAACTTTGACCCTATGAAAGTCGGGGGTTATTGGGCCTGGAGACAAACCTTTTTTTTTAAATTGATGTACTCTTCGAGAGAGACATTTTGGCTATCTCGGATTTTTAAAATTTGGGAATGGAGTTTCTGTAGGTAATTTCCGTTCGATTTTTGGGCTATTTTTTAAACCTTCAAAAATTCGCCATAAAAAAACTATGGAAGCTAGGACCACCAAATTTGGAGGGATTGTAGGTAAATCTAGGGTGCCCTTTCACACCAAAATTTGCGACATTCTATCGAACCGTTTCGGAGATATTCGCGAGTTTTTGTTTTAACTTTACGGCGTAAAGGCCCGGACCCCCCTGGTGAGCCGAGATTGACGAGCATGGGGAGGAAGGCCGAAACCCTGTTAGGCCACGTTTCAAATTTCAAGTCGATCGGACAATTAGGGCCCGAGATAGGGGGGGTCAAAGTTGTGCCCATTTCCGTGACCATTGGGGCGGCCCTCATTGAAATTTCGGTCGCTTGCGCCGGGGTCAAAAATTGAGCTACGAGAAAACGCTTGCGGGGGATTGTTCATGTGTCTCAATGGGAAGTACTGTGTGAGCGGTTTGAAATTCGGTGCAACGATTATAGGTAATTGTCGCGGCCGTAATGTGTCAAATTCGTGAACTTTGACCCTATGAAAGTCGGGGGTTATTGGGCCTGGAGACAAACCTTTTTTCTTTAAATTGATGTACTCTTCGAGAGAGACATTTTGGCTATCTCGGATTTTTAAAATTCGCGAATGGAGTTTCTGTAGGGAATTTCCGTTCGATTTTTGGGCTATTTTTTAAACATTCAAAAATTCGCCATAAAAAAACTATGGAAGCTAGGACCACCAAATTTGGAGGGTTTGTAGGTAAATCTAGGGTGCCCTTTCACACCAAAATTTGCGACATTCTATCGAACCGTTTCGGAGATATTCGCGAGTATTTGTTTTAACATTAGGGCGAAAAGGCCTGGACCCCCATGGTGAGCCGAGATTGGCGAGCATGGGGAGGAAGGCCGAAACCCTGTTAGGCCACGTGTCAAATTTCAAGTCGATCGGAAAATTAGGGCCCGAGATAGGGGGGGTCAAAATTTGGCCCATTTCCGTGACCATTGGGGCGGCCCTCATTGAAATTTCGGTCGCTTGCGCCGGGGTCAAAAATTGAGCTACGAGAAAACGCTTGCCGGGGATTGTTCATGTGTCTCAATGGGAGGTACTGTGTGAGCGGTTTGAAATTAGGTGCAACGGTTATAGGTAATTGTCGCGGCCGAAATGTGTCAAATTCGTGAAATTTGACCCTATGAAAGTCGGGCCCTATTGGGCCTGGAGACAAACGTTTTTTTTTTTAAATTGATGTACTCTTCGAGAGCAACATTTTGGCTATCTCGGATTTTTAAAATTCGCGAATGGAGTTTCTGTAGGGTATTTCCGTTCGATTTTTGGGCTATTTTTTAAACCTTCAAAAATTCGCCATAAAAAAACTATGGAAGCTAGGACCACCTAATTTGGGGGGTTTGTAGGTAAATCTAGGGTGCTCTTTCACACCAAAATTTGCGTCATTCTATCGAACCATTTCGGAGATATTCGCGAGTTTTTGTTTTAACATTACGGCGAAAAGGCCCGGACCACCCCTGGTGAGCCGCGATTGGCGAGCATGGGGAGGAAGGCCGAAACCCTGTTAGGCCACGTTTCAAATTTCATGTCGATCGGACAATTAGGGCCCGAGATATGGGGGGTCAAAGTTGGGCCCATTTCCGTTACCGTTGGGGCGGCCCGCATCGAAATTTCGGTCGCTTGCGAAGGGGTCAAAAATTGAGCTACGAGAAAACGCTTGCGGGGGATTGTTCATGTGTCTCAATGGGAAGTACTGTGTGAGCGGTTGGAAATTCGGTGCAACGGTTATTGGTAATTGTCGCGGCCGAAATATGTCAAATTCGTGAACTTTGACCCTATGAAAGTCGGGTCCTATTGGGCCTGGAGACAAACCTTTTTTTTTTTAAATTGGAAGTACTCTTCGAGAGCAACATTTTGGCTATCTCGAATTTTTAAAATTCGCGAATGGAGTTTCTGTAGGGTATTTCCGTTCGATTTTTGGGCTATTTTTTAAACCTTCAAAAATTCGCCATAAAAAAACTATGGAAGCTAGGACCACCAAAATTTGGAGGGTTTGTAGGTAAATCTATGGTGCCCTTTCACACCAAAATTTGGGACATTCTATCGAACCGTTTCGGAGATATTCGCGAGTTTTTGTTTTAACATTATGGCGAAAAGGCCCGGACCCCCGTGGTGAGCCGCGATTGACGAGCATGGGGAGGAAGGCCGAAACCCTGTTAGGCCACGTTTCAAATTTCATGTCGATCGGACAATTAGGGCCCGAGATATGGGGGGTCAAAGTTGGGCCCATTTCCGTTACCGTTGGGGCGGCCCGCATCGAAATTCCGGTCGCTTGCGAAGGGGTCAAAAATTGAGCTACGAGAAAACGCTTGCGGGTGATTGTTCATGTGTCTCAATGGGAAGTACTGTGTGAGCGGTTGGAAATTCGGTGGAACGGTTATTGGTAATTGTCGCGGCCGAAATGTGTCAAATTCGTGAACTTTGACCCTATGAAAGTCGGGTCCTATTGGGCCTGGAGACAAACCTTTTTTTTTTAAATTGGAAGTACTCTTCGAGAGCAACATTTTGGCTATCTCGGATTTTTAAAATTCGCGAATGGAGTTTCTGTAGGGTGTTTCCGTTCGATTTTTGGGCTATTTTTTAAACCTTCGAAAATTCGCCATAAAAAAACTATGGAAGCTAGGACCACCAAAATTTGGAGGGTTTGTAGGTAAATCTATGGTGCCCTTTCACACCAAAATTTGCGACATTCTATCGAACCGTTTCGGAGATATTTGCGAGTTTTTGTTTTAACATTATGGCGAAAAGGCCCGGACCCCCGTGGTGAGCCGCGATTGACGAGCATGGGGAGGACGGCCGAAACCCTGTTAGGCCACGTTTCAAATTTCATGTCGATCGGACAATTAGAGCCCGAGATATGGGGGGTCAAAGTTGGGCCCATTTTCGTTACCGTTGGGGCGGCCCCCATCGAAATTTCGGTCGCTTGCGAAGGGGTCAAAAATTGAGCTACGAGAAAACGCTTGCGGGGGATTTTTCATGTGTCTCAATGGGAAGTACTGTGTGAGCGGTTTGAAATTCGGTGCAACGGTTATAGGTAATTGTCGCTGCCGAAATGTGTCAAATTCGTGAACTTTGACCCTATGAAAGTCGGGTCCTATTGGTCCTGGAGACAAACCTTTGTTTTTTAAATTGGAAATTCTCTTCGAGAGCAACATTTTGGCTATCTCGGATTTTTAAAATTCGCGAATGGAGTTTCTGTAGGGTATTTCCGTTCGATTTTTGGGCTATTTTTTAAACCTTCAAAAATTCGCCATAAAAAAAACTATGGAAGCTAGGACCACCTAATTTGGGGGGTTTGTAGGTAAATCTAGGGTGCTCTTTCACACCAAAATTTGCGACATTCTATCGAACCGTTTCGGAGATATTCGCGAGTTTTTGTTTTAACATTACGGCGAAAAGGCCCGGACCCCCCCGGTGAGCCGCGATTGGCGAGCATGGGGAGGAAGGCCGAAACCCTGTTAGGCCACGTTTCAAATTTCATGTCGATCGGACAATTAGGGCCCGAGATATGGGGGGTCAAATTTGGGCCCATTTCCGTTACCGTTGGGGCGGCCCGCATCGAAATTTCGGTCGCTTGCGAAGGGGTCAAAAATTGAGCTACGAGAAAACGCTTGCGGGGGATTGTTCATGTGTCTCAATGGGAAGTACTGTGTGAGCGGTTTGAAATTCGGTGCAACGATTATAGGTAATTGTCGCGGCCGTAATGTGTCAAATTCGTGAACTTTGACCCTATGAAATTCGGCGGTTATTGGGCCTGGAGACAAACCTTTTTTCTTTAAATTGATGTACTCTTCGAGAGAGACATTTTGGCTATCTCGGATTTTTAAAATTCGCGAATGGAGTTTCTGTAGGGAATTTCCGTTCGATTTTTGGGCTATTTTTTAAACATTCAAAAATTCGCCATAAAAAAACTATGGAAGCTAGGACCACCAAATTTGGAGGGTTTGTAGGTAAATCTAGGGTGCCCTTTCACACCAAAATTTGCGACATTCTATCGAACCGTTTCGGAGATATTCGCGAGTTTTTGTTTTAACATTAGGGCGAAAAGGCCTGGACCCCCATGGTGAGCCGAGATTGGCGAGCGTGGGGAGGAAGGCCGAAACCCTGTTAGGCCACGTGTCAAATTTCAAGTCGATCGGAAAATTAGGGCCCGAGATAGGGGTGGTCAAAATTTGGCCCATTTCCGTGACCATTGGGGCGGCCCTCATTGAAATTTCGGTCGCTTGCGCCGGGGTCAAAAATTGAGCTACGAGAAAACGCTTGCCGGGGATTGTTCATGTGTCTCAATGGGAGGTACTGTGTGAGCGGTTTGAAATTAGGTGCAACGGTTATAGGTAATTGTCGCGGCCGAAATGTGTCAAATTCGTGAAATTTGACCCTATGAAAGTCGGGCCCTATTGGGCCTGGAGACAAACGTTTTTTTTTTAAATTGATGTACTCTTCGAGAGCAACATTTTGGCTATCTCGGATTTTTAAAATTCGCGAATGGAGTTTCTGTAGGGTATTTCCGTTCGATTTTTGGGCTATTTTTTAAACATTCAAAAATTCGCCATAAAAAAACTATGGAAGCTAGGACCACCTAATTTGGGGGGTTTGTAGGTAAATCTAGGGTGCTCTTTCACAGCAAAATTTGCGACATTCTATCGAACCGTTTCGGAGATATTCGCGAGTTTTTGTTTGAACATTACGGCGAAAAGGCCCGGACCACCCCTGGTGAGCCGCGATTGGCGAGCATGGGGAGGAAGGCCGAAACCCTGTTAGGCCACGTTTCAAATTTCATGTCGATCGGACAATTAGGGCCCGAGATATGGGGGGTCAAAGTTGGGCCCATTTCCGTTACCGTTGGGGCGGCCCGCATCGAAATTTCGGTCGTTTGCGAAGGGGTCAAAAATTGAGCTACGAGAAAACGCTTGCGGGGGATTGTTCATGTGTCTCAATGGGAAGTACTGTGTGAGCGGTTTGAAATTCGGTGCAACGGTTATAGGTAATTGTCGCGGCCGAAATGTGTCAAATTCGTGAACTTTGACCCTATGAAAGTCGGGTCCTATTGGTCCTGGAGACAAACCTTTGTTTTTTAAATTGGAAATTCTCTTCGAAAGCAACATTTTGGCTATCTCGGATTTTTAAAATTCGCGAATGGAGTTTCTGTAGGGTATTTCCGTTCGATTTTTGGGCTATTTTTTAAACCTTCAAAAATTCGCCATAAAAAAACTATGGAAGCTAGGACCACCAAAATTTGGAGGGTTTGTAGGTAAATCTATGGTGCCCTTTCACACCAAAATTTGCGACATTCTATCGAACCGTTTCGGAGATATTTGCGAGTTTTTGTTTTAACATTATGGCGAAAAGGCCCGGACCCCCGTGGTGAGCCGCGATTGACGAGCATGGGGAGGACGGCCGAAACCCTGTTAGGCCACGTTTCAAATTTCATGTCGATCGGACAATTAGAGCCCGAGATATGGGGGGTCAAAGTTGGGCCCATTTCCGTTACCGTTGGGGCGGCCCCCATCGAAATTTCGGTCGCTTGCGAAGGGGTCAAAAATTGAGCTACGAGAAAACGCTTGCGGGGGATTTTTCATGTGTCTCAATGGGAAGTACTGTGTGAGCGGTTTGAAATTCGGTGCAACGGTTATAGGTAATTGTCGCGGCCGAAATGTGTCAAATTCGTGAACTTTGACCCTATGAAAGTCGGGTCCTATTGGTCCTGGAGACAAACCTTTGTTTTTTAAATTGGAAATTCTCTTCGAGAGCAACATTTTGGCTATCTCGGATTTTTAAAATTCGCGAATGGAGTTTCTGTAGGGTATTTCCGTTCGATTTTTGGGCTATTTTTTAAACCTTCAAAAATTCGCCATAAAAAAAACTGTGGAAGCTAGGACCACCTAATTTGGGGGGTTTGTAGGTAAATCTAGGGTGCTCTTTCACACCAAAATTTGCGACATTCTATCGAACCGTTTCGGAGATATTCGCGAGTTTTTGTTTTAACATTATGGCGAAAAGGCCCGGACCCCCGTGGTGAGCCGCGATTGACGAGCATGGGGAGGACGGCCGAAACCCTGTTAGGCCACGTTTCAAATTTCATGTCGATCGGACAATTAGAGCCCGAGATATGGGGGGTCAAAGTTGGGCCCATTTCCGTTACCGTTGGGGCGGCCCCCATCGAAATTTCGGTCGCTTGCGAAGGGGTCAAAAATTGAGCTACGAGAAAACGCTTGCGGGGGATTGTTCATGTGTCTCAATGGGAAGTACTGTGTGAGCGGTTTGAAATTAGGTGCAACGATTATAGGTAATTGTCGCGGCCGTAATGTGTCAAATTCGTGAACATTGACCCTATGAAAGTCGGGGGTTATTGGGCCTGGAGACAAACCTTTTTTCTTTAAATTGATGTACTCTTCGAGAGAGACATTTTGGCTATCTCGGATTTTTAAAATTCGCGAATGGAGTTTCTGTAGGGAATTTCCGTTCGATTTTTGGGCTATTTTTTAAACATTGAAAAATTCGCCATAAAAAAACTATGGAAGCTAGGACCACCAAATTTGGAGGGTTTGTAGGTAAATCTAGGGTGCCCTTTCACACCAAAATTTGCGACATTCTATCGAACCGTTTCGGAGATATTCGCGAGTTTTTGTTTTAACATTAGGGCGAAAAGGCCTGGACCCCCATGGTGAGCCGAGATTGGCGAGCATGGGGAGGAAGGCCGAAACCCTGTTAGGCCACGTGTCAAATTTCAAGTCGATCGGAAAATTAGGGCCCGAGATAGGGGGGGTCAAAATTTGGCCCATTTCCGTGACCATTGGGGCGGCCCTCATTGAAATTTCGGTCGCTTGCGCCGGGGTCAAAAATTGAGCTACGAGAAAACGCTTGCCGGGGATTGTTCATGTGTCTCAATGGGAGGTACTGTGTGAGCGGTTTGAAATTAGGTGCAACGGTTATAGGTAATTGTCGCGGCCGAAATGTGTCAAATTCGTGAAATTTGACCCTATGAAAGTCGGGCCCTATTGGGCCTGGAGACAAACGTTTTTTTTTTAAATTGATGTACTCTTCGAAAGCAACATTTTGGCTATCTCGGATTTTTAAAATTCGCGAATGGAGTTTCTGTAGGGTATTTCCGTTCGATTTTTGGGCTATTTTTTAAACCTTCAAAAATTCGCCATAAAAAAACTATGGAAGCTAGGACCACCTAATTTGGGGGGTTTGTAGGTAAATCTAGGGTGCTCTTTCACACCAAAATTTGCGACATTCTATCGAACCGTTTCGGAGATATTCGCGAGTTTTTGTTTTAACATTACGGCGAAAACGCCCGGACCCCCCTGGTGAGCCGCGATTGGCGAGCATGGGGAGGAAGGCCGAAACCCTGTTAGGCCACGTTTCAAATTTCATGTCGATCGGACAATTAGGGCCCGAGATATGGGGGGTCAAAGTTGGGCCCATTTCCGTTACCGTTGGGGCGGCCCGCATCGAAATTTCGGTCGCTTGCGAAGGGGTCAAAAATTGAGCTACGAGAAAACGCTTGCGGGGGATTGTTCATGTGTCTCAATGGGAAGTACTGTGTGAGCGGTTGGAAATTCGGTGGAACGGTTATTGGTAATTGTCGCGGCCGAAATGTGTCAAATTCGTGAACTTTGACCCTATGAAAGTCGGGTCCTATTGGGCCTGGAGACAAACCTTTTTTTTTTTTAAATTGGAAGTCCTCTTCGAGAGCAACATTTTGGCTATCTCGAATTTTTAAAATTCGCGAATGGAGTTTCTGTAGGGTATTTCCGTTCGATTTTTGGGCTATTTTTTAAACATTGAAAAATTCGCCATAAAAAAACTATGGAATCTAGGACCACCTAATTTGGGGGGTTTGTAGGTAAATCTAGGGTGCTCTTTCACACCAAAATTTGCGACATTCCATCGAACCGTTTCGGAGATATTCGCGAGTTTTTGTTTTAACATTACGGCGAAAAGGCCCGGACCCCCCCGGTGAGCCGCGATTGGCGAGCATGGGGAGGAAGGCCGAAACCCTGTTAGGCCACGTTTCAAATTTCATGTCGATCGGACAATTAGGGCCCGAGATATGAGGGGTCAAATTTGGGCCCATTTCCGTTACCGTTGGGGCGGCCCGCATCGAAATTTCGGTCGCTTGCGAAGGGGTCAAAAATTGAGCTACGAGAAAACGCTTGCGGGGGATTGTTCATGTGTCTCAATGGGAAGTACTGTGTGAGCGGTTGGAAATTCGGTGGAACGGTTATTGGTAATTATCGCGGCCGAAATGTGTCAAATTCGTGAACTTTGACCCTATGAAAGTCGGGTCCTATTGGGCTTGGAGACAAACCTTTTTTTTTTTTAAATTGGAAGTACTCTTCGAGAGCAACATTTTGGCTATCTCGGATTTTTAAAATTCGCGAATGGAGTTTCTGTGGGGTATTTCCGTTTGATTTTTGGGCTATTTTTTAAACCTTCAAAAATTCGCCATAAAAAAACTATGGAAGCTAGGACCACCAAAATTTGGATGGTTTGTAGGTAAATCTATGGTGCCCTTTCACACCAAAATTTGCGACATTCTATCGAACCGTTTCGGAGATATTCGCGAGTTTTTGTTTTAACATTATGGCGAAAAGGCCCGCACCCCCGTGGTGAGCCGCGATTGACGAGCATGGGGAGGAAGGCCGAAACCCTGTTAGGCCACGTTTCAAATTTCATGTCGATCGGACAATTAGGGCCCGAAATATGGGGGGTCAAAGTTGGGCCCATTTCCGTTACCGTTGGGGCGGCCCGCATCGAAATTTCGGTCGCTTGCGAAGGGGTCAAAAATTGAGCTACGAGAAAACGCTTGCCGGGGATTGTTCATGTGTCTCAATGGGAAGTACTGTGTGAGCGGTTTGAAATTCGGTGCAACGGTTATAGGTAATTGTCGCGGCCGAAGTGTGTCAAATTCGTGAACTTTGACCCTATGAAAGTCGGGTCCTATTGGGCCTGGAGACAAACCTTTTTTTTTAAATTGGAAGTACTCTTCGAGAGCAACATTTCGGCTATCTCGGATTTTTAAAATTCGCGAATGGAGTTTCTGTAGGGTATTTCCGTTCGATTTTTGGGCTATTTTTTAAACCTTCAAAAATTCGCCATAAAAAAACTATGGAAGCTAGGACCACCTAATTTGGGGGGTTTGTAGGTAAATCTAGGGTGCCCTTTCACACCAAAATTTGCGACATTCTATCGAAACGTTTCGGAGATATTTGCGAGTTTTTGTTTTAACATTATGGCGAAAAGGCCCGGACCCCCGTGGTGAGCCGCGATTGACGAGCATGGGGAGGACGGCCGAAACCCTGTTAGGCCACGTTTCAAATTTCATGTCGATCGGACAATTAGAGCCCGAGATATGGGGGGTCAAAGTTGGGCCCATTTCCGTTACCGTTGGGGCGGCCCCCATCGAAATTTCGGTCGCTTGCGAAGGGGTCAAAAATTGAGCTACGAGAAAACGCTTGCGGGGGATTGTTCATGTGTCTCAATGGGAAGTACTGTGTGAGCGGTTTGAAATTAGGTGCAACGATTATAGGTAATTGTCGCGGCCGTAATGTGTCAAATTCGTGAATTTTGACCCTATGAAAGTCGGGGGTTATTGGGCCTGGAGACAAACCTTTTTTCTTTAAATTGATGTACTCTTCGAGAGAGACATTTTGGCTATCTCGGATTTTTAAAATTCGCGAATGGAGTTTCTGTAGGGAATTTCCGTTCGATTTTTGGGCTATTTTTTAAACATTCAAAAATTCGCCATAAAAAAACTATGGAAGCTAGGACCACCAAATTTGGGGGGTTTGTAGGTAAATCTAGGGTGCTCTTTCACACCAAAATTTGCGACATTCTATCGAACCGTTTCGGAGATATTCGCGAGTTTTTGTTTTAACATTACGGCGAAAAGGCCCGGACCCCCCCCCGGTGAGCCGCGATTGGCGAGCATGGGGAGGAAGGCCGAAACCCTGTTAGGCCACGTTTCAAATTTCATGTCGATCGGACAATTAGGGCCCGAGATATGGGGGGTCAAATTTGGGCCCATTTCCGTTACCGTTGGGGCGGCCCGCATCGAAATTTCGGTCGCTTGCGAAGGGGTCAAAAATTGAGCTACGAGAAAAAGCTTGCGGGTGATTGTTCATGTGTCTCAATGGGAAGTACTGTGTGAGCGGTTGGAAATTCGGTGGAACGGTTATAGGTAATTGTCGCGGCCGAAATGTGTCAAATTCGTGAACTTTGACCCTATGAAAGTCGGGTCCTATTGGTCCTGGAGACAAACCTTTGTTTTTTAAATTGGAAATTCTCTTCGAGAGCAACATTTTGGCTATCTCGGATTTTTAAAATTCGCGAATGGAGTTTCTGTAGGGTATTTCCGTTCGATTTTTGGGCTATTTTTTAAACCTTCAAAAATTCGCCATAAAAAAACTATGGAAGCTAGGACCACCTAATTTGGGGGGTTTGTAGGTAAATCTAGGGTGCTCTTTCACACCAAAATTTGCGACATTCTATCGAACCGTTTCGGAGATATTCGCGAGTTTTTGTTTTAACATTACGGCGAAAAGGCCCGGACCCCCCCGGTGAGCCGCGATTGGCGAGCATGGGGAGGAAGGCCGAAACCCTGTTAGGCCACGTTTCAAATTTCATGTCGATCGGACAATTAGGGCCCGAGATATGGGGGGTCAAATTTGGGCCCATTTCCGTTACCGTTGGGGCGGCCCGCATCGAAATTTCGGTCGCTTGCGAAGGGGTCAAAAATTGAGCTACGAGAAAACGCTTGCGGGGGATTGTTCATGTGTCTCAATGGGAAGTACTGTGTGAGCGGTTGGAAATTCGGTGGAACGGTTATTGGTAATTGTCGCGGCCGAAATGTGTCAAATTCGTGAACGTTGACCCTATGAAAGTCGGGTCCTATTGGGCCTGGAGACAAACCTTTTTTTTTTAAATTGGAAGTACTCTTCGAGAGCAACATTTTGGCTATCTCGGATTTTTAAAATTCGCGAATGGAGTTTCTGTAGGGTGTTTCCGTTCGATTTTTGGGCTATTTTTTAAACCTTCGAAAATTCGCCATAAAAAAACTATGGAAGCTAGGACCACAAAAATTTGGAGGGTTTGTAGGTAAATCTATGGTGCCCTTTCACACCAAAATTTGCGACATTCTATCGAACCGTTTCGGAGATATTTGCGAGTTTTTGTTTTAACATTATGGCGAAAAGGCCCGGACCCCCGTGGTGAGCCGCGATTGACGAGCATGGGGAGGACGGCCGAAACCCTGTTAGGCCACGTTTCAAATTTCATGTCGATCGGACAATTAGAGCCCGAGATATGGGGGGTCAAAGTTGGGCCCATTTCCGTTACCGTTGGGGCGGTTCCCATCGATATTTCGGTCGCTTGCGAAGGGGTCAAAAATTGAGCTACGAGAAAACGCTTGCGGGGGATTTTTCATGTGTCTCAATGGGAAGTACTGTGTGAGCGGTTTGAAATTCGGTGCAACGGTTATAGGTAATTGTCGCGGCCGAAATGTGTCAAATTCGTGAACTTTGACCCTATGAAAGTCGGGTCCTATTGGTCCTGGAGACAAACCTTTGTTTTTTAAATTGGAAATTCTCTTCGAGAGCAACATTTTGGCTATCTCGGATTTTTAAAATTCGCGAATGGAGTTTCTGTAGGGTATTTCCGTTCGATTTTTGGGCTATTTTTTAAACCTTCAAAAATTCGCCATAAAAAAACTATGGAAGCTAGGACCACCTAATTTGGGGGGTTTGTAGGTAAATCTAGGGTGCTCTTTCACACCAAAATTTGCGACATTCTATCGAACCGTTTCGGAGATATTCGCGAGTTTTTGTTTTAACATTACGGCGAAAAGGCCCGGACCCCCCCGGTGAGCCGCGATTGGCGAGCATGGGGAGGAAGGCCGAAACCCTGTTAGGCCACGTTTCAAATTTCATGTCGATCGGACAATTAGGGCCCGAGATATGGGGGGTCAAATTTGGGCCCATTTCCGTTACCGTTGGGGCGGCCCGCATCGAAATTTCGGTCGCTTGCGAAGGGGTCAAAAATTGAGCTACGAGAAAACGCTTGCGGGGGATTTTTCATGTGTCTCAATGGGAAGTACTGTGTGAGCGGTTGGAAATTCGGTGGAACGGTTATTGGTAATTGTCGCGGCCGAAATGTGTCAAATTCGTGAACTTTGACCCTATGAAAGTCGGGTCCTATTGGGCTTGGAGACAAACCTTTTTTTTTTTTAAATTGGAAGTACTCTTCGAGAGCAACATTTTGGCTATCTCGGATTTTTATAATTCGCGAATGGAGTTTCTGTGGGGTATTTTCGTTCGATTTTTGGGCTATTTTTTAAACCTTCAAAAATTCGCCATAAAAAACTATGGAAGCTAGGACCACCAAAATTTGGATGGTTTATAGGTAAATCTATGGTTCCCTTTCACACCAAAATTTGCGACATTCTATCGAACCGTTTCGGAGATATTCGCGAGTTTTTGTTTTAACATTATGGCGAAAAGGCCCGCACCCCCGTGGTGAGCCGCGATTGACGAGCATGGGGAGGAAGGCCGAAACCCTGTTAGGCCACGTTTCAAATTTCATGTCGATCGGACAATTAGGGCCCGAGATATGGGGTGTCAAAGTTGGGCCCATTTCCGTTACCGTTGGGGCGGCCCGCATCGAAATTTCGGTCGCTTGCGAAGGGGTCAAAAATTGAGCTACGAGAAAACGCTTGCCGGGGATTGTTCATGTGTCTCAATGGGAAGTACTGTGTGAGCGGTTTGAAATTCGGTGCAACGGTTATAGGTAATTGTCGCGGCCGAAATGTGTCAAATTCGTGAACTTTGACCCTATGAAAGTCGGGTCCTATTGGGCCTGGAGACAAAACTTTTTTTTTTAAATTGGAAGTACTCTTCGAGAGCAACATTTCGGCTATCTCGGATTTTTAAAATTCGCGAATGGAGTTTCTGTAGGGTATTTCCGTTCGATTTTTGGGCTATTTTTTAAACCTTCAAAAATTCGCCATAAAAAAACTATGGGAGCTAGGACCACCTAATTTGGGGGGTTTGTAGGTAAATCTAGGGTGCTCTTTCACACCAAAATTTGCGACATTCTATCGAACCGTTTCGGAGATATTCGCGAGTTTTTGTTTTAACATTACGGCGAAGAGGCCCGGACCCCCCCTGGTGAGCCGCGATTGGCGAGCATGGGGAGGAAGGCCGAAACCCTGTTAGGCCACGTTTCAAATTTCATGTCGATCGGACAATTAGGGCCCGAGATATGGGGGGTCAAATTTGGGCCCATTTCCGTTACCGTTGGGGCGGCCCGC
Organism: Stegodyphus dumicola; assembly: GCF_044657685.1. Lineage (NCBI taxonomy): Eukaryota > Metazoa > Arthropoda > Arachnida > Araneae > Eresidae > Stegodyphus > Stegodyphus dumicola. The sequence goes on along the minus strand of NC_140769.1, from coordinate 288,625,029 downwards.
ATCGAAATTTCGGTCGCTTGCGAAGGGGTCAAAAATTGAGCTACGAGAAAACGCTTGCGGGTGATTGTTCATGTGTCTCAATGGGAAGTACTGTGTGTGCGGTTGGAAATTCGGTGGAACGGTTATAGGTAATTGTCGCGGCCGAAATGTGTCAAATTCGTGAACTTTGATCCTATGAAAGTCGGGTCCTATTGGTCCTGGAGACAAAACTTTGTTTTTTAAATTGGAAATTCTCTTCGAGAGCAACATTTTGCCTATCTCGGATTTTTAAAATTCGCGAATGGAGTTTCTGTAGGGTATTTCCGTTCGATTTTTGGGCTATTTTTTAAACCTTCAAAAATTCGCCATAAAAAAACTATGGAAGCTAGGACCACCTAATTTGGGGGGTTTGTAGGTAAATCTAGGGTGCTCTTTCACACCAAAATTTGCGACATTCTATCGAACCGTTTCGGAGATATTCGCGAGTTTTTGTTTTAACATTACGGCGAAAAGGCCCGGACCCCCCCGGTGAGCCGCGATTGGCGAGCATGGGGAGGAAGGCCGAAACCCTGTTAGGCCACGTTTCAAATTTCATGTCGATCGGACAATTAGGGCCCGAGATATGGGGGGTCAAATTTGGGCCCATTTCCGTTACCGTTGGGGCGGCCCGCATCGAAATTTCGGTCGCTTGCGAAGGGGTCAAAAATTGAGCTACGAGAAAACGCTTGCGGGTGATTGTTCATGTGTCTCAATGGGAAGTACTGTGTGAGCGGTTGGAAATTCGGTGGAACGGTTATAGGTAATTGTCGCGGCCGAAATGTGTCAAATTCGTGAACTTTGACCCTATAAAAGTCGGGTCCTATTGGTCCTGGAGACAAAACTTTGTTTTTTAAATTGGAAATTCTCTTCGAGAGCAACATTTTGGCTATCTCGGATTTTTAAAATTCGCGAATGGAGTTTCTGTAGGGTATTTCCGTTCGATTTTTGGGCTATTTTTTAAACCTTCAAAAATTCGCCATAAAAAAACTATGGAAGCTAGGACCACCTAATTTGGGGGGTTTGTAGGTAAATCTAGGGTGCTCTTTCACACCAAAATTTGCGACATTCTATCGAACCGTTTCGGAGATATTCGCGAGTTTTTGTCTTAACATTACGGCGAAAACGCCCGGACCCCCCCGGTGAGCCGCGATTGGCGAGCATGGGGAGGAAGGCCGAAACCCTGTTAGGCCACGTTTCAAATTTCATGTCGATCGGACAATTAGGGCCCGAGATATGGGGGGTCAAATTTGGGCCCAATTCCGTTACCGTTGGGGCGGCCCGCATCGAAATTTCGATCGCTTGCGAAGGGGTCAAAAATTGAGCTACGAGAAAACGCTTGCGGGGGATTGTTCATGTGTCTCAATGGGAAGTACTGTGTGAGCGGTTGGAAATTCGGTGGAACGGTTATTGGTAATTGTCGCGGCCGAAATGTGTCAAATTCGTGAACTTTGACCCTATGAAAGTCGGGTCCTATTGGGCCTGGAGACAAACCTTTTTTTTTTTTAAATTGGAAGTACTCTTCGAGAGCAACATTTTGGCTATCTCGGATTTTTAAAATTCGCGAATGGAGTTTCTGTAGGGTATTTCCGTTCGATTTTTGGGCTATTTTTTAAACCTTCAAAAATTCGCCATAAAAAAACTATGGAAGCTAGGACCACCAAAATTTGGATGGTTTGTAGGTAAATCTAGGGTGCTCTTTCACACCAAAATTTGCGACATTCTATCGAACCGTTTCGGAGATATTCGCGAGTTTTTGTTTTAACATTATGGCGAAAAGGCCCGCACCCCCGTGGTGAGCCGCGATTGACGAGCATGGGGAGGAAGGCCGAAACCCTGTTAGGCCACGTTTCAAATTTCATGTCGATCGGACAATTAGGGCCCGAGATATGGGGTGTCAAATTTGGGCCCATTTCCGTTACCGTTGGGGCGGCCCGCATCGAAATTTCGGTCGCTTGCGAAGGGGTCAAAAATTGAGCTACGAGAAAACGCTTGCCGGGGATTGTTCATGTGTCTCAATGGGAAGTACTGTGTGAGCGGTTTGAAATTCGGTGCAACGGTTATAGGTAATTGTCGCGGCCGAAATGTGTCAAATTCGTGAACTTTGACCCTATGAAAGTCGGGTCCTATTGGTCCTGGAGACAAACCTTTGTTTTTTAAATTGGAAATTCTCTTCGAGAGCAACATTTTGCCTATCTCCGATTTTTAAAATTCGCGAATGGAGTTTCTGTAGGGTATTTCCGATCGATTTTTGGGCTATTTTTTAAACCTTCAAAAATTCGCCATAAAAAAACTATGGAAGCTAGGACCACCTAATTTGGGGGGTTTGTAGGTAAATCTTGGGTTCTCTTTCACACCAAAATTTGCGACATTCTATCGAACCGTTTCGGAGATATTCGCGAGTTTTTGTTTTAACATTACGGCGAAAAGGCCCGGACCCCCCCGGTGAGCCGCAATTGGCGAGCATGGGGAGGAAGGCCGAAACCCTGTTAGGCCACGTTTCAAATTTCATGTCGATCGGACAATTAGGGCCCGAGATATGGGGGGTCAAATTTGGGCCCATTTCCGTTACCGTTGGGGCGGCCCGCATCGAAATTTCTGTCGCTTGCGAAGGGGTCAAAAATTGAGCTACGAGAAAACGCTTGCGGGTGATTGTTCATGTGTCTCAATGGGAAGTACTGTGTGAGCGGTTGGAAATTCGGTGGAACGGTTATAGGTAATTGTCGCGGCCGAAATGTGTCAAATTCGTGAACTTTGACCCTATGAAAGTCGGGTCCTATTGGTCCTGGAGACAAAACTTTGTTTTTTAAATTGGAAATTCTCTTCGAGAGCAACATTTTGGCTATCTCGGATTTTTAAAATTCGCGAATGGAGTTTCTGTAGGGTATTTCCGTTCGATTTTTGGGCTATTTTTTAAACCTTCAAAAATTCGCCATAAAAAAACTATGGAAGCTATGACCACCTAATTTGGGGGGTTTGTAGGTAAATCTAGGGTGCTCTTTCACACCAAAATTTGCGACATTCTATCGAACCGTTTCGGAGATATTCGCGAGTTTTTGTTTTAACATTACGGCGAAAAGGCCCGGACCCCCCCGGTGAGCCGCGATTGGCGAGCATGGGGAGGAAGGCCGAAACCCTGTTAGGCCACGTTTCAAATTTCATGTCGATCGGACAATTAGGGCCCGAGATATGGGGGGTCAAATTTGGGCCCATTTCCGTTACCGTTGGGGCGGCCCGCATCGAAATTTCGATCGCTTGCGAAGGGGTCAAAAATTGAGCTACGAGAAAACGCTTGCGGGGGATTGTTCATGTGTCTCAATGGGAAGTACTGTGTGAGCGGTTGGAAATTCGGTGGAACGGTTATTGGTAATTGTCGCGGCCGAAATGTGTCAAATTCGTGAACTTTGACCCTATGAAAGTCGGGTCCTATTGGGCCTGGAGACAAACCTTTTTTTTTTTTAAATTGGAAGTACTCTTCGAGAGCAACATTTTGGCTATCTCGGATTTTTAAAATTCGCGAATGGAGTTTCTGTAGGGTATTTCCGTTCGATTTTTGGGCTATTTTTTAAACCTTCAAAAATTCGCCATAAAAAAACTATGGAAGCTAGGACCACCAAAATTTGGATGGTTTGTAGGTAAATCTATGGTGCCCTTTCACACCAAAATTTGCGACATTCTATCGAACCGTTTCGGAGATATTCGCGAGTTTTTGTTTTAACATTATGGCGAAAAGGCCCGCACCCCCGTGGTGAGCCGCGATTGACGAGCATGTGGAGGAAGGCCGAAACCCTGTTAGGCCACGTTTCAAATTTCATGTCGATCGGACAATTAGAGCCCGAGATATGGGGGGTCAAAGTTGGGCCCATTTCCGTTACCTTTGGGGCGGCCCGCATCGAAATTTCGGTCGCTTGCGAAGGGGTCAAAAATTGAGCTACGAGAAAACGCTTGCTGGGGATTGTTCATGTGTCTCAATGGGAAGTACTGTGTGAGCGGTTTGAAATTCAGTGCAACGGTTATAGGTAATTGTCGCGGCCGAAATGTGTCAAATTCGTGAACTTTGACCCTATGAAAGTCGGGGGTTATTGGGCCTGGAGACAAACCTTTTTTTTTAAATTGATGTACTCTTCGAGAGAGACATTTTGGCTATCTCGGATTTTTAAAATTTGCGAATGGAGTTTCTGTAGGTAATTTCCGTTCGATTTTTGGGCTATTTTTTAAACCTTCAAAAATTCGCCATAAAAAAACTATGGAAGCTAGGACCACCAAATTTGGAGGGATTGTAGGTAAATCTAGGGTGCCCTTTCACACCAAAATTTGCGACATTCTATCGAACCGTTTCGGAGATATTCGCGAGTTTTTGTTTTAACTTTACGGCGTAAAGGCCCGGACCCCCCTGGTGAGCCGAGATTGACGAGCATGGGGAGGAAGGCCGAAACCCTGTTAGGCCACGTTTCAAATTTCAAGTCGATCGGACAATTAGGGCCCGAGATAGGGGGGGTCAAAGTTGTGCCCATTTCCGTGACCATTGGGGCGGCCCTCATTGAAATTTCGGTCGCTTGCGCCGGGGTCAAAAATTGAGCTACGAGAAAACGCTTGCGGGGGATTGTTCATGTGTCTCAATGGGAAGTACTGTGTGAGCGGTTTGAAATTCGGTGCAACGATTATAGGTAATTGTCGCGGCCGTAATGTGTCAAATTCGTGAACTTTGACCCTATGAAAGTCGGGGGTTATTGGGCCTGGAGACAAACCTTTTTTCTTTAAATTGATGTACTCTTCGAGAGAGACATTTTGGCTATCTCGGATTTTTAAAATTCGCGAATGGAGTTTCTGTAAGGAATTTCCGTTCGATTTTTGGGCTATTTTTTAAACATTCAAAAATTCGCCATAAAAAATCTATGGAAGCTAGGACCACCAAATTTGGAGGGTTTGTAGGTAAATCTAGGGTGCCCTTTCACACCAAAATTTGCGACATTCTATCGAACCGTTTCGGAGATATTCGCGAGTTTTTGTTTTAACATTAGGGCGAAAAGGCCTGGACCCCCATGGTGAGCCGAGATTGGCGAGCATGGGGAGGAAGGCCGAAACCCTGTTAGGCCACGTGTCAAATTTGAAGTCGATCGGAAAATTAGGGCCCGAGATAGGGGGGGTCAAAATTTGGCCCATTTCCGTGACCATTGGGGCGGCCCTCATTGAAATTTCGGTCGCTTGCGCCGGGGTCAAAAATTGAGCTACGAGAAAACGCTTGCCGGGGATTGTTCATGTGTCTCAATGGGAGGTACTGTGTGAGCGGTTTGAAATTAGGTGCAACGGTCATAGGTAATTGTCGCGGCCGAAATGTGTCAAATTCGTGAACTTTGACCCTATGAAAGTCGGGTCCTATTGGTCCTGGAGACAAAACTTTGTTTTTTAAATTGGAAATTCTCTTCGAGAGCAACATTTTGGCTATCTCGGATTTTTAAAATTCGCGAATGGAGTTTCTGTAGGGTATTTCCGTTCGATTTTTGGGCTATTTTTTAAACCTTCAAAAATTCGCCATAAAAAAACTATGGAAGCTATGACCACCTAATTTGGGGGGTTTGTAGGTAAATCTAGGGTGCTCTTTCACACCAAAATTTGCGACATTCTATCGAACCGTTTCGGAGATATTCGCGAGTTTTTGTTTTAACATTACGGCGAAAAGGCCCGGACCCCCCCGGTGAGCCGCGATTGGCGAGCATGGGGAGGAAGGCCGAAACCCTGTTAGGCCACGTTTCAAATTTCATGTCGATCGGACAATTAGGGCCCGAGATATGGGGGGTCAAATTTGGGCCCATTTCCGTTACCGTTGGGGCGGCCCGCATCGAAATTTCGATCGCTTGCGAAGGGGTCAAAAATTGAGCTACGAGAAAACGCTTGCGGGGGATTGTTCATGTGTCTCAATGGGAAGTACTGTGTGAGCGGTTGGAAATTCGGTGGAACGGTTATTGGTAATTGTCGCGGCCGAAATGTGTCAAATTCGTGAACTTTGACCCTATGAAAGTCGGGTCCTATTGGGCCTGGAGACAAACCTTTTTTTTTTTTAAATTGGAAGTACTCTTCGAGAGCAACATTTTGGCTATCTCGGATTTTTAAAATTCGCGAATGGAGTTTCTGTAGGGTATTTCCGTTCGATTTTTGGGCTATTTTTTAAACCTTCAAAAATTCGCCATAAAAAAACTATGGAAGCTAGGACCACCAAAATTTGGATGGTTTGTAGGTAAATCTATGGTGCCCTTTCACACCAAAATTTGCGACATTCTATCGAACCGTTTCGGAGATATTCGCGAGTTTTTGTTTTAACATTATGGCGAAAAGGCCCGCACCCCCGTGGTGAGCCGCGATTGACGAGCATGTGGAGGAAGGCCGAAACCCTGTTAGGCCACGTTTCAAATTTCATGTCGATCGGACAATTAGAGCCCGAGATATGGGGGGTCAAAGTTGGGCCCATTTCCGTTACCTTTGGGGCGGCCCGCATCGAAATTTCGGTCGCTTGCGAAGGGGTCAAAAATTGAGCTACGAGAAAACGCTTGCTGGGGATTGTTCATGTGTCTCAATGGGAAGTACTGTGTGAGCGGTTTGAAATTCAGTGCAACGGTTATAGGTAATTGTCGCGGCCGAAATGTGTCAAATTCGTGAACTTTGACCCTATGAAAGTCGGGGGTTATTGGGCCTGGAGACAAACCTTTTTTTTTAAATTGATGTACTCTTCGAGAGAGACATTTTGGCTATCTCGGATTTTTAAAATTTGCGAATGGAGTTTCTGTAGGTAATTTCCGTTCGATTTTTGGGCTATTTTTTAAACCTTCAAAAATTCGCCATAAAAAAACTATGGAAGCTAGGACCACCAAATTTGGAGGGATTGTAGGTAAATCTAGGGTGCCCTTTCACACCAAAATTTGCGACATTCTATCGAACCGTTTCGGAGATATTCGCGAGTTTTTGTTTTAACTTTACGGCGTAAAGGCCCGGACCCCCCTGGTGAGCCGAGATTGACGAGCATGGGGAGGAAGGCCGAAACCCTGTTAGGCCACGTTTCAAATTTCAAGTCGATCGGACAATTAGGGCCCGAGATAGGGGGGGTCAAAGTTGTGCCCATTTCCGTGACCATTGGGGCGGCCCTCATTGAAATTTCGGTCGCTTGCGCCGGGGTCAAAAATTGAGCTACGAGAAAACGCTTGCGGGGGATTGTTCATGTGTCTCAATGGGAAGTACTGTGTGAGCGGTTTGAAATTCGGTGCAACGATTATAGGTAATTGTCGCGGCCGTAATGTGTCAAATTCGTGAACTTTGACCCTATGAAAGTCGGGGGTTATTGGGCCTGGAGACAAACCTTTTTTCTTTAAATTGATGTACTCTTCGAGAGAGACATTTTGGCTATCTCGGATTTTTAAAATTCGCGAATGGAGTTTCTGTAAGGAATTTCCGTTCGATTTTTGGGCTATTTTTTAAACATTCAAAAATTCGCCATAAAAAATCTATGGAAGCTAGGACCACCAAATTTGGAGGGTTTGTAGGTAAATCTAGGGTGCCCTTTCACACCAAAATTTGCGACATTCTATCGAACCGTTTCGGAGATATTCGCGAGTTTTTGTTTTAACATTAGGGCGAAAAGGCCTGGACCCCCATGGTGAGCCGAGATTGGCGAGCATGGGGAGGAAGGCCGAAACCCTGTTAGGCCACGTGTCAAATTTGAAGTCGATCGGAAAATTAGGGCCCGAGATAGGGGGGGTCAAAATTTGGCCCATTTCCGTGACCATTGGGGCGGCCCTCATTGAAATTTCGGTCGCTTGCGCCGGGGTCAAAAATTGAGCTACGAGAAAACGCTTGCCGGGGATTGTTCATGTGTCTCAATGGGAGGTACTGTGTGAGCGGTTTGAAATTAGGTGCAACGGTCATAGGTAATTGTCGCGGCCGAAATGTGTCAAATTCGTGAAATTTGACCCTATGAAAGTCGGGCCCTATTGGGCCTGGAGACAAACGTTTTTTTTTAAATTGATGTACTCTTCGAGAGCAACATTTTGGCTATCTCGGAGTTTTAAAATTCGCGAATGGAGTTTCTGTAGGGTATTTCCGTTCGATTTTTGGGCTATTTTTTAAACCTTCAAAAATTCGCCATAAAAAAACTATGGAAGCTAGGACCACCTAATTTGGGGGGTTTGTAGGTAAATCTAGGGTGCTCTTTCACACCAAAATTTGCGACATTCTATCGAACCGTTTCGGAGATATTCGCGAGTTTTTGTTTTAACATTACGGCGAAAAGGCCCGGACCACCCCTGGTGAGCCGCGATTGGCGAGCATGGGGAGGAAGGCCGAAACCCTGTTAGGCCACGTTTCAAATTTCATGTCGATCGGACAATTAGGGCCCGAGATATGGGGGGTCAAAGTTGGGCCCATTTCCGTTACCGTTGGGGCGGCCCGCATCGAAATTTCGGTCGTTTGCGAAGGGGTCAAAAATTGAGCTACGAGAAAACGCTTGCGGGGGATTGTTCATGTGTCTCAATGGGAAGTACTGTGTGAGCGGTTTGAAATTCGGTGCAACGGTTATAGGTAATTGTCGCCCCCGAAATGTGTCAAATTCGTGAACTTTGACCCTATGAAAGTCGGGTCCTATTGGTCCTGGAGACAAACCTTTGTTTTTTAAATTGGAAGTACTCTTCGAGAGCAACATTTTGGCTATCTCGGATTTTTAAAATTCGCGAATGGAGTTTCTGTAGGGTGTTTCCGTTCGATTTTTGGGCTATTTTTTAAACCTTCGAAAATTCGCCATAAAAAAACTATGGAAGCTAGGACCACAAAAATTTGGAGGGTTTGTAGGTAAATCTATGGTGCCCTTTCACACCAAAATTTGCGACATTCTATCGAACCGTTTCGGAGATATTTGCGAGTTTTTGTTTTAACATTATGGCGAAAAGGCCCGGACCCCCGTGGTGAGCCGCGATTGACGAGCATGGGGAGGACGGCCGAAACCCTGTTAGGCCACGTTTCAAATTTCATGTCGATCGGACAATTAGAGCCCGAGATATGGGGGGTCAAAGTTGGGCCCATTTCCGTTACCGTTGGGGCGGTTCCCATCGAAATTTCGGTCGCTTGCGAAGGGGTCAAAAATTGAGCTACGAGAAAACGCTTGCGGGGGATTTTTCATGTGTCTCAATGGGAAGTACTGTGTGAGCGGTTTGAAATTCGGTGCAACGGTTATAGGTAATTGTCGCGGCCGAAATGTGTCAAATTCGTGAACTTTGACCCTATGAAAGTCGGGTCCTATTGGTCCTGGAGACAAACCTTTGTTTTTTAAATTGGAAATTCTCTTCGAGAGCAACATTTTGGCTATCTCGGATTTTTAAAATTCGCGAATGGAGTTTCTGTAGGGTATTTCCGTTCGATTTTTGGGCTATTTTTAAACCTTCAAAAATTCGCCATAAAAAAACTATGGAAGCTAGGACCACCTAATTTGGGGGGTTTGTAGGTAAATCTAGGGTGCTCTTTCACACCAAAATTTGCGACATTCTATCGAACCGTTTCGGAGATATTCGCGAGTTTTTGTTTTAACATTACGGCGAAAAGGCCCGGACCCCCCCGGTGAGCCGCGATTGGCGAGCATGAGGAGGAAGGCCGAAACCCTGTTAGGCCACGTTTCAAATTTCATGTCGATCGGACAATTAGGGCCCGAGATATGGGGGGTCAAATTTGGGCCCATTTCCGTTACCGTTGGGGCGGCCCGCATCGAAATTTCGGTCGCTTGCGAAGGGGTCAAAAATTGAGCTACGAGAAAACGCTTGCGGGGGATTGTTCATGTGTCTCAATGGGAAGTACTGTGTGAGCGGTTGGAAATTCGGTGGAACGGTTATTGGTAATTGTCGCGGCCGAAATGTGTCAAATTCGTGAACTTTGACCCTATGAAAGTCGGGTCCTATTGGGCTTGGAGACAAACCTTTTTTTTTTTTAAATTGGAAGTACTCTTCGAGAGCAACATTTTGGCTATCTCGGATTTTTATAATTCGCGAATGGAGTTTCTGTGGGGTATTTTCGTTCGATTTTTGGGCTATTTTTTAAACCTTCAAAAATTCGCCATAAAAAACTATGGAAGCTAGGACCACCAAAATTTGGATGGTTTGTAGGTAAATCTATGGTGCCCTTTCACACCAAAATTTGCGACATTCTATCGAACCGTTTCGGAGATATTCGCGAGTTTTTGTTTTAACATTATGGCGAAAAGGCCCGCACCCCCGTGGTGAGCCGCGATTGACGAGCATGGGGAGGAAGGCCGAAACCCTGTTAGGCCACGTTTCAAATTTCATGTCGATCGGACAATTAGGGCCCGAGATATGGGGTGTCAAAGTTGGGCCCATTTCCGTTACCGTTGGGGCGGCCCGCATCGAAATTTCGGTCGCTTGCGAAGGGGTCAAAAATTGAGCTACGAGAAAACGCTTGCCGGGGATTGTTCATGTGTCTCAATGGGAAGTACTGTGTGAGCGGTTTGAAATTCGGTGCAACGGTTATAGGTAATTGTCGCGGCCGAAATGTGTCAAATTCGTGAACTTTGACCCTATGAAAGTCGGGTCCTATTGGGCCTGGAGACAAAACTTTTTTTTTTAAATTGGAAGTACTCTTCGAGAGCAACATTTCGGCTATCTCGGATTTTTAAAATTCGCGAATGGAGTTTCTGTAGGGTATTTCCGTTCGATTTTTGGGCTATTTTTTAAACCTTCAAAAATTCGCCATAAAAAAACTATGGGAGCTAGGACCACCTAATTTGGGGGGTTTGTAGGTAAATCTAGGGTGCTCTTTCACACCAAAATTTGCGACATTCTATCGAACCGTTTCGGAGATATTCGCGAGTTTTTGTTTTAACATTACGGCGAAGAGGCCCGGACCCCCCCTGGTGAGCCGCGATTGGCGAGCATGGGGAGGAAGGCCGAAACCCTGTTAGGCCACGTTTCAAATTTCATGTCGATCGGACAATTAGGGCCCGAGATATGGGGGGTCAAATTTGGGCCCATTTCCGTTACCGTTGGGGCGGCCCGCATCGAAATTTCGGTCGCTTGCGAAGGGGTCAAAAATTGAGCTACGAGAAAACGCTTGCGGGTGATTGTTCATGTGTCTCAATGGGAAGTACTGTGTGAGCGGTTGGAAATTCGGTGGAACGGTTATAGGTAATTGTCGCGGCCGAAATGTGTCAAATTCGTGAACTTTGACCCTATGAAAGTCGGGTCCTATTGGTCCTGGAGACAAACCTTTGTTTTTTAAATTGGAAATTCTCTTCGAGAACAACATTTTGCCTATCTCGGATTTTTAAAATTCGGGAATGGAGTTTCTGTAGGGTATTTCCGTTCGATTTTTGGGCTATTTTTTAAACCTTGAAAAATTCGCCATAAAAAAACTATGGAAGCTAGGACCACCAAAATTTGGGGGGTTTGTAGGTAAATCTAGGGTGCTCTTTCACACCAAAATTTGCGACATTCTATCGAACCGTTTCGGAGATATTCGCGAGTTTTTGTTTTAACATTACGGCGAAAAGGCCCGGACCCCCCCGGTGAGCCGCGATTGGCGAGCATGGGGAGGAAGGCCGAAACCCTGTTAGGCCACGTTTCAAATTTCATGTCGATCGGACAATTAGGGCCCGAGATATGGGGGGTCAAATTTGGGCCCATTTCCGTTACCGTTGGGGCGGCCCGCATCGAAATTTCGGTCGCTTGCGAAGGGGTCAAAAATTGAGCTACGAGAAAACGCTTGCGGGTGATTGTTCATGTGTCTCAATGGGAAGTACTGTGTGAGCGGTTGGAAATTCGGTGGAACGGTTATAGGTAATTGTCGCGGCCGAAATGTGTCAAATTCGTGAACTTTGACCCTATAAAAGTCGGGTCCTATTGGTCCTGGAGACAAAACTTTGTTTTTTAAATTGGAAATTCTCTTCGAGAGCAACATTTTGGCTATCTCGGATTTTTAAAATTCGCGAATGGAGTTTCTGTAGGGTATTTCCGTTCGATTTTTGGGCTATTTTTTAAACCTTCAAAAATTCGCCATAAAAAAACTATGGAAGCTAGGACCACCAAAATTTGGATGGTTTGTAGGTAAATCTATGGTGCCCTTTCACACCAAAATTTGCGACATTATATCGAACCGTTTCGGAGATATTCGCGAGTTTTTGTTTTAACATTATGGCGAAAAGGCCCGCACCCCCGTGGTGAGCCGCGATTGACGAGCATGGGGAGGAAGGCCGAAACCCTGTTAGGCCACGTTTCAAATTTCATGTCGATCGGACAATTAGGGCCCGAGATATGGGGTGTCAAAGTTGGGCCCATTTCCGTTACCGTTGGGGCGGCCCGCATCGAAATTTCGGTCGCTTGCGAAGGGGTCAAAAATTGAGCTACGAGAAAACGCTTGCCGGGGATTGTTCATGTGTCTCAATGGGAAGTACTGTGTGAGCGGTTTGAAATTCGGTGCAACGGTTATAGGTAACTGTCGCGGCCGAAATGTGTCAAATTCGTGAACTTTGACCCTATGAAAGTCGGGTCCTATTGGTCCTGGAGACAAACCTTTGTTTTTTAAATTGGAAATTCTCTTCGAGAGCAACATTTTGCCTATCTCGGATTTTTAAAATTCGCGAATGGAGTTTCTGTAGGGTATTTCCGTTCGATTTTTGGGCTATTTTTTAAACCTTCAAAAATTCGCCATAAAAAAACTATGGAAGCTAGGACCACCTAATTTGGGGGGTTTGTAGGTAAATCTAGGGTGCTCTTTCACACCAAAATTTGCGACATTCTATCGAACCGTTTCGGAGATATTCGCGAGTTTTTGTTTTAACATTACGGCGAAAAGGCCCGGACCCCCCCGGTGAGCCGCGATTGGCGAGCATGGGGAGGAAGGCCGAAACCCTGTTAGGCCACGTTTCAAATTTCATGTCGATCGGACAATTAGGGCCCGAGATATGGGGGGTCAAATTTGGGCCCATTTCCGTTACCGTTGGGGCGGCCCGCATCGAAATTTCGATCGCTTGCGAAGGGGTCAAAAATTGAGCTACGAGAAAACGCTTGCGGGGGATTGTTCATGTGTCTCAATGGGAAGTACTGTGTGAGCGGTTGGAAATTCGGTGGAACGGTTATTGGTAATTGTCGCGGCCGAAATGTGTCAAATTCGTGAACTTTGACCCTATGAAAGTCGGGTCCTATTGGGCCTGGAGACAAACCTTTTTTTTTTTTAAATTGGAAGTACTCTTCGAGAGCAACATTTTGGCTATCTCGGATTTTTAAAATTCGCGAATGGAGTTTCTGTAGGGTATTTCCGTTCGATTTTTGGGCTATTTTTTAAACCTTCAAAAATTCGCCATAAAAAAACTATGGAAGCTAGGACCACCAAAATTTGGATGGTTTGTAGGTAAATCTATGGTGCCCTTTCACACCAAAATTTGCGACATTCTATCGAACCGTTTCGGAGATATTCGCGAGTTTTTGTTTTAACATTATGGCGAAAAGGCCCGCACCCCCGTGGTGAGCCGCGATTGACGAGCATGTGGAGGAAGGCCGAAACCCTGTTAGGCCACGTTTCAAATTTCATGTCGATCGGACAATTAGAGCCCGAGATATGGGGGGTCAAAGTTAAGCCCATTTCCGTTACCTTTGGGGCGGCCCGCATCGAAATTTCGGTCGCTTGCGAAGGGGTCAAAAATTGAGCTACGAGAAAACGCTTGCTGGGGATTGTTCATGTGTCTCAATTGGAAGTACTGTGTGAGCGGTTTGAAATTCAGTGCAACGGTTATAGGTAATTGTCGCGGCCGAAATGTGTCAAATTCGTGAACTTTGACCCTATGAAAGTCGGGGGTTATTGGGCCTGGAGACAAACCTTTTTTTTTAAATTGATGTACTCTTCGAGAGAGACATTTTGGCTATCTCGGATTTTTAAAATTTGCGAATGGAGTTTCTGTAGGTAATTTCCGTTCGATTTTTGGGCTATTTTTTAAACCTTCAAAAATTCGCCATAAAAAAACTATGGAAGCTAGGACCACCAAATTTGGAGGGATTGTAGGTAAATCTAGGGTGCCCTTTCACACCAAAATTTGCGACATTCTATCGAACCGTTTCGGAGATATTCGCGAGTTTTTGTTTTAACTTTACGGCGTAAAGGCCCGGACCCCCCTGGTGAGCCGAGATTGACGAGCATGGGGAGGAAGGCCGAAACCCTGTTAGGCCACGTTTCAAATTTCAAGTCGATCGGACAATTAGGGCCCGAGATAGGGGGGGTCAAAGTTGTGCCCATTTCCGTGACCATTGGGGCGGCCCTCATTGAAATTTCGGTCGCTTGCGCCGGGGTCAAAAATTGAGCTACGAGAAAACGCTTGCGGGGGATTGTTCATGTGTCTCAATGGGAAGTACTGTGTGAGCGGTTTGAAATTCGGTGCAACGATTATAGGTAATTGTCGCGGCCGTAATGTGTCAAATTCGTGAACTTTGACCCTATGAAAGTCGGGGGTTATTGGGCCTGGAGACAAACCTTTTTTCTTTAAATTGATGTACTCTTCGAGAGAGACATTTTGGCTATCTCGGATTTTTAAAATTCGCGAATGGAGTTTCTGTAGGGAATTTCCGTTCGATTTTTGGGCTATTTTTTAAACATTCAAAAATTCGCCATAAAAAAACTATGGAAGCTAGGACCACCAAATTTGGAGGGTTTGTAGGTAAATCTAGGGTGCCCTTTCACACCAAAATTTGCGACATTCTATCGAACCGTTTCGGAGATATTCGCGAGTTTTTGTTTTAACATTATGCGAAAAGGCCTGGACCCCCATGGTGAGCCGAGATTGGCGAGCATGGGGAGGAAGGCCGAAACCCTGTTAGGCCACGTGTCAAATTTCAAGTCGATCGGAAAATTAGGGCCTGAGATAGGGGGGGTCAAAATTTGGCCCATTTCCGTGACCATTGGGGCGGCCCTCATTGAAATTTCGGTCGCTTGCGCCGGGGTCAAAAATTGAGCTACGAGAAAACGCTTGCCGGGGATTGTTCATGTGTCTCAATGGGAGGTACTGTGTGAGCGGTTTGAAATTAGGTGCAACGGTTATAGGTAATTGTCGCGGCCGAAATGTGTCAAATTCGTGAAATTTGACCCTATGAAAGTCGGGCCCTATTGGGCCTGGAGACAAACGTTTTTTTTTAAATTGATGTACTCTTCGAGAGCAACATTTTGGCTATCTCGGAGTTTTAAAATTCGCGAATGGAGTTTCTGTAGGGTATTTCCGTTCGATTTTTGGGCTATTTTTTAAACCTTCAAAAATTCGCCATAAAAAAACTATGGAAGCTAGGACCACCTAATTTGGGGGGTTTGTAGGTAAATCTAGGGTGCTCTTTCACACCAAAATTTGCGACATTCTATCGAACCGTTTCGGAGATATTCGCGAGTTTTTGTTTTAACATTACGACGAAAAGGCCCGGACCACCCCTGGTGAGCCGCGATTGGCGAGCATGGGGAGGAAGGCCGAAACCCTGTTAGGCCACGTGTCAAATTTCAAGTCGATCGGAAAATTAGGGCCCGAGATAGGGGGGGTCAAAATTTGGCCCATTTCCGTTACCGTTGGGGCGGCCCGCATCGAAATTTCGGTCGTTTGCGAAGGGGTCAAAAATTGAGCTACGAGAAAACGCTTGCGGGGGATTGTTCATGTGTCTCAATGGGAAGTACTGTGTGAGCGGTTTGAAATTCGGTGCAACGGTTATAGGTAATTGTCGCCCCCGAAATGTGTCAAATTCGTGAACTTTGACCCTATGAAAGTCGGGTCCTATTGGTCCTGGAGACAAACCTTTGTTTATTAAATTGGAAGTACTCTTCGAGAGCAACATTTTGGCTATCTCGGATTTTTAAAATTCGCGAATGGAGTTTCTGTAGGGTGTTTCCGTTCGATTTTTGGGCTATTTTTTAAACCTTCGAAAATTCGCCATAAAAAAACTATGGAAGCTAGGACCACAAAAATTTGGAGGGTTTGTAGGTAAATCTATGGTGCCCTTTCACACCAAAATTTGCGACATTCTATCGAACCGTTTCGGAGATATTTGCGAGTTTTTGTTTTAACATTATGGCGAAAAGGCCCGGACCCCCGTGGTGAGCCGCGATTGACGAGCATGGGGAGGACGGCCGAAACCCTGTTAGGCCACGTTTCAAATTTCATGTCGATCGGACAATTAGAGCCCGAGATATGGGGGGTCAAAGTTGGGCCCATTTCCGTTACCGTTGGGGCGGTTCCCATCGAAATTTCGGTCGCTTGCGAAGGGGTCAAAAATTGAGCTACGAGAAAACGCTTGCGGGGGATTTTTCATGTGTCTCAATGGGAAGTACTGTGTGAGCGGTTTGAAATTCGGTGCAACGGTTATAGGTAATTGTCGCGGCCGAAATGTGTCAAATTCGTGAACTTTGACCCTATGAAAGTCGGGTCCTATTGGTCCTGGAGACAAACCTTTGTTTTTTAAATTGGAAATTCTCTTCGAGAGCAACATTTTGGCTATCTCGGATTTTTAAAATTCGCGAATGGAGTTTCTGTAGGGTATTTCCGTTCGATTTTTGGGCTATTTTTTAAACCTTCAAAAATTCGCCATAAAAAAACTATGGAAGCTAGGACCACCTAATTTGGGGGGTTTGTAGGTAAATCTAGGGTGCTCTTTCACACCAAAATTTGCGACATTCTATCGAACCGTTTCGGAGATATTCGCGAGTTTTTGTTTTAACATTACGGCGAAAAGGCCCGGACCCCCCCGGTGAGCCGTGATTGGCGAGCATGGGGAGGAAGGCCGAAACCCTGTTAGGCCACGTTTCAAATTTCATGTCGATCGGACAATTAGGGCCCGAGATATGGGGGGTCAAATTTGGGCCCATTTCCGTTACCGTTGGGGCGGCCCGCATCGAAATTTCGGTCGCTTGCGAAGGGGTCAAAAATTGAGCTACGAGAAAACGCTTGCGGGGGATTGTTCATGTGTCTCAATGGGAAGTACTGTGTGAGCGGTTGGAAATTCGGTGGAACGGTTATAGGTAATTGTCGCGGCCGAAATGTGTCAAATTCGTGAACTTTGACCCTATGAAAGTCGGGTCCTATTGGTCCTGGAGACAAACCTTTGTTTTTTAAATTGGAAATTCTCTTCGAGAGCAACATTTTGCCTATCTCGGATTTTTAAAATTCGCGAATGGAGTTTCTGTAGGGTATTTCCGTTCGATTTTTGGGCTATTTTTTAAACCTTCAAAAATTCGCCATAAAAAAACTATGGAAGCTAGGACCACCTAATTTGGGGGGTTTGTAGGTAAATCTAGGGTGCTCTTTCACACCAAAATTTGCGACATTCTATCGAACCGTTTCGGAGATATTCGCGAGTTTTTGTTTTAACATTACGGCGAAAAGGCCCGGACCCCCCCGGTGAGCCGCGATTGGCGAGCATGGGGAGGAAGGCCGAAACCCTGTTAGGCCACGTTTCAAATTTCATGTCGATCGGACAATTAGGGCCCGAGATATGGGGGGTCAAATTTGGGCCCATTTCCGTTACCTTTGGGGCGGCCCGCATCGAAATTTCGGTCGCTTGCGAAGGGGTCAAAAATTGAGCTACGAGAAAACGCTTGCGGGTGATTGTTCATGTGTCTCAATGGGAAGTACTGTGTGAGCGGTTGGAAATTCGGTGGAACGGTTATAGGTAATTGTCGCGGCCGAAATGTGTCAAATTCGTGAACTTTGACCCTATAAAAGTCGGGTCCTATTGGTCCTGGAGACAAAACTTTGTTTTTTAAATTGGAAATTCTCTTCGAGAGCAACATTTTGGCTATCTCGGATTTTTAAAATTCGCGAATGGAGTTTCTGTAGGGTATTTCCGTTCGATTTTTGGGCTATTTTTTAAACCTTCAAAAATTCGCCATAAAAAAACTATGGAAGCTAGGACCACCTAATTTGGGGGGTTTGTAGGTAAATCTAGGGTGCTCTTTCACACCAAAATTTGCGACATTCTATCGAACCGTTTCGGAGATATTCGCGAGTTTTTGTTTTAACATTACGGCGAAAACGCCCGGACCCCCCCGGTGAGCCGCGATTGGCGAGCATGGGGAGGAAGGCCGAAACCCTGTTAGGCCACGTTTCAAATTTCATGTCGATCGGACAATTAGGGCCCGAGATATGGGGGGTCAAATTTGGGCCCATTTCCGTTACCGTTGGGGCGGCCCGCATCGAAATTTCGATCGCTTGCGAAGGGGTCAAAAATTGAGCTACGAGAAAACGCTTGCGGGGGATTGTTAATGTGTCTCAATGGGAAGTACTGTGTGAGCGGTTGGAAATTCGGTGGAACGGTTATTGGTAATTGTCGCGGCCGAAATGTGTCAAATTCGTGAACTTTGACCCTATGAAAGTCGGGTCCTATTGGGCCTGGAGACAAACCTTTTTTTTTTTTAAATTGGAAGTACTCTTCGAGAGCAACATTTTGGCTATCTCGGATTTTTAAAATTCGCGAATGGAGTTTCTGTAGGGTATTTCCGTTCGATTTTTGGGCTATTTTTTAAACCTTCAAAAATTCGCCATAAAAAAACTATGGAAGCTAGGACCACCTAATTTGGGGGGTTTGTAGGTAAATCTAGGGTGCTCTTTCACACCAAAATTTGCGACATTCTATCGAACCGTTTCGGAGATATTCGCGAGTTTTTGTTTTAACATTACGGCGAAAACGCCCGGACCCCCCCGGTGAGCCGCGATTGGCGAGCATGGGGAGGAAGGCCGAAACCCTGTTAGGCCACGTTTCAAATTTCATGTCGATCGGACAATTAGAGCCCGAGAGATGGGGGGTCAAAGTTGGGCCCATTTCCGTTACCTTTGGGGCGGCCCGCATCGAAATTTCGGTCGCTTGCGAAGGGGTCAAAAATTGAGCTACGAGAAAACGCTTGCTGGGGATTGTTCATGTGTCTCAATGGGAAGTACTGTGTGAGCGGTTTGAAATTCAGTGCAACGGTTATAGGTAATTGTCGCGGCCGAAATGTGTCAAATTCGTGAACTTTGACCCTATGAAAGTCGGGGGTTATTGGGCCTGGAGACAAACCTTTTTTTTTAAATTGATGTACTCTTCGAGAGAGACATTTTGGCTATCTCGGATTTTTAAAATTTGCGAATGGAGTTTCTGTAGGTAATTTCCGTTCGATTTTTGGGCTATTTTTTAAACCTTCAAAAATTCGCCATAAAAAAACTATGGAAGCTAGGACCACCAAATTTGGAGGGATTGTAGGTAAATCTAGGGTGCCCTTTCACACCAAAATTTGCGACATTCTATCGAACCGTTTCGGAGATATTCGCGAGTTTTTGTTTTAACTTTACGGCGTAAAGGCCCGGACCCCCCTGGTGAGCCGAGATTGACGAGCATGGGGAGGAAGGCCGAAACCCTGTTAGGCCACGTTTCAAATTTCAAGTCGATCGGACAATTAGGGCCCGAGATAGGGGGGGTCAAAGTTGTGCCCATTTCCGTGACCATTGGGGCGGCCCTCATTGAAATTTCGGTCGCTTGCGCCGGGGTCAAAAATTGAGCTACGAGAAAACGCTTGCGGGGGATTGTTCATGTGTCTCAATGGGAAGTACTGTGTGAGCGGTTTGAAATTCGGTGCAACGATTATAGGTAATTGTCGCGGCCGTAATGTGTCAAATTCGTGAACTTTGACCCTATGAAAGTCGGGGGTTATTGGGCCTGGAGACAAACCTTTTTTCTTTAAATTGATGTACTCTTCGAGAGAGACATTTTGGCTATCTCGGATTTTTAAAATTCGCGAATGGAGTTTCTGTAGGGAATTTCCGTTCGATTTTTGGGCTATTTTTTAAACATTCAAAAATTCGCCATAAAAAAACTATGGAAGCTAGGACCACCAAATTTGGAGGGTTTGTAGGTAAATCTAGGGTGCCCTTTCACACCAAAATTTGCGACATTCTATCGAACCGTTTCGGAGATATTCGCGAGTTTTTGTTTTAACATTAGGGCGAAAAGGCCTGGACCCCCATGGTGAGCCGAGATTGGCGAGCATGGGGAGGAAGGCCGAAACCCTGTTAGGCCACGTGTCAAATTTCAAGTCGATCGGAAAATTAGGGCCCGAGATAGGGGGGGTCTAAATTTGGCCCATTTCCCTGACCATTGGGGCGGCCCTCATTGAAATTTCGGTCGCTTGCGCCGGGGTCAAAAATTGAGCTACGAGAAAACGCTTGCCGGGGATTGTTCATGTGTCTCAATGGGAGGTACTGTGTGAGCGGTTTGAAATTAGGTGCAACGGTTATAGGTAATTGTCGCGGCCGAAATGTGTCAAATTCGTGAAATTTGACCCTATGAAAGTCGGGCCCTATTGGGCCTGGAGACAAACGTTTTTTTTTTTAAATTGATGTACTCTTCGAGAGCAACATTTTGGCTATCTCGGAGTTTTAAAATTCGCGAATGGAGTTTCTGTAGGGTATTTCCGTTCGATTTTTGGGCTATTTTTTAAACCTTCAAAAATTCGCCATAAAAAAACTATGGAAGCTAGGACCACCTAATTTGGGGGGTTTGTAGGTAAATCTAGGGTGCTCTTTCACACCTAAATTTGCGACATTCTATCGAACCGTTTCGGAGATATTCGCGAGTTTTTGTTTTAACATTACGGCGAAAAGGCCCGGACCACCCCTGGTGAGCCGCGATTGGCGAGCATGGGGAGGAAGGCCGAAACCCTGTTAGGCCACGTTTCAAATTTCATGTCGATCGGACAATTAGGGCCCGAGATATGGGGGGTCAAAGTTGGGCCCATTTCCGTTACCGTTGGGGCGGCCCGCATCGAAATTTCGGTCGTTTGCGAAGGGGTCAAAAATTGAGCTACGAGAAAACGCTTGCGGGGGATTGTTCATGTGTCTCAATGGGAAGTACTGTGTGAGCGGTTGGAAATTCGGTGCAACGGTTATAGGTAATTGTCGCCCCCGAAATGTGTCAAATTCGTGAACTTTGACCCTATGAAAGTCGGGTCCTATTGGTCCTGGAGACAAACCTTTGTTTTTTAAATTGGAAATTCTCTTCGAGAGCAACATTTTGGCTATCTCGGATTTTTAAAATTCGCGAATGGAGTTTCTGTAGGGTATTTCCGTTCGATTTTTGGGCTATTTTTTAAACCTTCAAAAATTCGCCATAAAAAAACTATGGAAGCTAGGACCACCTAATTTGGGGGGGTTTGTAGGTAAATCTAGGGTGCTCTTTCACACCAAAATTTGCGACATTCTATCGAACCGTTTCGGAGATATTCGCGAGTTTTTGTTTTAACATTACGGCGAAAACGCCCGGACCCCCCTGGTGAGCCGCGATTGGCGAGCATGGGGAGGAAGGCCGAAACCCTGTTAGGCCACGTTTCAAATTTCATGTCGATCGGACAATTAGGGCCCGAGATATGGGGGGTCAAAGTTGGGCCCATTTCCGTTACCGTTGGGGCGGCCCGCATCGAAATTTCGGTCGCTTGCAAAGGGGTCAAAAATTGAGCTACGAGAAAACGCTTGCGGGGGATTGTTCATGTGTCTCAATGGGAAGTACTGTGTGAGCGGTTGGAAATTCGGTGGAACGGTTATTGGTAATTGTCGCGGCCGAAATGTGTCAAATTCGTGAAATTTGACCCTATGAAAGTCGGGTCCTATTGGGCCTGGAGACAAACCTTTTTTTTTTTAAATTGGAAGTACTCTTCGAGAGCAACATTTTGGCTATCTCGAATTTTTAAAATTCGCGAATGGAGTTTCTGTAGGGTATTTCCGTTCGATTTTTGGGCTATTTTTTAAACCTTCAAAAATTCGCCATAAAAAAACTATGGAAGCTAGGACCACCAAAATTTGGAGGGTTTGTAGGTAAATCTATGGTGCCCTTTCACACCAAAATTTGCGACATTCTATCGAACCGTTTCGGAGATATTCGCGAGTTTTTGTTTTAACATTATGGCGAAAAGGCCTGGACCCCCGTGGTGAGCCGCGATTGACGAGCATGGGGAGGAAGGCCGAAACCCTGTTAGGCCACGTTTCAAATTTCATGTCGATCGGACAATTAGGGCCCGAGATATGGGGGGTCAAAGTTGGGCCCATTTCCGTTACCGTTGGGGCGGCCCGTATCGAAATTTCGGTCGCTTGCGAAGGGGTCAAAAATTGAGCTACGAGAAAACGCTTGCGGGTGATTTTTCATGTGTCTCAATGGGAAGTACTGTGTGAGCGGTTTGAAATTCGGTGCAACGGTTATAGGTAATTGTCGCGGCCGAAATGTGTCAAATTCGTGAACTTTGACCCTATGAAAGTCGGGTCCTATTGGTCCTGGAGACAAACCTTTGTTTTTTAAATTGGAAATTCTCTTCGAGAGCAACATTTTGGCTATCTCGGATTTTTAAAATTCGCGAATGGAGTTCTGTAGGGTATTTCCGTTCGATTTTTGGGCTATTTTTTAAACCTTCAAAAATTCGCCATAAAAAAAATATGGAAGCTAGGACCACTTAATTTGGGGGGTTTGTAGGTAAATCTAGGGTGCTCTTTCACACCAAAATTTGCGACATTCTATCGAACCGTTTCGGAGATATTCGCGAGTTTTTGTTTTAACATTACGGCGAAAAGGCCCGGACCCCCCCGGTGAGCCGCGATTGGCGAGCATGGGGAGGAAGGCCGAAACCCTGTTAGGCCACGTTTCAAATTTCATGTCGATCGGACAATTAGGGCCCGAGATATGGGGGGTCAAATTTGGGCCCATTTCCGTTACCGTTGGGGCGGCCCGCATCGAAATTTCGGTCGTTTGCGAAGGGGTCAAAAATTGAGCTACGAGAAAACGCTTGCGGGTGATTGTTCATGTGTCTCAATGGGAAGTACTGTGTGAGCGGTTGGAAATTCGGTGGAACGGTTATAGGTAATTGTCGCGGCCGAAATGTGTCAAATTCGTGAACTTTGACCCTATGAAAGTCGGGTCCTATTGGTCCTGGAGACAAAACTTTGTTTTTTAAATTGGAAATTCTCTTCGAGAGCAACATTTTGGCTATCTCGGATTTTTAAAATTCGCGAATGGAGTTTCTGTAGGGTATTTCCGTTCGATTTTTGGGCTATTTTTTAAACCTTCAAAAATTCGCCATAAAAAAACTATGGAAGCTAGGACCACCTAATTTGGGGGGTTTGTAGGTAAATCTAGGGTGCTCTTTCACACCAAAATTTGCGACATTCTATCGAACCGTTTCGGAGATATTCGCGAGTTTTTGTTTTAACATTACGGCGAAAAGGCCCGGACCCCCCCGGTGAGCCGCGATTGGCGAGCATGGGGAGGAAGGCCGAAACCCTGTTAGGCCACGTTTCAAATTTCATGTCGATCGGACAATTAGGGCCCGAGATATGGGGGGTCAAATTTGGGCCCATTTCCGTTACCGTTGGGGCGGCCCGCATCGAAATTTCGATCGCTTGCGAAGGGGTCAAAAATTGAGCTACGAGAAAACGCTTGCGGGGGATTGTTCATGTGTCTCAATGGGAAGTACTGTGTGAGCGGTTGGAAATTCGGTGGAACGGTTATTGGTAATTGTCGCGGCCGAAATGTGTCAAATTCGTGAACTTTGACCCTATGAAAGTCGGGTCCTATTGGGCCTGGAGACAAACCTTTTTTTTTTTTAAATTGGAAGTACTCTTCGAGAGCAACATTTTGGCTATCTCGGATTTTTAAAATTCGCGAATGGAGTTTCTGTAGGGTATTTCCGTTCGATTTTTGGGCTATTTTTTAAACCTTCAAAAATTCGCCATAAAAAAACTATGGAAGCTAGGACCACCAAAATTTGGATGGTTTGTAGGTAAATCTATGGTGCCCTTTCACACCAAAATTTGCGACATTCTATCGAACCGTTTCGGAGATATTCGCGAGTTTTTGTTTTAACATTATGGCGAAAAGGCCCGCACCCCCGTGGTGAGCCGCGATTGACGAGCATGTGGAGGAAGGCCGAAACCCTGTTAGGCCACGTTTCAAATTTCATGTCGATCGGACAATTAGAGCCCGAGATATGGGGGGTCAAAGTTGGGCCCATTTCCGTTACCTTTGGGGCGGCCCGCATCGAAATTTCGGTCGCTTGCGAAGGGGTCAAAAATTGAGCTACGAGAAAACGCTTGCTGGGGATTGTTCATGTGTCTCAATGGGAAGTACTGTGTGAGCGGTTTGAAATTCAGTGCAACGGTTATAGGTAATTGTCGCGGCCGAAATGTGTCAAATTCGTGAACTTTGACCCTATGAAAGTCGGGGGTTATTGGGCCTGGAGACAAACCTTTTTTTTTAAATTGATGTACTCTTCGAGAGAGACATTTTGGCTATCTCGGATTTTTAAAATTTGCGAATGGAGTTTCTGTAGGTAATTTCCGTTCGATTTTTGGGCTATTTTTTAAACCTTCAAAAATTCGCCATAAAAAAACTATGGAAGCTAGGACCACCAAATTTGGAGGGATTGTAGGTAAATCTAGGGTGCCCTTTCACACCAAAATTTGCGACATTCTATCGAACCGTTTCGGAGATATTCGCGAGTTTTTGTTTTAACTTTACGGCGTAAAGGCCCGGACCCCCCTGGTGAGCCGAGATTGACGAGCATGGGGAGGAAGGCCGAAACCCTGTTAGGCCACGTTTCAAATTTCAAGTCGATCGGACAATTAGGGCCCGAGATAGGGGGGGTCAAAGTTGTGCCCATTTCCGTGACCATTGGGGCGGCCCTCATTGAAATTTCGGTCGCTTGCGCCGGGGTCAAAAATTGAGCTACGAGAAAACGCTTGCGGGGGATTGTTCATGTGTCTCAATGGGAAGTACTGTGTGAGCGGTTTGAAATTCGGTGCAACGATTATAGGTAATTGTCGCGGCCGTAATGTGTCAAATTCGTGAACTTTGACCCTATGAAAGTCGGGGGTTATTGGGCCTGGAGACAAACCTTTTTTCTTTAAATTGATGTACTCTTCGAGAGAGACATTTTGGCTATCTCGGATTTTTAAAATTCGCGAATGGAGTTTCTGTAGGGTATTTCCGTTCGATTTTTTGGCTATTTTTTAAACCTTCAAAAATTCGCGATAAAAAAAATATGGAAGCTAGGACCACCTAATTTGGGGGGTTTGTAGGTAAATCTAGGGTGCTCTTTCACACCAAAATTTGCGACATTCTATCGAACCGTTTCGGAGATATTCGCGAGTTTTTGTTTTAACATTACGGCGAAAAGGCCCGGACCCCCCCGGTGAGCCGCGATTGGCGAGCATGGGGAGGAAGGCCGAAACCCTGTTAGGCCACGTTTCAAATTTCATGTCGATCGGACAATTAGGGCCCGAGATATGGGGGGTCAAATTTGGGTCCATTTCCGTTACCGTTGGGGCGGCCCGCATCGAAATTTCGGTCGCTTGCGAAGGGGTCAAAAATTGAGCTACGAGAAAACGCTTGCGGGGGATTGTTCATGTGTCTCAATGGGAAGTACTGTGTGAGCGGTTTGAAATTCGGTGCAACGGTTATAGGTAATTGTCGCGGCCGAAATGTGTCAAATTCGTGAAATTTCACCCTATGAAAGTCGGGCCCTATTGGGCCTGGAGACAAACGTTTTTTTTTTAAATTGATGTACTCTTCGAGAGCAACATTTTGGCTATCTCGGATTTTTAAAATTCGCGAATGGAGTTTCTGTAGGGTATTTCCGTTCGATTTTTGGGCTATTTTTTAAACCTTCAAAAATTCGCCATAAAAAAACTATGGAAGCTAGGACCACCTAATTTGGGGGGTTTGTAGGTAAATCTAGGGTGCTCTTTCACAGCAAAATTTGCGACATTCTATCGAACCGTTTCGGAGATATTCGCGAGTTTTTGTTTTAACATTACGGCGAAAAGGCCCGGACCACCCCTGGTGAGCCGCGATTGGCGAGCATGGGGAGGAAGGCCGAAACCCTGTTAGGCCACGTTTCAAATTTCATGTCGATCGGACAATTAGGGCCCGAGATATGGGGGGTGAAAGTTGGGCCCATTTCCGTTACCGTTGGGGCGGCCCGCATCGAAATTTCGGTCGTTTGCGAAGGGGTCAAAAATTGAGCTACGAGAAAACGCTTGCGGGGGATTGTTCATGTGTCTCAATGGAAAGTACTGTGTGAGCGGTTTGAAATTCGGTGCAACGGTTATAGGTAATTGTCGCGGCCGAAATGTGTCAAATTCGTGAACTTTGACCCTATGAAAGTCGGGTCCTATTGGCCCTGGAGACAAACCTTTGTTTTTTAAATTGGAAATTCTCTTCGAGAGCAACATTTTGGCTATCTCCGATTTTTAAAATTCGCGAATGGAGTTTCTGTAGGGTATTTCCGTTCGATTTTTGGGCTATTTTTTAAACCTTCAAAAATTCGCCATAAAAAAACTATGGAAGCTAGGACCACCAAAATTTGGAGGGTTTGTAGGTAAATCTATGGTGCCCTTTCATACCAAAATTTGCGACATTCTATCGAACCGTTTCGGAGATATTTGCGAGTTTTTGTTTTAACATTATGGCGAAAAGGCCCGGACCCCCGTGGTGAGCCGCGATTGACGAGCATGGGGAGGACGGCCGAAACCCTGTTAGGCCAAGTTTCAAATTTCATGTCGATCGGACAATTAGAGCCCGAGATATGGGGGGTCAAAGTTGGGCCCATTTCCGTTACCGTTGGGGCGGCCCCCATCGAAATTTCGGTCGCTTGCGAAGGGGTCAAAAATTGAGCTACGAGAAAACGCTTGCGGGGGATTTTTCATGTGTCTCAATGGGAAGTACTGTGTGAGCGGTTTGAAATTCGGTGCAACGGTTATAGGTAATTGTCGCGGCCGAAATGTGTCAAATTCGTGAACTTTGACCCTATGAAAGTCGGGTCCTATTGGTCCTGGAGACAAACCTTTGTTTTTTAAATTGGAAATTCTCTTCGAGAGCAACATTTTGGCTATCTCGGATTTTTAAAATTCGCGAATGGAGTTTCTGTAGGGTATTTCCGTTCGATTTTTGGGCTATTTTTTAAACCTTCAAAAATTCGCCATAAAAAAAACTATGGAAGCTAGGACCACCTAATTTGGGGGGTTTGTAGGTAAATCTAGGGTGCTCTTTCACACCAAAATTTGCGACATTCTATCGAACCGTTTCGGAGATATTCGCGAGTTTTTGTTTTAACATTACGGCGAAAAGGCCCGGACCCCCCCGGTGAGCCGCGATTGGCGAGCATGGGGAGGAAGGCCGAAACCCTGTTAGGCCACGTTTCAAATTTCATGTCGATCGGACAATTAGGGCCCGAGATATGGGGGGTCAAATTTGGGCCCATTTCCTTTACCGTTGGGGCGGCCCCCATCGAAATTTCGGTCGCTTGCGAAGGGGTCAAAAATTGAGCTACGAGAAAACGCTTGCGGGGGATTGTTCATGTGTCTCAATGGGAAGTACTGTGTGAGCGGTTTGAAATTCGGTGCAACGATTATAGGTAATTGTCGCGGCCGTAATGTGTCAAATTCGTGAACTTTGACCCTATGAAAGTCGGGGGTTATTGGGCCTGGAGACAAACCTTTTTTCTTTAAATT
The DNA here is from genome assembly GCF_044657685.1 of Stegodyphus dumicola. Taxonomy (NCBI): domain Eukaryota; kingdom Metazoa; phylum Arthropoda; class Arachnida; order Araneae; family Eresidae; genus Stegodyphus; species Stegodyphus dumicola. The sequence continues at coordinate 288,597,494 of NC_140769.1, read as the reverse complement.
GATGTACTCTTCGAGAGAGACATTTTGGCTATCTCGGATTTTTAAAATTCGCGAATGGAGTTTCTGTAGGGAATTTCCGTTCGATTTTTGGGCTATTTTTTAAAAATTCAAAAATTCGCCATAAAAAAACTATGGAAGCTAGGACCACCAAATTTGGAGGGTTTGTAGGTAAATCTAGGGTGCCCTTTCACACCAAAATTTGCGACATTCTATCGAACCGTTTCGGAGATATTCGCGAGTTTTTGTTTTAACATTATGGCGAAAAGGCCCGGACCCCCGTGGTGAGACGCGATTGACGAGCATGGGGAGGAAGGCCGATACCCTGTTAGGCCACGTTTCAAATTTCATGTCGATCGGACAATTAGGGCCCGAGATATGGGGGTCAAAGTTGGGCCCATTTCCGTTACCGTTGGGGCGGCCCGCATCAAAATTTCGGTCGCTTGCGAAGGGGTCAAAAATTGAGCTACGAGAAAACGCTTGCCGGGGATTGTTCATGTGTCTCAATGGGAAGTACTGTGTGAGCGGTTTGAAATTCGGTGCAACGGTTATAGGTAATTGTCGCGGCCGAAATGTGTCAAATTCGTGAACTTTGACCCTATGAAAGTCGGGTCCTATTGGGCCTGGAGACAAACCTTTTTTTTTAAATTGGAAGTACTCTTCGAGAGCAACATTTTGGCTATCTCGGATTTTTAAATTCGCGAATGGAGTTTCTGTAGGGTATTTCCGTTCGATTTTTGGGCTATTTTTTAAACATTCAAAAATTCGCCATAAAAAAACTATGGAAGCTAGGACCACCTAATTTGGGGGGTTTGTAGGTAAATCTAGGGTGCTCTTTCACAGCAAAATTTGCGACATTCTATCGAACCGTTTCGGAGATATTCGCGAGTTTTTGTTTTAACATTACGGCGAAAAGGCCCGGACCACCCCTGGTGAGCCGCGATTGGCGAGCATGGGGAGGAAGGCCGAAACCCTGTTAAGCCACGTTTCAAATTTCATGTCGATCGGACAATTAGGGCCCGAGATATGGGGGGTCAAAGTTGGGCCCATTTCCGTTACCGTTGGGGCGGCCCGCATCGAAATTTCGGTCGTTTGCGAAGGGGTCAAAAATTGAGCTACGAGAAAACGCTTGCGGGGGATTGTTCATGTGTCTCAATGGGAAGTACTGTGTGAGCGGTTTGAAATTCGGTGCAACGGTTATAGGTAATTGTCGCGGCCGAAATGTGTCAAATTCGTGAACTTTGACCCTATGAAAGTCGGGTCCTATTGGTCCTGGAGACAAACCTTTGTTTTTTAAATTGGAAATTCTCTTCGAGAGCAACATTTTGGCTATCTCGGATTTTTAAAATTCGCGAATGGAGTTTCTGTAGGGTATTTCCGTTCGATTTTTGGGCTATTTTTTAAACCTTCAAAAATTCGCCATAAAAAAACTATGGAAGCTAGGACCACCTAATTTGGGGGGTTTGTAGGTAAATCTAGGGTGCTCTTTCACACCAAAATTTGCGACATTCTATCGAACCGTTTCGGAGATATTCGCGAGTTTTTGTTTTAACATTACGGCGAAAACGCCCGGACCCCCCTGGTGAGCCGCGATTGGCGAGCATGGGGAGGAAGGCCGAAACCCTGTTAGGCCACGTTTCAAATTTCATGTCGATCGGACAATTAGGGCCCGAGATATGGGGGGTCAAAGTTGGGCCCATTTCCGTTACCGTTGGGGCGGCCCGCATCGAAATTTCGGTCGCTTGCGAAGGGGTCAAAAATTGAGCTACGAGAAAACGCTTGCCGGGGATTGTTCATGTGTCTCAATGGGAAGTACTGTGTGAGCGGTTGGAAATTCGGTGGAACGGTTATTGGTAATTGTCGCGGCCGAAATGTGTCAAATTCGTGAACTTTGACCCTATGAAAGTCGGGTCCTATTGGGCCTGGAGACAAACCTTTTTTTTTTTTAAATTGGAAGTACTCTTCGAGAGCAACATTTTGGCTATCTCGAATTTTTAAAATTCGCGAATGGAGTTTCTGTAGGGTATTTCCGTTCGATTTTTGGGCTATTTTTTAAACCTTCAAAAATTCGCCATAAAAAAACTATGGAAGCTAGGACCACCAAAATTTGGAGGGTTTGTAGGTAAATCCATGGTGCCCTTTCACACCAAAATTTGCGACATTCTATCGAACCGTTTCGGAGATATTCGCGAGTTTTTGTTTTAACATTATGGCGAAAAGGCCCGGACCCCCGTGGTGAGACGCGATTGACGAGCATGGGGAGGAAGGCCGATACCCTGTTAGGCCACGTTTCAAATTTCATGTCGATCGGACAATTAGGGCCCGAGATATGGGGGTCAAAGTTGGGCCCATTTCCGTTACAGCTGGGGCGGCCCGCATCAAAATTTCGGTCGCTTGCGAAGGGGTCAAAAATTGAGCTACGAGAAAACGCTTGCCGGGGATTGTTCATGTGTCTCAATGGGAAGTACTGTGTGAGCGGTTTGAAATTCGGTGCAACGGTTATAGGTAATTGTCGCGGCCGAAATGTGTCAAATTCGTGAACTTTGACCCTATGAAAGTCGGGTCCTATTGGGCCTGGAGACAAACCTTTTTTTTTAAATTGGAAGTACTCTTCGAGAGCAACATTTTGGCTATCTCGGATTTTTAAAATTCGCGAATGGAGTTTCTGTAGGGTATTTCCGTTCGATTTTTGGGCTATTTTTTAAACATTCAAAAATTCGCCATAAAAAAACTATGGAAGCTAGGACCACCTAATTTGGGGGGTTTGTAGGTAAATCTAGGGTGCCCTTTCACACGAAAATTTGCGACATTCTATCGAACCGTTTCGGAGATATTCGCGAGTTTTTGTTTTAACATTACGGCGAAGAGGCCCGGACCCCCCCTGGTGAGCCGCGATTGGCGAGCATGGGGAGGAAGGCCGAAACCCTGTTAGGCCACGTTTCAAATTTCATGTCGATCGGACAATTAGGGCCCGTGATATGGGGGGTCAAATTTGGGCCCATTTCCGTTACCGTTGGGGCGGCCCGCATCGAAATTTCGGTCGCTTGCGAAGGGGTCAAAAATTGAGCTACGAGAAAACGCTTGCGGGTGATTGTTCATGTGTCTCAATGGGAAGTACTGTGTGAGCGGTTGGAAATTCGGTGGAACGGTTATTGGTAATTGTCGCGGCCGAAATGTGTCAAATTCGTGAACTTTGACCCTATGAAAGTCGGGTCCTATTGGGCCTGGAGACAAACCTTTTTTTTTTTAAATTGGAAGTACTCTTCGAGAGCAACATTTTGGCTATCTCGGATTTTTAAAATTCGCGAATGGAGTTTCTGTAGGGTATTTCCGTTCGATTTTTGGGCTATTTTTTAAACCTTCAAAAATTCGCCATAAAAAAAACTATGGAAGCTAGGACCACCTAATTTGGGGGGTTTGTAGGTAAATCTAGGGTGCTCTTTCACACCAAAATTTGCGACATTCTATCGAACCGTTTCGGAGATATTCGCGAGTTTTTGTTTTAACATTACGGCGAAAAGGCCCGGACCCCCCCGGTGAGCCGCGATTGGCGAGCATGGGGAGGAAGGCCGAAACCCTGTTAGGCCACGTTTCAAATTTCATGTCGATCGGACAATTAGGGCCCGAGATATGGGGGGTCAAATTTGGGCCCATTTCCTTTACCGTTGGGGCGGCCCCCATCGAAATTTCGGTCGCTTGCGAAGGGGTCAAAAATTGAGCTACGAGAAAACGCTTGCGGGGGATTGTTCATGTGTCTCAATGGGAAGTACTGTGTGAGCGGTTTGAAATTCGGTGCAACGATTATAGGTAATTGTCGCGGCCGTAATGTGTCAAATTCGTGAACTTTGACCCTATGAAAGTCGGGGGTTATTGGGCCTGGAGACAAACCTTTTTTCTTTAAATTGATGTACTCTTCGAGAGAGACATTTTGGCTATCTCGGATTTTTAAAATTCGCGAATGGAGTTTCTGTAGGGAATTTCCGTTCGATTTTTGGGCTATTTTTTAAACATTCAAAAATTCGCCATAAAAAAACTATGGAAGCTAGGACCACCAAATTTGGAGGGTTTGTAGATAAATCTAGGGTGCCCTTTCACACCAAAATTTGCGACATTCTATCGAACCGTTTCGGAGATATTCGCGAGTTTTTCTTTTAACATTAGGGCGAAAAAGCCTGGACCCCCATGGTGAGCCGAGATTGGCGAGCATGGGGAGGAAGGCCGAAACCCTGTTAGGCCACGTGTCAAATTTCAAGTCGATCGGAAAATTAGGGCCCGAGAAAGAAGGGGTCAAAATTTGGCCCATTTCCGTGACCATTGGGGCGGCCCTCATTGAAATTTCGGTCGCTTGCGCCGGGGTCAAAAATTGAGCTACGAGAAAACGCTTGCCGGGGATTGTTCATGTGTCTCAATGGGAGGTACTGTGTGAGCGGTTTGAAATTAGGTGCAACGGTTATAGGTAATTGTCGCGGCCGAAATGTGTCAAATTCGTGAAATTTGACCCTATGAAAGTCGGGCCCTATTGGGCCTGGAGACAAACGTTTTTTTTTTAAATTGATGTACTCTTCGAGAGCAACATTTTGGCTATCTCGGATTTTTAAAATTCGCGAATGGAGTTTCTGTAGGGTATTTCCGTTCGATTTTTGGGCTATTTTTTAAACCTTCAAAAATTCGCCATAAAAAAACTATGGAAGCTAGGACCACCTAATTTGGGAGGTTTGTAGGTAAATCTAGGGTGCTCTTTCACAGCAAAATTTGCGACATTCTATCGAACCGTTTCGGAGATATTCGCGAGTTTTTGTTTTAACATTACGGCGAAAAGGCCCGGACCACCCCTGGTGAGCCGCGATTGGCGAGCATGGGGAGGAAGGCCGAAACCCTGTTAAGCCACGTTTCAAATTTCATGTCGATCGGACAATTAGGGCCCGAGATATGGGGGGTCAAAGTTGGGCCCATTTCCGTTACCGTTGGGGCGGCCCGCATCGAAATTTCGGTCGTTTGCGAAGGGGTCAAAAATTGAGCTACGAGAAAACGCTTGCGGGGGATTGTTCATGTGTCTCAATGGGAAGTACTGTGTGAGTGGTTTGAAATTCGGTGCAACGGTTATAGGTAATTGTCGCGGCCGAAATGTGTCAAATTCGTGAACTTTGACCCTATGAAAGTCGGGTCCTATTGGTCCTGGAGACAAACCTTTGTTTTTTAAATTGGAAATTCTCTTCGAGAGCAACATTTTGGCTATCTCGGATTTTTAAAATTCGCGAATGGAGTTTCTGTAGGGTATTTCCGTTCGATTTTTGGGCTATTTTTTAAACCTTCAAAAATTCGCCATAAAAAAACTATGGAAGCTAGGACCACCTAATTTGGGGGGTTTGTAGGAAAATCTAGGGTGCTCTTTCACACCAAAATTTGCGACATTCTATCGAACCGTTTCGGAGATATTCGCGAGTTTTTGTTTTAACATTACGGCGAAAACGCCCGGACCCCCCTGGTGAGCCGCGATTGGCGAGCATGGGGAGGAAGGCCGAAACCCTGTTAGGCCACGTTTCAAATTTCGTGTCGGTCGGACAATTAGGGCCCGAGATATGGGGGTCAAAGTTGGGCCCATTTCCGTTACCGTTGGGGCGGCCCGCATCAAAATTTCGGTCGCTTGCGAAGGGGTCAAAAATTGAGCTACGAGAAAACGCTTGCCGGGGATTGTTCATGTGTCTCAATGGGAAGTACTGTGTGAGCGGTTTGAAATTCGGTGCAACGGTTATAGGTAATTGTCGCGGCCGAAATGTGTCAAATTCGTGAACTTTGACCCTATGAAAGTCGGGTCCTATTGGGCCTGGAGACAAACCTTTTTTTTTAAATTGGAAGTACTCTTCGAGAGCAACATTTTGGCTATCTCGGATTTTTAAAATTCGCGAATGGAGTTTCTGTAGGGTATTTCCGTTCGATTTTTGGGCTATTTTTTAAACCTTCAAAAATTCGCCATAAAAAAAACTATGGAAGCTAGGACCACCTAATTTGGGGGGTTTGTAGGTAAATCTAGGGTGCTCTTTCACACCAAAATTTGCGACATTCTATCGAACCGTTTCGGAGATATTCGCGAGTTTTTGTTTTAACATTACGGCGAAAAGGCCCGGACCCCCCCCCGGTGAGCCGCGATTTGCGAGCATGGGGAGGAAGGCCGAAACCCTGTTAGGCCACGTTTCAAATTTCATGTCGATCGGACAATTAGGGCCCGAGATATGGGGGGTCAAATTTGGGCCCATTTCCGTTACCGTTGGGGCGGCCCGCATCGAAATTTCGGTCGCTTGCGAAGGGGTCAAAAATTGAGCTACGAGAAAACGCTTGCGGGGGATTGCTCATGTGTCTCAATGGGAAGTACTGTGTGAGCGGTTGGAAATTCGGTGGAACGGTTATTGGTAATTGTCGCGGCCGAAATGTGTCAAATTCGTGAACTTTGACCCTATGAAAGTCGGGTCCTATTGGGCTTGGAGACAAACCTTTTTTTTTTTTAAATTGGAAGTACTCTTCGAGAGCAACATTTTGGCTATCTCGGATTTTTAAAATTCGCGAATGGAGTTTCTGTAGGGTATTTCCGTTCGATTTTTGGGCTATTTTTTAAACCTTCAAAAATTCGCCATAAAAAAACTATGGAAGCTAGGACCACCAAAATTTGGATGGTTTGTAGGTAAATGTATGGTGGTGCCCTTTCACACCAAAATTTGCGACATTCTATCGAACCGTTTCGGAGATATTCGCGAGTTTCTTTTTTAACATTATGGCGAAAAGGCCCGCACCCCCGTGGTGAGCCGCGATTGACGAGCATGGGGAGGAAGGCCGAAACCCTGTTAGGCCACGTTTCAAATTTCATGTCGATCGGACAATTAGGGCCCGAGATATGGGGGGTCAAAGTTGGGCCCATTTCCGTTACCGTTGGGGCGGCCCGCATCGAAATTTCGGTCGCTTGCGAAGGGGTCAAAAATTGAGCTACGAGAAAACGCTTGCCGGGGATTGTTCATGTGTCTCAATGGGAAGTACTGTGTGAGCGGTTTGAAATTCGGTGCAACGGTTATAGGTAATTGTCGCGGCCGAAATGTGTCAAATTCGTGAACTTTGACCCTATGAAAGTCGGGTCCTATTGGGCCTGGAGACAAAGCTTTTTTTTTTAAATTGGAAGTACTCTTCGAGAGCAACATTTCGGCTATCTCGGATTTTTAAAATTCGCGAATGGAGTTTCTGTAGGGTATTTCCGTTCGATTTTTGGGCTATTTTTTAAACCTTCAAAAATTCGCCATAAAAAAACTATGGAAGCTAGGACCACCTAATTTGGGAGATTTGTAGGTAAATCTAGGGTGCTCTTTCACACGAAAATTTGCGACATTCTATCGAACCGTTTCGGAGATATTCGCGAGTTTTTGTTTTAACATTACGGCGAAGAGGCCCGGACCCCCCCTGGTGAGCCGCGATTGGCGAGCATGGGGAGGAAGGCCGAAACCCTGTTAGGCCACGTTTCAAATTTCCTGTCGATCGGACAATTAGGGCCCGAGATATGGGGGGTCAAATTTGGGCCCATTTCCGTTACCGTTGGGGCGGCCCGCATCGAAATTTCGGTCGCTTGCGAAGGGGTCAAAAATTGAGCTACGAGAAAACGCTTGCGGGTGATTGTTCATGTGTCTCAATGGGAAGTACTGTGTGAGCGGTTGGAAATTCGGTGGAACGGTTATTGGTAATTGTCGCGGCCGAAATGTGTCAAATTCGTGAACTTTGACCCTATGAAAGTCGGGTCCTATTGGGCCTGGAGACAAACCTTTTTTTTTAAATTGGAAGTACTCTTCGAGAGCAACATTTTGGCTATCTCGGATTTTTAAAATTCGCGAATGGAGTTTCTGTAGAGTGTTTCCGTTCGATTTTTGGGCTATTTTTTAAACCTTCGAAAATTCGCCATAAAAAAAGTATGGAAGCTAGGACCACCAAAATTTGGAGGGTTTGTAGGTAAATCTATGGTGCCCTTTCACACCAAAATTTGCGACATTCTATCGAACCGTTTCGGAGATATTTGCGAGTTTTTGTTTTAACATTATGGCGAAAAGGCCCGGACCCCCGTGGTGAGCCGCGATTGACGAGCATGGGGAGGACGGCCGAAACCCTGTTAGGCCACGTTTCAAATTTCATGTCGATCGGACAATTAGAGCCCGAGATATGGGGGGTCAAAGTTGGGCCCATTTCCGTTACCGTTGGGGCAGCCCCCATCGAAATTTCGGTCGCTTGCGAAGGGGTCAAAAATTGAGCTACGAGAAAACGCTTGCGGGGGATTTTTCATGTGTCTCAATGGGAAGTACTGTGTGAGCGGTTTGAAATTCGGTGCAACGGTTATAGGTAATTGTCGCCCCCGAAATGTGTCAAATTCGTGAACTTTGACCCTATGAAAGTCGGGTCCTATTGGTCCTGGAGACAAACCTTTGTTTTTTAAATTGGAAATTCTCTTCGAGAGCAACATTTTGGCTATCTCGGATTTTTAAAATTCGCGAATGGAGTTTCTGTAGGGTATTTCCGTTCGATTTTTGGGCTATTTTTTAAACCTTCAAAAATTCGCCATAAAAAAACTATGGAAGCTAGGACCACCTAATTTGGGGGGTTTGTAGGTAAATCTAGGGTGCTCTTTCACACCAAAATTTGCGACATTCTATCGAACCGTTTCGGAGATATTTGCGAGTTTTTGTTTTAACATTATGGCGAAAAGGCCCGGACCCCCCCGGTGAGCCGCGATTGGCGAGCATGGGGAGGAAGGCCGAAACCCTGTTAGGCCACGTTTCAAATTTCATGTCGATCGGACAATTAGGGCCCGAGATATGGGGGGTCAAATTTGGGCCCATTTCCGTTACCGTTGGGGCGGCCCGCATCGAAATTTCGGTCGCTTGCGAAGGGGTCAAAAATTGAGCTACGAGAAAACGCATGCGGGGGATTGTTCATGTGTCTCAATGGGAAGTACTGTGTGAGCGGTTTGAAATTCGGTGGAACGGTTATTGGTAATTGTCGCGGCCGAAATGTGTCAAATTCGTGAACTTTGACCCTATGAAAGTCGGGTCCTATTGGGCCTGGAGACAAACCTTTGTTTTTTAAATTGGAAATTCTCTTCGAGAGCAACATTTTGGCTATCTCGGATTTTTAAAATTCGCGAATGGAGTTTCTGTAGGGTATTTCCGTTCGATTTTTGGGCTATTTTTTAAACCTTCAAAAATTCGCCATAAAAAAACTATGGAAGCTAGGACCACCTAATTTGGGGGGTTTGTAGGTAAATCTAGGGTGCTCTTTCACACCAAAATTTGCGACATTCGATCGAACCGTTTCGGAGATATTCGCGAGTTTTTGTTTTAACATTACGGCGAAAAGGCCCGGACCCCCCCGGTGAGCCGCGATTGGCGAGCATGGGGAGGAAGGCCGAAACCCTGTTAGGCCACGTTTCAAATTTCATGTCGATCGGACAATTAGGGCCCGAGATATGGGGGGTCAAATTTGGGCCCATTTCCGTTACCGTTGGGGCGGCCCGCATCGAAATTTCGGTCGCTTGCGAAGGGGTCAAAAATTGAGCTACGAGAAAACGCTTGCGGGGGATTGTTCATGTGTCTCAATGGGAAGTACTGTGTGAGCGGTTGGAAATTCGGTGGAACGGTTATTGGTAATTGTCGCGGCCGAAATGTGTCAAATTCGTGAACTTTGACCCTATGAAAGTCGGGTCCTATTGGGCCTGGAGACAAACCTTTTTTTTTTTAAATTGGAAGTACTCTTCGAGAGCAACATTTTGGCTATCTCGGATTTTTAAAATTCGCGAATGGAGTTTCTGTAGGGTATTTGCGTTCGATTTTTGGGCTATTTTTTAAACATTCAAAAATTCGCCATAAAAAAACTATGGAAGCTAGGACCACCAAAATTTGGATGGTTTGTAGGTAAATCTATGGTGCCCTTTCACACCAAAATTTGCGACATTCTATCGAACCGTTTCGGAGATATTCGCGAGTTTTTGTTTTAACATTATGGCGAAAAGGCCCGCACCCCCGTGGTGAGCCGCGATTGACGAGCATGGGGAGGAAGGCGGAAACCCTGTTAGGCCACGTTTCAAATTTCATGTCGATCGGACAATTAGAGCCCGAGATATGGGGGGTCAAAGTTGGGCCCATTTCCGTTACCTTTGGGGCGGCCCGTATCGAAATTTCGGTCGCTTGCGAAGGGGTCAAAAATTGAGCTACGAGAAAACGCTTGCGGGGGATTGTTCATGTGTCTCAATGGGAAGTACTGTGTGAGCGGTTTGAAATTCGGTGGAACGGTTATTGGTAATTGTCGCGGCCGAAATGTGTCAAATTCGTGAACTTTGACCCTATGAAAGTCGGGTCCTATTGGTCCTGGAGACAAACCTTTGTTTTTTAAATTGGAAATTCTCTTCGAGAGCAACATTTTGGCTATCTCGGATTTTTAAAATTCGCGAATGGAGTTTCTGTAGGGTATTTCCGTTCGATTTTTGGGCTATTTTTTAAACCTTCAAAAATTCGCCATAAAAAAACTATGGAAGCTAGGACCACCTAATTTGGGGGGTTTGTAGGTAAATCTAGGGTGCTCTTTCACACCAAAATTTGCGACATTCTATCGAACCGTTTCGGAGATATTTGCGAGTTTTTGTTTTAACATTATGGCGAAAAGGCCCGGACCCCCCCGGTGAGCCGCGATTGGCGAGCATGGGGAGGAAGGCCGAAACCCTGTTAGGCCACGTTTCAAATTTCATGTCGATCGGACAATTAGGGCCCGAGATATGGGGGGTCAAATTTGGGCCCATTTCCGTTACCGTTGGGGCGGCCCGCATCGAAATTTCGGTCGCTTGCGAAGGGGTCAAAAATTGAGCTACGAGAAAACGCTTGCGGGGGATTGTTCATGTGTCTCAATGGGAAGTACTGTGTGAGCGGTTTGAAATTCGGTGGAACGGTTATTGGTAATTGTCGCGGCCGAAATGTGTCAAATTCGTGAACTTTGACCCTATGAAAGTCGGGTCCTATTGGGCCTGGAGACAAACCTTTGTTTTTTAAATTGGAAATTCTCTTCGAGAGCAACATTTTGGCTATCTCGGATTTTTAAAATTCGCGAATGGAGTTTCCGTAGGGTATTTCCGTTCGATTTTTGGGCTATTTTTTAAACCTTCAAAAATTCGCCATAAAAAAACTATGGAAGCTAGGACCACCAAAATTTGGAGGGTTTGTAGGTAAATCCATGGTGCCCTTTCACACCAAAATTTGCGACATTCTATCGAACCGTTTCGGAGATATTCGCGAGTTTTTGTTTTAACATTATGGCGAAAAGGCCCGGACCCCCGTGGTGAGACGCGATTGACGAGCATGGGGAGGAAGGCCGATACCCTGTTAGGCCACGTTTCAAATTTCATGTCGATCGGACAATTAGGGCCCGAGATATGGGGGTCAAAGTTGGGCCCATTTCCGTTACCGTTGGGGCGGCCCGCATCAAAATTTCGGTCGCTTGCGAAGGGGTCAAAAATTGAGCTACGAGAAAACGCTTGCCGGGGATTGTTCATGTGTCTCAATGGGAAGTACTGTGTGAGCGGTTTGAAATTCGGTGCAACGGTTATAGGTAATTGTCGCGGCCGAAATGTGTCAAATTCGTGAAATTTGACCCTATGAAAGTCGGGTCCTATTGGGCCTGGAGACAAACCTTTTTTTTTAAATTGGAAGTACTCTTCGAGAGCAACATTTTGGCTATCTCGGATTTTTAAAATTCGCGAATGGAGTTTCTGTAGGGTATTTCCGTTCGATTTTTGGGCTATTTTTTAAACATTCAAAAATTCGCCATAAAAAAACTATGGAAGCTAGGACCACCTAATTTGGGGGGTTTGTAGGTAAATCTAGGGTGCTCTTTCACACCAAAATTTGCGACATTCTATCGAACCGTTTCGGAGATATTCGCGAGTTTTTGTTTTAACATTACGGCGAAAAGGCCCGGACCCCCCCGGTGAGCCGCGATTGGCGAGCATGGGGAGGAAGGCCGAAACCCTGTTAGGCCACGTTTCAAATTTCATGTCGATCGGACAATTAGGGCCCGAGATATGGGGGGTCAAATTTGGGCCCATTTCCTTTACCGTTGGGGCGGCCCCCATCGAAATTTCGGTCGCTTGCGAAGGGGTCAAAAATTGAGCTACGAGAAAACGCTTGCGGGGGATTGTTCATGTGTCTCAATGGGAAGTACTGTGTGAGCGGTTTGAAATTCGGTGCAACGATTATAGGTAATTGTCGCGGCCGTAATGTGTCAAATTCGTGAACTTTGACCCTATGAAAGTCGGGGGTTATTGGGCCTGGAGACAAACCTTTTTTCTTTAAATTGATGTACTCTTCGAGAGAGACATTTTGGCTATCTCGGATTTTTAAAATTCGCGAATGGAGTTTCTGTAGGGAATTTCCGTTCGATTTTTGGGCTATTTTTTAAACATTCAAAAATTCGCCATAAAAAAACTATGGAAGCTAGGACCACCAAATTTGGAGGGTTTGTAGGTAAATCTAGGGTGCCCTTTCACACCAAAATTTGCGACATTCTATCGAACCGTTTCGGAGATATTCGCGAGTTTTTCTTTTAACATTAGGGCGAAAAAGCCTGGACCCCCATGGTGAGCCGAGATTGGCGAGCATGGGGAGGAAGGCCGAAACCCTGTTAGGCCACGTGTCAAATTTCAAGTCGATCGGAAAATTAGGGCCCGAGATAGAAGGGGTCAAAATTTGGCCCATTTCCGTGACCATTGGGGCGGCCCTCATTGAAATTTCGGTCGCTTGCGCCGGGGTCAAAAATTGAGCTACGAGAAAACGCTTGCCGGGGATTGTTCATGTGTCTCAATGGGAGGTACTGTGTGAGCGGTTTGAAATTAGGTGCAACGGTTATAGGTAATTGTCGCGGCCGAAATGTGTCAAATTCGTGAAATTTGACCCTATGAAAGTCGAACCCTATTGGGCCTGGAGACAAACGTTTTTTTTTAAATTGATGTACTCTTCGAGAGCAACATTTTGGCTATCTCGGATTTTTAAAATTCGCGAATGGAGTTTCTGTAGGGTATTTCCGTTCGATTTTTGGGCTATTTTTTAAACCTTCAAAAATTCGCCATAAAAAAACTATGGAAGCTAGGACCACCTAATTTGGGGGGTTTGTAGGTAAATCTAGGGTGCTCTTTCACAGCAAAATTTGCGACATTCTATCGAACCGTTTCGGAGATATTCGCGAGTTTTTGTTTTAACATTACGGCGAAAAGGCCCGGACCACCCCTGGTGAGCCGCGATTGGCGAGCATGGGGAGGAAGGCCGAAACCCTGTTAAGCCACGTTTCAAATTTCATGTCGATCGGACAATTAGGGCCCGAGATATGGGGGGTCAAAGTTGGGCCCATTTCCGTTACCGTTGGGGCGGCCCGCATCGAAATTTCGGTCGTTTGCGAAGGGGTCAAAAATTGAGCTACGAGAAAACGCTTGCGGGGGATTGTTCATGTGTCTCAATGGGAAGTACTGTGTGAGCGGTTTGAAATTCGGTGCAACGGTTATAGGTAATTGTCGCGGCCGAAATGTGTCAAATTCGTGAACTTTGACCCTATGAAAGTCGGGTCCTATTGGTCCTGGAGACAAACCTTTGTTTTTTAAATTGGAAATTCTCTTCGAGAGCAACATTTTGGCTATCTCGGATTTTTAAAATTCGCGAATGGAGTTTCTGTAGGGTATTTCCGTTCGATTTTTGGGCTATTTTTTAAACCTTCAAAAATTCGCCATAAAAAAACTATGGAAGCTAGGACCACCTAATTTGGGGGGTTTGTAGGTAAATCTAGGGTGCTCTTTCACACCAAAATTTGCGACATTCTATCGAACCGTTTCGGAGATATTCGCGAGTTTTTGTTTTAACATTACGGCGAAAAGGCCCGGACCCCCCCGGTGAGCCGCGATTTCCGAGCATGGGGAGGAAGGCCGAAACCCTGTTAGGCCACGTTTCAAATTTCATGTCGATCGGACAATTAGGGCCCGAGATATGGGGGGTCAAATTTGGGCCCATTTCCGTTACCGTTGGGGCGGCCCGCATCGAAATTTCGGTCGCTTGCGAAGGGGTCAAAAATTGAGCTACGAGAAAACGCTTGCGGGGGATTGTTCATGTGTCTCAATGGGAAGTACTGTGTGAGCGGTTGGAAATTCGGTGGAACGGTTATTGGTAATTGTCGCGGCCGAAATGTGTCAAATTCGTGAACTTTGACCCTATGAAAGTCGGGTCCTATTGGGCCTGGAGACAAACCTTTTTTTTTTTAAATTGGAAGTACTCTTCGAGAGCAACATTTTGGCTATCTCGGATTTTTAAAATTCGCGAATGGAGTTTCTGTAGGGTGTTTCCGTTCGATTTTTGGGCTATTTTTTAAACCTTCGAAAATTCGCCATAAAAAAACTATGGAAGCTAGGACCACCAAAATTTAGAGGGTTTGTAGGTAAATCTATGGTGCCCTTTCACACCAAAATTTGCGACATTCTATCGAACCGTTTCGGAGATATTTGCGAGTTTTTGTTTTAACATTATGGCGAAAAGGCCCGGACCCCCGTGGTGAGCCGCGATTGACGAGCATGGGGAGGACGGCCGAAACCCTGTTAGGCCACGTTTCAAATTTCATGTCGATCGGACAATTAGAGCCCGAGATATGGGGGGTCAAAGTTGGGCCCATTTCCGTTACCGTTGGGGCGGCCCCCATCGAAATTTCGGTCGCTTGCGAAGGGGTCAAAAATTGAGCTACGAGAAAACGCTTGCGGGGGATTTTTCATGTGTCTCAATGGGAAGTACTGTGTGAGCGGTTTGAAATTCGGTGCAACGGTTATAGGTAATTGTCGCCCCCGAAATGTGTCAAATTCGTGAACTTTGACCCTATGAAAGTCGGGTCCTATTGGTCCTGGAGACAAACCTTTGTTTTTTAAATTGGAAATTCTCTTCGAGAGCAACATTTTGGCTATCTCGGATTTTTAAAATTCGCGAATGGCGTTTCTGTAGGGTATTTCCGTTCGATTTTTGGGCTATTTTTTAAACCTTCAAAAATTCGCCATAAAAAAACTATGGAAGCTAGGACCACCTAATTTGGGGGGTTTGTAGGTAAATCTAGGGTGCTCTTTCACACCAAAATTTGCGACATTCTATCGAACCGTTTCGGAGATATTTGCGAGTTTTTGTTTTAACATTATGGCGAAAAGGCCCGGACCCCCCCGGTGAGCCGCGATTGGCGAGCATGGGGAGGAAGGCCGAAACCCTGTTAGGCCACGTTTCAAATTTCATGTCGATCGGACAATTAGGGCCCGAGATATGGGGGGTCAAATTTGGGCCCATTTCCGTTACCGTTGGGGCGGCCCGCATCGAAATTTCGGTCGCTTGCGAAGGGGTCAAAAATTGAGCTACGAGAAAACGCTTGCGGGGGATTGTTCATGTGTCTCAATGGGAAGTATTGTGTGAGCGGTTTGAAATTCGGTGGAACGGTTATTGGTAATTGTCGCGGCCGAAATGTGTCAAATTCGTGAACTTTGACCCTATGAAAGTCGGGTCCTATTGGGCCTGGAGACAAACCTTTGTTTTTTAAATTGGAAATTCTCTTCGAGAGCAACATTTTGGCTATCTCGGATTTTTAAAATTCGCGAATGGAGTTTCTGTAGGGTATTTCCGTTCGATTTTTGGGCTATTTTTTAAACCTTCAAAAATTCGCCATAAAAAAACTATGGAAGCTAGGACCACCTAATTTGGGGGGTTTGTAGGTAAATCTAGGGTGCTCTTTCACACCAAAATTTGCGACATTCGATCGAACCGTTTCGGAGATATTCGCGAGTTTTTGTTTTAACATTACGGCGAAAAGGCCCGGACCCCCCCGGTGAGCCGCGATTGGCGAGCATGGGGAGGAAGGCCGAAACCCTGTTAGGCCACGTTTCAAATTTCATGTCGATCGGACAATTAGGGCCCGAGATATGGGGGGTCAAATTTGGGCCCATTTCCGTTACCGTTGGGGCGGCCCGCATCGAAATTTCGGTCGCTTGCGAAGGGGTCAAAAATTGAGCTACGAGAAAACGCTTGCGGGGGATTGTTCATGTGTCTCAATGGGAAGTACTGTGTGAGCGGTTGGAAATTCGGTGGAACGGTTATTGGTAATTGTCGCGGCCGAAATGTGTCAAATTCGTGAACTTTGACCCTATGAAAGTCGGGTCCTATTGGGCCTGGAGACAAACTTTTTTTTTTTAAATTGGAAGTACTCTTCGAGAGCAACATTTTGGCTATCTCGGATTTTTAAAATTCGCGAATGGAGTTTCTGTAGGGTATTTGCGTTCGATTTTTGGGCTATTTTTTAAACATTCAAAAATTCGCCATAAAAAAACTATGGAAGCTAGGACCACCAAAGTTTGGATGGTTTGTAGGTAAATCTATGGTGCCCTTTCACACCAAAATTTGCGACATTCTATCGAACCGTTTCGGAGATATTCGCGAGTTTTTGTTTTAACATTATGGCGAAAAGGCCCGCACCCCCGTGGTGAGCCGCGATTGACGAGCATGGGGAGGAAGGCCGAAACCCTGTTAGGCCACGTTTCAAATTTCATGTCGATCGGACAATTAGAGCCCGAGATATGGGGGGTCAAAGTTGGGCCCATTTCCGTTACCTTTGGGGCGGCCCGTATCGAAATTTCGGTCGCTTGCGAAGGGGTCAAAAATTGAGCTACGAGAAAACGCTTGCGGGGGATTGTTCATGTGTCTCAATGGGAAGTACTGTGTGAGCGGTTTGAAATTCGGTGGAACGGTTATTGGTAATTATCGCGGCCGAAATGTGTCAAATTCGTGAACTTTGACCCTATGAAAGTCGGGTCCTATTGGTCCTGGAGACAAACCTTTGTTTTTTAAATTGGAAATTCTCTTCGAGAGCAACATTTTGGCTATCTCGGATTTTTAAAATTCGCGAATGGAGTTTCTGTAGGGTATTTCCGTTCGATTTTTGGGCTATTTTTTAAACCTTCAAAAATTCGCCATAAAAAAACTATGGAAGCTAGGACCACCTAATTTGGGGGGTTTGTAGGTAAATCTAGGGTGCTCTTTCACACCAAAATTTGCGACATTCTATCGAACCGTTTCGGAGATATTTGCGAGTTTTTGTTTTAACATTATGGCGAAAAGGCCCGGAGTCCCCCGGTGAGCCGCGATTGGCGAGCATGGGGAGGAAGGCCGAAACCCTGTTAGGCCGCGTTTCAAATTTCATGTCGATCGGACAATTAGGGCCCGAGATATGGGGGGTCAAATTTGGGCCCATTTCCGTTACCGTTGGGGCGGCCCGCATCGAAATTTCGGTCGCTTGCGAAGGGGTCAAAAATTGAGCTACGAGAAAACGCTTGCGGGGGATTGTTCATGTGTCTCAATGGGAAGTACTGTGTGAGCGGTTTGAAATTCGGTGGAACGGTTATTGGTAATTGTCGCGGCCGAAATGTGTCAAATTCGTGAACTTTGACCCTATGAAAGTCGGGTCCTATTGGGCCTGGAGACAAACCTTTGTTTTTTAAATTGGAAATTCTCTTCGAGAGCAACATTTTGGCTATCTCGGATTTTTAAAATTCGCGAATGGAGTTTCTGTAGGGTATTTCCGTTCGATTTTTGGGCTATTTTTTAAACCTTCAAAAATTCGCCATAAAAAAACTATGGAAGCTAGGACCACCTAATTTGGGGGGTTTGTAGGTAAATCTAGGGTGCTCTTTCACACCAAAATTTGCGACATTCTATCGAACCGTTTCGGAGATATTCGCGAGTTTTTGTTTTAACATTACGGCGAAAAGGCCCGGACCCCCCCGGTGAGCCGCGATTGGCGAGCATGGGGAGGAAGGCCGAAACCCTGTTAGGCCACGTTTCAAATTTCATGTCGATCGGACAATTAGGGCCCGAGATATGGGGGGTCAAATTTGGGCCCATTTCCGTTACCGTTGGGGCGGCCCGCATCGAAATTTCGGTCGCTTGCGAAGGGGTCAAAAATTGAGCTACGAGAAAACGCTTGCGGGGGATTGTTCATGTGTCTCAATGGGAAGTACTGTGTGAGCGGTTGGAAATTCGGTGGAACGGTTATTGGTAATTGTCGCGGCCGAAATGTGTCAAATTCGTGAACTTTGACCCTATGAAAGTCGGGTCCTATTGGGCCTGGAGACAAACCTTTTTTTTTTTAAATTGGAAGTACTCTTCGAGAGCAACATTTTGGCTATCTCGGATTTTTAAAATTCGCGAATGGAGTTTCTGTAGGGTATTTCCGTTCGATTTTTGGGCTATTTTTTAAACATTCAAAAATTCGCCATAAAAAAACTATGGAAGCTAGGACCACCTAATTTGGGGGGTTTGTAGGTAAATCTAGGGTGCTCTTTCACACCAAAATTTGCGACATTCTATCGAACCGTTTCGGAGATATTCGCGAGTTTTTGTTTTAACATTATGGCGAAAAGGCCCGCACCCCCGTGGTGAGCCGCGATTGACGAGCATGGGGAGGAAGGCAGAAACCCTGTTAGGCCACGTTTCAAATTTCATGTCGATCGGACAATTAGAGCCCGAGATATGGGGGGTCAAAGTTGGGCCCATTTCCGTTACCTTTGGGGCGGCCCGTATCGAAATTTCGGTCGCTTGCGAAGGGGTCAAAAATTGAGCTACGAGAAAACGCTTGCTGCGGATTGTTCATGTGTCTCAATGGGAAGTACTGTGTGAGCGGTTTGAAATTCAGTGCAACGGTTATAGGTAATTGTCGCGGCCGAAATGTGTCAAATTCGTGAACTTTGACCCTATGAAAGTCGGGGGTTATTGGGCCTGGAGACAAACCTTTTTTTTTAAATTGATGTACTCTTCGAGAGAGACATTTTGGCTATCTCGGATTTTTAAAATTTGCGAATGGAGTTTCTGTAGGTAATTTCCGTTCGATTTTTGGGCTATTTTTTAAACATTCAAAAATTCGCCATAAAAAAACTATGGAAGCTAGGACCACCAAATTTGGAGGGATTGTAGGTAAATCTAGGGTGCCCTTTCACACCAAAAGTTGCGACATTCTATCGAACCGTTTCGGAGATATTCGCGAGTTTTTGTTTTAACTTTACGGCGTAAAGGCCCGGACCCCCCTGGTGAGCCGAGATTGACGAGCATGGGGAGGAAGGCCGAAACCCTGTTAGGCCACGTTTCAAATTTCAAGTCGATCGGACAATTAGGGCCCGAGATAGAGGGGGTCAAAGCTGTGCCCATTTCCGTGACCATTGGGGCGGCCCTCATTGAAATTTCGGTCGCTTGCGCCGGGGTCAAAAATTGAGCTACGAGAAAACGCTTGCGGGGGATTTTTCATGTGTCTCAATGGGAAGTACTGTGTGAGCGGTTTGAAATTCGGTGCAACGGTTATAGGTAATTGTCGCGGCCGAAATGTGTCAAATTCGTGAAATTTGACCCTATGAAAGTCGGGCCCTATTGGGCCTGGAGACAAACGTTTTTTTTTTTAAATTGATGTACTCTTCGAGAGCAACATTTTGGCTATCTCGGATTTTTAAAATTCGCGAATGGAGTTTCTGTAGGGTATTTCCGTTCGATTTTTGGGCTATTTTTTAAACATTCAAAAATTCGCCATAAAAAAACTATGGATGCTAGGACCACCTAATTTGGGGGGTTTGTAGGTAAATCTAGGGTGCCCTTTCACACCAAAATTTGCGACATTCTAACGAACCGTTTCGGAGATATTCGCGAGTTTTTGTTTTAACATTACGGCGAAAAGGCCCGGACCCCCCTGGTGAGCCGCGATTAGCGAGCATGGGGAGGAAGGCCGAAACCCTGTTAGGCAACGTTTCAAATTTCATGTCGATCGGACAATTAGGGCCCGAGATATGGGGGGTCAAAGTTGGGCCCATTTCCG
Organism: Stegodyphus dumicola; assembly: GCF_044657685.1. Taxonomy (NCBI): domain Eukaryota; kingdom Metazoa; phylum Arthropoda; class Arachnida; order Araneae; family Eresidae; genus Stegodyphus; species Stegodyphus dumicola. The sequence continues at coordinate 288,577,580 of NC_140769.1, read as the reverse complement.
TTACCGTTAAGGGCGGCACCCATCGAAATTTCGGTCGCTTGCGAATGGGTCAAAAATTGAGCTACGAGAAAACGCTTGCGGGGGATTGTTCATGTGTCTCAATGGGAAGTACTGTGTGAGCGGTTGGAAATTCGGTGGAACGGTTATAGGTAATTGTCGCGGCTGAAATGTGTCAAATTCGTGAACTTTGACCCTATGAAAGTCGGGTCCTATTGGGCCTGGAGACAAACCTTTTTCTTTAAATTGATGTACTCTTCGAGAGCAACATTTTGGCTATCTCGGATTTTTAAAATTCGCGAATGGAGTTACTGTAAGGAATTTCCGTTCGATTTTTGGGCTATTTTTTAAACCTTCAAAAATTCGCCATAAAAAACTATGGAAGCTAGGACCACCAAATTTGGAGGGTTTGTAGGTAAATCTTGGGTGCCCTTCACACCAAAATTTGCGACATTCTATCGAACCGTTTCGGAGATATTCGCGAGTTTTTGTTTTAACATTACGGCGTAAAGGCCCGGACCCCCCATGGTGAGTCGCGATTGGCGAGCATAGGGAGGAAGGCCGAAACCCTGTTAGGCCACGTTTCAAATTTCAAGTCGATCGGACAATTAGAGCCCGAGATATGGGGGGTCAAAATTTGGCCCATTTCCGTGAACATTGGGGCGGCCTCCATCGAAATTTCGGTCGCTTGCGCCGGGGTCAAAAATTGAGCTACGAGAAAACGCTTGCGGGGGATTTTTCATGTGTCTCAATGGGAAGTACTGTGTGAGCGGTTTGAAATTCGGTGGAACGGTTATAGGTAATTGTCGCGGCCGAAATGTGTCAAATTCGTGAAATTGGACCCTATGAAAGTCGGGCCCTATTGCGCCTGTGGACAAACATTTTTTTTTAAATTGATGTACTCTTCGAGAGCAACATTTTGGCTATCTCGGATTTTTAAAATTCGCGAATGGAGTTTCTGTAGGGTATTTCCGTTCGATTTTTGGGTTATTTTTTAAACATTCACAAATTCGCCATAAAAAAACTATGGAAGCTAGGACCACCTAATTTGGAGGGTTTGTAGGTAAATCTAGGGTGCACTTTCACACCAAAATTTGCGACATTCTATCGAACCGTTTCGGAGGTATTCGCGAGTTTTTGTTTTAACATTACGGCGAAAAGGCCTGGACCCCCTGGTGAGCCGCGATTGGCGAGCATGGGGAGGATGGCCGAAACCCTGTTAGGCCACGTTTCAAATTTCATGTCGATCGGACAATTAGGGCCCGAGATATGGGGGGTCAAATTTGGGCCCATTTCCGTTACCATTGGGGCGGGCCCCATCGAAATTTCGGTCGCTTGCGAAGGGGTCAAAAATTGACCTACGAGAAAACGCTTGCGGGGGATTGTTCATGTGTCTCAATGGGAAGTACTGTGTGAGCGGTTTGAAATTCGGTGCAACGGTTATAGGTAATTGTCGCGGCCGAAATGTGACAAATTCGTGAACATTGTCCCTATGAAAGTCGGGTCCTAATGGGCCTGGAGACAAACTTTTTTTTTTAATTGATGTACTCTTCGAGAGCAATATTTTGGCTATTTCAGATTTTTAAAATTCGCGAATGGAGTTTCTGTAGGGTATTTCCGTTCGATTTTTGGGCTATTTTTTAAACATTCAAAAATTCGCCATAAAAAAACTATGGAAGCTAGCACCACCTAATTTGGAGGGTTTGTAGGTAAATCTAGGGTGCCCTTTAACACCAAAATTTGCGACATTCTATCAAACCGTTTCGGAGATATTCGCAAATTTTTGTTTTAAATTTACGGCGAAAAGCCACTGACCCCCGCTGGTGAGCCGCGATTGGCGAGCATAGGGAGGAAGGCCGAAACCCTGTTAGGCCACGTTTCAAATTTCAAGTCGATCGGACAATTAGGGCCCGAGATATGGGGCGTCAAAGTTTGGCCCATTTCCGTTACCATTGGGTAGGCCCCCATCGAAATTTCGGTCGCTTGCGAAGGGGTCAAAAATGGAGCTACGAGAAAACACTTGCTGGGGATTCTTCATGTGTCTCAATGGGAAGTACTGTGTGAGCGGTTTGAAATTCGGTGCAACGGTTATAGGTAATTGTCGCGGCCGAAATGTGTCAAATTCGTGAAATTTGACCCTATGAAAGTCGGGCCCTATTGGGCCTGGCGACAAACCTTTTTTTTTAAATTGATGTACTCTTCGAGAGCAACATTTTGGTTATCTCGGATTTTTAAAATTCGCGAATGGAGTTTCTGTAGGGTATTTCCGTTCGATTTTTGGGCTATTATTTAAACCTTCAAAAGTTCGCCATAAAAAAACTATGGAAGCTAGGACCACCAAATTTGGAGGGTTTGTAGGTAAATCTATGGTGCCCTTTCACACCAAAATTTGCGACATTCTATCGAACCGTTTCGGAGATATTTGCGAGTTTTTGTTTTAACATTATGGCGAAAAGGCCTGGACCCCCGTGGTGAGCCGCGATTGACGAGAATGGGGAGGACGGCCGAAACCCTGTTAGGCCACGTTTCAAATTTCATGTCGATCGGACAATTAGAGCCCGAGATATGGGGGGTCAAAGTTGGGCCCATTTCCGTTACCGTTGGGGCGGCCCCCATCGAAATTTCGGTCGCTTGCGAAGGGGTCAAAAATTGAGCTACGAGAAAACGCTTGCGGGGGATTTTTCATGTGTCTCAATGGGAAGTACTGTGTGAGCGGTTTGAAATTCGGTGCAACGGTTATAGGTAATTGTCGCCCCCGAAATGTGTCAAATTCGTGAACTTTGACCCTATGAAAGTCGGGTCCTATTGGTCCTCGAGACAAACCTTTGTTTTTTAAATTGGAAATTCTCTTCGAGAGCAACATTTTGGCTATCTCGGATTTTTAAAATTCGCGAATGGAGTTTCTGTAGGGTATTTCCGTTCGATTTTTGGGCTATTTTTTAAACCTTCAAAAATTCGCCATAAAAAAACTATGGAAGCTAGGACCACCTAATTTGGGGGGTTTGTAGGTAAATCTAGGGTGCTCTTTCACACCAAAATTTGCGACATTCTATCGAACCGTTTCGGAGATATTCGCGAGTTTTTGTTTTAACATTACGGCGAAAAGGCCTTGACCCCCTGGTGAGCCGCGATTGGCGAGCATGGGGAGGAAGGCCGAAACCCTGTTAGGCCACGTTTCAAATTTCATGTCGATCGGACAATTAGGGCCCGAGATATGGGGGGTCAAATTTGGGCCCATTTCCGTTACCGTTGGGGCGGCCCGCATCGAAATTTCGGTCGCTTGCGAAGGGGTCAAAAATTGAGCTACGAGAAAACGCTTGCGGGGGATTGTTCATGTGTCTCAATGGGAAGTACTGTGTGAGCGGTTGGAAATTCGGTGGAACGGTTATTGGTAATTGTCGCGGCCGAAATGTGTCAAATTCGTGAACTTTGACCCTATGAAAGTCGGGTCCTATTGGGCCTGGAGACAAACCTTTTTTTTTTAAATTGGAAGTACTCTTCGAGAGCAACATTTTGGCTATCTCGGATTTTTAAAATTCGCGAATGGAGTTTCTGTAGGGTATTTCCGTTCGATTTTTGGGCTATTTTTTAAACCTTCAAAAATTCGCCATAAAAAAACTATGGAAGCTAGGACCACCAAAATTTGGATGGTTTGTAGGTAAATCTATGGTGCCCTTTCACACCAAAATTTGCGACATTCTATCGAACCGTTTCGGAGATATTCGCGAGTTTTTGTTTTAACATTATGGCGAAAAGGCCCGCACCCCCGTGGTGAGCCGCGATTGACGAGCATGGGGAGGAAGGCCGAAACCCTGTTAGGCCACGTTTCAAATTTCATGTCGATCGGACAATTAGAGCCCGAGATATGGGGGGTCAAAGTTGGGCCCATTTCCGTTACCTTTGGGGCGGCCCGTATCGAAATTTCGGTCGCTTGCGAAGGGGTCAAAAATTGAGCTACGAGAAAACGCTTGCTGGGGATTGTTCATACGTCTCAATGGGAAGTACTGTGTGAGCGGTTTGAAATTCAGTGCAACGGTTATAGGTAATTGTCGCGGCCGAAATGTGTCAAATTCGTGAACTTTGACCCTATGAAAGTCGGGGGTTATTGGGCCTGGAGACAAACCTTTTTTTTTAAATTGATGTACTCTTCGAGAGAGACATTTTGGCTATCTCGGATTTTTAAAATTTGCGAATGGAGTTTCTGTAGGTAATTTCCGTTCGATTTTTGGGCTATTTTTTAAACATTCAAAAATTCGCCATAAAAAAACTATGGAAGCTAGGACCACCAAATTTGGAGGGATTGTAGGTAAATCTAGGGTGCCCTTTCACACCAAAATTTGCGACATTCTATCGAACCGTTTCGGAGATATTCGCGAGTTTTTGTTTTAACTTTACGGCGTAAAGGCCCGGACCCCCCTGGTGAGCCGAGATTGACGAGCATGGGGAGGAACGCCGAAACCCTGTTAGGCCACGTTTCAAATTTCAAGTCGATCAGACAATTAGGGCCCGAGATAGGGGTGGTCAAAGCTGTGCCCATTTCCGTGACCATTGGGGCGGCCCTCATTGAAATTTCGGTCGCTTGCGCCGGGGTCAAAAATTGAGCTACGAGAAAACGCTTGCGGGGGATTGTTCATGTGTCTCAATGGGAAGTACTGTGTGAGCGGTTTGAAATTCAGTGCAACGATTATAGGTAATTGTCGCGGCCGTAATGTGTCAAATTCGTGAACTTTGACCCTATGAAAGTCGGGGGTTATTGGGCCTGGAGACAAACCTTTTTTCTTTAAATTGATGTACTCTTCGAGAGAGACATTTTGGCTATCTCGGATTTTTAAAATTCGCGAATGGAGTTTCGGTAGGGTATTTCCGTTCGATTTTTGGGCTATTTTTTAAACATTCAAAAATTCGCCATAAAAAAACTATGGAAGCTAGGACCACGTAATTTGGGGGGTTTGTAGGTAAATCTAGGTTGCCCTTTCACACCAAAATTTGCGACATTCTATCGAACCGTTTCGGAGATATTCGCGAGTTTTTGTTTTAACATTACGGCGTAAAGTCCCGGACCCCCCATGGTAGGCCGCGATTGGCGAGCATAGGGAGGAAGGCCGAAACCCTGTTAGGCCACGTTTCAAATTTCAAGTCGATCGGACACTTAGAGCCCGAGATATGGGGGGTCAAAGTTGGGCCCATTTCCGTTACCATTGGGTAGGCCCCCATCGAAATTTCGGTCGCTTGCGAAGGGGTCAAAAATGGAGCTACGAGAAAACACTTGCTGGGGATTGTTCATGTGTCTCAATGGGAAGTACTGTATGAGCGGTTTGAAATTCGGTGCAACGGTTATAGGTAATTGTCGCGGCCGAAATGTGTCAAATTCGTGAAATTTGACCCTATGAAAGTCGGGCCCTATTGGGCCTGGCGACAAATCTTTTTTTTTAAATTGATGTACTCTTCGAGAGCAACATTTTGGTTATCTCGGATTTTTAAAATTCGCGAATGGAGTTTCTGTAGGGTATTTCCGTTCGATTTTTGGGCTATTATTTAAACCTTCAAAAGTTCGCCATAAAAAAACTATGGAAGCTAGGACCACCAAATTTGGAGGGTTTGTAGGTAAATCTAGGGTGCCCTTTCACACCAAAATTTGCGACATTCTATCGAACCGTTTCGGAGATATTCGCGAGTTTTTGTTTTAACATTACGGCGAAAAGGCCCGGATCCCCTGGTGAGCCGCGATTGGCGAGCATGGGGAGGATGGCCGAAACCCTGTTAGGCCACGTTTCAAATTTCATGTCGATCGGACAATTAGGGCCCGAGATATGGGGGGTCAAATTTGGGCCCATTTCCGTTACCATTGGGGCGGGCCCCATCGAAATTTCGGTCGCTTGCGAAGGGGTCAAAAATTGACCTACGAGAAAACGCTTGCGGGGGATTGTTCATGTGTCTCAATGGGAAGTACTGTGTGAGCGGTTTGAAATTCGGTGCAACGGTTATAGGTAATTGTCGCGGCCGAAATGTGTCAAATTCGTGAACATTGTCCCTATAAAAGTCGGGTCCTATTGGGCCTGGAGACAAACTTTTTTTTTTAATTGATGTACTCTTCGAGAGCAATATTTTGGCTATTTCGGATTTTTAAAATTCGCGAATGGAGTTTCTGTAGGGTATTTCCTTTCGATTTTTGGGCTAATTTTTAAACATTCAAAAATTCGCCATAAAAAAACTATGGAAGCTAGCACCACCTAATTTGGAGGGTTTGTAAGTAAATCTAGGGTGCCCTTTCACACCAAAATTTGCGACATTCTATCGAACCGTTTCGGAGATATTCGCAAATTTTTGTTTTAAATTTACGGCGAAAAGCCACTGACCCCCCCTGGTGAGCCGCGATTGGCGAGCATAGGGAGGAAGGCCGAAACCCTGTTAGGCCACGTTTCAAATTTCAAGTCGATCGGACAGTTAGGGCCCGAGATATGGAGGGTCAAAGTTTGGCCCATTTCCGTTACCATTGGGACGGCACCCATTGAAATTTCGGTCGCTTGCGAAGGGGTCAAAAATTGAGCTACGAGAAAACGCTTGCGGGGGATTGTTCATGCGTCTCAATGGGATGTACTGTGTGAGCGGTTGGAAATTCAGTGCAACGGTTATAGGTAATTGTCGCGGCCGAAATGTGTCAAATTCGTGAATATTGTCCCTATAAAAGTCGGGTCCTATTGGGCCTGGACACAAACTTTTTTTCTAAATTGATGTACTCTTCGAGAGCAATATTTTGGCTATTTCGGATTTGTAAAATTCGCGAATGGAGTTTCTGTAGGGAATTTCCGTTCGATTTTTGGGCAATTTTTTAAACTTTCAAAAAATCGCCATAAAAAAACTATGGAAGCTAGGATCACATAATTTGGAGGGTTTGTAGCTAAATTTAGGGTGCACTTTCACACCAAAATTTGCGACATTCTATCGAACCGTTTCGGAGATATTCGCGAGTTTTTGTTTTAACATTACGGCGTAAAGGCCCGGGCACCCCCTGGTGAGCCGCGATTGGCGAGCATGGGGAGGATGGCCGAACCCCTGTTAAGCCACGTTTCAAATTTCAAGTCGATCGGACAATTAGGGCCCGAGATATGGGGCGTCAAAATTTGGCCCATTTCCGTGACCATTGGGGCGGCCCTCATCGAAATTTCGGTCGCTTGCGCCGGGGTCAAAAATTGAGCTACGAGGAAACGCTTGCGGGGGATTGTTCATGTGTCTCAATGGGAAGTACTGTGTGAGCGGTTTGAAATTCTGTGCAACGGTTATTGATAATTGTCGCGGCCGAAATGTGTCAAATTCGTGAACTTTGACACTATGAAAGTCGGGTCCTATTGGGCCTGGAGACAAACGTTTTTTTTAAATTGGAAGTACTCTTCGAGAGCAACATTTTGGCTATCTCGGATTTTTAAAATTCGCGAATGGAGTTTCTGTAGGGAATTTCAGTTCGATTTTTGGGCTAATTTTTAAAACTTAAAAAATTCGCCATAAAAAAACTATGGAAGCTAGGACCACCAAATTGGAGGGTTTGTAGGTAAATCTAGGGTGCCCTTTCACACCAAAATTTGCGACATTCTATCGAACCGTTTCGGAGATATTCGCGAGTTTTTGTTTTAACATTACGGCGAAAAGGCCCGGAACCCCTGGTGAGCCGCGATTGGCGAGCATGGGGAGGAAGGCCGAAACCCTGTTAGGCCACGTTTCAAATTTCAAGTCGATCGGACAATTAGAGCCCGAGATATCGGGAGTCAAAATTTGGTCCATTTCCGTGACCTTTGGGGCGGCCACCATCGAAAATTCGGTCGCTTGCGCCGGGGTCAAAAATTGAGCTACGGGAAAACGCTTGCGGGGGATTGTTCATGTGTCTCAATGGGAAGTACTGTGTGAGCGGTTTGAAATTCGGTGCAACGGTTATAGGTAATTGTCGCGGCCGAAATGTGTCAAATTCGTGAAATTTGACCCTATGAAATTCGGGTCCTATTGGGCCTAGAGACAAACCTTTTTTTTTAAATTGATGTACTCTTCGAGAGCAACATTTTGGCTATCTCGGATTTTTAAAATTCGCGAATGCAGTTTCTGTAGGGAATTTCCGTTCGATTTTTGGTCTATTTTTTAAACTTTCAAAAATTCGCCATAAAAAAACTATGGAAGCTAGGACCACCAAATTTGGAGGGTTTGTAGGTAAATCTAGGGTGCCCTTTCACACCAAAATTTGCGACATTCTATCGAACCGTTTCGGAGATATTCGCGAGTTTTTCTTTTAACATTACGGCGAAAAGGCCCGGGCACCCCCTGGTGAGCCGCGATTGGCGAGCATGGGGAGGATGGCCGAACCCATGTTAAGCCACGTTTCAAATTTCAAGTCGATCGGACAATTAGGGCCCGAGATATGGGGCGTCAAAATTTGGCCCATTTCCGTGACCATTGGGGCGGCCCTCATCGAAATTTCGGTCGCTTGCGCCGGGGTCAAAAATTGAGCTACGAGGAAACGCTTGCGGGGGATTGTTCATGTGTCTCAATGGGAAGTACTGTGTGAGCGGTTTGAAATTCTGTGCAACGGTTATTGATAATTGTCGCGGCCGAAATGTGTCAAATTCGTGAACTTTGACCCTATGAAAGTCGGGTCCTATTGGGCCTGGAGACAAACTTTTTTTTTAAATTGGAAGTACTCTTCGAGAGCAACATTTTGGCTATCTCGGATTTTTAAAATTCGCGAATGGAGTTTCTGTAGGGTATTTCCGTTCGATTTTTCGGTTAATTTTTAAACATTCACAAATTCGCCATAAAAAAACTATGGAAGCTAGGACCACCTAATTTGGAGGGTTTGTAGGTAAATCTAGGGTGCACTTTCACACCAAAATTTGCGACATTCTATCGAACCGTTTCGGAGGTATTCGCGAGTTTTTGTTTTAACATTACGGCGAAAAGGCCTGGACCCCCTGGTGAGCCGCGATTGGCGAGCATGGGGAGGATGGCCGAAACCCTGTTAGGCCACGTTTCAGATTTCATGTCGATCGGACAATTAGGGCCCGAGATATGGGGGGTCAAATTTGGGCCCATTTCCGTTACCATTGGGGCGGGCGCCATCGAAATTTCGGTCGCTTGCGAAGGGGTCAAAAATTGACCTACGAGAAAACGCTTGCGGGGGATTGTTCATGTGTCTCAATGGGAAGTACTGTGTGAGCGGTTTGAAATTCGGTGCAACGGTTATAGGTAATTGTCGCGGCCGAAATGTGTCAAATTCGTGAACATTGTCCCTATAAAAGTCGGGTCCTATTGGGCCTGGAGACAAACTTTTTTTTTTAATTGATGTACTCTTCGAGAGCAATATTTTGGCTATTTCGGATTTTTAAAATTCGCGAATGGAGTTTCTGTAGGGTATTTTCGTTCGATTTTTGGGCTAATTTTTAAACATTCAAAAATTCGCCATAAAAAAACTATGGAAGCTAGCACCACCTAATTTGGAGGGTTTGTAGGTAAATCTAGGGTGCCCTTTCACACCAAAATTTGCGACATTCTATCAAACCGTTTCGGAGATATTCGCAAATTTTTGTTTTAAATTTACGGCGAAAAGCCACTGACCCCCCCTGGTGAGCCGCGATTTGCGAGCATAGGGAGGAAGGCCGAAACCCTGTTAGGCCACGTTTCAAATTTCAAGTCGATCGGACAATTAGGGCCCGAGATATGGGGGGTCAAAGTTTGGCCCATTTCCGTTACCATTGGGGCGGCACCCATTGAAATTTCGGTCGCTTGCGAAGGGGTCAAAAATTGAGCTACGAGAAAACGCTTGCGGGGGATTGTTCATGCGTCTCAATGGGATGTACTGTGTGAGCGGTTGGAAATTCAGTGCAACGGTTATAGGTAATTGTCGCGGCCGAAATGTGTCAAATTCGTGAATATTGTCCCTATAAAAGTCGGGTCCTATTGGGCCTGGACACAAACTTTTTTTCTAAATTGATGTACTCTTCGAGAGCAATATTTTGGCTATTTCGGATTTGTAAAATTCGCGAATGGAGTTTCTGTAGGGAATTTCCGTTCGATTTTTGGGCTATTATTTAAACCTTCAAAAGTTCGCCATAAAAAAACTATGGAAGCTAGGACCACCAAATTTGGAGGGTTTGTAGGTAAATCTAGGGTGCCCTTTCACACCAAAATTTGCGACATTCTATCGAACCGTTTCGGAGATATTCGCGAGTTTTTGTTTTAACATTACGGCGAAAAGGCCCGGATCCCCTGGTGAGCCGCGATTGGCGAGCATGGGGAGGAACGCCGAAACCCTGTTAGGCCACGTTTCAAATTTCATGTCGATCGGACAATTAGGGCCCGAGATATGGGGCGTCAAAATTTGGCCCATTTCCGTGACCATTGGGGCGGCCCTCATCGAAATTTCGGTCGCTTGCGCTGGGGTCAAAAATTGAGCTACGAGGAAACGCTTGCGGGGGATTGTTCATGTGTCTCAATGGGAAGTACTGTGTGAGCGGTTTGAAATTCTGTGCAACGGTTATTGATAATTGTCGCGGCCGAAATGTGTCAAATTCGTGAACTTTGACCCTATGAAAGTCGGGTCCTATTGGGCCTGGAGACAAACGTTTTTTTTTAAATTGGAAGTACTCTTCGAGAGCAACATTTTGGCTATCTCGGATTTTTAAAATTCGCGAATGGAGTTTCTGTAGGGAATTTCAGTTCGATTTTTGGGCTATTTTTTAAAATTTAAAAAATTCGCCATAAAAAAACTATGGAAGCTAGGACCACCAAATTGGAGGGTTTGTAGGTAAATCTAGGGTGCCCTTTCACACCAAAATTTGCGACATTCTATCGAACCGTTTCGGAGATATTCGCGAGTTTTTGTTTTAACATTACGGCGAAAAGGCCCGGAACCCCTGGTGAGCCGCGATTGGCGAGCATGGGGAGGAAGGCCGAAACCCTGTTAGGCCACGTTTCAAATTTCAAGTCGATCGGACAATTAGAGCCCGAGATATCGGGAGTCAAAATTTGGTCCATTTCCGTGACCTTTGGGGCGGCCACCATCGAAAATTCGGTCGCTTGCGCCGGGGTCAAAAATTGAGCTACGGGAAAACGCTTGCGAGGGATTGTTCATGTGTCTCAATGGGAAGTACTGTGTGAGCGGTTTGAAATTCGGTGCAACGGTTATAGGTAATTGTCGCGGCCGAAATGTGTCAAATTCGTGAAATTTGACCCTATGAAATTCGGGTCCTATTGGGCCTAGAGACAAACCTTTTTTTTAAATTGATGTACTCTTCGAGAGCAACATTTTGGCTATCTCGGATTTTTAAAATTCGCGAATGCAGTTTCTGTAGGGAATTTCCGTTCGATTTTTGGGCTATTTTTTAAACCTTCAAAAATTCGCCATAAAAAAACTATGGAAGCTAGGACCACCAAATTTGGAGGGTTTGTAGGTAAATCTAGGGTGCCCTTTCACACCAAAATTTGCGACATTCTATCGAACCGTTTCGGAGATATTCGCGAGTTTTTCTTTTAACATTACGGCGAAAAGGCCCGGGCACCCCCTGGTGAGCCGCGATTGGCGAGCATAGGGAGGAAGGCCGAAACCCTGTTAGGCCACGTTTCAAATTTCAAGTCGATCGGACAATTAGGGCCCGAGATATGGGGGGTCAAAGTTTGGCCCATTTCCGTTACCATTGGGGCGGCACCCATTGAAATTTCGGTCGCTTGCGAAGGGGTCAAAAATTGAGCTACGAGAAAACGCTTGCGGGGGATTGTTCATGCGTCTCAATGGGATGTACTGTGTGAGCGGTTGGAAATTCAGTGCAACGGTTATAGGTAATTGTCGCGGCCGAAATGTGTCAAATTCGTGAATATTGTCCCTATAAAAGTCGGGTCCTATTGGGCCTGGACACAAACTTTTTTTCTAAATTGATGTACTCTTCGAGAGCAATATTTTGGCTATTTCGGATTTGTAAAATTCGCGAATGGAGTTTCTGTAGGGAATTTCCGTTCGATTTTTGGGCTATTATTTAAACCTTCAAAAGTTCGCCATAAAAAAACTATGGAAGCTAGGACCACCAAATTTGGAGGGTTTGTAGGTAAATCTAGGGTGCCCTTTCACACCAAAATTTGCGACATTCTATCGAACCGTTTCGGAGATATTCGCGAGTTTTTGTTTTAACATTACGGCGAAAAGGCCCGGATCCCCTGGTGAGCCGCGATTGGCGAGCATGGGGAGGAACGCCGAAACCCTGTTAGGCCACGTTTCAAATTTCATGTCGATCGGACAATTAGGGCCCGAGATATGGGGCGTCAAAATTTGGCCCATTTCCGTGACCATTGGGGCGGCCCTCATCGAAATTTCGGTCGCTTGCGCTGGGGTCAAAAATTGAGCTACGAGGAAACGCTTGCGGGGGATTGTTCATGTGTCTCAATGGGAAGTACTGTGTGAGCGGTTTGAAATTCTGTGCAACGGTTATTGATAATTGTCGCGGCCGAAATGTGTCAAATTCGTGAACTTTGACCCTATGAAAGTCGGGTCCTATTGGGCCTAGAGACAAACCTTTTTTTTTAAATTGATGTACTCTTCGAGAGCAACATTTTGGCTATCTCGGATTTTTAAAATTCGCGAATGCAGTTTCTGTAGGGAATTTCCGTTCGATTTTTGGTCTATTTTTTAAACTTTCAAAAATTCGCCATAAAAAAACTATGGAAGCTAGGACCACCAAATTTGGAGGGTTTGTAGGTAAATCTAGGGTGCCCTTTCACACCAAAATTTGCGACATTCTATCGAACCGTTTCGGAGATATTCGCGAGTTTTTCTTTTAACATTACGGCGAAAAGGCCCGGGCACCCCCTGGTGAGCCGCGATTGGCGAGCATGGGGAGGATGGCCGAACCCCTGTTAAGCCACGTTTCAAATTTCAAGTCGATCGGACAATTAGAGCCCGAGATATGGGGCGTCAAAATTTGGCCCATTTCCGTGACCATTGGGGCGGCCCTCATCGAAATTTCGGTCGCTTGCGCCGGGGTCAAAAATTCAGCTACGAGGAAACGCTTGCGGGGGATTGTTCATGTGTCTCAATGGGAAGTACTGTGTGAGCGGTTTGAAATTCTGTGCAACGGTTATTGATAATTGTCGCGGCCGAAATGTGTCAAATTCGTGAACTTTGACCCTATGAAAGTCGGGTCCTATTGGGCCTGGAGACAAACGTTTTTTTTTAAATTGGAAGTACTCTTCGAGAGCAACATTTTGGCTATCTCGGATTTTTAAAATTCGCGAATGGAGTTTCTGTAGGGTATTTCCGTTCGATTTTTGGGTTAATTTTTAAACATTCACAAATTCGCCATAAAAAAACTATGGAAGCTAGGACCACCTAATTTAGAGGGTTTGTAGGTAAATCTAGGGTGCACTTTGACACCAAAATTTGCGACATTCTATCGAACCGTTTCGGAGGTATTCGCGAGTTTTTGTTTTAACATTACGGCGAAAAGGCCTGGACCCCCTGGTGAGCCGCGATTGGCGAGCATGGGGAGGATGGCCGAAACCCTGTTAGGCCACGTTTCAAATTTCATGTCGATCGGACAATTAGGGCCCGAGATATGGGGGGTCAAATTTGGGCCCATTTCCGTTACCATTGGGGCGGGCCCCATCGAAATTTCGGTCGCTTGCGAAGGGGTCAAAAATTGACCTACGAGAAAACGCTTGCGGGGGATTGTTCATGTGTCTCAATGGGAAGTACTGTGTGAGCGGTTTGAAATTCGGTGCAACGGTTATAGGTAATTGTCGCGGCCGAAATGTGTCAAATTCGTGAACATTGTCCCTATAAAAGTCGGGTCCTATTGGGCCTGGAGACAAACTTTTTTTTTTAATTGATGTACTCTTCGAGAGCAATATTTTGGCTATTTCGGATTTTTAAAATTCGCGAATGGAGTTTCTGTAGGGAATTTCAGTTCGATTTTTGGGCTAATTTTTAAAACTTAAAAAATTCGCCATAAAAAAACTATGGAAGCTAGGACCACCAAATTGGAGGGTTTGTAGGTAAATCTAGGGTGCCCTTTCACACCAAAATTTGCGACATTCTATCGAACCGTTTCGGAGATATTCGCGAGTTTTTGTTTTAACATTACGGCGAAAAGGCCCGGAACCCCTGGTGAGCCGCGATTGGCGAGCATGGGGAGGAAGGCCGAAACCCTGTTAGGCCACGTTTCAAATTTCAAGTCGATCGGACAATTAGAGCCCGAGATATCGGGAGTCAAAATTTGGTCCATTTCCGTGACCTTTGGGGCGGCCACCATCGAAAATTCGGTCGCTTGCGCCGGGGTCAAAAATTGAGCTACGGGAAAACGCTTGCGGGGGATTGTTCATGTGTCTCAATGGGAAGTACTGTGTGAGCGGTTTGAAATTCGGTGCAACGGTTATAGGTAATTGTCGCGGCCGAAATGTGTCAAATTCGTGAAATTTGACCCTATGAAATTCGGGTCCTATTGGGCCTAGAGACAAACCTTTTTTTTTAAATTGATGTACTCTTCGAGAGCAACATTTTGGCTATCTCGGATTTTTAAAATTCGCGAATGCAGTTTCTGTAGGGAATTTCCGTTCGATTTTTGGTCTATTTTTTAAACTTTCAAAAATTCGCCATAAAAAAACTATGGAAGCTAGGACCATCAAATTTGGAGGGTTTGTAGGTAAATCTAGGGTGCCCTTTCACACCAAAATTTGCGACATTCTATCGAACCGTTTCGGAGATATTCGCGAGTTTTTCTTTTAACATTACGGCGAAAAGGCCCGGGCACCCCCTGGTGAGCCGCGATTGGCGAGCATGGGGAGGATGGCCGAACCCATGTTAAGCCACGTTTCAAATTTCAAGTCGATCGGACAATTAGGGCCCGAGATATGGGGCGTCAAAATTTGGCCCATTTCCGTGACCATTGGGGCGGCCCTCATCGAAATTTCGGTCGCTTGCGCCGGGGTCAAAAATTGAGCTACGAGGAAACGCTTGCGGGGGATTGTTCATGTGTCTCAATGGGAAGTACTGTGTGAGCGGTTTGAAATTCTGTGCAACGGTTATTGATAATTGTCGCGGCCGAAATGTGTCAAATTCGTGAACTTTGACCCTATGAAAGTCGGGTCCTATTGGGCCTGGAGACAAACTTTTTTTTTAAATTGGAAGTACTCTTCGAGAGCAACATTTTGGCTATCTCGGATTTTTAAAATTCGCGAATGGAGTTTCTGTAGGGTATTTCCGTTCGATTTTTCGGTTAATTTTTAAACATTCACAAATTCGCCATAAAAAAACTATGGAAGCTAGGACCACCTAATTTGGAGGGTTTGTAGGTAAATCTAGGGTGCACTTTCACACCAAAATTTGCGACATTCTATCGAACCGTTTCGGAGGTATTCGCGAGTTTTTGTTTTAACATTACGGCGAAAAGGCCTGGACCCCCTGGTGAGCCGCGATTGGCGAGCATGGGGAGGATGGCCGAAACCCTGTTAGGCCACGTTTCAGATTTCATGTCGATCGGACAATTAGGGCCCGAGATATGGGGGGTCAAATTTGGGCCCATTTCCGTTACCATTGGGGCGGGCGCCATCGAAATTTCGGTCGCTTGCGAAGGGGTCAAAAATTGACCTACGAGAAAACGCTTGCGGGGGATTGTTCATGTGTCTCAATGGGAAGTACTGTGTGAGCGGTTTGAAATTCGGTGCAACGGTTATAGGTAATTGTCGCGGCCGAAATGTGTCAAATTCGTGAACATTGTCCCTATAAAAGTCGGGTCCTATTGGGCCTGGAGACAAACTTTTTTTTTTAATTGATGTACTCTTCGAGAGCAATATTTTGGCTATTTCGGATTTTTAAAATTCGCGAATGGAGTTTCTGTAGGGTATTTTCGTTCGATTTTTGGGCTAATTTTTAAACATTCAAAAATTCGCCATAAAAAAACTATGGAAGCTAGCACCACCTAATTTGGAGGGTTTGTAGGTAAATCTAGGGTGCCCTTTCACACCAAAATTTGCGACATTCTATCAAACCGTTTCGGAGATATTCGCAAATTTTTGTTTTAAATTTACGGCGAAAAGCCACTGACCCCCCCTGGTGAGCCGCGATTTGCGAGCATAGGGAGGAAGGCCGAAACCCTGTTAGGCCACGTTTCAAATTTCAAGTCGATCGGACAATTAGGGCCCGAGATATGGGGGGTCAAAGTTTGGCCCATTTCCGTTACCATTGGGGCGGCACCCATTGAAATTTCGGTCGCTTGCGAAGGGGTCAAAAATTGAGCTACGAGAAAACGCTTGCGGGGGATTGTTCATGCGTCTCAATGGGATGTACTGTGTGAGCGGTTGGAAATTCAGTGCAACGGTTATAGGTAATTGTCGCGGCCGAAATGTGTCAAATTCGTGAATATTGTCCCTATAAAAGTCGGGTCCTATTGGGCCTGGACACAAACTTTTTTTCTAAATTGATGTACTCTTCGAGAGCAATATTTTGGCTATTTCGGATTTGTAAAATTCGCGAATGGAGTTTCTGTAGGGAATTTCCGTTCGATTTTTGGGCTATTATTTAAACCTTCAAAAGTTCGCCATAAAAAAACTATGGAAGCTAGGACCACCAAATTTGGAGGGTTTGTAGGTAAATCTAGGGTGCCCTTTCACACCAAAATTTGCGACATTCTATCGAACCGTTTCGGAGATATTCGCGAGTTTTTGTTTTAACATTACGGCGAAAAGGCCCGGATCCCCTGGTGAGCCGCGATTGGCGAGCATGGGGAGGAACGCCGAAACCCTGTTAGGCCACGTTTCAAATTTCATGTCGATCGGACAATTAGGGCCCGAGATATGGGGCGTCAAAATTTGGCCCATTTCCGTGACCATTGGGGCGGCCCTCATCGAAATTTCGGTCGCTTGCGCTGGGGTCAAAAATTGAGCTACGAGGAAACGCTTGCGGGGGATTGTTCATGTGTCTCAATGGGAAGTACTGTGTGAGCGGTTTGAAATTCTGTGCAACGGTTATTGATAATTGTCGCGGCCGAAATGTGTCAAATTCGTGAACTTTGACCCTATGAAAGTCGGGTCCTATTGGGCCTGGAGACAAACGTTTTTTTTTAAATTGGAAGTACTCTTCGAGAGCAACATTTTGGCTATCTCGGATTTTTAAAATTCGCGAATGGAGTTTCTGTAGGGAATTTCAGTTCGATTTTTGGGCTATTTTTTAAAATTTAAAAAATTCGCCATAAAAAAACTATGGAAGCTAGGACCACCAAATTGGAGGGTTTGTAGGTAAATCTAGGGTGCCCTTTCACACCAAAATTTGCGACATTCTATCGAACCGTTTCGGAGATATTCGCGAGTTTTTGTTTTAACATTACGGCGAAAAGGCCCGGAACCCCTGGTGAGCCGCGATTGGCGAGCATGGGGAGGAAGGCCGAAACCCTGTTAGGCCACGTTTCAAATTTCAAGTCGATCGGACAATTAGAGCCCGAGATATCGGGAGTCAAAATTTGGTCCATTTCCGTGACCTTTGGGGCGGCCACCATCGAAAATTCGGTCGCTTGCGCCGGGGTCAAAAATTGAGCTACGGGAAAACGCTTGCGAGGGATTGTTCATGTGTCTCAATGGGAAGTACTGTGTGAGCGGTTTGAAATTCGGTGCAACGGTTATAGGTAATTGTCGCGGCCGAAATGTGTCAAATTCGTGAAATTTGACCCTATGAAATTCGGGTCCTATTGGGCCTAGAGACAAACCTTTTTTTTAAATTGATGTACTCTTCGAGAGCAACATTTTGGCTATCTCGGATTTTTAAAATTCGCGAATGCAGTTTCTGTAGGGAATTTCCGTTCGATTTTTGGGCTATTTTTTAAACCTTCAAAAATTCGCCATAAAAAAACTATGGAAGCTAGGACCACCAAATTTGGAGGGTTTGTAGGTAAATCTAGGGTGCCCTTTCACACCAAAATTTGCGACATTCTATCGAACCGTTTCGGAGATATTCGCGAGTTTTTCTTTTAACATTACGGCGAAAAGGCCCGGGCACCCCCTGGTGAGCCGCGATTGGCGAGCATAGGGAGGAAGGCCGAAACCCTGTTAGGCCACGTTTCAAATTTCAAGTCGATCGGACAATTAGGGCCCGAGATATGGGGGGTCAAAGTTTGGCCCATTTCCGTTACCATTGGGGCGGCACCCATTGAAATTTCGGTCGCTTGCGAAGGGGTCAAAAATTGAGCTACGAGAAAACGCTTGCGGGGGATTGTTCATGCGTCTCAATGGGATGTACTGTGTGAGCGGTTGGAAATTCAGTGCAACGGTTATAGGTAATTGTCGCGGCCGAAATGTGTCAAATTCGTGAATATTGTCCCTATAAAAGTCGGGTCCTATTGGGCCTGGACACAAACTTTTTTTCTAAATTGATGTACTCTTCGAGAGCAATATTTTGGCTATTTCGGATTTGTAAAATTCGCGAATGGAGTTTCTGTAGGGAATTTCCGTTCGATTTTTGGGCTATTATTTAAACCTTCAAAAGTTCGCCATAAAAAAACTATGGAAGCTAGGACCACCAAATTTGGAGGGTTTGTAGGTAAATCTAGGGTGCCCTTTCACACCAAAATTTGCGACATTCTATCGAACCGTTTCGGAGATATTCGCGAGTTTTTGTTTTAACATTACGGCGAAAAGGCCCGGATCCCCTGGTGAGCCGCGATTGGCGAGCATGGGGAGGAACGCCGAAACCCTGTTAGGCCACGTTTCAAATTTCATGTCGATCGGACAATTAGGGCCCGAGATATGGGGCGTCAAAATTTGGCCCATTTCCGTGACCATTGGGGCGGCCCTCATCGAAATTTCGGTCGCTTGCGCTGGGGTCAAAAATTGAGCTACGAGGAAACGCTTGCGGGGGATTGTTCATGTGTCTCAATGGGAAGTACTGTGTGAGCGGTTTGAAATTCTGTGCAACGGTTATTGATAATTGTCGCGGCCGAAATGTGTCAAATTCGTGAACTTTGACCCTATGAAAGTCGGGTCCTATTGGGCCTAGAGACAAACCTTTTTTTTTAAATTGATGTACTCTTCGAGAGCAACATTTTGGCTATCTCGGATTTTTAAAATTCGCGAATGCAGTTTCTGTAGGGAATTTCCGTTCGATTTTTGGTCTATTTTTTAAACTTTCAAAAATTCGCCATAAAAAAACTATGGAAGCTAGGACCACCAAATTTGGAGGGTTTGTAGGTAAATCTAGGGTGCCCTTTCACACCAAAATTTGCGACATTCTATCGAACCGTTTCGGAGATATTCGCGAGTTTTTCTTTTAACATTACGGCGAAAAGGCCCGGGCACCCCCTGGTGAGCCGCGATTGGCGAGCATGGGGAGGATGGCCGAACCCCTGTTAAGCCACGTTTCAAATTTCAAGTCGATCGGACAATTAGAGCCCGAGATATGGGGCGTCAAAATTTGGCCCATTTCCGTGACCATTGGGGCGGCCCTCATCGAAATTTCGGTCGCTTGCGCCGGGGTCAAAAATTCAGCTACGAGGAAACGCTTGCGGGGGATTGTTCATGTGTCTCAATGGGAAGTACTGTGTGAGCGGTTTGAAATTCTGTGCAACGGTTATTGATAATTGTCGCGGCCGAAATGTGTCAAATTCGTGAACTTTGACCCTATGAAAGTCGGGTCCTATTGGGCCTGGAGACAAACGTTTTTTTTTAAATTGGAAGTACTCTTCGAGAGCAACATTTTGGCTATCTCGGATTTTTAAAATTCGCGAATGGAGTTTCTGTAGGGTATTTCCGTTCGATTTTTGGGTTAATTTTTAAACATTCACAAATTCGCCATAAAAAAACTATGGAAGCTAGGACCACCTAATTTAGAGGGTTTGTAGGTAAATCTAGGGTGCACTTTGACACCAAAATTTGCGACATTCTATCGAACCGTTTCGGAGGTATTCGCGAGTTTTTGTTTTAACATTACGGCGAAAAGGCCTGGACCCCCTGGTGAGCCGCGATTGGCGAGCATGGGGAGGATGGCCGAAACCCTGTTAGGCCACGTTTCAAATTTCATGTCGATCGGACAATTAGGGCCCGAGATATGGGGGGTCAAATTTGGGCCCATTTCCGTTACCATTGGGGCGGGCCCCATCGAAATTTCGGTCGCTTGCGAAGGGGTCAAAAATTGACCTACGAGAAAACGCTTGCGGGGGATTGTTCATGTGTCTCAATGGGAAGTACTGTGTGAGCGGTTTGAAATTCGGTGCAACGGTTATAGGTAATTGTCGCGGCCGAAATGTGTCAAATTCGTGAACATTGTCCCTATAAAAGTCGGGTCCTATTGGGCCTGGAGACAAACTTTTTTTTTTAATTGATGTACTCTTCGAGAGCAATATTTTGGCTATTTCGGATTTTTAAAATTCGCGAATGGAGTTTCTGTAGGGTATTTCCGTTCGATTTTTGGGCTAATTTTTAAAAATTCAAAAATTCGCCATAAAAAAACTATGGAGCTAGCACCACGTAATTTGGAGGGTTTGTAGGTAAATCTAGGGTGCCCTTTCACACCAAAATTTGCGACATTCTATCAAACCGTTTCGGAGATATTCGCAAATTTTTGTTTTAAATTTACGGCGAAAAGCCACTGACCCCCCCTGGTGAGCCGCGATTGGCGAGCATAGGGAGGAAGGCCGAAACCCTGTTAGGCCACGTTTCAAATTTCAAGTCGATCGGACAATTAGGGCCCGAGATATGGGGGGTCAAAGTTTGGCCCATTTCCGTTACCATTGGGGCGGCACCCATTGAAATTTCGGTCGCTTGCGAAGGGGTCAAAAATTGAGCTACGAGAAAACGCTTGCGGGGGATTGTTCATGCGTCTCAATGGGATGTACTGTGCGAGCGGTTGGAAATTCAGTGCAACGGTTATAGGTAATTGTCGCGGCCGAAATGTGTCAAATTCGTGAATATTGTCCCTATAAAAGTCGGGTCCTATTGGGCCTGGACACAAACTTTTTTTCTAAATTGATGTACTCTTCGAGAGCAATATTTTGGCTATTTCGGATTTGTAAAATTCGCGAATGGAGTTTCTGTAGGGAATTTCCGTTCGATTTTTGGGCTATTATTTAAACCTTCAAAAGTTCGCCATAAAAAAACTATGGAAGCTAGGACCACCAAATTTGGAGGGTTTGTAGGTAAATCTAGGGTGCCCTTTCACACCAAAATTTGCGACATTCTATCGAACCGTTTCGGAGATATTCGCGAGTTTTTGTTTTAACATTACGGCGAAAAGGCACGGATCCCCTGGTGAGCCGCGATTGGCGAGCATGGGGAGGAACGCCGAAACCCTGTTAGGCCACGTTTCAAATTTCATGTCGATCGGACAATTAGGGCCCGAGATATGGGGGGTCAAAGTTGGGCCCATTTCCGTTACCATTGGGGCGGCCCTCATCGAAATTTCGGTCGCTTGCGCTGGGGCCAAAAATTGAGCTACGAGAAAACGCTTGCGGGGGATTGTTCATGTGTCTCAATGGGAAGTACTGTGTGAGCGGTTTGAAATTCGGTGCAACGGTTATAGGTAATTGTCGCGGCCGAAATGTGTCAAATTCGTGAAATTTGACCCTATGCAAGTCGGGTCCTATTGGGCCTGAAGACAAACCTTTTTTTTTTAAATTGATGTACTCTTCGAGAGCAACATTTTGGCTATCTCGGATTTTTAAAATTCGCGAATGGAGTTTCTGTAGGGTATTTCCGTTTGATTTTTGGGCAATTTTTTAAACTTTCAAAAAATCGCCATAAAAAAACTATGGAAGCTAGGATCACATAATTTGGAGGGTTTGTAGCTAAATTTAGGGTGCACTTTCACACCAAAATTTGCGACATTCTATCGAACCGTTTCGGAGATATTCGCGAGTTTTTGTTTTAACATTACGGCGTAAAGGCCCGGGCACCCCCTGGTGAGCCGCGATTGGCGAGCATGGGGAGGATGGCCGAACCCCTGTTAAGCCACGTTTCAAATTTCAAGTCGATCGGACAATTAGGGCCCGAGATATGGGGCGTCAAAATTTGGCCCATTTCCGTGACCATTGGGGCGGCCCTCATCGAAATTTCGGTCGCTTGCGCCGGGGTCAAAAATTGAGCTACGAGGAAACGCTTGCGGGGGATTGTTCATGTGTCTCAATGGGAAGTACTGTGTGAGCGGTTTGAAATTCTGTGCAACGGTTATTGATAATTGTCGCGGCCGAAATGTGTCAAATTCGTGAACTTTGACCCTATGAAAGTCGGGTCCTATTGGGCCTGGAGACAAACGTTTTTTTTTAAATTGGAAGTACTCTTCGAGAGCAACATTTTGGCTATCTCGGATTTTTAAAATTCGCGAATGGAGTTTCTGTAGGGAATTTCAGTTCGATTTTTGGGCTATTTTTTAAAACTTAAAAAATTCGCCATAAAAAAACTATGGAAGCTAGGACCACCAAATTGGAGGGTTTGTAGGTAAATCTAGGGTGCCGTTTCACACCAAAATTTGCGACATTCTATCGAACCGTTTCGGAGATATTCGCGAGTTTTTGTTTTAACATTACGGCGAAAAGGCCTTGACCCCCTGGTGAGCCGCGATTGGCGAGCATGGGGAGGAAGGCCGAAACCCTGTTAGGCACGTTTCAAATTTCATGTCGATCGGACAATTAGGGCCCGAGATATGGGGGGTCAAAATTGGGCCCATTTCCGTGACCATTGGGGCGGCCCTCATCGAAATTTCGGTCGCTTGCGCTGGGGTCAAAAATTGAGCTACGAGGAAACGCTTGCGGGGGATTGTTCATGTGTCTCAATGGGAAGTACTGTGTGAGCGGTTTGAAAATTCGGTGCAACGGTTATAGGTAATTGTCGCGGCCGAAATGTGTCAAATTCGTGAAATTTGACCCTATGAAAGTCGGATCCTATTGGGCCTAGAGACAAACCTTTTTTTTAAATTGATGTACTCTTCGAGAGCAACATTTTGGCTATCTCGGATTTTTAAAATTCGCGAATGCAGTTTCTGTAGGGAATTTCCGTTCGATTTTTGGTCTATTTTTTAAACCTTCAAAAATTCGCCATAAAAAACTATGGAAGCTAGGACCACCAAATTTGGAGGGTTTGTAGGTAAATCTAGGGTGCCCTTTCACACCAAAATTTGCGACATTCTATCGAACCGTTTCGGAGATATTCGCGAGTTTTTCTTTTAACATTACGGCGAAAAGGCCCGGGCACCCCCTGGTGAGCCGCGATTGGCGAGCATGGGGAGGATGGTTGAACCCCTGTTAAGCCACGTTTCAAATTTCAAGTCGATCGGACAATTAGGGCCCGAGATATGGGGCGTCAAAATTTGGCCCATTTCCGTGACCATTGGGGCGGCCCTCATCGAAATTTCGGTCGCTTGCGCCGGGGTCAAAAATTGAGCTACGAGGAAACGCTTGCGGGGGATTGTTCATGTGTCTCAATGGGAAGTACTGTGTGAGCGGTTTGAAATTCTGTGCAACGGTTATTGATAATTGTCGCGGCCGAAATGTGTCAAATTCGTGAACATTGACCCTATGAAAGTCGGGTCCTATTGGGCCTGGAGACAAACGTTTTTTTTTAAATTGGAAGTACTCTTCGAGAGCAACATTTTGGCTATCTCGGATTTTTAAAATTCGCGAATGGAGTTTCTGTAGGGTATTTCCGTTCGATTTTTGGGTTATTTTTTAAACATTCACAAATTCGCCATAAAAAACTATGGAAGCTAGGACCACCTAATTTGGAGGGTTTGTAGGTAAATCTAGGGTGCACTTTCACACCAAAATTTGCGACATTCTATCGAACCGTTTCGGAGGTATTCGCGAGTTTTTGTTTTAACATTACGGCGAAAAGGCCTGGACCCCCTGGTGAGCCGCGATTGGCGAGCATGGGGAGGATGGCCGAAACCCTGTTAGGCCACGTTTCAAATTTCATGTCGATCGGACAATTAGGGCCCGAGATATGGGGGGTCAAATTTGGGCCCATTTCCGTTACCATTGGGGCGGGCCCCATCGAAATTTCGGTCGCTTGCGAAGGGGTCAAAAATTGACCTACGAGAAAACGCTTGCGGGGGATTGTTCATGTGTCTCAATGGGAAGTACTGTGTGAGCGGTTTGAAATTCGGTGCAACGGTTATAGGTAATTGTCGCGGCCGAAATGTGTCAAATTCGTGAACATTGTCCCTATAAAAGTCGGGTCCTATTGGGCCTGGAGACAAACTTTTTTTTTTTAATTGATGTACTCTTCGAGAGCAATATTTTGGCTATTTCGGATTTTTAAAATTCGCGAATGGAGTTTCTGTAGGGTATTTCCGTTCGATTTTTGGGCTATTTTTTAAACATTCAAAAATTCGCCATAAAAAAACTATGGAAGCTAGCACCACCTAATTTGGAGGGTTTGTAGGTAAATCTAGGGTGCCCTTTCACACCAAAATTTGCGACATTCTATCAAACCGTTTCGGAGGTATTCGCAAATTTTTGTTTTAAATTTACGGCGAAAAGCCACTGACCCCCCCTGGTGAGCCGCGATTGGCGAGCATAGGGAGGAAGGCCGAAACCCTGTTAGGCCACGTTTCAAATTTCAAGTCGATCGGACAAATAGGGCCCGAGATATGGGGGGTCAAAGTTTGGCCCATTTCCGTTACCATTGGGGCGGCACCCATTGAAATTTCGGTCGCTTGCGAAGGGGTCAAAAATTGAGCTACGAGAAAACGCTTGCGGGGGATTGTTCATGCGTCTCAATGGGATGTACTGTGTGAGCGGTTGGAAATTCGGTGCAACGGTTATAGGTAATTGTCGCGGCCGAAATGTGTCAAATTCGTGAATATTATCCCTATGAAAGTCGGGCCCTATTGGGCCTGAAGACAAACCTTTTTTCTAAATTGATGTACTCTTCGAGAGCAATATTTTGGCTATTTCGGATTTGTAAAATTCGCGAATGGAGTTTTTGTAGGGAATTTCCGTTCGATTTTTGGGCTATTATTTAAACCTTCAAAAGTTCGCCATAAAAAAACTATGGAAGCTAGGACCACCAAATTTGGAGGGTTTGTAGCTAAATCTAGGGTGTCCTTTCACACCAAAATTTGCGACATTCTATCGAACCGTTTCGGAGATATTCGCGAGTTTTTGTTTTAACATTACGGCGAAAAGGCCAGGAACCCCTGGTGGGCCGCGATTGGCGAGCATGGGGAGGAAGGCCGAAACCCTGTTAGGCCACGTTTCAAATTTCATGTCGATCGGACAATTAGGGCCCGAGATATGGGGGGATCAAATTTGGGCCCATTTCCGTTACCATTGGGGCGGCCCTTATCGAAATTTCGGTCACTTGCGCTGGGGCCAAAAATTGAGCTACGAGAAAACGCTTGCGGGGGATTGTTCATGTGTCTCAATGGGAAGTACTGTGTGAGCGGTTTGAAATTCGGTGCAAAGGTTATAGGTAATTGTCGCGGCCGAAATGTGTCAAATTCCTGAAATTTGACCCTATGAAAGTCGGGCCCTATTAGGCCTGGAGACAAACCTTTTTTTTTAAAATTGATGTACTCTTCGAGAGCAACATTTTGGCTATCTCGGATTTTTAAAATTCGCGAATGGAGTTTCTGTAGGGTATTTCCGTTCGATTTTTGGGCTAGTTTTTAAACTTTCAAAAAATCGCCATAAAAAAACTATGGAAGCTAGGACCACCTAATTTGGAGGGTTTCTAGGTAAATCTAGTGTTCCCTTTCGCACCAAAATTTGCGACATTCTATCGAACCGTTTCGGAGATATTCGCGAGTTTTTGTTTTAACATTACGGCGAAAAGGCCCGGAACCCCTGGTGAGCCGCGATTGGCGAGCATGGGGAGGAAGGCCGAAACCCTGTTAGGCCACGTTTCAAATTTCAAGTCGATCGGACAATTAGAGCCCGAGATATCGGGAGTCAAAATTTGGGCCATTTCCGTTACCATTGGGACGGCCCCCATCGAAATTTCGGTCGCTTGCAAAGGGGTCAAAAATTGAGCTACGAGGAAACGCTTCCGGGGGATTGTTCATGTGTCTCAGTGCGAAGTACTGTGTGAGCGGTTTGAAATTCGGTGCAACGGTTATTGGTAATTGTCGCGGCCGAAATGTGTCAAATTCGTGAAATTTGACCCTATGAAAGTCGGGTCCTATTGGGCCTGGAGACAAACCTTTTTTTTAAATTGGAAGTACTCTTCGAGAGCAACATTTTGGCTATCTCGGATTTTTAAAATT
The DNA here is from genome assembly GCF_044657685.1 of Stegodyphus dumicola. Lineage (NCBI taxonomy): Eukaryota > Metazoa > Arthropoda > Arachnida > Araneae > Eresidae > Stegodyphus > Stegodyphus dumicola. The sequence continues at coordinate 288,551,380 of NC_140769.1, read as the reverse complement.
CGCCAATGGAGTTTCTGTAGGGTATTTCCGTTCGATTTTTGGGCTATTTTTTAAACATTCAAAGATTCGCCATAAAAAAACTATGGAAGCTAGCACCACCTAATTTGGAGAGTATGTAGGTAAATCTAGGGTGCCCCTTCACACCAAAATTTGCGACATTCTATCAAACCGTTTCGGAGATATTTGCAAATTTTTGTTTTAAATTTACGGCGAAAAGGCACGGACCCCCCCTGGTGAGCCGCGATTGGTGAGCATAGGGAGGAAGGCCGAAACCCTGTTAGGCCACATTTCAAATTTCATGTCGATCGGACAATTAGAGCCCGAGATATGGGGGGATCAAATTTGGGCCCATTTCCGTTACCATTGGGGCGGCCCTCATCGAAATTTCGGTCACTTGCGCTGGGGCCAAAAATTGAGCTACGAGAAAACGCTTGCGGGGGATTGTTCATGTGTCTCAATGGGAAGTACTGTGTGAGCGGTTTGAAATTCGGTGCAAAGGTTATAGGTAATTGTCGCGGCCGAAATGTGTCAAATTCGTGAAATTTGACCCTATGAAAGTCGGGCCCTATTAGGCCTGGAGACAAGCCTTTTTTTTTAAAATTGATGTACTCTTCGAGAGCAACATTTTGGCTATCTCGGATTTTTAAAATTCGCGAATGGAGTTTCTGTAGGGTATTTCCGTTCGATTTTTGGGCTAGTTTTTAAACTTTCAAAAAATCGCCATAAAAAATCTATGGAAGCTAGGACCACCTAATTTGGAGGGTTTCTAGGTAAATCTAGTGTTCCCTTTCGCACCAAAATTTGCGACATTCTATCGAACCGTTTCGGAGATATTCGCGAGTTTTTGTTTTAACATTACGGCGAAAAGGCCCGGAACCCCTGGTGAGCCGCGATTGGCGAGCATGGGGAGGAAGGCCGAAACCCTGTTAGGCCACGTTTCAAATTTCAAGTCGATCGGACAACTAGAGCCCGAGATATCGGGAGTCAAAATTTGGGCCATTTCCGTTACCATTGGGACGGCCCCCATCGAAATTTCGGTCACTTGCACCGGGGTCAAAAATTGAGCTACGAGAAAACGCTTGCGGGGGATTGTTCATGTGTCTCAATGGGAAGTACTGTGTGAGCGGTTGGAAATTCGGTGCAACGGTTATAGGTAATTGTCGCGGCCGAAATGTGTCAAATTCGTGAAATTTGAACCTATGAAAGTCGGGCCCTATTAGGCCTGGAGACAAACCTTTTTTTTTAAATTGATGTACTCTTCGAGAGCAACATTTTGGCTATCTCGGATTTTTAAAATTCGCGAATGGAGTTTCTGTAGGGTATTTCCGTTCGATTTTTGGGCTATTTTTTAAACATTCAAAAAATCGCCATAAAAAAACTATGGAAGCTAGGAGCACCAAATTTGGAGGGTTTGTAGGTAAATCTAGGGTGCCCTTTCACACCAAAATTTGCGACATTCTATCTAACCGTTTCGGAGATATTCGCGAGTTTTTGTTTTAACATTACGGCGAAAAGGCCCGGACACCCCCTGGTGAGCCGCGATTGGCGAGTATGGGGAGGATGCCCGAACCCCTGTTAAGCCACGTTTCAAATTTCAAGTCGATCGGACAATTAGGGCCCGAGATATGGGGAGTCAAAATTTGGCCCATTTCCGTGACCATTGGGGCGGCCCTCATCGAAATTTCGGTCGCTTGCGCCGGGGTCAAAAATTGAGCTACGAGGAAACGCTTGCGGGGGATTGTTCATGTGTCTCAATGGGAAGTACTGTGTGAGCGGTTTGAAATTCTGTGCAACGGTTATTGGTAATTGTCGCGGCGAAATGTGTCAAATTCGTGAACTTTGACCCTATGAAAGTCGGGTCCTATTGGGCCTGGAGACAAACCTTTTTTTTTAAATTGGAAGTTCTCTTCGAGAGAAACATTTTGGCTATCTCGGATTTTTAAAATTCGCGAATGGAGTTTCTGTAGGGTATTTCCGTTTGATTTTTGGGCTATTTTTTAAACTTTCAAAAATTCGCCATAAAAAAACTATGGAAGCTAGGACCACCTAATTTGGAGGGTTTGTAGGTAAATCTAGGGTGCCCTTTCACACCAAAATTTGCGACATTCTATCGAACCGTTTCGGAGATATTCGCGAGTTTTTATTTTAACATTACGGCGAAAAGGCCCGGACCCCCCCTGGTCAGCCGCGATTGGCGAGCATGGGGAGGAAGGCCGAAACCCTGTTAGGTCACGTTTCAAATTTCAAGTCGATCGGAAAATTAGGGCCCGAGATATGGGGAGTCAAAATTTGGCCCATTTCCGTGACCATTGGGGCGGTTCTCATCGAAATTTCGGTCGCTTGCACCGGGGTCAAAAATTGAGCTACGAGAAAACGCTTGCGGGGGATTGTTCATGTGTCTCAATGGGAAGTACTGTGTGAGCGGTTTGAAATTCGGTGCAACGGTTATAGGTAATTGTCGCGGCCGAAATGTGTCAAATTCGTGAACTTTGACCCTATGAAAGTCGGGTCCTATTGGGCCTGGAGACAAAACTTTTTTTTTTTAATTTGGAAGTACTCTTCGAGAGCAACATTTTGGCTATCTCGGATTTTTAAAATTCGCGAATGGAGTTTCTGTAGAGTATTTCCGTTGGATTTTTGGGCTATTTTTTAAACCTTCAAAAATTAGCCATAAAAAAACTATGGAAGCTAGGACCACCTAATTTGGAGGATTTGTAGGTAAATCTAGGGTGCCCTTTCACACGAAAATTTGCGACATTCTATCGAACCGTTTCGGAGATATTCGCGAGTTTTTGTTTTAACATTACGGCGAAAAGGCCCGGACACCCCCTGGTGAGCCACGATTGGCGAGCATGGGGAGGAAGGCCGAAACCCTGTTAGGTCACGTTTCAAATTTCAAGTCGATCGGACAATTAGGGCCCGAGATATGGGGCGTCAAAATTTGGCCCATTTCCGTGACCATTGGCGCGGCCCTCATCGAAATTTCGGTCGCTTGCGAAGGGGTCAAAAATGGAGCTACGAGAAAACGCTTCCGGGGGATTGTTCATGTGTCTCAGTGGGAAGAACTGTGTGAGCGGTTTGAAATTCGGTGCAACGGTTATAGGTAATTGTCGCGGCCGAAATGTGTCAAATTCGTGAAATTTGACCCTATGAAAGTCGGGTCCTATTGGGCCTGGAGACAAACCTTTTTTTTTAAATTGATGTACTCTTCGAGAGCACATTTTGGCTATCTCGGATTTTTAAAATTCGCGAATGGAGTTTCTGTAGGGTATTTCCGTTCGATTTTTGGGCTATTTTTTAAACTTTCAAAAAATCGCCATAAAAAAACTATGGAAGCTAGGAGCACCAAATTTGGAGGGTTTGTAGGTAAATCTAGGGTGCCCTTTCACACCAAAATTTGCGACATTCTATCTAACCGTTTCGGAGATATTCGCGAGTTTTTGTTTTAACATTACGGCGAAAAGGCCCGGACACCCCCTGGTGAGCCGCGATTGGCGAGTATGGGGAGGATGCCCGAACCCCTGTTAAGCCACGTTTCAAATTTCAAGTCGATCGGACAATTAGGGCCCGAGATATGGGGCGTCAAAATTTGGCCCATTTTCGAGACCATTGGGGCGGCCCTCATCGAAATTTCGGTCGCTTGCGCCGGGGTCAAAAATTGAGCTACGAGGAAACGCTTGCGGGGGATTGTTCATGTGTCTCAATGGGAAGTACTGTGTGAGCGGTTTGAAATTCTGTGCAACGGTTATTGGTAATTGTCGCGGCCGAAATGTGTCAAATTCGTGAACTTTGACCCTATGAAAGTCGGGTCCTATTGGGCCTGGAGACAAACCTTTTTTTTTAAATTGGAAGTTCTCTTCGAGAGAAACATTTTGGCTATCTCGGATTTTTAAAATTCGCCAGTGGAGTTTCTGTAGGATATTTCCGTTCGATTTTTGGGCTATTTTTTAAACCTTCAAAAATTCGCCATAAAAAAACTATGCAAGCTAGCACCACCTAATTTGGAGGGTATGTAGGTAAATCTAGGGTGCCCCTTCACACCAAAATTTGCGACATTCTATCAAACCGTTTCGGAGATATTTGAAAATTTTTGTTTTAAATTTAGGGCGAAAAGGCTCGGACCCCTGCCTGGTGAGCCGCGATTGGCGAGCATAGGGAGGAAGGCCGAAACCCTGTTAGGCCACGTTCCAAATTTCATGTCGATCTGACAATTACAGCCCGAGATATGGGGGGTCAAAGTTTGGCCCATTTCCGTGACCTTTGGGGCGGCCCCCATCGAACAATCGGTCGCTTGCGCCGGGGTCAAAAATTGAGCTACGAGGAAACGCTTGCGGGGGATTGTTCATGTGTCTCAATGGGAAGTACTGTGTGAGCGGTTTGAAATTCTGTGCAAAGGTTATTGGTAATTGTCGCGGCCGAAATGTGTCAAATTCGTGAACTTTGACCCTATGAAAGTCGGGTCCTGTTGGGCCTGGAGACAAACTTTTTTTTTAAATTGGAAGTACTCTTCGAGAGCAACATTTTGGCTATCTCGGATTTTTAAAATTCGCGAATGGAGTTTCTGTAGGGTATTTCCGTTCGATTTTTGGGCTATTTTTTAAACTTTAAAAAATTCGCCATAAAAAAACTATGGAAGCTAGGACCACCTAATTTGGAGGGTTTGTAGGTAAATGTAGGGTGCACTTTCACACCAAAATTTGCGACATTCTATCGAACCGTTTCGGAGATTTTCGCGAGTTTTTGTTTTAACATTACGGCGAAAAGGCCCGGACCCCCCATGGTGAGCCGCGATTAGCGAGCATAGGGAGGAAGGCCGAAACCCTGTTAGGCCACGTTTCAAATTTCAAGTCGATCGGACAATTAGAGTCCGAGATATGGGGGGTCAAATTTTGGACCATTTCCGTGATCATTGGGGCGGCCCCCATCGAAATTTCGGTCGCTTGCGCCGGGGTCAAGAATTGAGCTACGAGAAAACGCTTGCGGGGGATTGTTCATGTGTCTCAATGGGAAGTACTGTGTGAGCGGTTTGAAATTCGGTGCAACGGTTATAGGTAATTGTCGCGGCCGAAATGTGTCAAATTCGTGAAATTTGACCCTATGAAGGACGGGCCCTATTGGGCCTGGAGACAAACCTTTTTTTTTTAAATTGATGTACCCTTCGAGAACAACATTTTGGCTATCTCGGATTTTTAAAATTCGCGAATGGAGTTTCTGTAAGGTATTTCCGTTTGATTTTTGGGCTATTTTTTAAACTTTCAAAAATTCGCCATAAAAAAACTATGGAAGCTAGGACCACCTAATTTGAAGGGTTTGTAGGTAAATCTAGGGTGCTCTTTCACACCAAAATTTGCGACATTCTATCGAACCGTTTCGGAGATATTCGCGAGTTTTTATTTTAACATTACGGCGAAAAGGCCCGGACCCCCCCTGGTGAGCCGCGATTGGCGAGTATGGGGAGGAAGGCCGAAACCCTGTTAGGTCACGTTTCAAATTTCAAGTCGATCGGACAATTAGGGCCCGAGATATGGGGGGTCAAAATTTGGCCCATTTCCGTGACCATTGGGGCGGTTCTCATCGAAATTTCGGTCGCTTGCACCGGGGTCAAAAATTGAGCTACGAGAAAACGCTTGCGGGGGATTGTTCATGTGTCTCAATGGGAAGTACTGTGTGAGCGGTTTGAAATTCGGTGCAACGGTTATAGGTAATTGTCGAGGCCGAAATGTGTCAAATTCGTGAAATTTGACCCTATGAAAGTCGGGTCCTATTGGGCCTGGAGACAAACCTTTTTTTTTAAATTGGAAGTACTCTTCGAGAGCAACATTTTGGCTATCTCGGATTTTTAAAATTCGCGAATGGAGTTTCTGTAGAGTATTTCCGTTGGATTTTTGGGCTATTTTTTAAACCTTCAAAAATTCGCCATAAAAAAACTATGGAAGCTAGGACCACCTAATTTGGAGGATTTGTAGGTAAATCTAGGGTGCCCTTTCACACGAAAATTTGCGACATTCTATCGAACCGTTTCGGAGATATTCGCGAGTTTTTGTTTTAAAATTACGGCGAAAAGGCCCGGACCCCCCCCTGGTGAGCCGCGATTGGCGAGCATAGGGAGGAAGGCCGAAACCCTGTTAGGCCACGTTTCAAGTTTCATGTCGATCGGACAATTAGAGCCCGAGATATGGGGGGTGAAAGTTTGGCCCATTTCCGTGACCATTGGGGCGGCCCCCATCGAAATTTCGGTCGCTTGCGCCGGGGTCAAGAATTGAGCTACGAGAAAACGCTTGCGGGGGATTGTTCATGTGTCTCAATGGGAAGTACTGTGTGAGCGGTTTGAAATTCGGTGCAACGGTTATAGGTAATTGTCGCGGCCGAAATGTGTCAAATTCGTGAAATTTGACCCTATGAAAGTCGGGTCCTATTGAGCCTGGAGACAAACCTTTTTTTTTTAAATTGGAAGTACTCTTCGAGAGCAACATTTTGGCTATCTCGGATTTTTAAAATTCGCGAATGGAGTTTCTGTAGAGTATTTCCGTTGGATTTTTGGGCTATTTTTTAAACATTCAAAAATTCGCCATAAAAAAACTATGGAAGCTAGGACCACCTAATTTGGAGGATTTGTAGGTAAATCTAGGGTGCCCTTTCACACCAAAATTTGCGACATTCTATCGAACCGTTTCGGAGATATTCGCGAGTTTTTGTTTTAAAATTACGGCGAAAAGGGACGGACCCCCCTGGTGAGCCGCGATTGGCGAGCATGGGCAGGAAAGGCGAAACCCTGTTAGGCCACGTTTCAAATTTCATGTCGATCGGACAATTAGGGCCCGAGATATGGGGGGTCAAAATTTGGCCCATTTCCGTTACCATTGGGGCGGCCCCCATCGAAATTTCGGTCGCTTGCGAAGGGGTCAAAAATGGAGCTACGAGAAAACGCTTCCGGGGGATTGTTCATGTGTGTCAATGGGAAGTACTGTGTGAGCGGTTTGAAATTCGGTGCAACGGTTATAGGTAATTGTCGCGGCCGAAATGTGTCAAATTCGTGAAATTTGACCCTATGAAAGTGGGGTCCTATTGGGCCTAGAGACAAACCTTTTTTTTTAAATTCATGTACTCTTCGAGAGCAACGTTTTGGCTATCTCGTATTTTTAAAATTCGCGAATGGAGTTTCTGTAGGGAATTTCCGTTCGATTTTTGGGCTATTTTTTAAACGTTCAAAAATTCGCCATAAAAAATCTATGGAAGCTAGGACCACCTAATTTGGAGGGTTTGTAGGTAAGTCTAGGGTGCCCTTTCACACCAAAATTTGCGACATTCTATCGAACCGTTTCGGAGATATTCGCGAGTTTTTGTTTAACATTAAGGTGAAAAAGCCCGGACCCCCCATGGTGAGCCGCGATTGGCGAGCATAGGGAGGAAGGCCGAAACCCTGTTAGGCCACGTTTCAAATTTCAAGTCGATCGGACAATTAGAGCCCGAGATATGGGGGGTCAAAATTTGGCCCATTTCCGTGACTATTGGGGCGGCCCACATCGAAATTTCGGTCGCTTGCGAAGGGGTCAAAAATGGAGCTACGAGAAAACGCTTCCGGGGGATTGTTCATGTGTCTCAATGGGAAGTACTGTGTGAGCGGTTGGAAATTCGGTGCAACGGTTATAGGTAATTGTCGCGGCCGAAATGTGTCAAATTCGTGAAATTTGACCCTATGAAAGTCGGGTCCTATTGGGCCTGGAGACAAACCTTTTTTTTTAAATTGGAAGTACTCTTCGAGAGCAACATTTTGGCTATCTCGGATTTTTAAAATTCGCGAATGGAGTTTCTGTAGAGTATTTCCGTTGGATTTTTGGGCTATTTTTTAAACCTTCAAAAATTCGCCATAAAAAAACTATGGAAGCTAGGACCACCTAATTTGGAGGATTTGTAGGTAAATCTAGGGTGCCCTTTCACACGAAAATTTGCGACATTCTATCGAACCGTTTCGGAGATATTCGCGAGTTTTTGTTTTAAAATTACGGCGAAAAGGCCCGGACCCCCCCCTGGTGAGCCGCGATTGGCGAGCATAGGGAGGAAGGCCGAAACCCTGTTAGGCCACGTTTCAAGTTTCATGTCGATCGGACAATTAGAGCCCGAGATATGGGGGGTCAAAGTTTGGCCCATTTCCGTGACCATTGGGGCGGCCCCCATCGAAATTTCGGTCGCTTGCGCCGGGGTCAAGAATTGAGCTACGAGAAAACGCTTGCGGGGGATTGTTCATGTGTCTCAATGGGAAGTACTGTGTGAGCGGTTTGAAATTCGGTGCAACGGTTATAGGTAATTGTCGCGGCCGAAATGTGTCAAATTCGTGAAATTTGACCCTATGAAAGTCGGGTCCTATTGAGCCTGGAGACAAACCTTTTTTTTTAAATTGGAATTACTCTTCGAGAGCAACATTTTGGCTATCTCGGATTTTTAAAATTCGCGAATGGAGTTTCTGTAGAGTATTTCCGTTGGATTTTTGGGCTATTTTTTAAACATTCAAAAATTCGCCATAAAAAAACTATGGAAGCTAGGACCACCTAATTTGGAGGATTTGTAGGTAAATCTAGGGTGCCCTTTCACACCAAAATTTGCGACATTCTATCGAACCGTTTCGGAGATATTCGCGAGTTTTTGTTTTAAAATTACGGCGAAAAGGGACGGACCCCCCTGGTGAGCCGCGATTGGCGAGCATGGGCAGGAAAGGCGAAACCCTGTTAGGCCACGTTTCAAATTTCATGTCGATCGGACAATTAGGGCCCGAGATATGGGGGGTCAAAATTTGGCCCATTTCCGTTACCATTGGGGCGGCCCCCATCGAAATTTCGGTCGCTTGCGAAGGGGTCAAAAATGGAGCTACGAGAAAACGCTTCCGGGGGATTGTTCATGTGTGTCAATGGGAAGTACTGTGTGAGCGGTTTGAAATTCGGTGCAACGGTTATAGGTAATTGTCGCGGCCGAAATGTGTCAAATTCGTGAAATTTGACCCTATGAAAGTCGGGTCCTATTGGGCCTGGAGACAAACCTTTTTTTTTAAATTGGAAGTACTCTTCGAGAGCAACATTTTGGCTATCTCGGATTTTTAAAATTCGCGAATGGAGTTTCTGTAGAGTATTTCCGTTGGATTTTTGGGCTATTTTTTAAACCTTCAAAAATTCGCCATAAAAAAACTATGGAAGCTAGGACCACCTAATTTGGAGGATTTGTAGGTAAATCTAGGGTGCCCTTTCACACGAAAATTTGCGACATTCTATCGAACCGTTTCGGAGATATTCGCGAGTTTTTGTTTTAAAATTACGGCGAAAAGGCCCGGACCCCCCCCTGGTGAGCCGCGATTGGCGAGCATAGGGAGGAAGGCCGAAACCCTGTTAGGCCACGTTTCAAGTTTCATGTCGATCGGACAATTAGAGCCCGAGATATGGGGGGTCAAAGTTTGGCCCATTTCCGTGACCATTGGGGCGGCCCCCATCGAAATTTCGGTCGCTTGCGCCGGGGTCAAGAATTGAGCTACGAGAAAACGCTTGCGGGGGATTGTTCATGTGTCTCAATGGGAAGTACTGTGTGAGCGGTTTGAAATTCGGTGCAACGGTTATAGGTAATTGTCGCGGCCGAAATGTGTCAAATTCGTGAAATTTGACCCTATGAAAGTCGGGTCCTATTGAGCCTGGAGACAAACCTTTTTTTTTTAAATTGGAATTACTCTTCGAGAGCAACATTTTGGCTATCTCGGATTTTTAAAATTCGCGAATGGAGTTTCTGTAGGGAATTTCCGTTCGATTTTTGGGCTATTTTTTAAACGTTCAAAAATTCGCCATAAAAAATCTATGGAAGCTAGGACCACCTAATTTGGAGGGTTTGTAGGTAAGTCTAGGGTGCCCTTTCACACCAAAATTTGCGACATTCTATCGAACCGTTTCGGAGATATTCGCGAGTTTTTGTTTAACATTAAGGTGAAAAAGCCCGGACCCCCCATGGTGAGCCGCGATTGGCGAGCATAGGGAGGAAGGCCGAAACCCTGTTAGGCCACGTTTCAAATTTCAAGTCGATCGGACAATTAGAGCCCGAGATATGGGGGGTCAAAATTTGGCCCATTTCCGTGACTATTGGGGCGGCCCACATCGAAATTTCGGTCGCTTGCGAAGGGGTCAAAAATGGAGCTACGAGAAAACGCTTCCGGGGGATTGTTCATGTGTCTCAATGGGAAGTACTGTGTGAGCGGTTTGAAATTCGGTGCAACGGTTATAGGTAATTGTCGCGGCCGAAATGTGTCAAATTCGTGAAATTTGACCCTATGAAAGTGGGGTCCTATTGGGCCTGGAGACAAACCTTTTTTTTAAATTCGAGAGGAACATTGGGATATTCGCGAGTTTTTGTTCTAAATTACGGCGAAAAGGCCCGGACACCCCCTGGTGAGCCGCGATTGGCGAGCATGGGGAGGAAGGCCGAAACACCACGGCTTAGGCCACGTTTCAAATTTCAAGTCGATCGGACAATTAGGGCCCGAGATATGGGGGGTCAAAATTTGGCCCATTTCCGTGACTATTGGGGCGGCCCACATCGAAATTTCGGTCGCTTGCGCCGGGGTCAAAAATTGAGCTACGAGAAAACGCTTGCGGGGGATTGTTCATGTGTCTCAATGGGAAGTACTGTGTGAGCGGTTGGAAATTCGGTGCAACGGTTATAGGTAATTGTCGCGGCCGAAATGTGTCAAATTCGTGAAATTTGACCCTATGAAAGTCGGGTCCTATTGGGCCTGGAGACAAACCTTTTTTTTTTAAATTGGAAGTACTCTTCGAGAGCAACATTTTGGCTATCTCGGATTTTTAAAATTCGCGAATGGAGTTTCTGTAGAGTATTTCCGTTGGATTTTTGGGCTATTTTTTAAACCTTCAAAAATTCGCCATAAAAAAACTATGGAAGCTAGGACCACCTAATTTGGAGGATTTGTAGGTAAATCTAGGGTGCCCTTTCACAACAAAATTTGCGAAATTCTATCGAACCATTTCGGAGATATTCGCGAGTTTTTGTTTTAAAATTACGGCGAAAAGGGACGGACACCCCTGGTGAGCCGCGATTGGCGAGCATGGGGAAGAAGGCCGAAACCCTGTTAGGCCACGTTTCAAATTTCATGTCGATCGGACAATTAGGGCCCGAGATATGGGGGGTCAAAGTTTGGCCCATTTCCGTGACCATTGGGGCGGCCCCCACCGAAATTTCGGTCGCTTGCGAAGGGGTCAAAAATGGAGCTACGAGAAAACGCTTCCGGGGGATTGTTCATGTGTCTCAATGGGAAGTACTGTGTGAGCGGTTTGAAATTCGGTGCAACGGTTATAGGTAATTGTCGCGGCCGAAATGTGTCAAATTCGTGAAATTTGACCCTATGAAAGTCGGGTCCTATTGGGCCTGGAGACAAACCTTTTTTTTTTAAATTGGAAGTACTCTTCGAGAGCAACATTTTGGCTATCTCGGATTTTTAAAATTCGCGAATGGAGTTTCTGTAGAGTATTTCCGTTGGATTTTTGGGCTATTTTTTAAACCTTCAAAAATTCGCCATAAAAAAACTATGCAAGCTAGCACCGCCTAATTTGGAGGGTTTGTAGGTAAATCTAGGGTGCTCTTTCACACCAAAATTTGCGACATTCTATCGAACCGTTTCGGAGATATTCGCGAGTTTTTATTTTAACATTACGGCGAAAAGGCCCGGACCCCCCCTGGTGAGCCGCGATTGGCGAGTATGGGGAGGAAGGCCGAAACCCTGTTAGGTCACGTTTCAAATTTCAAGTCGATCGGACAATTAGGGCCCGAGATATGGGGGGTCGAAATTTGGCCCATTTCCGTGACCATTGGGGCGGTTCTCATCGAAATTTCGGTCGCTTGCACCGGGGTCAAAAATTGAGCTACGAGAAAACGCTTGCGGGGGATTGTTCATGTGTCTCAATGGGAAGTACTGTGTGAGCGGTTTGAAATTCGGTGCAACGGTTATAAGTAATTGTCGCGGCCGAAATGTGTCAAATTCGTGAACTTTGACCCTATGAAAGTCGGGTCCTATTGGGCCTGGAGACAAACCTTTTTTTTTTAAATTGGAAGTACTCTTCGAGAGCAACATTTTGGCTATCTCGGATTTTTAAAATTCGCGAATGGAGTTTCTGTAGGGTATTTCCGTTCGATTTTTGGGCTATTTTTTAAACTTTCAAAAATTCGCCATAAAAAAACTATGGAAGCTAGGACCACCAAAATTTGGAGGGTTTGTAGGTAAATCTAGGGTGCCCTTTCACACCAAAATTTGCGACATTCTATCGAACCGTTACGGAGATATTCGCGAGTTTTTGTTTTAACATTACGGCGAAAAGGCCCGGACCCCCTGGTGAGCCGCGATTGGCGAGCATAGGGAGGAAGGCCGAAACCCTGTTAGGCCACGTTTCAAATTTCATGTCGATCGGACAATTAGAGCCCGAGATATGGGGGGTCAAAGTTTGGCCCATTTCCGTGACCATTGGGGCGGCCCCCATCGAAATTTCGGTCGCTTGCGCCGGGGTCAAGAATTGAGCTACGAGAAAACGCTTGCGGGGGATTGTTCATGTGTCTCAATGGGAAGTACTGTGTGAGCGGTTTGAAATTCGGTGCAACGGTTATAGGTAATTGTCGAGGCCGAAATGTGTCAAATTCGTAAAATTTGACCCTATGAAAGTCGGGTCCTATTGGGCCTGGAGACAAACCTTTTTTTTTAAATTGGAAGTACTCTTCGAGAGCAACATTTTGGCTATCTCGGATTTTTAAAATTCGCGAATGGAGTTTCTGTAGAGTATTTCCGTTGGATTTTTGGGCTATTTTTTAAACCTTCAAAAATTCGCCATAAAAAAACTATGGAAGCTAGGACCACCTAATTTGGAGGATTTGTAGGTAAATCTAGGGTGCCCTTTCACACGAAAATTTGCGACATTCTATCGAACCGTTTCGGAGATATTCGCGAGTTTTTGTTTTAACATTACGGCGAAAAGGGACGGACCCCACCTGGTGAGCCGCGATTGGCGAGCATGGGCAGGAAAGGCGAAACCCTGTTAGGCCACGTTTCAAATTTCATGTCGATCGGACAATTAGGGCCCGAGATATGGGGGGTCAAAGTTTGGCCCATTTCCGTTACCATTGGGGCGGCCCCCATCGAAATTTCGGTCGCTTGCGAAGGGGTCAAAAATGGAGCTACGAGAAAACGCTTCCGGGGGATTGTTCATGTGTCTCAATGGGAAGTACTGTGTGAGCGGTTTGATATTCGGTGCAACGGTTATAGGTAATTGTCGCGGCCGAAATGTGTCAAATTCGTGAAACTTGACCCTATGAAAGTCGGGCCCTATTGGGCCTGGACACAAACCTTTTTTTTAAATTCATGTACTCTTCGAGAGGAACATTTTGGCTATCTCGGATTTTTAAAATTCGCGAATGGAGTTTCTGTAGGGAATTTCCGTTCGATTTTTGGTCTATTTTTTAAACCTTCAAAAATTCGCCATAAAAAACTATGGAAGCTAGGACCACCAAATTTGGAGGGTTTGTAAGTAAATCTAGGGTGCCCTTTCACACCAAAATTTGCGACATTCTATCGAACCGTTTCGGAGATATTCGCGAGTTTTTGTTCTAAATTACGGCGAAAAGGCCCGGACACCCCCTGGTGAGCCGCGATTGGCGAGCATGGGGAGGAAGGCCGAAACCCTGTTAGGCCACGTTTCAAATTTCAAGTCGATCGGACAATTAGGGCCCGAGATATGGGGGGTCAAAATTTGGCCCATTTCCGTGACTATTGGGGCGGCCCTCATCGAAATTTTGGTCGCTTGCGCCGGGGTCAAAAATTGAGCTACGAGAAAACGCTTGCGGGGGATTGTTCATGTGTCTCAATGGGAAGTACTGTGTGAGCGGTTTGAAATTCGGTGCAACGGTTATAGGTAATTGTCGCGGCCGAAATGTGTCAAATTCGTGAAATTTGACCCTATGAAAGTCGGGTCCTATTGGGCCTGGAGACAAACCTTTTTTTTTAAATTGGAAGTACTCTTCGAGAGCAACATTTTGGCTATCTCGGATTTTTAAAATTCGCGAATGGAGTTTCTGTAGAGTATTTCCGTTGGATTTTTGGGCTATTTTTTAAACCTTCAAAAATTAGCCATAAAAAAACTATGGAAGCTAGGACCACCTAATTTGGAGGATTTGTAGGTAAATCTAGGGTGCCCTTTCACACCAAAATTTGCGACATTCTATCGAACCGTTTCGGAGATATTCGCGAGTTTTTGTTTTAAAATTACGGCGAAAAGGGACGGACCCCCCCTGGTGAGCCGCGATTGGCGAGCATGGGGAGGAAGGCCGAAACCCTGTTAGGCCACGTTTCAAATTTCATGTCGATCGGACAATTAGAGCCCGAGATATGGGGGGTCAAAGTTTGGCCCATTTCCGTTACCATTGGGGCGGCCCCCACCGAAATTTCGGTCGCTTGCGAAGGGGTCAAAAATGGAGCTACGAGAAAACGCTTCCGGGGGATTGTTCATGTGTCTCAATGGGAAGTACTGTGTGAGCGGTTTGAAATTCGGTGCAACGGTTATAGGTAATTGTCGCGGCCGAAATGTGTCAAATTCGTGAAATTTGACCCTATGAAAGTCGGGTCCTATTGGGCCTGGAGACAAACCTTTTTTTTTTAAATTGGAAGTACTCTTCGAGAGCAACATTTTGGCTATCTCGGATTTTTAAAATTCGCGAATGGAGTTTCTGTAGAGAATTTCCGTTCGATTTTTGGTCTATTTTTTAAACATTCAAAAATTCGCCATAAAAAAACTATGGAAGCTAGGAGCACCAAATTTGGAGGGTTTGTAGGTAAATCTAGGGTGCCTTTTCACACCAAAATTTGCGACATTCTATTGAACCGTTTCGGAGATATTCGCGAGTTTTTATTTTAACATTACGGCGAAAAGGCCCGGACCCCCCCTGGTGAGCCGCGATTGGCGAGCATGGGGAGGAAGGCCGAAACACTGTTAGGTCACGTTTCAAATTTCAAGTCGATCGGACAATTAGGGCCCGAGATATGGGGCGTCAAAATTTGGCCAATTTTCGAGACCATTGGGGCGGCCCTCATCCAAATTTCGGTCGCTTGCGCCGGGGTCAAAAATTGAGCTAAGAGGAAACGCTTGCGGCGGATTGTTCATGTGTCTGAATGGGAAGTACTGTGTGAGCGGTTTGAAATTCGGTGCAACGGTTTTTGGTAATTGTCGCGGCCGAAATGTGTCAAATTCGTGAACTTTGACCCTATGAAAATCGGGCCCTATTGGGCCTGGAGACAAACCTTTTTTTTTAAATTGGAAGTACTCTTCGAGAGCAACATTTTGGCTATCTCGGATTTTTAAAATTCGCCAATGGAGTTTCTGTAGGATATTTCCGTTCGATTTTTGTGCTATTTTTTAAACTTTCAAAAATTCGCCATAAAAAAACTATGGAAGCTAGCACCACCTAATTTGGAGGTTATGTAGGTAAATCTAGGGTGCCCCTTCACACCAAAATTTGCGACATTCTATCAAACCGTTTCGGAGATATTTGCAAATTTTTGTTTTAAATTTACGGCGAAAAGGCACGGACCCCCCCTGGTGAGCCGCGATTGGCGAGCATAGGGAGGAAGGCCGAAACCCTGTTAGGCCACGTTTCAAATTTCATGTCGATCAGACAATTAGAGCCCGAGATATGGGGGGTCAAAGTTTGGCCCATTTCCGTGACCATTGGGGCGGCCCCCATCGAACATTCGGTCGCTTGCGCCGGGGTCAAGAATTGAGCTACGAGAAAACGCTTGCGGGGGATTGTTCATGTGTCTCAATGGGAAGTACTGTGTGAGCGGTTTGAAATTCGGTGCAACGGTTATAGGTAATTGTCGCGGCCGAAATGTGTCAAATTCGTGAAATTTGACCCTATGAAAGTCGGATCCTATTGGGCCTGGAGACAAACCTTTTTTTTTTAAATTGGAAGTACTCTTCGAGAGCAACATTTTGGCTATCTCGGATTTTTAAAATTCGCGAATGGAGTTTCTGTAGGGTATTTCCGTTCGATTTTTGGGCTATTTTTTAAACCTTCAAAAATTCGCCATAAAAAAACTATGGAAGCTAGGACCACCAAAATTTGGAGGGTTTGTAGGTAAATCTAGGGTGCCCTTTCACACCAAAATTTGCGACATTCTATCGAACCGTTACGGAGATATTCGCGAGTTTTTGTTTTATCATTACGGCGAAAAGGCCCGGACCCCCTGGTGAGCCGCGATTGGCGAGCATGGGGAGGAAGGCCGAAACCCTGTTAGGCCACGTTTCAAGTTTCATGTCGATCGGACAATTAGAGCCCGAGATATGGGGGGTCAAAGTTTGGCCCAATTCCGTGACCATTGGGGCGGCCCCCATCGAAATTTCGGTCGCTTGCGAAGGGGTCAAAAATGGAGCTACGAGAAAACGCTTCCGGGGGATTGTTCATGTGTCTCAATGGGAAGTACTGTGTGAGCGGTTTGAAATTCGGTGCAACGGTTATAGGTAATTGTCGCGGCCGAAATGTGTCAAATTCGTGAAATTTGACCCTATGAAAGTGGGGTCCTATTGGGCCTGGAGACAAACCTTTTTTTTAAATTCATGTACTCTTCGAGAGCAACATTTTGGCTATCTCGGATTTTTAAAATTCGCGAATGGAGTTTTGTAGAGAATTTCCGTTCGATTTTTGGTCTATTTTTTAAACATTCAAAAATTCGCCATAAAAAAACTATGGAAGCCAGGACCACCAAATTTGGAGGGTTTGTAGGTAAATCTAGGGTGCCTTTTCACACCAAAATTTGCGACATTCTATTGAACCGTTTCGGAGATATTCGCGAGTTTTGGTTTTAACATTACGGGGAAAAGGCCCGGACACACCCTGGTGAGCCGCGATTGGCGAGCATGGGGAGGAAGGCCGAAACCCTGTTAGGCCACGTTTCAAATTTCAAGTCGATCGGACAATTAGGGCCCGAGATATGGGGAGTCAAAATTTGGCCCATTTCCGTGACCATTGGGGCGGCCCTCATCGAAATTTCGGTCGCTTGCGCCGGGGTCAAAATATGAGCTACGAGAAAACGCTTGCGGGGGATTGTTCATGTGTCTCAATGGGAAGTACTGTGTGAGCGGTTTGAAATTCGGTGCAACGGTTATAGGTAATAGTCGCGGCCGAAATGTGTCAAATACGTGAAATTTGACCCTATGAAAGTCGGGCCCTATTGGGCCTGGAGACAAACCTTTTTTTTTTAAATTGATGTACTCTTCGAGAGCAACATTTTGGCTATCTCGGATTTTTAAAATTCGCAAATGGAGTTTCTGTAGGGTATTTCCGTTCGATTTTTGGGCTATATTTTAAACTTTCAAAAATTCGCCATAAAAAAACTATGGAAGCTAGGACCACCAAATTTGGAGGGTTTGTAGGTAAATCTAGGGTGCCCTTTCACACCAAAATTTGCGACATTCTATCGAACCGTTTCGGGGATATTCGCGAGTTTTTGTTTTAAAATTACGGCGAAAAGACCCGGACACCCCCTGGTGAGCCGCGATTGGCGAGCATGGGGAGGAAGGCCGAAACCCTGTTAGGCCACGTTTCAAATTTCAAGTCGATCGGACAATTAGGGCCCGAGATATGGGGAGTCAAAATTTGGCCCATTTCCGTGACCATTGGGGCGGCCCTCATCGAAATTTCGGTCGCTTGCGCCGGGGTCAAAACTTGAGCTACGAGAAAACGCTTGCGGGGGATTGTTCATGTGTCTCAATGGGAAGTACTGTGTGAGCGGTTTGAAATTCGGTGCAACGGTTATAGGTAATTGTCGCGGCCGAAAT
Source organism: Stegodyphus dumicola (assembly GCF_044657685.1). Classification (NCBI taxonomy): domain Eukaryota; kingdom Metazoa; phylum Arthropoda; class Arachnida; order Araneae; family Eresidae; genus Stegodyphus; species Stegodyphus dumicola. Next base: position 288,533,525 of record NC_140769.1, on the reverse strand, counting down.
GTGTCAAATACGTGAAATTTGACCCTATGAAAGTCGGGCCCTATTGGGCCTGGAGACAAACCTTTTTTTTTTAAATTGATGTACTCTTCGAGAGCAACATTTTGGCTATCTCGGATTTTTAAAATTCGCGAATGGAGATTCTGTACTGGAATTTCCGTTCGATTTTTGGTCTATTTTTTAAACCTTCAAAAATTCGCCATAAAAAAACTATGGAAGCTAGGACCACCAAATTTGGAGGGTATGTAGGTAAATCTAGGGTGCCTTTTCACACCAAAATTTGCGACATTCTATTGAACCGTTTCGGAGATATTCGCGAGTTTTTGTTTTAACATTACGGGGAAAAGGCCCGGACACATCCTGGTGAGCCGCGATTGGCGAGCATGGGGAGGAAGGCCGAAACCCTGTTAGGCCACGTTTCAAATTTCAAGTCGATCGGACAATTAGGGCCCGAGATATGGGGAGTCAAAATTTGGCCCATTTCCGTGACCATTGGGGCGGCCCTCATCGAAATTTCGGTCGCTTGCGCCGGGATCAAAAATTGAGCTACGAGAAAACGCTTGCGGGGGATTGTTCATGTGTCTCAATGGGAAGTACTGTGTGAGCGGTTTGTAATTCGGTGCAACGGTTATAGGTAATTGTGGCGGCCGAAATGTGTCAAATTCGTGAAATTTGACCCTATGAAAGTCGGGTCCTATTGGGCCTGGAGACAAACCTTTTTTTTTTAAAATTGATGTACTCTTCGAGAGCAACACTTTGGCTATCTCGGATTTTTAAAATTCGCGAATGGAGTTTCTGTAGGGAATTTCCGTTCGATTTTTGGTCTATTTTTTAAACCTTCAAAAATTCGCCATAAAAAAACTATGGAAGCTAGGGCCACCAAATTTGGAGGGTTTGTAGGTAAATCTAGGGTGCCTTTTCACACCAAAATTTGCGACATTCTATTGAACCGTTTCGGAGATATTCGCGAGTTTTGGTTTTAATATTACGGGAAAAAGGCCCGGACACACCCTGGTGAGCCGCGATTGGCGAGCATGGGGAGGAAGGCCGAAACCCTGTTAGGCCACGTTTCAAATTTCAAGTCGATCGGACAATTAGGGCCCGAGATATGGGGAGTGAAAATTTGGCCCATTTCCGTGACCATTGGGGCGGCCCTCATCGAAATTTCGGTCGCTTGCACCGGGGTCAAAAATTGAGCTACGAGAAAACGCTTGCGGGGGATTGTTCATGTGTCTCAATGGGAAGTACTGTGTGAGCGGTTTGGAATTCGGTGCAACGGTTATAGGTAATTGTCGCGGCCGAAATGTGTCAAATTCGTGAAATTTGACCCTATGAAAGTCGGGCCCTATTGGGCCTGGAGACAAACCTTTTTTTTTTAAATTGATGTACTCTTCGAGAGCAACATTTTGGCTATCTCGGATTTTTAAAATTCGCAAATGGAGTTTCTGTAGGGTATTTCCGTTTGATTTTTGGGCTATATTTTAAACTTTCAAAAATTCGCCATAAAAAAACTATGGAAGCTAGGACCACCAAATTTGGAGGGTATGTAGGTAAATCTAGGGTGCCTTTTCACACCAAAATTTGCGACATTCTATTGAACCGTTTCGGAGATATTCGCGAGTTTTTGTTTTAACATTACGGGGAAAAGGCCCGGACACATCCTGGTGAGCCGCGATTGGCGAGCATGGGGAGGAAGGCCGAAACCCTGTTAGGCCACGTTTCAAATTTCAAGTCGATCGGACAATTAGGGCCCGAGATATGGGGAGTAAAATTTGGCCCATTTCCGTGACCATTGGGGCGGCCCTCATCGAAATTTCGGTCGCTTGCGCCGGGGTCAAAAATTGAGCTACGAGAAAACGCTTGCGGGGGATTGTTCATGTGTCTCAATGGGAAGTACTGTGTGAGCGGTTTGTAATTCGGTGCAACGGTTATAGGTAATTGTGGCGGCCGAAATGTGTCAAATTCGTGAAATTTGACCCTATGAAAGTCGGGTCCTATTGGGCCTGGAGACAAACCTTTTTTTTTTTTAAATTGATGTACTCTTCGAGAGCAACACTTTGGCTATCTCGGATTTTTAAAATTCGCGAATGGAGTTTCTGTAGGGAATTTCCGTTCGATTTTTGGTCTATTTTTTAAACCTTCAAAAATTCGCCATAAAAAAACTATGGAAGCTAGGGCCACCAAATTTGGAGGGTTTGTAGGTAAATCTAGGGTGCCTTTTCACACCAAAATTTGCGACATTCTATTGAACCGTTTCGGAGATATTCGCGAGTTTTGGTTTTAATATTACGGGAAAAAGGCCCGGACACACCCTGGTGAGCCGCGATTGGCGAGCATGGGGAGGAAGGCCGAAACCCTGTTAGGCCACGTTTCAAATTTCAAGTCGATCGGACAATTAGGGCCCGAGATATGGGGAGTGAAAATTTGGCCCATTTCCGGGACCATTGGGGCGGCCCTCATCGAAATTTCGGTCGCTTGCACCGGGGTCAAAAATTGAGCTACGAGAAAACGCTTGCGGGGGATTGTTCATGTGTCTCAATGGGAAGTACTGTGTGAGCGGTTTGAAATTCGGTGCAACGGTTATAGGTAATTGTCGCAGCCGAAATGTGTCAAATTCGTGAAATTTGACCCTATGAAAGTCGGGCCCTATTGGGCCTGGAGACAAACCTTTTTTTTTTAAATAGATGTACTCTTCGAGAGCAACATTTTGGCTATCTCGGATTTTTAAAATTCGCAAACGGAGTTTCTGTAGGGTATTTCCGTTTGATTTTTGGGCTATATTTTAAACATTCAAAAATTCGCCATAAAAAAAACTATGGAAGCTAGGGCCACCAAATTTGGAGGGTTTGTAGGTAAATCTAGGGTGCCTTTTCACACCAAAATTTGCGACATTCTATTGAACCGTTTCGGAGATATTCGCGAGTTTTGGTTTTAATATTACGGGAAAAAGGCCCGGACACACCCTGGTGAGCCGCGATTGGCGAGCATGGGGAGGAAGGCCGAAACCCTGTTAGGCCACGTTTCAAATTTCAAGTCGATCGGACAATTAGGGCCCGAGATATGGGGAGTGAAAATTTGGCCCATTTCCGTGACCATTGGGGCGGCCCTCATCGAAATTTCGGTCGCTTGCACCGGGGTCAAAAATTGAGCTACGAGAAAACGCTTGCGGGGGATTGTTCATGTGTCTCAATGGGAAGTACTGTGTGAGCGATTTGTAATTCGGTGCAACGGTTATAGGTAATTGTGGCGGCCGAAATGTGTCAAATTCGTGAAATTTGACCCTATGAAAGTCGGGTCCTATTGGGCCTGGAGACAAACCTTTTTTTTTTAAAATTGATGTACTCTTCGAGAGCAACACTTTGGCTATCTCGGATTTTTAAAATTCGCGAATGGAGTTTCTGTAGGGAATTTCCGTTCGATTTTTGGTCTATTTTTTAAACCTTCAAAAATTCGCCATAACAAAACTATGGAAGCTAGGGCCACCAAATTTGGAGGGTTTTTAGGTAAATCTAGGGTGCCTTTTCACACCAAAATTTGCGACATTCTATTGAACCGTTTCGGAGATATTCGCGAGTTTTGGTTTTAATATTACGGGAAAAAGGCCCGGACACACCCTGGTGAGCCGCGATTGGCGAGCATGGGGAGGAAGGCCGAAACCCTGTTAGGCCACGTTTCAAATTTCAAGTCGATCGGACAATTAGGGCCCGAGATATGGGGAGTGAAAATTTGGCCCATTTCCGTGACCATTGGGGCGGCCCTCATCGAAATTTCGGTCGCTTGCACCGGGGTCAAAAATTGAGCTACGAGAAAACGCTTGCGGGGGATTGTTCATGTGTCTCAATGGGAAGTACTGTGTGAGCGGTTTGAAATTCGGTACAACGGTTATAGGTAATTGTCGCGGCCGAAATGCGTCAAATTCGTGAAATTTGACCCTATGAAAGTCGGGCCTATTGGGCCTGGAGACAAACCTTTTTTTTTTAAAAATTGATGTACTCTTCGAGAGCAACATTTTGGCTATCTCGGATTTTTAAAATTCGCGAATGGAGTTTCTGTAGGGGAATTTCCGTTCGATTTTTGGTGTATTTTTTAAACCTTCAAAAATTCGCCATAAAAAAACTATGGAAGCTAGGACCACCAAATTTGGAGGGTATGTAGGTAAATCTGGGGTGCCTTTTCACACCAAAATTTGCGACATTCTATTGAACCGTTTCGGAGATATTCGCGAGTTTTTGTTTTAACATTACGGGGAAAAGGCCCGGACACATCCTGGTGAGCCGCGATTGGCGAGCATGGGGAGGAAGGCCGAAACCCTGTTAGGCCACGTTTCAAATTTCAAGTCGATCGGACAATTAGGGCCCGAGATATGGGGAGTCAAAATTTGGCCCATTTCCGTGACCATTGGGGCGGCCCTCATCGAAATTTCGGTCGCTTGCGCCGGGGTCAAAAATTGAGCTACGAGAAAACGCTTGCGGGGGATTGTTCATGTGTCTCAATGGGAAGTACTGTGTGAGCGGTTTGAAATTCGGTGCAACGGTTATAGGTAATTGTCGCGGCCGAAATGCGTCAAATTCGTGAAATTTGACCCTATGAAAGTCGGGTCCTATTGGGCCTGGAGACAAACCTTTTTTTTTAAAATTGATGTACTCTTCGAGAGCAACATTTTGGCTATCTCGGATTTTTAAAATTCGCGAATGGACTTTCTGTAGGGTATTTCCGTTTGATTTTTGGGCTATTTTTTAAACTTTCAAAAATTCGCCATAAAAAACTATGGAAGCTAGGACCACCAAATTTGGAGGGTTTGTAAGTAAATCTAGGGTGCCCTTTCACACCAAAATTTGCGACATTCTATCGAACCGTTTCGGGGATATTCGCGAGTTTTTGTTTTAAAATTACGGCGAAAAGGCCCGGACACCCCCTGGTGAGCCGCGATTGGCGAGCATGGGGAGGAAGGCCGAAACCCTGTTAGGCCACGTTTCAAATTTCAAGTCGATCGGACAATTAGGGCCCGAGATATGGGAAGTCAAAATTTGGCCCATTTCCGTGACCATTGGGGCGGCCCTCATCGAAATTTCGGTCGCTTGCGCCGGGGTCAAAAATTGAGCTACGAGAAAACGCTTGCGGGGGATTGTTCATGTGTCTCAATGGGAAGTACTGTGTGAGCGGTTTGAAATTCGGTGCAACGGTTATAGGTAATTGTCGCGGCCGAAATGTGTCAAATTCGTGAAATTTGACCCTATGAAAGTCGGGCCCTATTGGGCCTGGAGACAAACCTTTTTTTTTTTAAATTGATGTACTCTTCGAGAGCAACATTTTGGCTATCTCGGATTTTTAAAATTCGCGAATGGAGTTTCTGTAGGGGAATTTCCGTTCGATTTTTGGTCTATTTTTTAAACCTTCAAAAATTCGCCATAAAAAAACTATGGAAGCTAGGACCACCAAATTTGGAGGGTATGTAGGTAAATCTAGGGTGCCTTTTCACACCAAAATTTGCGACATTCTATTGAACCGTTTCGGAGATATTCGCGAGTTTTGGTTTTAAAATTACGGCGAAAAGGCCCGGACCCCCCCCCTGGTGAGCCGCGATTGGCGAGCATGGGGAGGAAGGCCGAAACCCTGTTAGGTCACGTTTCAAATTTCAAGTCGATCGGACAATTAGGGCCCGAGATATGGGGGGTCAAAATTTGGCCCATTTCCGTGACCATTGGGGCGGCCCTCATCGAAATTTCGGTCGCTTGCACCGGGGTCAAAAATTGAGCTACGAGAAAACGCTTGCGGGGGATTGTTCATGTGTCTCAATGGGAAGTACTGTGTGAGCGGTTAGAAATTCGGTGCAACGGTTATAGGTAATTGTCGCGGCCGAAATGCGTCAAATTCGTGAAATTTGACCCTATGAAAGTCGGGTCCTATTGGGCCTGGAGACAAACCTTTTTTCTTAAAATTGATGTACTCTTCGAGAGCAACATTTTGGCTATCTCGGATTTTTAAAATTCGCGAATGGACTTTCTGTAGGGTATTTCCGTTTGATTTTTGGGCTATTTTTTAAACATTCAAAAATTCGCCATAAAAAAACTAGGGAAGCTAGGACCACCAAATTTGGAGGGTTTTTAGGTAAATCTAGGGTGCCTTTTCACACCAAAATTTGCGACATTCTATTGAACCGTTTCGGAGATATTCGCGAGTTTTGGTTTTAATATTACGGGAAAAAGGCCCGGACACACCCTGGTGAGCCGCGATTGGCGAGCATGGGGAGGAAGGCCGAAACCCTGTTAGGCCACGTTTCAAATTTCAAGTCGATCGGACAATTAGGGCCCGAGATATGGGGAGTGAAAATTTGGCCCATTTCCGTGACCATTGGGGCGGCCCTCATCGAAATTTCGGTCGCTTGCACCGGGGTCAAAAATTGAGCTACGAGAAAACGCTTGCGGGGGATTGTTCATGTGTCTCAATGGGAAGTACTGTGTGAGCGGTTTGAAATTCGGTACAACGGTTATAGGTAATTGTCGCGGCCGAAATGCGTCAAATTCGTGAAATTTGACCCTATGAAAGTCGGGCCTATTGGGCCTGGAGACAAACCTTTTTTTTTAAAAAATTGATGTACTCTTCGAGAGCAACATTTTGGCTATCTCGGATTTTTAAAATTCGCGAATGGAGTTTCTGTAGGGGAATTTCCGTTCGATTTTTGGTGTATTTTTTAAACCTTCAAAAATTCGCCATAAAAAAACTATGGAAGCTAGGACCACCAAATTTGGAGGGTATGTAGGTAAATCTGGGGTGCCTTTTCACACCAAAATTTGCGACATTCTATTGAACCGTTTCGGAGATATTCGCGAGTTTTTGTTTTAACATTACGGGGAAAAGGCCCGGACACATCCTGGTGAGCCGCGATTGGCGAGCATGGGGAGGAAGGCCGAAACCCTGTTAGGCCACGTTTCAAATTTCAAGTCGATCGGACAATTAGGGCCCGAGATATGGGGAGTCAAAATTTGGCCCATTTCCGTGACCATTGGGGCGGCCCTCATCGAAATTTCGGTCGCTTGCGCCGGGGTCAAAAATTGAGCTACGAGAAAACGCTTGCGGGGGATTGTTCATGTGTCTCAATGGGAAGTACTGTGTGAGCGGTTTGAAATTCGGTGCAACGGTTATAGGTAATTGTCGCGGCCGAAATGCGTCAAATTCGTGAAATTTGACCCTATGAAAGTCGGGTCCTATTGGGCCTGGAGACAAACCTTTTTTTTTAAAATTGATGTACTCTTCGAGAGCAACATTTTGGCTATCTCGGATTTTTAAAATTCGCGAATGGACTTTCTGTAGGGTATTTCCGTTTGATTTTTGGGCTATTTTTTAAACTTTCAAAAATTCGCCATAAAAAACTATGGAAGCTAGGACCACCAAATTTGGAGGGTTTGTAAGTAAATCTAGGGTGCCCTTTCACACCAAAATTTGCGACATTCTATCGAACCGTTTCGGGGATATTCGCGAGTTTTTGTTTTAAAATTACGGCGAAAAGGCCCGGACACCCCCTGGTGAGCCGCGATTGGCGAGCATGGGGAGGAAGGCCGAAACCCTGTTAGGCCACGTTTCAAATTTCAAGTCGATCGGACAATTAGGGCCCGAGATATGGGGAGTCAAAATTTGGCCCATTTCCGTGACCATTGGGGCGGCCCTCATCGAAATTTCGGTCGCTTGCGCCGGGGTCAAAAATTGAGCTACGAGAAAACGCTTGCGGGGGATTGTTCATGTGTCTCAATGGGAAGTACTGTGTGAGCGGTTTGAAATTCGGTGCAACGGTTATAGGTAATTGTCGCGGCCGAAATGTGTCAAATTCATGAAATTTGACCCTATGAAAGTCGGGCCCTATTGGGCCTGGAGACAAACCTTTTTTTTTTTAAATTGATGTACTCTTCGAGAGCAACATTTTGGCTATCTCGGATTTTTAAAATTCGCGAATGGAGTTTCTGTAGGGGAATTTCCGTTCGATTTTTGGTCTATTTTTTAAACCTTCAAAAATTCGCCATAAAAAAACTATGGAAGCTAGGACCACCAAATTTGGAGGGTATGTAGGTAAATCTAGGGTGCCTTTTCACACCAAAATTTGCGACATTCTATTGAACCGTTTCGGAGATATTCGCGAGTTTTGGTTTTAAAATTACGGCGAAAAGGCCCGGACCCCCCCCTGGTGAGCCGCGATTGGCGAGCATGGGGAGGAAGGCCGAAACCCTGTTAGGTCACGTTTCAAATTTCAAGTCGATCGGACAATTAGGGCCCGAGATATGGGGGGTCAAAATTTGGCCCATTTCCGTGACCATTGGGGCGGCCCTCATCGAAATTTCGGTCGCTTGCACCGGGGTCAAAAATTGAGCTACGAGAAAACGCTTGCGGGGGATTGTTCATGTGTCTCAATGGGAAGTACTGTGTGAGCGGTTAGAAATTCGGTGCAACGGTTATAGGTAATTGTCGCGGCCGAAATGCGTCAAATTCGTGAAATTTGACCCTATGAAAGTCGGGTCCTATTGGGCCTGGAGACAAACCTTTTTTCTTAAAATTGATGTACTCTTCGAGAGCAACATTTTGGCTATCTCGGATTTTTAAAATTCGCGAATGGACTTTCTGTAGGGTATTTCCGTTTGATTTTTGGGCTATTTTTTAAACTTTCAAAAATTCGCCATAAAAAAACTATGGAAGCTAGGACCACCAAATTTGGAGGGTTTGTAAGTAAATCTAGGGTGCCCTTTCACAGCAAAATTTGCGACATTCTATCGAACCGTTTCGGGGATATTCGCGAGTTTTTGTTTTAAAATTACGGCGAAAAGGCCCGGACACCCCCTGGTGAGCCGCGATTGGGGAGCATGGGGAGGAAGGCCGAAACCCTGTTAGGCCACGTTTCAAATTTCAAGTCGATCGGACAATTAGGGCCCGAGATATGGGGAGTCAAAATTTGGCCCATTTCCGTGACCATTGGGGCGGCCCTCATCGAAATTTCGGTCGCTTGCGCCGGGGTCAAAAATTGAGCTACGAGAAAACGCTTGCGGGGGATTGTTCATGTGTCTCAATGGGAAGTACTGTGTGAGCGGTTTGAAATTCGGTGCAACGGTTATAGGTAATTGTCGCGGCCGAAATGTGTCAAATTCATGAAATTTGACCCTATGAAAGTCGGGCCCTATTGGGCCTGGAGACAAACCTTTTTTTTTTTAAATTGATGTACTCTTCGAGAGCAACATTTTGGCTATCTCGGATTTTTAAAATTCGCGAATGGAGTTTCTGTAGGGGAATTTCCGTTCGATTTTTGGTCTATTTTTTAAACCTTCAAAAATTCGCCATAAAAAAACTATGGAAGCTAGGACCACCAAATTTGGAGGGTATGTAGGTAAATCTAGGGTGCCTTTTCACACCAAAATTTGCGACATTCTATTGAACCGTTTCGGAGATATTCGCGAGTTTTGGTTTTAAAATTACGGCGAAAAGGCCCGGACCCCCCCCTGGTGAGCCGCGATTGGCGAGCATGGGGAGGAAGGCCGAAACCCTGTTAGGTCACGTTTCAAATTTCAAGTCGATCGGACAATTAGGGCCCGAGATATGGGGGGTCAAAATTTGGCCCATTTCCGTGACCATTGGGGCGGCCCTCATCGAAATTTCGGTCGCTTGCACCGGGGTCAAAAATTGAGCTACGAGAAAACGCTTGCGGGGGATTGTTCATGTGTCTCAATGGGAAGTACTGTGTGAGCGGTTAGAAATTCGGTGCAACGGTTATAGGTAATTGTCGCGGCCGAAATTCGTCAAATTCGTGAAATTTGACCCTATGAAAGTCGGGTCCTATTGGGCCTGGAGACAAACCTTTTTTCTTAAAATTGATGTACTCTTCGAGAGCAACATTTTGGCTATCTCGGATTTTTAAAATTCGCGAATGGACTTTCTGTAGGGTATTTCCGTTTGATTTTTGGGCTATTTTTTAAACTTTCAAAAATTCGCCATAAAAAAACTAGGGAAGCTAGGACCACCAAATTTGGAGGGTTTGTAAGTAAATCTAGGGTGCCCTTTCACAGCAAAATTTGCGACATTCTATCGAACCGTTTCGGGGATATTCGCGAGTTTTTGTTTTAAAATTACGGCGAAAAGGCCCGGACACCCCCTGGTGAGCCGCGATTGGGGAGCATGGGGAGGAAGGCCGAAACCCTGTTAGGCCACGTTTCAAATTTCAAGTCGATCGGACAATTAGGGCCCGAGATATGGGGAGTCAAAATTTGGCCCATTTCCGTGACCATTGGGGCGGCCCTCATCGAAATTTCGGTCGCTTGCGCCGGGGTCAAAAATTGAGCTACGAGAAAACGCTTGCGGGGGATTGTTCATGTGTCTCAATGGGAAGTACTGTGTGAGCGGTTTGAAATTCGGTGCAACGGTTATAGGTAATTGTCGCGGCCGAAATGTGTGAAATTCGTGAAATTTGACCCTATGAAAGTCGGATCCTATTGGGCCTGGAGACAAACCTTTTTTTTTAAAATTGATGTACTCTTCGAGAGCAACACTTTGGCTATCTCGGATTTTTAAAATTCGCGAATGGAGTTTCTGTAGGGAATTTCCGTTCGATTTTTGGTCTATTTTTTAAACTTTCAAAAATTCGCCATAAAAAAACTATGGAAGCTAGGACCACCTAATTTGGAGGGTTTATAGGTAAATCTTGGGTGCATTTCACACCAAATTTTGCGACATTCTATCGAACCGTTTCGGAGATATTCGCGAGTTTTTATTTTAACATTACGGCGAAAAGGCCCGGACCCCCCCTGGTGAGCCGCGATTGGCAAGCATGGGGAGGAAGGCCGAAACCCTGTTAGGTCACGTTTCAAATTTGAAGTCGATCGGACAATTAGGGCCCGAGATATGGGGGGTCAAAATTTGGCCTATTTCCGTGACCATTGGGGCGGCCCTCATCGAAATTTCGGTCGCTTGCACCGGGGTCAAAAATTGAGCTACGAGAAAACGCTTGCGGGGAATTGTTCATGTGTCTCAATGGGAAGTACTGTGTGAGCGGTTTGAAATTCGGTGCAACGGTTATAGGTAATTGTCGCGGCCGAAATGTGTCAAATTCGTGAAATTTGACCCTATGAAAGTCGGGTCCTATTGGGCCTGGAGACAAACCTTTTTTTTTAAAATTGATGTACTTTTCGAGAGCAACATTTTGGCTATATCGGATTTTTAAAATTCGCGAATGGAGTTTCTGTAGGGAATTTCCGTTCGTTTTTTGGGCTATTTCTTAAACATTCAAAAATTCGCCATAAAAAAACTATGGAAGCTAGGACCACCAAATTTGGAGGGTTTGTAAGTAAATCTAGGGTGTCCTTTCACACCAAAATTTGCGACATTCTATTGAACCGTTTCGGGGATATTCGCGAGTTTTTGTTTTAAAATTACGGCGAAAAGACCCGGACACCTCCTGGTGAGCCGCGATTGGCGAGCATGGGGAGGAAGGCCGAAACCCTGTTAGGTCACGTTTCAAATTTCAAGTCGATCGGACAATTAGGGCCCGAGATATGGGGGGTCAAAATTTGGCCCATTTCCGTGACCATTGGGGCGGCCCTCATCGAAATTTCGGTCGCTTGCGCCGGGGTCAAAAATTGAGCTACGAGAAAACGCTTGCGGGGGATTGTTCATGTGTCTCAATGGGAAGTACTGTGTGAGCGGTTTGAAATTCGGTGCAATGGTTATAGGTAATTGTCGCGGCCGAAATGTGTCAAATTCGTGAAATTTGACCCTATGAAAGTCGGGCCCTATTGGGCCTGGAGACAAACCTTTTTTTTTTATATTGATGTACTCTTCGAGAGCAACATTTTGGCTATCTCGGATTTTTAAAATTCGCGAATGGAGTTTCTGTAGGGGAATTTCCGTTCGATTTTTGGTCTATTTTTTAAACCTTCAAAAATTCGCCATAAAAAAACTATGGAAGCTAGGACCACCAAATTTGGAGGGTATGTAGGTAAATCTAGGGTGCCTTTTCACACCAAAATTTGCGACATTCTATTGAACCGTTTCGGAGATATTCGCGAGTTTTTGTTTTAACATTACGGGGAAAAGGCCCGGACACATCCTGGTGAGCCGCGATTGGCGAGCATGGGGAGGAAGGCCGAAACCCTGTTAGGCCACGTTTCAAATTTCAAGTCGATCGGACAATTAGGGCCCGAGATATGGGGAGTCAAAATTTGGCCCATTTCCGTGACCATTGGGGCGGCCCTCATCGAAATTTCGGTCGCTTGCGCCGGGGTCAAAAATTGAGCTACGAGAAAACGCTTGCGGGGGATTGTTCATGTGTCTCAATGGGAAGTACTGTGTGAGCGGTTTGAAATTCGGTGCAACGGTTATAGGTAATTGTGGCGGCCGAAATGTGTCAAATTCGTGAAATTTGACCCTATGAAAGTCGGGTCCTATTGGGCCTGGAGACAAACCTTTTTTTTAAAATTGATGTACTCTTCGAGAGCAACATTTTGGCTATCTCGGATTTTTAAAATTCGCGAATGGAGTTTCTGTAGGGAATTTCCGTTCGATTTTTGGTCTATTTTTTAAACCTTCAAAAATTCGCCATAAAAAAACTATGGAAGCTAGGACCACCAAATTTGGAGGGTATGTAGGTAAATCTAGGGTGCCTTTTCACACCAAAATTTGCGACATTCTATTGAACCGTTTCGGAGATATTCGCGAGTTTTTGTTTTAAAATTACGGCGAAAAGACCCGGACACCTCCTGGTGAGCCGCGATTGGCGAGCATGGGGAGGAAGGCCGAAACCCTGTTAGGTCACGTTTCAAATTTCAAGTCGATCGGACAATTAGGGCCCGAGATGTGGGGGGTCAAAATTTGGCCCATTTCCGTGACCATTGGGGCGGCCCTCATCGAAATTTCGGTCGCTTGCACCGGGGTCAAAAATTGAGCTACGAGAAAACGCTTGCGGGGGATTGTTCATGTGTCTCAATGGGAAGTACTGTGTGAGCGGTTTGAAATTCGGTGCAACGGTTATAGGTAATTGTCGCGGCCGAAATGTGTCAAATTCGTGAAATTTGACCCTATGAAAGTCGGGCCCTATTGGGCCTGGAGACAAACCTTTTTTTTTTAAATTGATGTACTCTTCGAGAGCAACATTTTGGCTATCTCGGATTTTTAAAATTCGCGAATGGAGTTTCTGTAGGGGAATTTCCGTTCGATTTTTGGTCTATTTTTTAAACCTTCAAAAATTCGCCATAAAAAAACTATGGAAGCTAGGACCACCAAATTTGGAGGGTATGTAGGTAAATCTAGGGTGCCTTTTCACACCAAAATTTGCGACATTCTATTGAACCGTTTCGGAGATATTCGCGAGTTTTTGTTTTAACATTACGGGGAAAAGGCCCGGACACATCCTGGTGAGCCGCGATTGGCGAGCATGGGGAGGAAGGCCGAAACCCTGTTAGGCCACGTTTCAAATTTCAAGTCGATCGGACAATTAGGGCCCGAGATATGGGGAGTCAAAATTTGGCCCATTTCCGTGACCATTGGGGCGGCCCTCATCGAAATTTCGGTCGCTTGCGCCGGGGTCAAAAATTGAGCTACGAGAAAACGCTTGCGGGGGATTGTTCATGTGTCTCAATGGGAAGTACTGTGTGAGCGGTTTGAAATTCGGTGCAACGGTTATAGGTAATTGTGGCGGCCGAAATGTGTCAAATTCGTGAAATTTGACCCTATGAAAGTCGGGTCCTATTGGGCCTGGAGACAAACCTTTTTTTTTTAAATTGATGTACTCTTCGAGAGCAACATTTTGGCTATCTCGGATTTTTAAAATTCGCGAATGGAGTTTCTGTAGGGGAATTTCCGTTCGATTTTTGGTCTATTTTTTAAACCTTCAAAAATTCGCCATAAAAAAACTATGGAAGCTAGGACCACCAAATTTGGAGGGTATGTAGGTAAATCTAGGGTGCCTTTTCACACCAAAATTTGCGACATTCTATTGAACCGTTTCGGAGATATTCGCGAGTATTTGTTTTAACATTACGGGGAAAAGGCCCGGACACATCCTGGTGAGCCGCGATTGGCGAGCATGGGGAGGAAGGCCGAAACCCTGTTAGGCCACGTTTCAAATTTCAAGTCGATCGGACAATTAGGGCCCGAGATATGGGGAGTCAAAATTTGGCCCATTTCCGTGACCATTGGGGCGGCCCTCATCGAAATTTCGGTCGCTTGCACCGGGGTCAAAATTTGAGCTACGAGAAAACGCTTGCGGGGGATTGTTCATGTGTCTCAATGGGAAGTACTGTGTGAGCGGTTAGAAATTCGGTGCAACGGTTATAGGTAATTGTCGCGGCCGAAATGCGTCAAATTCGTGAAATTTGACCCTATGAAAGTCGGGTCCTATTGGGCCTGGAGACAAACCTTTTTTTTTAAAATTGATGTACTCTTCGAGAGCAACATTTTGGCTATATCGGATTTTTAAAATTCGCGAATGGAGTTTCTGTAGGGAATTTCCGTTCGTTTTTTGGGCTATTTCTTAAACCTTCAAAAATTCGCCATAAAAAAACTATGGAAGCTAGGACCACCAAATTTGGAGGGTTTGTAAGTAAATCTAGGGTGTCCTTTCACACCAAAATTTGCGACATTCTATTGAACCGTTTCGGGGATATTCGCGAGTTTTTGTTTTAAAATTACGGCGAAAAGACCCGGACACCTCCTGGTGAGCCGCGATTGGCGAGCATGGGGAGGAAGGCCAAAACCCTGTTAGGTCACGTTTCAAATTTCAAGTCGATCGGACAATTATAGCCCGAGATATGGGGGGTCAAAATTTGGCCCATTTCCGTGACCATTGGGGCGACCCTCATCGAAATTTCGGTCGCTTGCACCGGGGTCAAAAATTGAGCTACGAGAAAACGCTTGCGGGGGATTGTTCATGTGTCTCAATGGGAAGTACTGTGTGAGCGGTTAGAAATTCGGTGCAACGGTTATAGGTAATTGTCGCGGCCGAAATGTGTCAAATTCGTGAAATTTGACCCTATGAAAGTCGGGTCCTATTGGGCCTGGAGACAAACCTTTTTTTTTAAAATTGATGTACTCTTCGAGAGCAACATTTTGGCTATATCGGATTTTTAAAATTCGCGAGTGGAGTTTCTGTAGGGAATTTCCGTTCGATTTTTGGGCTATTTCTTAAACCTTCAAAAATTCGCCATAAAAAAACTATGGAAGCTAGGACCACCAAATTTGGAGGGTTTGTAAGTAAATCTAGGGTGTCCTTTCACACCAAAATTTGCGACATTCTATCGAACCGTTTCGGGGATATTCGCGAGTTTTTGTTTTAAAATTACGGCGAAAAGACCCGGACACCTCCTGGTGAGCCGCGATTGGCGAGCATGGGGAGGAAGGCCGAAACCCTGTTAGGCCACGTTTCAAATTTCAAGTCGATCGGACAATTAGGGCCCGAGATATGGGGAGTAAAAATTTGGCCCATTTCCGTGACCATTGGGGCGGCCCTCATCGAAATTTCGGTCGCTTGCGCCGGGGTCAAAAATTGAGCTACGAGAAAACGCTTGCGGGGGATTGTTCATGTGTCTCAATGGGAAGTACTGTGTGAGCGGTTTGAAATTCGGTGCAACGGTTATAGGTAATTCTCGCGGCCGAAATGTGTCAAATTCGTGAAATTTGACCCTATGAAAGTCGGGCCCTATTGGGCTTGGAGACAAACCTTTTTTTTTTTAAATTGATGTACTCTTCGAGAGCAACATTTTGGCTATCTCGGATTTTTAAAATTCGCGAATGGAGTTTCTGTAGGGGAATTTCCGTTCGATTTTTGGTCTATTTTTTAAACCTTCAAAAATTCGCCATAAAAAAACTATGGAAGCTAGGACCACCAAATTTGGAGGGTATGTAGGTAAATCTAGGGTGCCTTTTCACACCAAAATTTGCGACATTCTTTTGAACCGTTTCGGAGATATTCGCGAGTTTTTGTTTTAACATTACGGGGAAAAGGCCCGGACACATCCTGGTGAGCCGCGATTGGCGAGCATGGGGAGGAAGGCCGAAACCCTGTTAGGCCACGTTTCAAATTTCAAGTCGATCGGACAATTAGGGCCCGAGATATGGGGATCAAAATTTGGCCCATTTCCGTGACCATTGGGGCGGCCCTCATCGAAATTTCGGTCGCTTGCGCCGGGGTCAAAAATTGAGCTACGAGAAACCGCTTGCGGGGGATTGTTCATGTGTCTCAATGGGAAGTACTGTGTGAGCGGTTTGAAATTCGGTGCAACGGTTATAGGTAATTGTCGCGGCCGAAATGTGTCAAATTCGTGAAATTTGACCCTATGAAAGTCGGGTCCTATTGGGCCTGGAGACAAACCTTTTTTTTTAAAATTGATGTACTCTTCGAGAGCAACATTTTGGCTATATCGGATTTTTAAAATTCGCGAGTGGAGTTTCTGTAGGGAATTTCCGTTCGATTTTTGGGCTATTTCTTAAACCTTCAAAAATTCGCCATAAAAAAACTATGGAAGCTAGGACCACCAAATTTGGAGGGTTTGTAAGTAAATCTAGGGTGTCCTTTCACACCAAAATTTGCGACATTCTATCGAACCGTTTCGGGGATATTCGCGAGTTTTTGTTTTAAAATTACGGCGAAAAGACCCGGACACCTCCTGGTGAGCCGCGATTGGCGAGCATGGGGAGGAAGGCCGAAACCCTGTTAGGCCACGTTTCAAATTTCAAGTCGATCGGACAATTAGGGCCCGAGATATGGGGAGTAAAAATTTGGCCCATTTCCGTGACCATTGGGGCGGCCCTCATCGAAATTTCGGTCGCTTGCGCCGGGGTCAAAAATTGAGCTACGAGAAAACGCTTGCGGGGGATTGTTCATGTGTCTCAATGGGAAGTACTGTGTGAGCGGTTTGAAATTCGGTGCAACGGTTATAGGTAATTCTCGCGGCCGAAATGTGTCAAATTCGTGAAATTTGACCCTATGAAAGTCGGGCCCTATTGGGCTTGGAGACAAACCTTTTTTTTTTTAAATTGATGTACTCTTCGAGAGCAACATTTTGGCTATCTCGGATTTTTAAAATTCGCGAATGGAGTTTCTGTAGGGGAATTTCCGTTCGATTTTTGGTCTATTTTTTAAACCTTCAAAAATTCGCCATAAAAAAACTATGGAAGCTAGGACCACCAAATTTGGAGGGTATGTAGGTAAATCTAGGGTGCCTTTTCACACCAAAATTTGCGACATTCTTTTGAACCGTTTCGGAGATATTCGCGAGTTTTTGTTTTAACATTACGGGGAAAAGGCCCGGACACATCCTGGTGAGCCGCGATTGGCGAGCATGGGGAGGAAGGCCGAAACCCTGTTAGGCCACGTTTCAAATTTCAAGTCGATCGGACAATTAGGGCCCGAGATATGGGGATCAAAATTTGGCCCATTTCCGTGACCATTGGGGCGGCCCTCATCGAAATTTCGGTCGCTTGCGCCGGGGTCAAAAATTGAGCTACGAGAAACCGCTTGCGGGGGATTGTTCATGTGTCTCAATGGGAAGTACTGTGTGAGCGGTTTGAAATTCGGTGCAACGGTTATAGGTAATTGTCGCGGCCGAAATGTGTCAAATTCGTGAAATTTGACCCTATGAAAGTCGGGTCCTATTGGGCCTGGAGACAAACCTTTTTTTTTAAAATTGATGTACTCTTCGAGAGCAACATTTTGGCTATCTCGGATTTTTAAAATTCGCGAATGGACTTTCTGTCGGGTATTTCCGTTTGATTTTTGGGCTATTTTTTAAACTTTCAAAAATTCGCCATAAAAAAACTATGGAAGCTAGGACCACCAAATTTGGAGGGTTTGTAAGTAAATCTAGGGTGCCCTTTCACAGCAAAATTTGCGACATTCTATCGAACCGTTTCGGGGATATTCGCGAGTTTTTGTTTTAAAATTACGGCGAAAAGGCCCGGACACCCCCTGGTGAGCCGCGATTGGAGAGCATGGGGAGGAAGGCCGAAACCCTGTTAGGCCACGTTTCAAATTTCAAGTCGATCGGACAATTAGGGCCCGAGATATGGGGAGTCAAAATTTGGCCCATTTCCGTGACCATTGGGGCGGCCCTCATCGAAATTTCGGTCGCTTGCGCCGGGGTCAAAAATTGAGCTACGAGAAAACGCTTGCGGGGGATTGTTCATGTGTCTCAATGGGAAGTACTGTGTGAGCGGTTTGAAATTCGGTGCAACGGTTATAGGTAATTGTCGCGGCCGAAATGTGTCAAATTCGTGAAATTTGACCCTATGAAAGTCGGGCCCTATTGGGCCTGGAGACAAACCTTTTTTTTTAAATTGATGTACTCTTCGAGAGCATCATTTTGGCTATCTCGGATTTTTAAAATTCGCGAATGGAGTTTCTGTAGGGTATTTCCGTTTGATTTTTGGGCTATTTTTTAAACTTTCAAAAATTCGCCATAAAAAAACTATGGAAGCTAGGACCACCTAATTTGGAGGGTTTATAGGTAAATCTAGGGTGCCCTTTCACACCAAATTTTGCGACATTCTATCGAACCGTTTCGGAGATATTCGCGAGTTTTTATTTTAACATTACGGCGAAAAGGCCCGGACCCCCCCTGGTGAGCCGCGATTGGCAAGCATGGGGAGGAAGGCCGAAACCCTGTTAGGTCACGTTTCAAATTTGAAGTCGATCGGACAATTAGGGCCCGAGATATGGGGGGTCAAAATTTGGCCCATTTCCGTGACCATTGGGGCGGCCCTCATCGAAATTTCGGTCGCTTGCACAGGGGTCAAAAATTGAGCTACGAGAAAACGCTTGCGGGGGATTGTTCATGTGTCTCAATGGGAAGTACTGTGTGAGCAGTTTGAAATTCGGTGCAACGGTTATAGGTAATTGTCGCGGCCGAAATGTGTCAAATTCGTGAAATTTGACCCTTTGAAAGTCGGGTCCTATTGGGCCTGGAGACAAACCTTTTTTTTTAAAATTGATGTACTCTTGGAGAGCAACATTTTGGCTATCTCGGATTTTTAAAATTCGCGAATGGAGTTTCTGTAGGGAATTTCCGTTCGATTTTTGGGCTATTTTTTAAACATTCAAAAATTCGCCATAAAAAAACTATGGAAGCTAGGACCACCAAATTTGGAGGGTATGTAGGTAAATCTAGGGTGCCTTTTCACACCAAAATTTGCGACATTCTATTGAACCGTTTCGGAGATATTCGCGAGTTTTTGTTTTAACATTACGGGGAAAAGGCCCGGACACATCCTGGTGAGCCGCGATTGGCGAGCATGGGGAGGAAGGCCGAAACCCTGTTAGGCCACGTTTCAAATTTCAAGTCGATCGGACAATTAGGGCCCGAGATATGGGGAGTCAAAATTTGGCCCATTTCCGTGACCATTGGGGCGGCCCTCATCGAAATTTCGGTCGCTTGCGCCGGGGTCAAAAATTGAGCTACGAGAAAACGCTTGCGGGGGATTGTTCATGTGTCTCAATGGGAAGTACTGTGTGAGCGGTTTGAAATTCGGTGCAACGGTTATAGGTAATTGTGGCGGCCGAAATGTGTCAAATTCGTGAAATTTGACCCTATGAAAGTCGGGTCCTATTGGGCCTGGAGACAAACCTTTTTTTTTTAAATTGATGTACTCTTCGAGAGCAACATTTTGGCTATCTCGGATTTTTAAAATTCGCGAATGGAGTTTCTGTAGGGGAATTTCCGTTCGATTTTTGGTCTATTTTTTAAACCTTCAAAAATTCGCCATAAAAAAACTATGGAAGCTAGGACCACCAAATTTGGAGGGTATGTAGGTAAATCTAGGGTGCCTTTTCACACCAAAATTTGCGACATTCTATTGAACCGTTTCGGAGATATTCGCGAGTATTTGTTTTAACATTACGGGGAAAAGGCCCGGACACATCCTGGTGAGCCGCGATTGGCGAGCATGGGGAGGAAGGCCGAAACCCTGTTAGGCCACGTTTCAAATTTCAAGTCGATCGGACAATTAGGGCCCGAGATATGGGGAGTCAAAATTTGGCCCATTTCCGTGACCATTGGGGCGGCCCTCATCGAAATTTCGGTCGCTTGCACCGGGGTCAAAATTTGAGCTACGAGAAAACGCTTGCGGGGGATTGTTCATGTGTCTCAATGGGAAGTACTGTGTGAGCGGTTAGAAATTCGGTGCAACGGTTATAGGTAATTGTCGCGG
Organism: Stegodyphus dumicola; assembly: GCF_044657685.1. Taxonomy (NCBI): domain Eukaryota; kingdom Metazoa; phylum Arthropoda; class Arachnida; order Araneae; family Eresidae; genus Stegodyphus; species Stegodyphus dumicola. Next base: position 288,513,362 of record NC_140769.1, on the reverse strand, counting down.
CCGAAATGCGTCAAATTCGTGAAATTTGACCCTATGAAAGTCGGGTCCTATTGGGCCTGGAGACAAACCTTTTTTTTTAAAATTGATGTACTCTTCGAGAGCAACATTTTGGCTATATCGGATTTTTAAAATTCGCGAATGGAGTTTCTGTAGGGAATTTCCGTTCGTTTTTTGGGCTATTTCTTAAACCTTCAAAAATTCGCCATAAAAAAACTATGGAAGCTAGGACCACCAAATTTGGAGGGTTTGTAAGTAAATCTAGGGTGTCCTTTCACACCAAAATTTGCGACATTCTATTGAACCGTTTCGGGGATATTCGCGAGTTTTTGTTTTAAAATTACGGCGAAAAGACCCGGACACCTCCTGGTGAGCCGCGATTGGCGAGCATGGGGAGGAAGGCCAAAACCCTGTTAGGTCACGTTTCAAATTTCAAGTCGATCGGACAATTATAGCCCGAGATATGGGGGGTCAAAATTTGGCCCATTTCCGTGACCATTGGGGCGACCCTCATCGAAATTTCGGTCGCTTGCACCGGGGTCAAAAATTGAGCTACGAGAAAACGCTTGCGGGGGATTGTTCATGTGTCTCAATGGGAAGTACTGTGTGAGTGGTTAGAAATTCGGTGCAACGGTTATAGGTAATTGTCGCGGCCGAAATGTGTCAAATTCGTGAAATTTGACCCTATGAAAGTCGGGTCCTATTGGGCCTGGAGACAAACCTTTTTTTTTAAAATTGATGTACTCTTCGAGAGCAACATTTTGGCTATATCGGATTTTTAAAATTCGCGAGTGGAGTTTCTGTAGGGAATTTCCGTTCGATTTTTGGGCTATTTCTTAAACCTTCAAAAATTCGCCATAAAAAAACTATGGAAGCTAGGACCACCAAATTTGGAGGGTTTGTAAGTAAATCTAGGGTGTCCTTTCACACCAAAATTTGCGACATTCTATCGAACCGTTTCGGGGATATTCGCGAGTTTTTGTTTTAAAATTACGGCGAAAAGACCCGGACACCTCCTGGTGAGCCGCGATTGGCGAGCATGGGGAGGAAGGCCGAAACCCTGTTAGGCCACGTTTCAAATTTCAAGTCGATCGGACAATTAGGGCCCGAGATATGGGGAGTAAAAATTTGGCCCATTTCCGTGACCATTGGGGCGGCCCTCATCGAAATTTCGGTCGCTTGCGCCGGGGTCAAAAATTGAGCTACGAGAAAACGCTTGCGGGGGATTGTTCATGTGTCTCAATGGGAAGTACTGTGTGAGCGGTTTGAAATTCGGTGCAACGGTTATAGGTAATTCTCGCGGCCGAAATGTGTCAAATTCGTGAAATTTGACCCTATGAAAGTCGGGCCCTATTGGGCTTGGAGACAAACCTTTTTTTTTTAAATTGATGTACTCTTCGAGAGCAACATTTTGGCTATCTCGGATTTTTAAAATTCGCGAATGGAGTTTCTGTAGGGGAATTTCCGTTCGATTTTTGGTCTATTTTTTAAACCTTCAAAAATTCGCCATAAAAAAACTATGGAAGCTAGGACCACCAAATTTGGAGGGTATGTAGGTAAATCTAGGGTGCCTTTTCACACCAAAATTTGCGACATTCTTTTGAACCGTTTCGGAGATATTCGCGAGTTTTTGTTTTAACATTACGGGGAAAAGGCCCGGACACATCCTGGTGAGCCGCGATTGGCGAGCATGGGGAGGAAGGCCGAAACCCTGTTAGGCCACGTTTCAAATTTCAAGTCGATCGGACAATTAGGGCCCGAGATATGGGGATCAAAATTTGGCCCATTTCCGTGACCATTGGGGCGGCCCTCATCGAAATTTCGGTCGCTTGCGCCGGGGTCAAAAATTGAGCTACGAGAAACCGCTTGCGGGGGATTGTTCATGTGTCTCAATGGGAAGTACTGTGTGAGCGGTTTGAAATTCGGTGCAACGGTTATAGGTAATTGTCGCGGCCGAAATGTGTCAAATTCGTGAAATTTGACCCTATGAAAGTCGGGTCCTATTGGGCCTGGAGACAAACCTTTTTTTTTAAAATTGATGTACTCTTCGAGAGCAACATTTTGGCTATCTCGGATTTTTAAAATTCGCGAATGGACTTTCTGTCGGGTATTTCCGTTTGATTTTTGGGCTATTTTTTAAACTTTCAAAAATTCGCCATAAAAAAACTATGGAAGCTAGGACCACCAAATTTGGAGGGTTTGTAAGTAAATCTAGGGTGCCCTTTCACAGCAAAATTTGCGACATTCTATCGAACCGTTTCGGGGATATTCGCGAGTTTTTGTTTTAAAATTACGGCGAAAAGGCCCGGACACCCCCTGGTGAGCCGCGATTGGAGAGCATGGGGAGGAAGGCCGAAACCCTGTTAGGCCACGTTTCAAATTTCAAGTCGATCGGACAATTAGGGCCCGAGATATGGGGAGTCAAAATTTGGCCCATTTCCGTGACCATTGGGGCGGCCCTCATCGAAATTTCGGTCGCTTGCGCCGGGGTCAAAAATTGAGCTACGAGAAAACGCTTGCGGGGGATTGTTCATGTGTCTCAATGGGAAGTACTGTGTGAGCGGTTTGAAATTCGGTGCAACGGTTATAGGTAATTGTCGCGGCCGAAATGTGTCAAATTCGTGAAATTTGACCCTATGAAAGTCGGGCCCTATTGGGCCTGGAGACAAACCTTTTTTTTTAAATTGATGTACTCTTCGAGAGCATCATTTTGGCTATCTCGGATTTTTAAAATTCGCGAATGGAGTTTCTGTAGGGTATTTCCGTTTGATTTTTGGGCTATTTTTTAAACTTTCAAAAATTCGCCATAAAAAAACTATGGAAGCTAGGACCACCTAATTTGGAGGGTTTATAGGTAAATCTAGGGTGCCCTTTCACACCAAATTTTGCGACATTCTATCGAACCGTTTCGGAGATATTCGCGAGTTTTTATTTTAACATTACGGCGAAAAGGCCCGGACCCCCCCTGGTGAGCCGCGATTGGCAAGCATGGGGAGGAAGGCCGAAACCCTGTTAGGTCACGTTTCAAATTTGAAGTCGATCGGACAATTAGGGCCCGAGATATGGGGGGTCAAAATTTGGCCCATTTCCGTGACCATTGGGGCGGCCCTCATCGAAATTTCGGTCGCTTGCACAGGGGTCAAAAATTGAGCTACGAGAAAACGCTTGCGGGGGATTGTTCATGTGTCTCAATGGGAAGTACTGTGTGAGCAGTTTGAAATTCGGTGCAACGGTTATAGGTAATTGTCGCGGCCGAAATGTGTCAAATTCGTGAAATTTGACCCTTTGAAAGTCGGGTCCTATTGGGCCTGGAGACAAACCTTTTTTTTTAAAATTGATGTACTCTTGGAGAGCAACATTTTGGCTATCTCGGATTTTTAAAATTCGCGAATGGAGTTTCTGTAGGGAATTTCCGTTCGATTTTTGGGCTATTTTTTAAACATTCAAAAATTCGCCATAAAAAAACTATGGAAGCTAGGACCACCAAATTTGGAGGGTTTGTAGGTAAATCTAGGGTGCCCTTTCACACCAAAATTTGCGACATTCTATCGAACCGTTTCGGAGATATTCGCGAGTTTTTATTTTAACATTACGGCGAAAAGGCCCGGACCCCCCCCTGGTGAGCCGCGATTGGCGAGCATGGGGAGGAAGGCCGAAACCCTGTTAGGTCACGTTTCAAATTTCAAGTCGATCAGACAATTAGGGCCCGAGATATGGGGGGTCAAAATTTGGCCCATTTCCGTGACCATTGGGGCGGCCCTCATCGAAATTTCGGTCGCTTGAACCAGGGTCAAAAATTGAGCTACGAGAAAACGCTTGCGGGGGATTCTTCATGTGTCTCAATGGGAAGTACTGTGTGAGCGGTTTGAAATTCGGTGCAACGGTTATAGGAAATTGTCGCGGCCGAAATGTGTCAAATTCGTGAAATTTGACCCTATGAAAGTCGGGCCCTATTGGGCCTGGAGACAAACCTTTTTTTTTTTAAATTGATGTACTCTTCGAGAGCAACATTTTGGCTATCTCGGATTTTTAAAATTCGCGAATGGAGTTTCTGTAGGGGAATTTCCGTTCGATTTTTGGTCTATTTTTTAAACCTTCAAAAATTCGCCATAAAAAAACTATGGAAGCTAGGACCACCAAATTTGGAGGGTATGTAGGTAAATCTAGGGTGCCTTTTCACACCAAAATTTGCGACATTCTATTGAACCGTTTCGGAGATATTCGCGAGTATTTGTTTTAACATTACGGGGAAAAGGCCCGGACACATCCTGGTGAGCCGCGATTGGCGAGCATGGGGAGGAAGGCCGAAACCCTGTTAGGCCACGTTTCAAATTTCAAGTCGATCGGACAATTAGGGCCCGAGATATGGGGAGTCAAAATTTGGCCCATTTCCGTGACCATTGGGGCGGCCCTCATCGAAATTTCGGTCGCTTGCGCCGGGGTCAAAAATTGAGCTACGAGAAAACGCTTGCGGGGGATTGTTCATGTGTCTCAATGGGAAGTACTGTGTGAGCGGTTTGAAATTCGGTGCAACGGTTATAGGTAATTGTCGCGGCCGAAATGTGTGAAATTCGTGAAATTTGACCCTATGAAAGTCGGATCCTATTGGGCCTGGAGACAAACCTTTTTTTTTAAAATTGATGTACTCTTCGAGAGCAACACTTTGGCTATCTCGGATTTTTAAAATTCGCGAATGGAGTTTCTGTAGGGAATTTCCGTTCGATTTTTGGTCTATTTTTTAAACTTTCAAAAATTCGCCATAAAAAAACTGTGGAAGCTAGGACCACCTAATTTGGAGGGTTTATAGGTAAATCTTGGGTGCATTTCACACCAAATTTTGCGACATTCTATCGAACCGTTTCGGAGATATTCGCGAGTTTTTATTTTAACATTACGGCGAAAAGGCCCGGACCCCCCCTGGTGAGCCGCGATTGGCAAGCATGGGGAGGAAGGCCGAAACCCTGTTAGGTCACGTTTCAAATTTGAAGTCGATCGGACAATTAGGGCCCGAGATATGGGGGGTCAAAATTTGGCCTATTTCCGTGACCATTGGGGCGGCCCTCATCGAAATTTCGGTCGCTTGCACCGGGGTCAAAAATTGAGCTACGAGAAAACGCTTGCGGGGGATTGTTCATGTGTCTCAATGGAAAGTACTGTGTGAGCGGTTTGAAATTCGGTGCAACGGTTATAGGTAATTGTCGCGGCCGAAATGTGTCAAATTCGTGAAATTTGACCCTATGAAAGTCGGGTCCTATTGGGCCTGGAGACAAACCTTTTTTTTTTAAAATTGATGTACTCTTCGAGAGCAACGCTTTGGCTATCTCGGATTTTTAAAATTCGCGAATGGAGTTTCTGTAGGGAATTTCCGTTCGATTTTTCGGCTATTTTTTAAACATTCAAAAATTCGCCATAAAAAAACTATGGAAGCTAGGACCACCAAATTTGGAGGGTTTGTAGGTAAATCTAGGGTGCCCTTTCACACCAAAATTTGCGACATTCTATCGAACCGTTTCGGAGATATTCGCGAGTTTTTATTTTAGCATTACGGCGAAAAGGCCCGGACCCCCCCCCCCCTGGTGAGCCGCGATTGGCGAGCATGGGGAGGAAGGCCGAAACCCTGTTAGGTCACGTTTCAAATTTCAAGTCGATCGGACAATTAGGGCCCGAGATATGGGGGGTCAAAATTTGGCCCATTACCGTGACCATTGGGGCGACCCTCATCGAAATTTCGGTCGCTTGCACTGGGGTCAAAAATTGAGCTACGAGAAAACGCTTGCGGGGGATTGTTCATGTGTCTCAATGGGAAGTACTGTGTGAGCGGTTAGAAATTCGGTGCAACGGTTATAGGTAATTGTCGCGGCCGAAATGCGTCAAATTCGTGAAATTTGACCCTATGAAAGTCGGGTCCTATTGGGCCTGGAGACAAACCTTTTTTTTTAAAATTGATGTACTCTTCGAGAGCAACATTTTGGCTATATCGGATTTTTAAAATTCGCGAATGGAGTTTCTGTAGGGAATTTCCGTTCGTTTTTTGGGCTATTTCTTAAACCTTCAAAAATTCGCCATAAAAAAACTATGGAAGCTAGGACCACCAAATTTGGAGGGTTTGTAAGTAAATCTAGGGTGTCCTTTCACACCAAAATTTGCGACATTCTATCGAACCGTTTCGGGGATATTCGCGAGTTTTTGTTTTAAAATTACGGCGAAAAGACCCGGACACCTCCTGGTGAGCCGCGATTGGCGAGCATGGGGAGGAAGGCCGAAACCCTGTTAGGTCACGTTTCAAATTTCAAGTCGATCGGACAATTAGGGCCCGAGATATGGGAGGTCAAAATTTGGCCCATTTCCGTGACCATTGGGGCGACCCTCATCGAAATTTCGGTCGCTTGCACCGGGGTCAAAAATTGAGCTACGAGAAAACGCTTGCGGGGGATTGTTCATGTGTCTCAATGGGAAGTACTGTGTGAGCGGTTAGAAATTCGGTGCAACGGTTATAGGTAATTGTCGCGGCCGAAATGTGTCAAATTCGTGAAATTTGACCCTATGAAAGTCGGGTCCTATTGGGCCTGGAGACAAACCTTTTTTTTTAAAATTGATGTACTCTTCGAGAGCAACATTTTGCCTATATCGGATTTTTAAAATTCGCGAGTGGAGTTTCTGTAGGGAATTTCCGTTCGATTTTTGGGCTATTTCTTAAACCTTCAAAAATTCGCCATAAAAAAACTATGGAAGCTAGGACCACCAAATTTGGAGGGTTTGTAAGTAAATCTAAGGTGTCCTTTCACACCAAAATTTGCGACATTCTATCGAACCGTTTCGGGGATATTCGCGAGTTTTTGTTTTAAAATTACGGCGAAAAGACCCGGACACCTCCTGGTGAGCCGCGATTGGCGAGCATGGGGAGGAAGGCCGAAACCCTGTTAGGCCACGTTTCAAATTTCAAGTCGATCGGACAATTAGGGCCCGAGATATGGGGAGTAAAAATTTGGCCCATTTCCGTGACCATTGGGGCGGCCCTCATCGAAATTTCGGTCGCTTGCGCCGGGGTCAAAAATTGAGCTACGAGAAAACGCTTGCGGGGGATTGTTCATGTGTCACAATGGGAAGTACTGTGTGAGCGGTTTGAAATTCGGTGCAACGGTTATAGGTAATTGTCGCGGCCGAAATGTGTCAAATTCGTGAAATTTGACCCTATGAAAGTCGGGCCCTATTGGGCTTGGAGACAAACCTTTTTTTTTTTAAATTGATGTACTCTTCGAGAGCAACATTTTGGCTATCTCGGATTTTTAAAATTCGCGAATGGAGTTTCTGTAGGGGAATTTCCGTTCGATTTTTGGTCTATTTTTTAAACCTTCAAAAATTCGCCATAAAAAAACTATGGAAGCTAGGACCACCAAATTTGGAGGGTATGTAGGTAAATCTAGGGTGCCTTTTCACACCAAAATTTGCGACATTCTATCGAACCGTTTCGGGGATATTCGCGAGTTATTGTTTTAAAATTACGGCGAAAAGACCCGGACACCTCCTGGTGAGCCGCGATTGGCGAGCATGGGGAGGAAGGCCGAAACCCTGTTAGGTCACGTTTCAAATTTCAAGTCGATCGGACAATTAGGGCCCGAGATATGGGGGGTCAAAATTTGGCCCATTTCCGTGACCATTGGGGCGGCCCTCATCGAAATTTCGGTCGCTTGCACCGGGGTCAAAAATTGAGCTACGAGAAAACGCTTGCGGGGGATTGTTCATGTGTCTCAATGGGAAGTACTGTGTGAGCGGTTTGAAATTCGGTGCAACGGTTATAGGTAATTGTCGCGGCCGAAATGTGTCAAATTCGTGAAATTTGACCCTATGAAATTCGGGCCCTATTGGGCCTGGAGACAAACCTTTTTTTTTAAATTGATGTACTCTTCGAGAGCATCATTTTGGCTATCTCGGATTTTTAAAATTCGCGAATGGAGTTTCTGTAGGGTATTTCCGTTTGATTTTTGGGCTATTTTTTAAACCTTCAAAAATTCGCCATAAAAAAACTATGGAAGCTAGGACCACCAAAATTTGGAGGGTTTGTAGGTAAATCTATGGTGCCCTTTCAGACCAAAATTTGCGACATTCTATCGAACCGTTTCGGAGATATTCGCGAGTTTTTGTTTTAACATTATGGCGAAAAGGCCCGGACCCCCCTGGTGAGCCGCGATTGACGAGCATGGGGAGGAAGGCCGAAACCCTGTTAGGCCACGTTTCAAATTTCATGTCGATCGGACAATTAGGGCCCGAGATAGGGGGGGTCAAAATTTGGCCCATTTCCGTGACCATTGGGGCGGCCCTCATTGAAATTTCGGTCGCTTGCGCCGGGGTCAAAAATTGAGCTACGAGAAAACGCTTGCCGGGGATTGTTCATGTGTCTCAATGGGAAGTACTGTGTGAGCGGTTGGAAATTCGGTGGAACGGTTATTGGTAATTGTCGCGGCCGAAATGTGTCAAATTCGTTAAAGTTGACCCTATGAAAGTCGGGTCCTATTGGGCCTGGAGACAAACCTTTTTTTTTAAATTGATGTACTCTTCGAGAGCAACATATTGGCTATCTCGGATTTTTAAAATTCGCGAATGGAGTTTCTGTAGGGAATTTCCGTTCGATTTTTGGGCTAATTTTTAAACCTTCAAAAATTCGCCATAAAAAAACTATGGAAGCTATGACCACCAAAATTTGGAGGGTTTGTAGGTAAATCTATGGTGCCCTTTCACACCAAAATTTGCGACATTCTATCGAACCGTTTCGGAGATATTCGCGAGTTTTTGTTTTAACATTATGGCGAAAAGGCCCGGACCCCCTGGTGAGCCGCGATTGACGAGCATGTGGAAGAAGGCCGAAACCCTGTTAGGCCACGTTTCAAATTTCATGTCGATCGGACAATTAGGGCCCGAGATATGGGGGGTCAAAATTTGGCCCATTTCCGTGACCATTGGGACGGCCCTCATCGAAATTTCGGTCGCTTGCGCCGGGGTGAAAAATTGAGCTACGAGGAAACGCTTGCGGGGGATTGTTCATGTGTCTCAATGGGAAGTACTGTGTGAGCGGTTTGAAATTCGGTGCAACGGTTATAGGTAATTGTCGCGGCCGAAATGTGTCAAATTCGTGAAATTTGACCCTATGAAAGTCGGGGGTTATTGGGCCTGGAGACAAACCTTTTTTTTTTAAATTCATGTACTCTTCGAGAGAGACATTTTGGCTATCTCGGATTTTTAAAATTCGCGAATGGAGTTTCTGTAGGGAATTTCCGTTCGATTTTTGGGCTATTTTTTAAACCTTCAAAAATTCGCCATAAAAAAACCGTGGAAGCTAGGACCACCAAAATTTGGAGGGTTTGTAGGTAAATCTATGGTGCCCTTTCACACCAAAATTTGCGACATTCTATCGAACCGTTTCGGAGATATTCGCGAGTTTTTGTTTAAACATTATGGCGAAAAGACCCGGACCCCCCTGGTGAGCCGCGATTGACGAGCATGGGGAGGAAGGCCGAAACCCTGTTAGGCCACGTTTCAAATTTCATGTCGATCGGACAATTAGGGCCCGAGATATGGGGGGTCAAAGTTGGGCGCATTTCCGTTACCGTTGGGGCGGCCCGCATCGAAATTTCGGTCGCTTGCGAAGGGGTCAAAAATTGAGCTACGAGGAAACGCTTGCGGGGGATTGTTCATGTGTCTCAATGGGAAGTACTGTGTCAGCGGTTGGAAATTCGGTGGAACGGTTATCGGTAATTGTCGCGGCCGAAATGTGTCAAATTCGTGAACTTTGACCCTATGAAAGTCGGGTCCTATTGGGCCTGGAGACAAACCTTTTTTTTTTTTTAAATTGGAAGTACTCTTCGAGAGCAACATTTTGGCTATCTCGGATTTTTAAAATTCGCGAATGGAGTTTCTGTAGGGTATTTCCGTTCGATTTTTGGGCTATTTTTTAAACCTTCAAAAATTCGCCATAAAAAAACTATGGAAGCTAGGACCACCTAATTTGGGGGGCTATCTCGGATTTTTAAAATTCGTGTATGGAGTTTCTGTAGGGTATTTCCGTTCGATTTTTGGGCTATTTTTTAAACCTTCAAAAATTCGCCATAAAAAATCTATGGGAGCTAGGACCACCAAAATTTGGAGGGTTTGTAGGTAAATCTATGGTGCCCTTTCACACCAAAATTTGCGACATTCTATCGAACCGTTTCGCAGATATTCGCGAGTTTTTGTTTTAACATTATGGCGAAAAGGCCCGGACCCCCCTGGTGAGCCGCGATTGACGAGCATGGGGAGGAAGGCCGAAACCCTGTTAGGCCACGTTTCAAATTTCATGTCGATCGGACAATTAGGGCCCGAGATATGGGGAGTCAAAATTTGGCCCATTTCCGTGACCATTGGGGCGGCCCTCATCGAAATTTCGGTCGCTTGCACCGGGGTCAAAAATTGAGCTACGAGAAAACGCTTGCGGGGGATTGTTCATGTGTCTCAATGGGAAGTACTGTGTGAGCGATTTGTAATTCGGTGCAACGGTTATAGGTAATTGTGGCGGCCGAAATGTGTCAAATTCGTGAAATTTGACCCTATGAAAGTCGGGTCCTATTGGGCCTGGAGACAAACCTTTTTTTTTTAAAATTGATGTACTCTTCGAGAGCAACACTTTGGCTATCTCGGATTTTTAAAATTCGCGAATGGAGTTTCTGTAGGGGAATTTCCGTTCGACTTTTGGTGTATTTTTTAAACCTTCAAAAATTCGCCATAAAAAAACTATGGAAGCTAGGACCACCAAATTTGGAGGGTATGTAGGTAAATCTGGGGTGCCTTTTCACACCAAAATTTGCGACATTCTATTGAACCGTTTCGGAGATATTCGCGAGTTTTTGTTTTAACATTACGGGGAAAAGGCCCGGACACATCCTGGTGAGCCGCGATTGGCGAGCATGGGGAGGAAGGCCGAAACCCTGTTAGGCCACGTTTCAAATTTCAAGTCGATCGGACAATTAGGGCCCGAGATATGGGGAGTCAAAATTTGGCCCATTTCCGTGACCATTGGGGCGGCCCTCATCGAAATTTCGGTCGCTTGCGCCGGGGTCAAAAATTGAGCTACGAGAAAACGCTTGCGGGGGATTGTTCATGTGTCTCAATGGGAAGTACTGTGTGAGCGGTTTGTAATTCGGTGCAACGGTTATAGGTAATTGTGGCGGCCGAAATGTGTCAAATTCGTGAAATTTGACCCTATGAAAGTCGGGTCCTATTGGGCCTGGAGACAAACCTTTTTTTTTTAAAATTGATGTACTCTTCGAGAGCAACACTTTGGCTATCTCGGATTTTTAAAATTCGCGAATGGAGTTTCTGTAGGGAATTTCCGTTCGATTTTTGGTCTATTTTTTAAACCTTCAAAAATTCGCCATAACAAAACTATGGAAGCTAGGGCCACCAAATTTGGAGGGTTTTTAGGTAAATCTAGGGTGCCTTTTCACACCAAAATTTGCGACATTCTATTGAACCGTTTCGGAGATATTCGCGAGTTTTGGTTTTAATATTACGGGAAAAAGGCCCGGACACACCCTGGTGAGCCGCGATTGGCGAGCATGGGGAGGAAGGCCGAAACCCTGTTAGGCCACGTTTCAAATTTCAAGTCGATCGGACAATTAGGGCCCGAGATATGGGGAGTGAAAATTTGGCCCATTTCCGTGACCATTGGGGCGGCCCTCATCGAAATTTCGGTCGCTTGCACCGGGGTCAAAAATTGAGCTACGAGAAAACGCTTGCGGGGGATTGTTCATGTGTCTCAATGGGAAGTACTGTGTGAGCGGTTTGAAATTCGGTACAACGGTTATAGGTAATTGTCGCGGCCGAAATGCGTCAAATTCGTGAAATTTGACCCTATGAAAGTCGGGCCTATTGGGCCTGGAGACAAACCTTTTTTTTTTAAAAATTGATGTACTCTTCGAGAGCAACATTTTGGCTATCTCGGATTTTTAAAATTCGCGAATGGAGTTTCTGTAGGGGAATTTCCGTTCGATTTTTGGTGTATTTTTTAAACCTTCAAAAATTCGCCATAAAAAAACTATGGAAGCTAGGACCACCAAATTTGGAGGGTATGTAGGTAAATCTGGGGTGCCTTTTCACACCAAAATTTGCGACATTCTATTGAACCGTTTCGGAGATATTCGCGAGTTTTTGTTTTAACATTACGGGGAAAAGGCCCGGACACATCCTGGTGAGCCGCGATTGGCGAGCATGGGGAGGAAGGCCGAAACCCTGTTAGGCCACGTTTCAAATTTCAAGTCGATCGGACAATTAGGGCCCGAGATATGGGGAGTCAAAATTTGGCCCATTTCCGTGACCATTGGGGCGGCCCTCATCGAAATTTCGGTCGCTTGCGCCGGGGTCAAAAATTGAGCTACGAGAAAACGCTTGCGGGGGATTGTTCATGTGTCTCAATGGGAAGTACTGTGTGAGCGGTTTGAAATTCGGTGCAACGGTTATAGGTAATTGTCGCGGCCGAAATGCGTCAAATTCGTGAAATTTGACCCTATGAAAGTCGGGTCCTATTGGGCCTGGAGACAAACCTTTTTTTTTTAAAATTGATGTACTCTTCGAGAGCAACATTTTGGCTATCTCGGATTTTTAAAATTCGCGAATGGACTTTCTGTAGGGTATTTCCGTTTGATTTTTGGGCTATTTTTTAAACTTTCAAAAATTCGCCATAAAAAACTATGGAAGCTAGGACCACCAAATTTGGAGGGTTTGTAAGTAAATCTAGGGTGCCCTTTCACACCAAAATTTGCGACATTCTATCGAACCGTTTCGGGGATATTCGCGAGTTTTTGTTTTAAAATTACGGCGAAAAGGCCCGGACACCCCCTGGTGAGCCGCGATTGGCGAGCATGGGGAGGAAGGCCGAAACCCTGTTAGGCCACGTTTCAAATTTCAAGTCGATCGGACAATTAGGGCCCGAGATATGGGAAGTCAAAATTTGGCCCATTTCCGTGACCATTGGGGCGGCCCTCATCGAAATTTCGGTCGCTTGCACCGGGGTCAAAAATTGAGCTACGAGAAAACGCTTGCGGGGGATTGTTCATGTGTCTCAATGGGAAGTACTGTGTGAGCGGTTAGAAATTCGGTGCAACGGTTATAGGTAATTGTCGCGGCCGAAATTCGTCAAATTCGTGAAATTTGACCCTATGAAAGTCGGGTCCTATTGGGCCTGGAGACAAACCTTTTTTCTTAAAATTGATGTACTCTTCGAGAGCAACATTTTGGCTATCTCGGATTTTTAAAATTCGCGAATGGACTTTCTGTAGGGTATTTCCGTTTGATTTTTGGGCTATTTTTTAAACTTTCAAAAATTCGCCATAAAAAAACTAGGGAAGCTAGGACCACCAAATTTGGAGGGTTTTTAGGTAAATCTAGGGTGCCTTTTCACACCAAAATTTGCGACATTCTATTGAACCGTTTCGGAGATATTCGCGAGTTTTGGTTTTAATATTACGGGAAAAAGGCCCGGACACACCCTGGTGAGCCGCGATTGGCGAGCATGGGGAGGAAGGCCGAAACCCTGTTAGGCCACGTTTCAAATTTCAAGTCGATCGGACAATTAGGGCCCGAGATATGGGGAGTGAAAATTTGGCCCATTTCCGTGACCATTGGGGCGGCCCTCATCGAAATTTCGGTCGCTTGCACCGGGGTCAAAAATTGAGCTACGAGAAAACGCTTGCGGGGGATTGTTCATGTGTCTCAATGGGAAGTACTGTGTGAGCGGTTTGAAATTCGGTACAACGGTTATAGGTAATTGTCGCGGCCGAAATGCGTCAAATTCGTGAAATTTGACCCTATGAAAGTCGGGCCTATTGGGCCTGGAGACAAACCTTTTTTTTTTAAAAATTGATGTACTCTTCGAGAGCAACATTTTGGCTATCTCGGATTTTTAAAATTCGCGAATGGAGTTTCTGTAGGGGAATTTCCGTTCGATTTTTGGTGTATTTTTTAAACCTTCAAAAATTCGCCATAAAAAAACTATGGAAGCTAGGACCACCAAATTTGGAGGGTATGTAGGTAAATCTGGGGTGCCTTTTCACACCAAAATTTGCGACATTCTATTGAACCGTTTCGGAGATATTCGCGAGTTTTTGTTTTAACATTACGGGGAAAAGGCCCGGACACATCCTGGTGAGCCGCGATTGGCGAGCATGGGGAGGAAGGCCGAAACCCTGTTAGGCCACGTTTCAAATTTCAAGTCGATCGGACAATTAGGGCCCGAGATATGGGGAGTCAAAATTTGGCCCATTTCCGTGACCATTGGGGCGGCCCTCATCGAAATTTCGGTCGCTTGCGCCGGGGTCAAAAATTGAGCTACGAGAAAACGCTTGCGGGGGATTGTTCATGTGTCTCAATGGGAAGTACTGTGTGAGCGGTTTGAAATTCGGTGCAACGGTTATAGGTAATTGTCGCGGCCGAAATGCGTCAAATTCGTGAAATTTGACCCTATGAAAGTCGGGTCCTATTGGGCCTGGAGACAAACCTTTTTTTTTAAAATTGATGTACTCTTCGAGAGCAACATTTTGGCTATCTCGGATTTTTAAAATTCGCGAATGGACTTTCTGTAGGGTATTTCCGTTTGATTTTTGGGCTATTTTTTAAACTTTCAAAAATTCGCCATAAAAAACTATGGAAGCTAGGACCACCAAATTTGGAGGGTTTGTAAGTAAATCTAGGGTGCCCTTTCACAGCAAAATTTGCGACATTCTATCGAACCGTTTCGGGGATATTCGCGAGTTTTTGTTTTAAAATTACGGCGAAAAGGCCCGGACACCCCCTGGTGAGCCGCGATTGGCGAGCATGGGGAGGAAGGCCGAAACCCTGTTAGGCCACGTTTCAAATTTCAAGTCGATCGGACAATTAGGGCCCGAGATATGGGAAGTCAAAATTTGGCCCATTTCCGTGACCATTGGGGCGGCCCTCATCGAAATTTCGGTCGCTTGCGCCGGGGTCAAAAATTGAGCTACGAGAAAACGCTTGCGGGGGATTGTTCATGTGTCTCAATGGGAAGTACTGTGTGAGCGGTTTGAAATTCGGTGCAACGGTTATAGGTAATTGTCGCGGCCGAAATGTGTCAAATTCGTGAAATTTGACCCTATGAAAGTCGGGCCCTATTGGGCCTGGAGACAAACCTTTTTTTTTTAAATTGATGTACTCTTCGAGAGCAACATTTTGGCTATCTCGGATTTTTAAAATTCGCGAATGGAGTTTCTGTAGGGGAATTTCCGTTCGATTTTTGGTCTATTTTTTAAACCTTCAAAAATTCGCCATAAAAAAACTATGGAAGCTAGGACCACCAAATTTGGAGGGTATGTAGGTAAATCTAGGGTGCCTTTTCACACCAAAATTTGCGACATTCTATTGAACCGTTTCGGAGATATTCGCGAGTTTTGGTTTTAAAATTACGGCGAAAAGGCCCGGACCCCCCCCCCCTGGTGAGCCGCGATTGGCGAGCATGGGGAGGAAGGCCGAAACCCTGTTAGGTCACGTTTCAAATTTCAAGTCGATCGGACAATTAGGGCCCGAGATATGGGGGGTCAAAATTTGGCCCATTTCCGTGACCATTGGGGCGGCCCTCATCGAAATTTCGGTCGCTTGCACCGGGGTCAAAAATTGAGCTACGAGAAAACGCTTGCGGGGGATTGTTCATGTGTCTCAATGGGAAGTACTGTGTGAGCGGTTAGAAATTCGGTTCAACGGTTATAGGTAATTGTCGCGGCCGAAATTCGTCAAATTCGTGAAATTTGACCCTATGAAAGTCGGGTCCTATTGGGCCTGGAGACAAACCTTTTTTCTTAAAATTGATGTACTCTTCGAGAGCAACATTTTGGCTATCTCGGATTTTTAAAATTCGCGAATGGACTTTCTGTAGGGTATTTCCGTTTGATTTTTGGGCTATTTTTTAAACTTTCAAAAATTCGCCATAAAAAAACTAGGGAAGCTAGGACCACCAAATTTGGAGGGTTTGTAAGTAAATCTAGGGTGCCCTTTCACAGCAAAATTTGCGACATTCTATCGAACCGTTTCGGGGATATTCGCGAGTTTTGTTTTAAAATTACGGCGAAAAGGCCCGGACACCCCCTGGTGAGCCGCGATTGGCGAGCATGGGGAGGAAGGCCGAAACCCTGTTAGGCCACGTTTCAAATTTCAAGTCGATCGGACAATTAGGGCCCGAGATATGGGGAGTCAAAATTTGGCCCATTTCCGTGACCATTGGGGCGGCCCTCATCGAAATTTCGGTCGCTTGCGCCGGGGTCAAAAATTGAGCTACGAGAAAACGCTTGCGGGGGATTGTTCATGTGTCTCAATGGGAAGTACTGTGTGAGCGGTTTGAAATTCGGTGCAACGGTTATAGGTAATTGTCGCGGCCGAAATGTGTGAAATTCGTGAAATTTGACCCTATGAAAGTCGGATCCTATTGGGCCTGGAGACAAACCTTTTTTTTTAAAATTGATGTACTCTTCGAGAGCAACACTTTGGCTATCTCGGATTTTTAAAATTCGCGAATGGAGTTTCTGTAGGGAATTTCCGTTCGATTTTTGGTCTATTTTTTAAACTTTCAAAAATTCGCCATAAAAAAACTATGGAAGCTAGGACCACCTAATTTGGAGGGTTTATAGGTAAATCTTGGGTGCATTTCACACCAAATTTTGCGACATTCTATCGAACCGTTTCGGAGATATTCGCGAGTTTTTATTTTAACATTACGGCGAAAAGGCCCGGACCCCCCCTGGTGAGCCGCGATTGGCAAGCATGGGGAGGAAGGCCGAAACCCTGTTAGGTCACGTTTCAAATTTGAAGTCGATCGGACAATTAGGGCCCGAGATATGGGGGGTCAAAATTTGGCCTATTTCCGTGACCATTGGGGCGGCCCTCATCGAAATTTCGGTCGCTTGCACCGGGGTCAAAAATTGAGCTACGAGAAAACGCTTGCGGGGAATTGTTCATGTGTCTCAATGGGAAGTACTGTGTGAGCGGTTTGAAATTCGGTGCAACGGTTATAGGTAATTGTCGCGGCCGAAATGTGTCAAATTCGTGAAATTTGACCCTATGAAAGTCGGGTCCTATTGGGCCTGGAGACAAACCTTTTTTTTTAAAATTGATGTACTTTTCGAGAGCAACATTTTGGCTATATCGGATTTTTAAAATTCGCGAATGGAGTTTCTGTAGGGAATTTCCGTTCGTTTTTTGGGCTATTTCTTAAACATTCAAAAATTCGCCATAAAAAAACTATGGAAGCTAGGACCACCAAATTTGGAGGGTTTGTAAGTAAATCTAGGGTGTCCTTTCACACCAAAATTTGCGACATTCTATTGAACCGTTTCGGGGATATTCGCGAGTTTTTGTTTTAAAATTACGGCGAAAAGACCCGGACACCTCCTGGTGAGCCGCGATTGGCGAGCATGGGGAGGAAGGCCGAAACCCTGTTAGGTCACGTTTCAAATTTCAAGTCGATCGGACAATTAGGGCCCGAGATATGGGGGGTCAAAATTTGGCCCATTTCCGTGACCATTGGGGCGGCCCTCATCGAAATTTCGGTCGCTTGCGCCGGGGTCAAAAATTGAGCTACGAGAAAACGCTTGCGGGGGATTGTTCATGTGTCTCAATGGGAAGTACTGTGTGAGCGGTTTGAAATTCGGTGCAACGGTTATAGGTAATTGTCGCGGCCGAAATGTGTCAAATTCGTGAAATTTGACCCTATGAAAGTCGGGCCCTATTGGGCCTGGAGACAAACCTTTTTTTTTTATATTGATGTACTCTTCGAGAGCAACATTTTGGCTATCTCGGATTTTTAAAATTCGCGAATGGAGTTTCTGTAGGGGAATTTCCGTTCGATTTTTGGTCTATTTTTTAAACCTTCAAAAATTCGCCATAAAAAAACTATGGAAGCTAGGACCACCAAATTTGGAGGGTATGTAGGTAAATCTAGGGTGCCTTTTCACACCAAAATTTGCGACATTCTATTGAACCGTTTCGGAGATATTCGCGAGTTTTTGTTTTAACATTACGGGGAAAAGGCCCGGACACATCCTGGTGAGCCGCGATTGGCGAGCATGGGGAGGAAGGCCGAAACCCTGTTAGGCCACGTTTCAAATTTCAAGTCGATCGGACAATTAGGGCCCGAGATATGGGGAGTCAAAATTTGGCCCATTTCCGTGACCATTGGGGCGGCCCTCATCGAAATTTCGGTCGCTTGCGCCGGGGTCAAAAATTGAGCTACGAGAAAACGCTTGCGGGGGATTGTTCATGTGTCTCAATGGGAAGTACTGTGTGAGCGGTTTGAAATTCGGTGCAACGGTTATAGGTAATTGTGGCGGCCGAAATGTGTCAAATTCGTGAAATTTGACCCTATGAAAGTCGGGTCCTATTGGGCCTGGAGACAAACCTTTTTTTTAAAATTGATGTACTCTTCGAGAGCAACACTTTGGCTATCTCGGATTTTTAAAATTCGCGAATGGAGTTTCTGTAGGGAATTTCCGTTCGATTTTTGGTCTATTTTTTAAACCTTCAAAAATTCGCCATAAAAAAACTATGGAAGCTAGGGCCACCAAGTTTGGAGGGTTTGTAGGTAAATCTAGGGTGCCTTTTCACACCAAAATTTGCGACATTCTATTGAACCGTTTCGGAGATATTCGCGAGTTTTGGTTTTAACATTACGGCGAAAAGGCCCGGACCCCCCCCTGGTGAGCCGCGATTGGCGAGCATGGGGAGGAAGGCCGAAACCCTGTTAGGTCACGTTTCAAATTTCAAGTCGATCGGACAATTAGGGCCCGAGATATGGGGGGTCAAAATTTGGCCCATTTCCGTGACCATTGGGGCGGCCCTCATCGAAATTTCGGTCGCTTGCACCGGGGTCAAAAATTGAGCTACGAGAAAACGCTTGCGGGGGATTGTTCATGTGTCTCAATGGGAAGTACTGTGTGAGCGGTTAGAAATTCGGTGCAACGGTTATAGGTAATTGTCGCGGCCGAAATTCGTCAAATTCGTGAAATTTGACCCTATGAAAGTCGGGTCCTATTGGGCCTGGAGACAAACCTTTTTTTTTAAAATTGATGTACTCTTCGAGAGCAACATTTTGGCTATCTCGGATTTTTAAAATTCGCGAATGGACTTTCTGTAGGGTATTTCCGTTTGATTTTTGGGCTATTTTTTAAACCTTCAAAAATTCGCCATAAAAAAACTATGGAAGCTAGGACCACCAAATTTGGAGGGTATGTAGGTAAATCTAGGGTGCCTTTTCACACCAAAATTTGCGACATTCTATTGAACCGTTTCGGAGATATTCGCGAGTTTTTGTTTTAAAATTACGGCGAAAAGACCCGGACACCTCCTGGTGAGCCGCGATTGGCGAGCATGGGGAGGAAGGCCGAAACTCTGTTAGGTCACGTTTCAAATTTCAAGTCGATCGGACAATTAGGGCCCGAGATATGGGGGGTCAAAATTTGGCCCATTTCCGTGACCATTGGGGGGGCCCTCATCGAAATTTCGGTCGCTTGCGCCGGGGTCAAAAATTGAGCTACGAGAAAACGCTTGCGGGGGATTGTTCATGTGTCTCAATGGGAAGTACTGTGTGAGCGGTTTGAAATTCGGTGCAACGGTTATAGGTAATTGTCGCGGCCGAAATGTGTCAAATTCGTGAAATTTGACCCTATGAAAGTCGGGCCCTATTGGGCCTGGAGACAAACCTTTTTTTTTTAAATTGATGTACTCTTCGAGAGCAACATTTTGGCTATCTCGGATTTTTAAAATTCGCGAATGGAGTTTCTGTAGGGGAATTTCCGTTCGATTTTTGGTCTATTTTTTAAACCTTCAAAAATTCGCCATAAAAAAACTATGGAAGCTAGGACCACCAAATTTGGAGGGTATGTAGGTAAATCTAGGGTGCCTTTTCACACCAAAATTTGCGACATTCTATTGAACCGTTTCGGAGATATTCGCGAGTTTTTGTTTTAACATTACGGGGAAAAGGCCCGGACACATCCTGGTGAGCCGCGATTGGCGAGCATGGGGAGGAAGGCCGAAACCCTGTTAGGCCACGTTTCAAATTTCAAGTCGATCGGACAATTAGGGCCCGAGATATGGGGAGTCAAAATTTGGCCCATTTCCGTGACCATTGGGGCGGCCCTCATCG
Source organism: Stegodyphus dumicola (assembly GCF_044657685.1). Classification (NCBI taxonomy): domain Eukaryota; kingdom Metazoa; phylum Arthropoda; class Arachnida; order Araneae; family Eresidae; genus Stegodyphus; species Stegodyphus dumicola. The sequence continues at coordinate 288,493,195 of NC_140769.1, read as the reverse complement.
AAATTTCGGTCGCTTGCGCCGGGGTCAAAAATTGAGCTACGAGAAAACGCTTGCGGGGGATTGTTCATGTGTCTCAATGGGAAGTACTGTGTGAGCGGTTTGAAATTCGGTGCAACGGTTATAGGTAATTGTGGCGGCCGAAATGTGTCAAATTCGTGAAATTTGACCCTATGAAAGTCGGGTCCTATTGGGCCTGGAGACAAACCTTTTTTTTTAAATTGATGTACTCTTCGAGAGCAACATTTTGGCTATCTCGGATTTTTAAAATTCGCGAATGGAGTTTCTGTAGGGGAATTTCCGTTCGATTTTTGGTCTATTTTTTAAACCTTCAAAAATTCGCCATAAAAAAACTATGGAAGCTAGGACCACCAAATTTGGAGGGTATGTAGGTAAATCTAGGGTGCCTTTTCACACCAAAATTTGCGACATTCTATTGAACCGTTTCGGAGATATTCGCGAGTATTTGTTTTAACATTACGGGGAAAAGGCCCGGACACATCCTGGTGAGCCGCGATTGGCGAGCATGGGGAGGAAGGCCGAAACCCTGTTAGGCCACGTTTCAAATTTCAAGTCGATCGGACAATTAGGGCCCGAGATATGGGGAGTCAAAATTTGGCCCATTTCCGTGACCATTGGGGCGGCCCTCATCGAAATTTCGGTCGCTTGCGCCGGGGTCAAAAATTGAGCTACACGAAAACGCTTGCGGGGGATTGTTCATGTGTCTCAATGGGAAGTACTGTGTGAGCGGTTTGAAATTCGGTGCAACGGTTATAGGTAATTGTCGCGGCCGAAATGTGTGAAATTCGTGAAATTTGACCCTATGAAAGTCGGATCCTATTGGGCCTGGAGACAAACCTTTTTTTTTAAAATTGATGTACTCTTCGAGAGCAACACTTTGGCTATCTCGGATTTTTAAAATTCGCGAATGGAGTTTCTGTAGGGAATTTCCGTTCGATTTTTGGTCTATTTTTTAAACTTTCAAAAATTCGCCATAAAAAAACTATGGAAGCTAGGACCACCTAATTTGGAGGGTTTATAGGTAAATCTTGGGTGCATTTCACACCAAATTTTGCGACATTCTATCGAACCGTTTCGGAGATATTCGCGAGTTTTTATTTTAACATTACGGCGAAAAGGCCCGGACCCCCCCTGGTGAGCCGCGATTGGCAAGCATGGGGAGGAAGGCCGAAACCCTGTTAGGTCACGTTTCAAATTTGAAGTCGATCGGACAATTAGGGCCCGAGATATGGGGGGTCAAAATTTGGCCTATTTCCGTGACCATTGGGGCGGCCCTCATCGAAATTTCGGTCGCTTGCACCGGGGTCAAAATTTGAGCTACGAGAAAACGCTTGCGGGGGATTGTTCATGTGTCTCAATGGGAAGTACTGTGTGAGCGGTTAGAAATTCGGTGCAACGGTTATAGGTAATTGTCGCGGCCGAAATGCGTCAAATTCGTGAAATTTGACCCTATGAAAGTCGGGTCCTATTGGGCCTGGAGACAAACCTTTTTTTTTAAAATTGATGTACTCTTCGAGAGCAACATTTTGGCTATATCGGATTTTTAAAATTCGCGAATGGAGTTTCTGTAGGGAATTTCCGTTCGTTTTTTGGGCTATTTCTTAAACCTTCAAAAATTCGCCATAAAAAAACTATGGAAGCTAGGACCACCAAATTTGGAGGGTTTGTAAGTAAATCTAGGGTGTCCTTTCACACCAAAATTTGCGACATTCTATTGAACCCTTTCGGGGATATTCGCGAGTTTTTGTTTTAAAATTACGGCGAAAAGACCGGGACACCTCCTGGTGAGCCGCGATTGGCGAGCATGGGGAGGAAGGCCGAAACCCTGTTAGGTCACGTTTCAAATTTCAAGTCGATCGGACAATTATAGCCCGAGATATGGGGGGTCAAAATTTGGCCCATTTCCGTGACCATTGGGGCGACCCTCATCGAAATTTCGGTCGCTTGCACCGGGGTCAAAAATTGAGCTACGAGAAAACGCTTGCGGGGGATTGTTCATGTGTCTCAATGGGAAGTACTGTGTGAGCGGTTAGAAATTCGGTGCAACGGTTATAGGTAATTGTCGCGGCCGAAATGTGTCAAATTCGTGAAATTTGACCCTATGAAAGTCGGGTCCTATTGGGCCTGGAGACAAACCTTTTTTTTTAAAATTGATGTACTCTTCGAGAGCAACATTTTGGCTATATCGGATTTTTAAAATTCGCGAGTGGAGTTTCTGTAGGGAATTTCCGTTCGATTTTTGGGCTATTTCTTAAACCTTCAAAAATTCGCCATAAAAAAACTATGGAAGCTAGGACCACCAAATTTGGAGGGTTTGTAAGTAAATCTAGGGTGTCCTTTCACACCAAAATTTGCGACATTCTATCGAACCGTTTCGGGGATATTCGCGAGTTTTTGTTTTAAAATTACGGCGAAAAGACCCGGACACCTCCTGGTGAGCCGCGATTGGCGAGCATGGGGAGGAAGGCCGAAACCCTGTTAGGCCACGTTTCAAATTTCGATCGGACAATTAGGGCCCGAGATATGGGGAGTAAAAATTTGGCCCATTTCCGTGACCATTGGGGCGGCCCTCATCGAAATTTCGGTCGCTTGCGCCGGGGTCAAAAACTGAGCTACGAGAAAACGCTTGCGGGGGATTGTTCATGTGTCTCAATGGGAAGTACTGTGTGAGCGGTTTGAAATTCGGTGCAACGGTTATAGGTAATTGTCGCGGCCGAAATGTGTCAAATTCGTGAAATTTGACCCTATGAAAGTCGGGCCCTATTGGGCTTGGAGACAAACCTTTTTTTTTTTAAATTGATGTACTCTTCGAGAGCAACATTTTGGCTATCTCGGATTTTTAAAATTCGCGAATGGAGTTTCTGTAGGGGAATTTCCGTTCGATTTTTGGTCTATTTTTTAAACCTTCAAAAATTCGCCATAAAAAAACTATGGAAGCTAGGACCACCAAATTTGGAGGGTATGTAGGTAAATCTAGGGTGCCTTTTCACACCAAAATTTGCGACATTCTTTTGAACCGTTTCAGAGATATTCGCGAGTTTTTGTTTTAACATTACGGGGAAAAGGCCCGGACACATCCTGGTGAGCCGCGATTGGCGAGCATGGGGAGGAAGGCCGAAACCCTGTTAGGCCACGTTTCAAATTTCAAGTCGATCGGACAATTAGGGCCCGAGATATGGGGATCAAAATTTGGCCCATTTCCGTGACCATTGGGGCGGCCCTCATCGAAATTTCGGTCGCTTGCGCCGGGGTCAAAAATTGAGCTACGAGAAACCGCTTGCGGGGGATTGTTCATGTGTCTCAATGGGAAGTACTGTGTGAGCGGTTTGAAATTCGGTGCAACGGTTATAGGTAATTGTCGCGGCCGAAATGTGTCAAATTCGTGAAATTTGACCCTATGAAAGTCGGGTCCTATTGGGCCTGGAGACAAACCTTTTTTTTTAAAATTGATGTACTCTTCGAGAGCAACATTTTGGCTATCTCGGATTTTTAAAATTCGCGAATGGACTTTCTGTCGGGTATTTCCGTTTGATTTTTGGGCTATTTTTTAAACTTTCAAAAATTCGCCATAAAAAAACTATGGAAGCTAGGACCACCAAATTTGGAGGGTTTGTAAGTAAATCTAGGGTGCCCTTTCACAGCAAAATTTGCGACATTCTATCGAACCGTTTCGGGGATATTCGCGAGTTTTTGTTTTAAAATTACGGCGAAAAGGCCCGGACACCCCCTGGTGAGCCGCGATTGGAGAGCATGGGGAGGAAGGCCGAAACCCTGTTAGGCCACGTTTCAAATTTCAAGTCGATCGGACAATTAGGGCCCGAGATATGGGGAGTCAAAATTTGGCCCATTTCCGTGACCATTGGGGCGGCCCTCATCGAAATTTCGGTCGCTTGCGCCGGGGTCAAAAATTGAGCTACGAGAAAACGCTTGCGGGGGATTGTTCATGTGTCTCAATGGGAAGTACTGTGTGAGCGGTTTGAAATTCGGTGCAACGGTTATAGGTAATTGTCGCGGCCGAAATGTGTCAAATTCGTGAAATTTGACCCTATGAAAGTCGGGCCCTATTGGGCCTGGAGACAAACCTTTTTTTTTAAATTGATGTACTCTTCGAGAGCATCATTTTGGCTATCTCGGATTTTTAAAATTCGCGAATGGAGTTTCTGTAGGGTATTTCCGTTTGATTTTTGGGCTATTTTTTAAACTTTCAAAAATTCGCCATAAAAAAACTATGGAAGCTAGGACCACCTAATTTGGAGGGTTTATAGGTAAATCTAGGGTGCCCTTTCACACCAAATTTTGCGACATTCTATCGAACCGTTTCGGAGATATTCGCGAGTTTTTATTTTAACATTACGGCGAAAAGGCCCGGACCCCCCCTGGTGAGCCGCGATTGGCAAGCATGGGGAGGAAGGCCGAAACCCTGTTAGGTCACGTTTCAAATTTGAAGTCGATCGGACAATTAGGGCCCGAGATATGGGGGGTCAAAATTTGGCCCATTTCCGTGACCATTGGGGCGGCCCTCATCGAAATTTCGGTCGCTTGCACAGGGGTCAAAAATTGAGCTACGAGAAAACGCTTGCGGGGGATTGTTCATGTGTCTCAATGGGAAGTACTGTGTGAGCAGTTTGAAATTCGGTGCAACGGTTATAGGTAATTGTCGCGGCCGAAATGTGTCAAATTCGTGAAATTTGACCCTTTGAAAGTCGGGTCCTATTGGGCCTGGAGACAAACCTTTTTTTTTAAAATTGATGTACTCTTGGAGAGCAACATTTTGGCTATCTCGGATTTTTAAAATTCGCGAATGGAGTTTCTGTAGGGAATTTCCGTTCGATTTTTGGGCTATTTTTTAAACATTCAAAAATTCGCCATAAAAAAACTATGGAAGCTAGGACCACCAAATTTGGAGGGTTTGTAGGTAAATCTAGGGTGCCCTTTCACACCAAAATTTGCGACATTCTATCGAACCGTTTCGGAGATATTCGCGAGTTTTTATTTTAACATTACGGCGAAAAGGCCCGGACCCCCCCCTGGTGAGCCGCGATTGGCGAGCATGGGGAGGAAGGCCGAAACCCTGTTAGGTCACGTTTCAAATTTCAAGTCGATCGGACAATTAGGGCCCGAGATATGGGGAGTCAAAATTTGGCCCATTTCCGTGACCATTGGGGCGGCCCTCATCGAAATTTCGGTCGCTTGCGCCGGGGTCAAAAATTGAGCTACGAGAAAACGCTTGCGGGGGATTGTTCATGTGTCTCAATGGGAAGTACTGTGTGAGCGGTTTGAAATTCGGTGCAACGGTTATAGGTAATTGTCGCGGCCGAAATGTGTGAAATTCGTGAAATTTGACCCTATGAAAGTCGGATCCTATTGGGCCTGGAGACAAACCTTTTTTTTTAAAATTGATGTACTCTTCGAGAGCAACACTTTGGCTATCTCGGATTTTTAAAATTCGCGAATGGAGTTTCTGTAGGGAATTTCCGTTCGATTTTTGGTCTATTTTTTAAACTTTCAAAAATTCGCCATAAAAAAACTGTGGAAGCTAGGACCACCTAATTTGGAGGGTTTATAGGTAAATCTTGGGTGCATTTCACACCAAATTTTGCGACATTCTATCGAACCGTTTCGGAGATATTCGCGAGTTTTTATTTTAACATTACGGCGAAAAGGCCCGGACCCCCCCTGGTGAGCCGCGATTGGCAAGCATGGGGAGGAAGGCCGAAACCCTGTTAGGTCACGTTTCAAATTTGAAGTCGATCGGACAATTAGGGCCCGAGATATGGGGGGTCAAAATTTGGCCTATTTCCGTGACCATTGGGGCGGCCCTCATCGAAATTTCGGTCGCTTGCACCGGGGTCAAAAATTGAGCTACGAGAAAACGCTTGCGGGGGATTGTTCATGTGTCTCAATGGAAAGTACTGTGTGAGCGGTTTGAAATTCGGTGCAACGGTTATAGGTAATTGTCGCGGCCGAAATGTGTCAAATTCGTGAAATTTGACCCTATGAAAGTCGGGTCCTATTGGGCCTGGAGACAAACCTTTTTTTTTTAAAATTGATGTACTCTTCGAGAGCAACGCTTTGGCTATCTCGGATTTTTAAAATTCGCGAATGGAGTTTCTGTAGGGAATTTCCGTTCGATTTTTCGGCTATTTTTTAAACATTCAAAAATTCGCCATAAAAAAACTATGGAAGCTAGGACCACCAAATTTGGAGGGTTTGTAGGTAAATCTAGGGTGCCCTTTCACACCAAAATTTGCGACATTCTATCGAACCGTTTCGGAGATATTCGCGAGTTTTTATTTTAGCATTACGGCGAAAAGGCCCGGACCCCCCCCCCCTGGTGAGCCGCGATTGGCGAGCATGGGGAGGAAGGCCGAAACCCTGTTAGGTCACGTTTCAAATTTCAAGTCGATCGGACAATTAGGGCCCGAGATATGGGGGGTCAAAATTTGGCCCATTACCGTGACCATTGGGGCGACCCTCATCGAAATTTCGGTCGCTTGCACCGGGGTCAAAAATTGAGCTACGAGAAAACGCTTGCGGGGGATTGTTCATGTGTCTCAATGGGAAGTACTGTGTGAGCGGTTAGAAATTCGGTGCAACGGTTATAGGTAATTGTCGCGGCCGAAATGCGTCAAATTCGTGAAATTTGACCCTATGAAAGTCGGGTCCTATTGGGCCTGGAGACAAACCTTTTTTTTTAAAATTGATGTACTCTTCGAGAGCAACATTTTGGCTATATCGGATTTTTAAAATTCGCGAATGGAGTTTCTGTAGGGAATTTCCGTTCGTTTTTTGGGCTATTTCTTAAACCTTCAAAAATTCGCCATAAAAAAACTATGGAAGCTAGGACCACCAAATTTGGAGGGTTTGTAAGTAAATCTAGGGTGTCCTTTCACACCAAAATTTGCGACATTCTATCGAACCGTTTCGGGGATATTCGCGAGTTTTTGTTTTAAAATTACGGCGAAAAGACCCGGACACCTCCTGGTGAGCCGCGATTGGCGAGCATGGGGAGGAAGGCCGAAACCCTGTTAGGTCACGTTTCAAATTTCAAGTCGATCGGACAATTAGGGCCCGAGATATGGGGGGTCAAAATTTGGCCCATTTCCGTGACCATTGGGGCGACCCTCATCGAAATTTCGGTCGCTTGCACCGGGGTCAAAAATTGAGCTACGAGAAAACGCTTGCGGGGGATTGTTCATGTGTCTCAATGGGAAGTACTGTGTGAGCGGTTAGAAATTCGGTGCAACGGTTATAGGTAATTGTCGCGGCCGAAATGTGTCAAATTCGTGAAATTTGACCCTATGAAAGTCGGGTCCTATTGGGCCTGGAGACAAACCTTTTTTTTTAAAATTGATGTACTCTTCGAGAGCAACATTTTGCCTATATCGGATTTTTAAAATTCGCGAGTGGAGTTTCTGTAGGGAATTTCCGTTCGATTTTTGGGCTATTTCTTAAACCTTCAAAAATTCGCCATAAAAAACTATGGAAGCTAGGACCACCAAATTTGGAGGGTTTGTAAGTAAATCTAAGGTGTCCTTTCACACCAAAATTTGCGACATTCTATCGAACCGTTTCGGGGATATTCGCGAGTTTTTGTTTTAAAATTACGGCGAAAAGACCCGGACACCTCCTGGTGAGCCGCGATTGGCGAGCATGGGGAGGAAGGCCGAAACCCTGTTAGGCCACGTTTCAAATTTCAAGTCGATCGGACAATTAGGGCCCGAGATATGGGGAGTAAAAATTTGGCCCATTTCCGTGACCATTGGGGCGGCCCTCATCGAAATTTCGGTCGCTTGCGCCGGGGTCAAAAATTGAGCTACGAGAAAACGCTTGCGAGGAATTGTTCATGTGTCACAATGGGAAGTACTGTGTGAGCGGTTTGAAATTCGGTGCAACGGTTATAGGTAATTGTCGCGGCCGAAATGTGTCAAATTCGTGAAATTTGACCCTATGAAAGTCGGGCCCTATTGGGCTTGGAGACAAACCTTTTTTTTTTTAAATTGATGTACTCTTCGAGAGCAACATTTTGGCTATCTCGGATTTTTAAAATTCGCGAATGGAGTTTCTGTAGGGGAATTTCCGTTCGATTTTTGGTCTATTTTTTAAACCTTCAAAAATTCGCCATAAAAAAACTATGGAAGCTAGGACCACCAAATTTGGAGGGTATGTAGGTAAATCTAGGGTGCCTTTTCACACCAAAATTTGCGACATTCTATCGAACCGTTTCGGGGATATTCGCGAGTTATTGTTTAAAAATTACGGCGAAAAGACCCGGACACCTCCTGGTGAGCCGCGATTGGCGAGCATGGGGAGGAAGGCCGAAACCCTGTTAGGTCACGTTTCAAATTTCAAGTCGATCGGACAATTAGGGCCCGAGATATGGGGGGTCAAAATTTGGCCCATTTCCGTGACCATTGGGGCGACCCTCATCGAAATTTCGGTCGCTTGCACCGGGGTCAAAAATTGAGCTACGAGAAAACGCTTGCGGGGGATTGTTCATGTGTCTCAATGGGAAGTACTGTGTGAGCGGTTAGAAATTCGGTGCAACGGTTATAGGTAATTGTCGCGACCGAAATGTGTCAAATTCGTGAAATTTGACCCTATGAAAGTCGGGTCCTATTGGGCCTGGAGACAAACCTTTTTTTTTTAAAATTGATGTACTCTTCGAGAGCAACATTTTGGCTATCTCGGATTTTTAAAATTCGCGAATGGAGTTTCTGTAGGGAATTTCCGTTCGATTTTTGGGCTATTTTTTAAACATTCAAAAATTCGCCATAAAAAAACTATGGAAGCTAGGACCACCAAATTTGGGGGGTTTGTAGGTAAATCTAGGGTGCCCTTTCACACCAAAATTTGCGACATTCTATCGAACCGTTTCGGAGATATTCGCGAGTTTTTATTTTAACATTACGGCGAAAAGGCCCGGACCCCCCCTGGTGAGCCGCGATTGGCGAGCATGGGGAGGAAGGCCGAAACCCTGTTAGGTCACGTTTCAAATTTCAAGTCGATCGGACAATTAGGGCCCGAGATATGGGGGGTCAAAATTTGGCCCATTTCCGTGACCATTGGGGCGGCCCTCATCGAAATTTCGGTCGCTTGCACCGGGGTCAAAAATTGAGCTACGAGAAAACGCTTGCGGGGGATTGTTCATGTGTCTCAATGGGAAGTACTGTGTGAGCGGTTAGAAATTCGGTGCAACGGTTATAGGTAATTGTCGCGGCCGAAATGCGTCAAATTCGTGAAATTTGACCCTATGAAAGTCGGGTCCTATTGGGCCTGGAGACAAACCTTTTTTTTTAAAATTGATGTACTCTTCGAGAGCAACATTTTGGCTATCTCGGATTTTTAAAATTCGCGAATGGACTTTCTGTCGGGTATTTCCGTTTGATTTTTGGGCTATTTTTTAAACTTTCAAAAATTCGCCATAAAAAAACTATGGAAGCTAGGACCACCAAATTTGGAGGGTTTGTAAGTAAATCTAGGGTGCCCTTTCACAGCAAAATTTGCGACATTCTATCGAACCGTTTCGGGGATATTCGCGAGTATTTGTTTTAAAATTACGGCGAAAAGGCCCGGACACCCCCTGGTGAGCCGCGATTGGAGAGCATGGGGAGGAAGGCCGAAACCCTGTTAGGCCACGTTTCAAATTTCAAGTCGATCGGACAATTAGGGCCCGAGATATGGGGAGTCAAAATTTGGCCCATTTCCGTGACCATTGGGGCGGCCCTCATCGAAATTTCGGTCGCTTGCGCCGGGGTCAAAAATTGAGCTACGAGAAAACGCTTGCGGGGGATTGTTCATGTGTCTCAATGGGAAGTACTGTGTGAGCGGTTTGAAATTCGGTGCAACGGTTATAGGTAATTGTCGCGGCCGAAATGTGTCAAATTCGTGAAATTTGACCCTATGAAATTCGGGCCCTATTGGGCCTGGAGACAAACCTTTTTTTTTAAATTGATGTACTCTTCGAGAGCATCATTTTGGCTATCTCGGATTTTTAAAATTCGCGAATGGAGTTTCTGTAGGGTATTTCCGTTTGATTTTTGGGCTATTTTTTAAACCTTCAAAAATTCGCCATAAAAAAACTATGGAAGCTAGGACCACCAAAATTTGGAGGGTTTGTAGGTAAATCTATGGTGCCCTTTCAGACCAAAATTTGCGACATTCTATCGAACCGTTTCGGAGATATTCGCGAGTTTTTGTTTTAACATTATGGCGAAAAGGCCCGGACCCCCCTGGTGAGCCGCGATTGACGAGCATGGGGAGGAAGGCCGAAACCCTGTTAGGCCACGTTTCAAATTTCATGTCGATCGGACAATTAGGGCCCGAGATAGGGGGGGTCAAAATTTGGCCCATTTCCGTGACCATTCGGGCGGCCCTCATTGAAATTTCGGTCGCTTGCGCCGGGGTCAAAAATTGAGCTACGAGAAAACGCTTGCCGGGGATTGTTCATGTGTCTCAATGGGAAGTACTGTGTGAGCGGTTGGAAATTCGGTGGAACGGTTATTGGTAATTGTCGCGGCCGAAATGTGTCAAATTCGTTAAAGTTGACCCTATGAAAGTCGGGTCCTATTGGGCCTGGAGACAAACCTTTTTTTTTAAATTGATGTACTCTTCGAGAGCAACATATTGGCTATCTCGGATTTTTAAAATTCGCGAATGGAGTTTCTGTAGGGAATTTCCGTTCGATTTTTGGGCTAATTTTTAAACCTTCAAAAATTCGCCATAAAAAAACTATGGAAGCTAGGACCACCAAAATTTGGAGGGTTTGTAGGTAAATCTATGGTGCCCTTTCACACCAAAATTTGCGACATTCTATCGAACCGTTTCGGAGATATTCGCGAGTTTTTGTTTTAACATTATGGCGAAAAGGCCCGGACCCCCTGGTGAGCCGCGATTGACGAGCATGGGGAAGAAGGCCGAAACCCTGTTAGGCCACGTTTCAAATTTCATGTCGATCGGACAATTAGGGCCCGAGATATGGGGGGTCAAAATTTGGCCCATTTCCGTGACCATTGGGACGGCCCTCATCGAAATTTCGGTCGCTTGCGCCGGGGTGAAAAATTGAGCTACGAGGAAACGCTTGCGGGGGATTGTTCATGTGTCTCAATGGGAAGTACTGTGTGAGCGGTTTGAAATTCGGTGCAACGGTTATAGGTAATTGTCGCGGCCGAAATGTGTCAAATTCGTGAAATTTGACCCTATGAAAGTCGGGGGTTATTGGGCCTGGAGACAAACCTTTTTTTTTTAAATTGATGTACTCTTCGAGAGAGACATTTTGGCTATCTCGGATTTTTAAAATTCGCGAATGGAGTTTCTGTAGGGAATTTCCGTTCGATTTTTGGGCTATTTTTTAAACCTTCAAAAATTCGCCATAAAAAAACCGTGGAAGCTAGGACCACCAAAATTTGGAGGGTTTGTAGGTAAATCTATGGTGCCCTTTCACACCAAAATTTGCGACATTCTATCGAACCGTTTCGGAGATATTCGCGAGTTTTTGTTTAAACATTATGGCGAAAAGACCCGGACCCCCCTGGTGAGCCGCGATTGACGAGCATGGGGAGGAAGGCCGAAACCCTGTTAGGCCACGTTTCAAATTTCATGTCGATCGGACAATTAGGGCCCGAGATATGGGGGGTCAAAGTTGGGCGCATTTCCGTTACCGTTGGGGCGGCCCGCATCGAAATTTCGGTCGCTTGCGAAGGGGTCAAAAATTGAGCTACGAGGAAATGCTTGCGGGGGATTGTTCATGTGTCTCAATGGGAAGTACTGTGTCAGCGGTTGGAAATTTGGTGGAACGGTTTTCGGTAATTGTCGCGGCCGAAATGTGTCAAATTCGTGAACTTTGACCCTTTGAAAGTCGGGTCCTATTGGGCCTGGAGACAAACCTTTTTTTTTTTTTAAATTGGAAGTACTCTTCGAGAGCAACATTTTGGCTATCTCGGATTTTTAAAATTCGCGAATGGAGTTTCTGTAGGGTATTTCCGTTCGATTTTTGGGCTATTTTTTAAACCTTCAAAAATTCGCCATAAAAAAACTATGGAAGCTAGGACCACCTAATTTGGGGGGCTATCTCGGATTTTTAAAATTCGTGTATGGAGTTTCTGTAGGGTATTTCCGTTCGATTTTTGGGCTATTTTTTAAACCTTCAAAAATTCGCCATAAAAAATCTATGGGAGCTAGGACCACCAAAATTTGGAGGGTTTGTAGGTAAATCTATGGTGCCCTTTCACACCAAAATTTGCGACATTCTATCGAACCGTTTCGCAGATATTCGCGAGTTTTTGTTTTAACATTATGGCGAAAAGGCCCGGACCCCCCTGGTGAGCCGCGATTGACGAGCATGGGGAGGAAGGCCGAAACCCTGTTAGGCCACGTTTCAAATTTCATGTCGATCGGACAATTAGGGCCCGAGATATGTGGGGTCAAAATTTGGCCCATTTCCGTGACCATTGGGACGGCCTTCATCGAAATTTCGGTCGCTTGCGCCGGGGTGAAAAATTGAGCTACGAGAAAACGCTTGCGGGGGATTGTTCATGTGTCTCAATGGGAAGTACTGTGTGAGCGGTTTGAAATTCGGTGCAACGGTTATAGGTAATTGTCGCGGCCGTAATGTGTCAAATTCGTGAACGTTGACCCTATGAAAGTCGCGTCCTATTGGTCCTGGAGACAAACCTTTGTTTTTTAAATTGGAAATACTCTTCGAGAGCAACATTTTGGCTATCTCGGATTTTAAAATTCGCGAATGGAGTTTCTGTAGGGTATTTCCGTTCGATTTTTGGGCTATTTTTTAAACCTTCAAAAATTCGCCATAAAAAAACTATGGAAGCTAGGACCACCTAATTTGGGGGGTTTGTAGGTAAATCTAGGGTGCCCTTTCACACCAAAATTTGCGACATTCCATCGAACCGTTTCGGAGATATTCGCGAGTTTTTGTTTTAACATTACGGCGAAAAGGCCCGGACCCCCCTGGTGAGCCGCGATTGGCGAGCATGGGGAGGAAGGCCGAAACCCTGTTAGGCCACGTTTCAAATTTCATGTCGATCGGAGAATTAGGGCCCGAGATATGGGGGGTCAAAGTTGGGCCCATTTCCGTTACCGTTGGGGCGGCCCGCATCGAAATTTCGGTCGCTTGCGAAGGGGTCAAAAATTGAGCTACGAGAAAACGCTTGCGGGGGATTGTTGATGTGTCTCAATGGGAAGTACTGTGTGAGCGGTTGGAAATTCGGTGGAACGGTTATTGGTAATTTTCGCGGCCGAAATGTGTCAAATTCGTGAACTTCGACCCTATGAAAGTCGGGTCCTATTGGGCCTGGAAAAAACCTTTTTTTTTTCAAATTGGAAGTACTCTTCGAGAGCAACATTTTGGCTATCTCGGATTTTTAAAATTCGTGTATGGAGTTTCTGTAGGGTATTTCCGTTCGATTTTTGGGCTATTTTTTAAACCTTCAAAAATTCGCCATAAAAAAACTATGGAAGCTAGGACCACTAAAATTTGGAGGGTTTGTAGGTAAATCTATGCTGCCCTTTCACACCAAAATTTCCGACATTCTATCGAACCGTTTCGGAGATATTCGCGAGTTTTTGTTTTAACATTATGGCGAAAAGGCCCGGACCCCCTGGTGAGCCGCGATTGACGAGCATGGGGAGGAAGGCCGAAACCCTGTTAGGCCACGTTTCAAATTTCATGTCGATCGGACAATTAGGGCCCGAGATATGGGGGGTCAAAATTTGGCCCATTTCCGTGACCATTGGGACGGCCCTCATCGAAATTTCGGTCGCTTGCGCCGGGGTGAAAAATTGAGCTACGAGAAAACGCTTGCCGGGGATTGTTCATGTGTCTCAATGGGAAGTACTGTGTGAGCGGTTTGAAATTCGGTGCAACGGTTATAGGTAATTGTCGCGGCCGAAATGTGTCAAATTCGTGAAATTTGACCCTATGAAAGTCGGGGGTTATTGGGCCTGGAGACAAACCTTTTTTTTTAAATTGATGTACTCTTCGAGAGAGACATTTTGGCTATCTCGGATTTTTAAAATTCGCGAATGGAGTTTCTGTAGGGAATTTCCGTTCGATTTTTGGGCTATTTTTTAAACCTTCAAAAATTCGCCATAAAAAAACCGTGGAAGCTAGGACCACCAAAATTTGGAGGGTTTGTAGGTAAATCTATGGTGCCCATTCACACCAAAATTTGCGACATTCTATCGAACCGTTTCGGAGATATTCGCGAGTTTTTGTTTAAACATTATGGCGAAAAGGCCCGGACCCCCCTGGTGAGCCGCGATTGACGAGCATGGGGAGGAAGGCCGAAACCCTGTTAGGCCACGTTTCAAATTTCATGTCGATCGGACAATTAGGGCCCGAGATATGGGGGGTCAAAGTTGGGCCCATTTCCGTTACCGTTGGGGCGGCCCGCATCGAAATTTCGGTCGCTTGCGAAGGGGTCAAAAATTGAGCTACGAGGAAACGCTTGCGGGGGCTTGTTCATGTGTCTCAATGGGAAGTACTGTGTGAGCGGTTGGAAATTCGGTGGAACGGTTATTGGTAATTGTCGCGGCCGAAATGTGTCAAATTCGTGAACTTTGACCCTATGAAAGTCGGGTCCTATTGGGCCTGGAGACAAACCTTTTTTTTTTTTTAAATTGGTAGTACTCTTCGAGAGCAACATTTTGGCTATCTCGGATTTTTAAAATTCGCGAATGGAGTTTCTGTAGGGTATTTCCGTTCGATTTTTGGGCTATTTTTTAAACCTTCAAAAATTCGCCATAAAAAAACTATGGAAGCTAGGACCACCTAATTTGGGGGGTTTGTAGGTAAATCTAGGGTGCCCTTTCACACCAAAATTTGCGACATTCTATCGAACCGTTTCGGAGATATTCGCGAGTTTTTGTTTTAACATTACGGCGAAAAGGCTCGGACCCCCCTGGTGAGCCGCGATTAGCGAGCATGGGGAGGAAGGCCGAAACCCTGTTAGGCCACGTTTCAAATTTCATGTCGATCGGACAATTAGGGCCCGAGATATGGGGGGTCAAAGTTGGGCCCATTTCCGTTACCGTTGGGGCGGCCCCCATCGAAATTTCGGTCGCTTGCGCCGGGGTCAAAAATTGAGCTACGAGAAAACGCTTGCGGGGGATTGTTCATGTGTCTCAATGGGAAGTACTGTGTGAGCGGTTGGAAATTCGGTGGAACGGTTATTGGTAATTGTCGCGGCCGAAATGTGTCAAATTCGTGAACGTTGACCCTATGAAAGTCGGGTCCTATTGGGCCTGGAGACAAACCTTTTTTTTTTTAAATTGGAAGTACTCTTCGAGAGCAACATTTTGGCTATCTCGGATTTTTAAAATTCGCGAATGGAGTTTCTGTAGGGTGTTTCCGTTCGATTTTTGGGCTATTTTTTAAACCTTCGAAAATTCGCCATAAAAAAACTATGGAAGCTAGGACCACCAAAGTTAGAGGGTTTGTAGGTAAATCTAGGGTGCCCTTTCACACCAAAATTTGCGACATTCTATCGAACCGTTTCGGAGATATTCGCGAGTTTTTATTTTAACATTACGGCGAAAAGGCCCAGACCCCCCCTGGTGAGCCGCGATTGGCGAGCATGGGGAGGAAGGCCGAAACCCTGTTAGGCCACGTTTCAAATTTCATGTCGATCGGACAATTAGGGCCCGAGATATGGGGGGTGAAAGTTGGGCCCATTTCCGTTACCGTTGGGGCGGCCCCCATCGAAATTTCGGTCGCTTGCACCGGGGTCAAAAATTGAGCTACGAGAAAACGCTTGCGGGGGATTGTTCATGTGTCTCAATGGGAAGTACTGTGTGAGCGGTTAGAAATTCGGTGCAACGGTTATAGGTAATTGTCGCGGCCGAAATGCGTCAAATTCGTGAAATTTGACCCTATGAAAGTCGGGTCCTATTGGGCCTGGAGACAAACCTTTTTTTTTAAAATTGATGTACTCTTCGAGAGCAACATTTTGGCTATCTCGGATTTTTAGAATTCGCGAATTGACTTTCTGTAGGGTATTTCCGTTTGATTTTTGGGCTATTTTTTAAACTTTCAAAAATTCGCCATAAAAAAACTATGGAAGCTAGGACCACCAAATTTGGAGGATTTGTAAGTAAATCTAGGGTGCCCTTTCACACCAAAATTTGCGACATTCTATCGAACCGTTTCGGGGATATTCGCGAGTTTTTGTTTTAAAATTACGGCGAAAAGGCCCGGACACCCCCTGGTGAGCCGCGATTGGCGAGCATGGGGAGGAAGGCCGAAACCCTGTTAGGCCACGTTTCAAATTTCAAGTCGATCGGACAATTAGGGCCCGAGATATGGGGAGTTAAAATTTGGCCCATTTCCGTGACCATTGGGGCGGCCCTCATCGAAATTTCGGTCGCTTGCACCGGGGTCAAAAATTGAGCTACGAGAAAACGCTTGCGGGGGATTGTTCATGTGTCTCAATGGGAAGTACTGTGTGAGCGGTTAGAAATTCGGTGCAACGGTTATAGGTAATTGTCGCGGCCGAAATGCGTCAAATTCGTGAAATTTGACCCTATGAAAGTCGGGTCCTATTGGGCCTGGAGACAAACCTTTTTTTTTAAAATTGATGTACTCTTCGAGAGCAACATTTTGGCTATATCGGATTTTTAAAATTCGCGAATGGAGTTTCTGTAGGGAATTTCCGTTCGATTTTTGGGCTATTTTTTAAACATTCAAAAATTCGCCATAAAAAACTATGGAAGCTAGGACCACCAAATTTGGAGGGTTTGTAGGTAAATCTAGGGTGCCCTTTCACACCAAAATTTGCGACATTCTATCGAACCGTTTCGGAGATATTCGCGAGTTTTTATTTTAACATTACGGCGAAAAGTCCCGGACCCCCCCTGGTGAGCCGCGATTGGCGAGCATGGGGAGGAAGGCCGAAACCCTGTTAGGTCACGTTTCAAATTTCAAGTCGATCGGACAATTAGGGCCCGAGATAGGGGGGGGTCAAAACTTGACCCATTTCCGTGACCATTGGGGCGGCCCTCATTGAAATTTCGGTCGCTTGCGCCGGGGTCAAAAATTGAGCTACGAGAAAACGCTTGCGGGGGATTGTTCATGTGTCTCAATGGGAAGTACTGTGTGAGCGGTTAGAAATTCGGTGCAACGGTTATAGGTAATTGTCGCGGCCGAAATGCGTCAAATTCGTGAAATTTGACCCTATGAAAGTCGGGTCCTATTGGGCCTGGAGACAAACCTTTTTTTTTAAAATTGATGTACTCTTCGAGAGCAACATTTTGGCTATCTCGGATTTTTAAAATTCGTGTATGGAGTTTCTGTAGGGTATTTCCGTTCGATTTTTGGGCTATTTTTTAAACCTTCAAAAATTCGCCATAAAAAAACTATGGAAGCTAGGACCACCAAAATTTGGAGGGTTTGTAGGTAAATCTATGGTGCCCTTTCAGACCAAAATTTGCGACATTCTATCGAACCGTTTCAGAGATATTCGCGAGTTTTTGTTTTAACATTATGGCGAAAAGGCCCGGACCCCCCTGGTGAGCCGCGATTGACGAGCATGGGGAGGAAGGCCGAAACCCTGTTAGGCCACGTTTCAAATTTCATGTCGATCGGACAATTAGGGCCCGAGATAGGGGGGGTCAAAATTTGGCCCATTTCCGTGACCATTGGGGCGGCCCTCATTGAAATTTCGGTCGCTTGCGCCGGGGTCAAAAATTGAGCTACGAGAAAACGCTTGCCGGGGATTGTTCATGTGTCTCAATGGGAAGTACTGTGTGAGCGGTTGGAAATTCGGTGGAACGGTTATTGGTAATTGTCGCGGCCGAAATGTGTCAAATTCGTTAAAGTTGACCCTATGAAAGTCGGGTCCTATTGGGCCTGGAGACAAACCTTTTTTTTTAAATTGATGTACTCTTCGAGAGCAACATATTGGCTATCTCGGATTTTTAAAATTCGCGAATGGAGTTTCTGTAGGGAATTTCCGTTCGATTTATGGGCTATTTTTTAAACCTTCAAAAATTCGCCATAAAAAAACTATGGAAGCTAGGACCACCAAAATTTGGAGGGTTTGTAGGTAAATCTATGGTGCCCTTTCACACCAAAATTTGCGACATTCTATCCAACCGTTTCGGAGATATTCGCGAGTTTTTGTTTTAACATTATGGCGAAAAGGCCCGGACCCCCTGGTGAGCCGCGATTGACGAGCATGGGGAAGAAGGCCGAAACCCTGTTAGGCCACGTTTCAAATTTCATGTCGATCGGACAATTAGGGCCCGAGATATGGGGGGTCAAAATTTGGCCCATTTCCGTGACCATTGGAACGGCCCTCATCGAAATTTCGGTCGCTTGCGCCGGGGTGAAAAATTGAGCTACGAGGAAACGCTTGCGGGGGATTGTTCATGTGTCTCAATGGGAAGTACTGTGTGAGCGGTTTGAAATTCGGTGCAACGGTTATAGGTAATTGTCGCGGCCGAAATGTGTCAAATTCGTGAAATTTGACCCTATGAAAGTCGGGGGTTATTGGGCCTGGAGACAAACCTTTTTTTTTTAAATTGATGTATTCTTCGAGAGAGACATTTTGGCTATCTCGGATTTTTAAAATTCGCGAATGGAGTTTCTGTAGGGAATTTCCGTTCGATTTTTGGGCTATTTTTTAAACCTTCAAAAATTCGCCATAAAAAAACCGTGGAAGCTAGGACCACCAAAATTTGGAGGGTTTGTAGGTAAATCTATGGTGCCCTTTCACACCAAAATTTGCGACATTCTATCGAACCGTTTCGGAGATATTCGCGAGTTTTTGTTTAAACATTATGGCGAAAAGACCCGGACCCCCCTGGTGAGCCGCGATTGACGAGCATGGGGAGGAAGGCCGAAACCCTGTTAGGCCACGTTTCAAATTTCATGTCGATCGGACAATTAGAGCCCGAGATATGGGGGGTCAAAGTTGGGCCCATTTCCGTTACCGTTGGGGCGGCCCGCATCGAAATTTCGGTCGCTTGCGAAGGGGTCAAAAATTGACCTACGAGGAAACGCTTGCGGGGGATTGTTCATGTGTCTCAATGGGAAGTACTGTGTGAGCGGTTGGAAATTCGGTGGAACGGTTATTGGTAATTGTCGCGGCCGAAATGTATCAAATTCGTGAACTTTGACCCTATGAAAGTCGGGTCCTATTGGGCCTGGAGACAAACCTTTTTTTTTTTAAATTGGAAGTACTCTTCGAGAGCAACATTTTGGCTATCTCGGATTTTTAAAATTCGCGAATGGAGTTTCTGTAGGGTATTTCCGTTCGATTTTTGGGCTATTTTTTAAACATTCAAAAATTCGCCATAAAAAAACTATGGAAGCTAGGACCACCTAATTTGGGGGGTTTGTAGGTAAATCTAGGGTGCCCTTTCACACGAAAATTTGCGACATTCTATCGAACCGTTTCGGAGATATTCGCGAGTTTTTGTTTTAACATTACGGCGAAAAGGCTCGGACCCCCCTGGTGAGCCGCGATTAGCGAGCATGGGGAGGAAGGCCGAAACCCTGTTAGGCCACGTTTCAAATTTCATGTCGATCGGACAATTAGGGCCCGAGATATGGGGGGTCAAAGTTGGGCCCATTTCCGTTACCGTTGGGGCGGCCCCCATCGAAATTTCGGTCGCTTGCGCCGGGGTCAAAAATTGAGCTACGAGAAAACGCTTGCGGGGGATTGTTCATGTGTCTCAATGGGAAGTACTGTGTGAGCGGTTTGAAATTCGGTGCAACGGTTATAGGTAATTGTCGCGGCCGTAATGTGTCAAACTCGTGAACTTTGACCCTATGAAAGTCGGGTGTTATTGGGCCTGGAGACAAACCTTTTTTCTTTAAATTGATGTACTCTTCGAGAGAGACATTTTGGCTATCTCGGATTTTTAAAATTCGCGAATGGAGTTTCTGTAGGGAATTTCCGTTCGATTTTTGGCTATTTTTTAAACATTCAAAAATTCGCCATAAAAAAACTATGGAAGCTAGGACCACCAAATTTAGAGGGTTTGTAGGTAAATCTAGGGTGCCCTTTCACACCAAAATTTGCGACATTCTATCGAACCGTTTCGGAGATATTCGCGAGTTTTTGTTTTAATATTACGGCGAAAAGGCCCGGACCCCCCCCTGGTGAGCCGCGATTGGCGAGCATGGGGAGGAAGGCCGAAACCCTGTTAGGCCACGTTTCAAATTTCAAGTCGATCGGACAATTAGGGCCCGAGATAGGGGGGTCAAAATTTGGCCCATTTCCGTGACCATTGGGGCGGCCCTCATCGAAATTTCGGTCGCTTGCGCCGGGGTGAAACATTGAGCTACGAGAAAACGCTTGGGGGGGATTGTTCATGTGTCTCAATGGGAAGTACTGTGTGAGCGGTTTGAAATTCGGTGCAACGGTTATAGGTAATTGTCGCGGCCGAAATGTGTCAAATTCGTGAAATTTGACCCTATGAAAGTCGGGGGTTATTGGGCCTGGAGACAAACCTTTTTTTTTAAATTGATGTACACTTCGAGAGAGACATTTTGGCTATCTCGGATTTTTAAAATTCGCGAATGGAGTTTCTGTAGGGAATTTCCGTTCGATTTTTGGGCTATTTTTTAAACCTTCAAAAATTCGCCATAAAAAAACTATGGAAGCTAGGACCACCAAATTTAGAGGGTTTGTAGGTAAATCTAGGGTGCCCTTTCACACCAAAATTTGCGACATTCTATCGAACCGTTTCGGAGATATTCGCGAGTTTTTGTTTAAACATTATGGCGAAAAGGCCCGGACCCCCCTGGTGAGCCGCGATTGACGAGCATGGGGAGGAAGGCCGAAACCCTGTTAGGCCACGTTTCAAATTTCATGTCGATCGGACAATTAGGGCCCGAGATATGGGGGGTCAAAGTTGGGCCCATTTCCGCTACCGTTGGGGCGGCCCGCATCGAAATTTCGGTCGCTTGCGAAGGGGTCAAAAATTGAGCTACGAGGAAACGCTTGCGGGGGATTGTTCATGTGTCTCAATGGGAAGTAATGTGTGAGCGGTTGGAAATTCGGTGGAACGGTTATTGGTAATTGTCGCGGCCGAAATGTGTCAAATTCGTGAACTTTGACCCTATGAAAGTCGGGTCCTATTGGGCCTGGAGACAAACCTTTTTTTTTTTAAATTGGAAGTACTCTTCGAGAGCAACATTTTGGCTATCTCGGATTTTTAAAATTCGCGAATGGAGTTTCTGTAGTGTATTTCCGTTCGATTTTTGGGCTATTTTTTAAACCTTCAAAAATTCGCCATAAAAAATCTATGGGAGCTAGGACCACCAAAATTTGGAGGGTTTGTAGGTAAATCTATGGTGCCCTTTCACACCAAAATTTGCGACATTCTATCGAACCGTTTCGCAGATATTCGCGAGTTTTTGTTTTAACATTATGGCGAAAAGGCCCGGACCCCCCTGGTGAGCCGCGATTGACGAGCATGGGGAGGAAGGCCGAAACCCTGTTAGGCCACGTTTCAAATTTCATGTCGATCGGACAATTATGGCCCGAGATATGTGGGGTCAAAATTTGGCCCATTTCCGTGACCATTGGGACGGCCTTCATCGAAATTTCGGTCGCTTGCGCCGGGGTGAAAAATTGAGCTACGAGAAAACGCTTGCGGGGGATTGTTCATGTGTCTCAATGGGAAGTACTGTGTGAGCGGTTTAAAATTCGGTGCAACGGTTATAGGTAATTGTCGCGGCCGTAATGTGTCAAATTCGTGAACTTTGACCCTATGAAAGTCGCGTCCTATTGGTCCTGGAGACAAACCTTTGTTTTTTAAATTGGAAATACTCTTCGAGAGCAACATTTTGGCTATCTCGGATTTTTAAAATTCGCGAATGGAGTTTCTGTAGGGTATTTCCGTTCGATTTTTGGGCTATTTTTTAAACCTTCAAAAATTCGCCATAAAAAAAACTATGGAAGCTAGGACCACCTAATTTGGGGGGTTTGTAGGTAAATCTAGGGTGCCCTTTCACACCAAAATTTGCGACATTCTATCGAACCGTTTCGGAGATATTCGCGAGTTTTTGTTTTAACATTACGGCGAAAAGGCCCGGACCCCCCTGGTGAGCCGCGATTGGCGAGCATGGGGAGGAAGGCCGACACCCTGTTAGGCCACGTTTCAAATTTCATGTCGATCGGAGAATTAGGGCCCGAGATATGGGAGGTCAAAGTTGGGCCCATTTCCGTTACCGTTGGGGCGGCCCGCATCGAAATTTCGGTCGCTTGCGAAGGGGTCAAAAATTGAGCTACGAGAAAACGCTTGCGGGGGATTGTTGATGTGTCTCAATGGGAAGTACTGTGTGAGCGGTTGGAAATTCGGTGGAACGGTTATTGGTAAATGTCGCGGCCGAAATGTGTCAAATTCGTGAACTTCGACCCTATGAAAGTCGGGTCCTATTGGGCCTGGAAAAAACCTTTTTTTTTTCAAATTGGAAGTACTCTTCGAGAGCAACATTTTGGCTATCTCGGATTTTTAAAATTCGTGTATGGAGTTTCTGTAGGGTATTTCCGTTCGATTTTTGGGCTATTTTTTAAACCTTCAAAAATTCGCCATAAAAAAACTATGGAAGCTAGGACCACCAAAATTTGGAGGGTTTGTAGGTAAATCTATGGTGCCCTTTCACACCAAAATTTGCGACATTCTATCGAACCGTTTCGGAGATATTCGCGAGTTTTTGTTTTAACATTATGGCGAAAAGGCCCGGACCCCCTGGTGAGCCGCGATTGACGAGCATGGGGAGGAAGGCCGAAACCCTGTTAGGCCACGTTTCAAATTTCATGTCGATCGGACAATTAGGGCCCGAGATATGGGGGGTCAAAATTTGGCCCATTTCCGTGACCATTGGGACGGCCCTCATCGAAATTTCGGTCGCTTGCGCCGGGGTGAAAAATTGAGCTACGAGAAAACGCTTGCCGGGGATTGTTCATGTGTCTCAATGGGAAGTACTGTGTGAGCGGTTTGAAATTCGGTGCAACGGTTATAGGTAATTGTCGCGGCCGAAATGTGTCAAATTCGTGAAATTTGACCCTATGAAAGTCGGGGGTTATTGGGCCTGGAGACAAACCTTTTTTTTTAAAATTGATGTACTCTTCGAGAGAGACATTTTGGCTATCTCGGATTTTTAAAATTCGCGAATGGAGTTTCTGTAGGGAATTTCCGTTCGATTTTTGGGCTATTTTTTAAACCTTCAAAAATTCGCCATAAAAAAACCGTGGAAGCTAGGACCACCAAAATTTGGAGGGTTTGTAGGTAAATCTATGGTGCCCTTTCACACCAAAATTTGCGACATTCTATCGAACCGTTTCGGAGATATTCGCGAGTTTTTGTTTAAACATTATGGCGAAAAGGCCCGGACCCCCCTGGTGAGCCGCGATTGACGAGCATGGGGAGGAAGGCCGAAACCCTGTTAGGCCACGTTTCAAATTTCATGTCGATCGGACAATTAGGGCCCGAGATATGGGGGGTCAAAGTTGGGCCCATTTCCGTTACCGTTGGGGCGGCCCGCATCGAAATTTCGGTCGCTTGCGAAGGGGTCAAAAATTGAGCTACGAGGAAACGCTTGCGGGGGATTATTCATGTGTCTCAATGGGAAGTACTGTGTGAGCGGTTGGAAAATCGGTGGAACGGTTATTGGTAATTTTCGCGGCCGAAATGTGTCAAATTCGTGAACTTTGACCCTATGAAAGTCGGGTCCTATTGGGCCTGGAGACAAACCTTTTTTTTTTTTTAAATTGGAAGTACTCTTCGAGAGCAACATTTTGGCTATCTCGGATTTTTAAAATTCGCGAATGGAGTTTCTGTAGGGTATTTCCGTTCGATTTTTGGGCTATTTTTTAAACCTTCAAAAATTCGCCATAAAAAAACTATGGAAGATAGGACCACCTAATTTGGGGGGTTTGTAGGTAAATCTAGGGTGCCCTTTCACACCAAAATTTGCGACATTCTATCGAACCGTTTCGGAGATATTCGCGAGTTTTTGTTTTAACATTACGGCGAAAAGGCTCGGACCCCCCTGGTGAGCCGCGATTAGCGAGCATGGGGAGGAAGGCCGAAACCCTGTTAGGCCACGTTTCAACTTTCATGTCGATCGGACAATTAGGGCCCGAGATATGGGGGGTCAAAGTTGGGCCCATTTCCGTTACCGTTGGGGCGGCCCGCATCGAAATTTCGGTCGCTTGCGAAGGGGTCAAAAATTGAGCTACGAGAAAACGCTTGCGGGGGATTGTTCATGTGTCTCAATGGGAAGTACTGTGTGAGCAGTTTGAAATTCGGTGCAACGGTTATAGGTAATTGTCGCGGCCTTAATGTGTCAAACTCGTGAACATTGACCCTTTGAAAGTCGGGGGTTATTGGGCCTGGAGACAAACCTTTTTTCTTTAAATTGATGTACTCTTCGAGAGCAACATTTTGGCTATCTCGGATTTTTAAAATTCGCGAATGGAGTTTCTGTAGGGAATTTCCGTTCAATTTTTGGGCTATTTTTTAAACATTCAAAAATTCGCCATAAATAAACTATGGAAGCTAGGACCACCAAATTTAGAGGGTTTGTAGGTAAATCTAGGGTGCCCTTTCACACCAAAATTTGCGACATTCTATCGAACCGTTTCGGAGATATTCGCGAGTTTTTGTTTTAACATTACGGCAAAAAGGCCCGGACCCCCCCTGGTGAGCCGCGATTGGCGAGCATGGGGAGGAAGGCCGAAACCCTGTTAGGTCAAGTTTCAAATTTCAAGTCGATCGGACAATTAGGGCCCGAGATATGGGGGGTCAAAATTTGGCCCATTTCCGTGACCATTGGGGCGGCCCTCATCGAAATTTCGGTCGCTTGCACCGGGGTCAAAAATTGAGCTACGAGAAAACGCTTGCGGGGGATTGTTCATGTGTCTCAATGGGAAGTACTGTGTGAGCGGTTTGAAATTCGGTGCAACGCTTATAGGTAATTGTCGCGGCCGAAATGCGTCAAATTCGTGAAATTTGACCCTATGAAAGTCGGGTCCTATTGGGCCTGGAGACAAACCTTTTTTTTTAAAATTGATGTACTCTTCGAGAGCAACATTTTGGCTATCTCGGATTTTTAAAATTCGCGAATTGACTTTCTGTAGGGTATTTCCGTTTGATTTTTGGGCTATTTTTTAAACTTTCAAAAATTCGCCATAAAAAAACTATGGAAGCTAGGACCACCAAATTTGGAGGGTTTGTAAGTAAATCTAGGGTGCCCTTTCACACCAAAATTTGCGACATTCTATCGAACCGTTTCGGGGATATTCGCGAGTTTTTGTTTTAAAATTACGGCGAAAAGGCCCGGACACCCCCTGGTGAGCCGCGATTGGCGAGCATGGGGAGGAAGGCCGAAACCCTGTTAGGCCACGTTTCAAATTTCAAGTCGATCGGACAATTAGGGCCCGAGATATGGGGAGTGAAAATTTGGCCCATTTCCGTGACCATTGGGGCGGCCCTCATCGAAATTTCGGTCGCTTGCGCCGGGGTCAAAAATTGAGCTACGAGAAAACGCTTGCGGGGGATTGTTCATGTGTCTCAATGGGAAGTACTGTGTGAGCGGTTTGAAATTCGGTGCAACGGTTATAGGTAATTGTCGCGGCCGAAATGTGTCAAATTCGTGAAATTTGACCCTATGAAAGTCGGGCCCTATTGGGCCTGGAGACAAACCTTTTTTTTTAAATTGATGTACTCTTCGAGAGCAACATTTTGGCTATCTCGGATTTTTAAAATTCGCGAATGGAGTTTCTGTAGGGTATTTCCGTTTGATTTTTGGGCTATTTTTTAAACATTCAAAAATTCGCCATAAAAAAACTATGGAAGCTAGGACCACCTAATTTGGAGGGTTTATAGGTAAATCTAGGGTGCCCTTTCGCACCAAATTTTGCGACATTCTATCGAACCGTTTCGGAGATATTCGCGAGTTTTTATTTTAACATTACGGCGAAAAGGCCCGGACCCCCCCCTGGTGAGCCGCGATTGGCAAGCATGGGGAGGAAGGCCGAAACCCTGTTAGGCCACGTTTCAAATTTCATGTCGATCGGACAATAAGGCCCGAGATATGGGGGGTCAAAGTTGGGCCCATTTCCGTTACCGTTGGGGCGGCCCGCATCGAAATTTCGGTCGCTTGCGAAGGGGTCAAAAATTGAGCTACGAGGAAACGCTTGCGGGGGATTGTTCATGTGTCTCAATGGGAAGTACTGTGTGAGCGGTTGGAAAATCGGTGGAACGGTTATTGGTAATTGTCGCGGCCGAAATGTGTCAAATTCGTGAACTTTGACCCTATGAAAGTCGGGTCCTATTGGGCCTGGAGACAAACCTTTTTTTTTTTTAAATTGGAAGTACTCTTCGAGAGCAACATTTTGGCTATCTCGGATTTTTAAAATTCGCGAATGGAGTTTCTGTAGGGTATTTCCGTTCGATTTTTGGGCTATTTTTTAAACCTTCAAAAATTCGCCATAAAAAAACTATGGAAGCTAGGACCACCTAATTTGGGGGGTTTGTAGGTAAATCTAGGGTGCCCTTTCACACCAAAATTTGCGACATTCTATCGAACCGTTTCGGAGATATTCGCGAGTTTTTGTTTTAACATTACGGCGAAAAGGCTCGGACCCCCCTGGTGAGCCGCGATTAGCGAGCATGGGGAGGAAGGCCGAAACCCTGTTAGGCCACGTTTCAAATTTCATGTCGATCGGACAATTAGGGCCCGAGATATGGGGGGTCAAAGTTGGGCCCATTTCCGTTACCGTTGGGGCGGCCCGCATCGAAATTTCGGTCGCTTGCGAAGGGGTCAAAAATTGAGCTACGAGAAAACGCTTGCGGGGGATTGTTCATGTGTCTCAATGGGAAGTACTGTGTGAGCGGTTTGAAATTCGGTGCAACGGTTATAGGTAATTGTCGCGGCCTTAATGTGTCAAACTCGTGAACTTTGACCCTTTGAAAGTCGGGGGTTATTGGGCCTGGAGACAAACCTTTTTTCTTTAAATTGATGTACTCTTCGAGAGAGACATTTTGGCTATCTCGCATTTTTAAAATTCGCGAATGGAGTTTCTGTAGGGAATTTCCGTTCAA
Source organism: Stegodyphus dumicola (assembly GCF_044657685.1). Lineage (NCBI taxonomy): Eukaryota > Metazoa > Arthropoda > Arachnida > Araneae > Eresidae > Stegodyphus > Stegodyphus dumicola. Next base: position 288,466,099 of record NC_140769.1, on the reverse strand, counting down.
TTTTTGGGCTATTTTTTAAACATTCAAAAATTCGCCATAAATAAACTATGGAAGCTAGGACCACCAAATTTAGAGGGTTTGTAGGTAAATCTGGGGTGCCCTTTCACACCAAAATTTGCGACATTCTATCGAACCGTTTCGGAGATATTCGCGAGTTTTTGTTTTAACATTACGGCAAAAAGGCCCGGACCCCCCCTGGTGAGCCGCGATTGGCGAGCATGGGGAGGAAGGCCGAAACCCTGTTAGGTCAAGTTTCAAATTTCAAGTCGATCGGACAATTAGGGCCCGAGATATGGGGGGTCAAAATTTGGCCCATTTCCGTGACCATTGGGGCGGCCCTCATCGAAATTTCGGTCGCTTGCACCGGGGTCAAAATTTGAGCTACGAGAAAACGCTTGCGGGGGATTGTTCATGTGTCTCAATGGGAAGTACTGTGTGAGCGGTTTGAAATTCGGTGCAACGGTTATAGGTAATTGTCGCGGCCGAAATGCGTCAAATTCGTGAAATTTGACCCTATGAAAGTCGGGTCCTATTGGGCCTGGAGACAAACCTTTTTTTTTAAAATTGATGTACTCTTCGAGAGCAACATTTTGGCTATCTCGGATTTTTAAAATTCGCGAATTGACTTTCTGTAGGGTATTTCCGTTTGATTTTTGGGCTATTTTTTAAACTTTCAAAAATTCGCCATAAAAAAACTATGGAAGCTAGGACCACCAAATTTGGAGGGTTTGTAAGTAAATCTAGGGTGCCCTTTCACACCAAAATTTGCGACATTCTATCGAACCGTTTCGGGGATATTCGCGAGTTTTTGTTTTAAAATTACGGCGAAAAGGCCCGGACACCCCCTGGTGAGCCGCGATTGGCGAGCATGGGGAGGAAGGCCGAAACCCTGTTAGGCGACGTTTCAAATTTCAAGTCGATCGGACAATTAGGGCCCGAGATATGGGGAGTGAAAATTTGGCCCATTTCCGTGACCATTGGGGCGGCCCTCATCGAAATTTCGGTCGCTTGCGCCGGGGTCAAAAATTGAGCTACGAGAAAACGCTTGCGGGGGATTGTTCATGTGTCTCAATGGGAAGTACTGTGTGAGCGGTTTGAAATTCGGTGCAACGGTTATAGGTAATTGTCGCGGCCGAAATGTGTCAAATTCGTGAAATTTGACCCTATGAAAGTCGGGCCCTATTCGGCCTGGAGACAAACCTTTTTTTTTAAATTGATGTACTCTTCGAGAGCAACATTTTGGCTATCTCGGATTTTTAAAATTCGCGAATGGAGTTTCTGTAGGGTATTTCCGTTTGATTTTTGGGCTATTTTTTAAACATTCAAAAATTCGCCATAAAAAAACTATGGAAGCTAGGACCACCTAATTTGGAGGGTTTATAGGTAAATCTAGGGTGCCCTTTCACACCAAATTTTGCGACATTCTATCGAACCGTTTCGGAGATATTCGCGAGTTTTTATTTTAACATTACGGCGAAAAGGCCCGGACCCCCCCTGGTGAGCCGCGATTGGCGAGCATGGGGAGGAAGGCCGAAACCCTGTTAGGTCACGTTTCAAATTTCAAGTCGATCGGACAATTAGGGCCCGAGATATGGGGGGTCAAAATTTGGCCCATTTCCGTGACCATTGGGGCGGCCCTCATCGAAATTTCTGTCGCTTGCGCCGGGGTCAAAAATTGAGCTACGAGAAAACGCTTGCGGGGGATTGTTCATGTGTCTCAATGGGAAGTACTGTGTGAGCGGTTAGAAATTCGGTGCAACGGTTATAGGTAATTGTCGCGGCCGAAATGCGTCAAATTCGTGAAATTTGACCCTATGAAAGTCGGGTCCTATTGGGCCTGGAGACAAACCTTTTTTTTTAAAATTGATGTACTCTTCGAGAGCAACATTTTGGCTATATCGGATTTTTAAAATTCGCGAATGGAGTTTCTGTAGGGAATTTCCGTTCGATTTTTGGGCTATTTCTTAAACCTTCAAAAATTCGCCATAAAAAAACTATGGAAGCTAGGACCACCAAATTTGGAGGGTATGTAGGTAAATCTAGGGTGCCTTTTCACACCAAAATTTGCGACATTCTATTGAACCGTTTCGGAGATATTCGCGAGTTTTTGTTTTAACATTACGGGGAAAAGGCCCAGACACATCCTGGTGAGCCGCGATTGGCGAGCATGGGGAGGAAGGCCGAAACCCTGTTAGGCCACGTTTCAAATTTCAAGTCGATCGGACAATTAGGGCCCGAGATATGGGGAGTCAAAATTTGGCCCATTTCCGTGACCATTGGGGCGGCCCTCATCGAAATTTCGGTCGCTTGCGCCGGGGTCAAAAATTGAGCTACGAGAAAACGCTTGCGGGGGATTGTTCATGTGTCTCAATGGGAAGTACTGTGTGAGCGGTTTGAAATTCGGTGCAACGGTTATAGGTAATTGTGGCGGCCGAAATGTGTCAAATTCGTGAAATTTGACCCTATGAAAGTCGGGTCCTATTGGGCCTGGAGACAAACCTTTTTTTTTAAAATTGATGTACTCTTCGAGAGCAACACTTTGGCTATCTCGGATTTTTAAAATTCGCGAATGGAGTTTCTGTAGGGAATTTCCGTTCGATTTTTGGTCTATTTTTTAAACTTTCAAAAATTCGCCATAAAAAAACTATGGAAGCTAGGGCCACCAAATTTGGAGGGTTTGTAGGTAAATCTAGGGTGCCTTTTCACACCAAATTTGCGACATTCTATTGAACCGTTTCGGAGATATTCGCGAGTTTTGGTTTTAACTTTACGGGGAAAAGGCCCGGACACACCCTGGTGAGCCGCGATTGGCGAGCATGGGGAGGAAGGCCGAAACCCTGTTAGGCCACGTTTCAAATTTCAAGTCGATCGGACAATTAGGGCCCGAAATATGGGGAGTGAAAATTTGGCCCATTTCCGTGACCAATGGGGCGGCCCTCATCGAAATTTCGGTCGCTTGCACCGTGGTCAAAAATTGAGCTACGAGAAAACGCTTGCGGGGGATTGTTCATGTGTCTCAATGGGAAGTACTGTGTGAGCGGTTTGAAATTCGGTACAACGGTTATAGGTAATTGTCGCGGCCGAAATGCGTCAAATTCGTGAAATTTGACCCTATGAAAGTCGGGTCCTATTGGGCCTGGAGAAAAACCTTTTTTTTTTAAAATTGATGTACTCTTCGAGAGCAACACTTTGGCTATCTCGGATTTTTAAAATTCGCGAATGGAGTTTCTGTAGGGAATTTCCGTTCGATTTTTGGTCTATTTTTTAAACTTTCAAAAATTCGCCATAAAAAAACTATGGAAGCTAGGGCCACCAAATTTGGAGGGTTTGTAGGTAAATCTAGGGTGCCTTTTCACACCAAATTTGCGACATTCTATTGAACCGTTTCGGAGATATTCGCGAGTTTTGGTTTTAACTTTACGGGGAAAAGGCCCGGACACACCCTGGTGAGCCGCGATTGGCGAGCATGGGGAGGAAGGCCGAAACCCTGTTAGGCCACGTTTCAAATTTCAAGTCGATCGGACAATTAGGGCCCGAGATATGGGGGGTCAAAATTTGGCCCATTTCCGTGACCATTGGGGCGGCCCTCATCGAAATTTCGGTCGCTTGCGCCGGGGTCAAAAATTGAGCTACGAGAAAACGCTTGCGGGGGATTGTTCATGTGTCTCAATGGGAAGTACTGTGTGAGCGGTTAGAAATTCGGTGCAACGGTTATAGGTAATTGTCGCGGCCGAAATGCGTCAAATTCGTGAAATTTGACCCTATGAAAGTCGGGTCCTATTGGGCCTGGAGACAAACCTTTTTTTTTAAAATTGATGTACTCTTCGAGAGCAACATTTTGGCTATATCGGATTTTTAAAATTCGCGAATGGAGTTTCTGTAGGGAATTTCCGTTCGATTTTTGGGCTATTTCTTAAACCTTCAAAAATTCGCCATAAAAAAACTATGGAAGCTAGGACCACCAAATTTGGAGGGTATGTAGGTAAATCTAGGGTGCCTTTTCACACCAAAATTTGCGACATTCTATTGAACCGTTTCGGAGATATTCGCGAGTTTTTGTTTTAACATTACGGGGAAAAGGCCCAGACACATCCTGGTGAGCCGCGATTGGCGAGCATGGGGAGGAAGGCCGAAACCCTGTTAGGCCACGTTTCAAATTTCAAGTCGATCGGACAATTAGGGCCCGAGATATGGGGAGTCAAAATTTGGCCCATTTCCGTGACCATTGGGGCGGCCCTCATCGAAATTTCGGTCGCTTGCGCCGGGGTCAAAAATTGAGCTACGAGAAAACGCTTGCGGGGGATTGTTCATGTGTCTCAATGGGAAGTACTGTGTGAGCGGTTTGAAATTCGGTGCAACGGTTATAGGTAATTGTGGCGGCCGAAATGTGTCAAATTCGTGAAATTTGACCCTATGAAAGTCGGGTCCTATTGGGCCTGGAGACAAACCTTTTTTTTTAAAATTGATGTACTCTTCGAGAGCAACACTTTGGCTATCTCGGATTTTTAAAATTCGCGAATGGAGTTTCTGTAGGGAATTTCCGTTCGATTTTTGGTCTATTTTTTAAACTTTCAAAAATTCGCCATAAAAAAACTATGGAAGCTAGGGCCACCAAATTTGGAGGGTTTGTAGGTAAATCTAGGGTGCCTTTTCACACCAAATTTGCGACATTCTATTGAACCGTTTCGAAGATATTCGCGAGTTTTGGTTTTAACTTTACGGGGAAAAGGCCCGGACACACCCTGGTGAGCCGCGATTGGCGAGCATGGGGAGGAAGGCCGAAACCCTGTTAGGCCACGTTTCAAATTTCAAGTCGATCGGACAATTAGGGCCCGAAATATGGGGAGTGAAAATTTGGCCCATTTCCGTGACCAATGGGGCGGCCCTCATCGAAATTTCGGTCGCTTGCACCGGGGTCAAAAATTGAGCTACGAGAAAACGCTTGCGGGGGATTGTTCATGTGTCTCAATGGGAAGTACTGTGTGAGCGGTTTGAAATTCGGTACAACGGTTATAGGTAATTGTCGCGGCCGAAATGCGTCAAATTCGTGAAATTTGACCCTATGAAAGTCGGGTCCTATTGGGCCTGGAGAAAAACCTTTTTTTTTAAAATTGATGTACTCTTCGAGAGCAACATTTTGGCTATCTCGGATTTTTAAAATTCGCGAATGGAGTTTCTGTAGGGAATTTCCGTTCGATTTTTGGGCTATTTTTTAAACATTCAAAAATTCGCCATAAAAAAACTATGGAAGCTAGGACCACCAAATTTGGAGGGTTTGTAGGTAAATCTAGGGTGCCCTTTCACACCAAAATTTGCGACATTCTATCGAACCGTTTCGGAGATATTCGCGAGTTTTTATTTTAACATTACGGCGAAAAGGCCCGGACCCCCCTGGTGAGGCGCGATTGGCGAGCATGGGGAGGAAGGCCGAAACCCTGTTAGGTCACGTTTCAAATTTCAAGTCGATCGGACAATTAGGGCCCGAGATATGGGGAGTCAAAATTTGGCCCATTTCCGTGACCATTGGGGCGGCCCTCATCGAAATTTCGGTCGCTTGCACCGGGGTCAAAAATTGAGCTACGAGAAAACGCTTGCGGGGGATTGTTCATGTGTCTCAATGGGAAGTACTGTGTGAGCGGTTAGAAATTCGGTGCAACGGTTATAGGTAATTGTCGCGGCCGAAATGCGTGAAATTCGTGAAATTTGACCCTATGAAAGTCGGGTCCTATTGGGCCTGGAGACAAACCTTTTTTTTTAAAATTGATGTACTCTTCGAGAGCAACATTTTGGCTATCTCGGATTTTTAAAATTCGCGAATGGACTTTCTGTAGGGTATTTCCGTTTGATTTTTGGGCTATTTTTTAAACTTTCAAAAATTCGCCATAAAAAAACTATGGAAGCTAGGACCACCAAATTTGGAGGGTTTGTAAGTAAATCTAGGGTGCCCTTTCACACCAAAATTTGCGACATTCTATCGAACCGTTTCGGGGATATTCGCGAGTTTTTGTTTTAAAATTACGGCGAAAAGGCCCGGACACCCCCTGGTGAGCCGCGATTGGCGAGCATGGGGAGGAAGGCCGAAACCCTGTTAGGCCACGTTTCAAATTTCAAGTCGATCGGACAATTAGGGCCCGAGATATGGGGAGTGAAAATTTGGCCCATTTCCGTGACCATTGGGGCGGCCCTCATCGAAATTTCGGTCGCTTGCGCCGGGGTCAAAAATTGAGCTACGAGGAAACGCTTGCGGGGGATTGTTCATGTGTCTCAATGGGAAGTACTGTGTGAGCGGTTGGAAAATCGGTGGAACGGTTATTGGTAATTGTCGCGGCCGAAATGTGTCAAATTCGTGAACTTTGACCCTATGAAAGTCGGGTCCTATTGGGCCTGGAGACAAACCTTTTTTTTTTTTAAATTGGAAGTACTCTTCGAGAGCAACATTTTGGCTATCTCGGATTTTTAAAATTCGCGAATGGAGTTTCTGTAGGGTATTTCCGTTCGATTTTTGGGCTATTTTTTAAACCTTCAAAAATTCGCCATAAAAAAACTATGGAAGCTAGGACCACCTAATTTGGGGGGTTTGTAGGTAAATCTAGGGTGCCCTTTCACACCAAAATTTGCGACATTCTATCGAACCGTTTCGGAGATATTCGCGAGTTTTTGTTTTAACATTACGGCGAAAAGGCTCGGACCCCCCTGGTGAGCCGCGATTAGCGAGCATGGGGAGGAAGGCCGAAACCCTGTTAGGCCACGTTTCAAATTTCATGTCGATCGGACAATTAGGGCCCGAGATATGGGGGGTCAAAGTTGGGCCCATTTCCGTTACCGTTGGGGCGGCCCGCATCGAAATTTCGGTCGCTTGCGAAGGGGTCAAAAATTGAGCTACGAGAAAACGCTTGCGGGGGATTGTTCATGTGTCTCAATGGGAAGTACTGTGTGAGCGGTTTGAAATTCGGTGCAACTGTTATAGGTAATTGTCGCGGCCTTAATGTGTCAAACTCGTGAACTTTGACCCTTTGAAAGTCGGGGGTTATTGGGCCTGGAGACAAACCTTTTTTCTTTAAATTGATGTACTCTTCGAGAGAGACATTTTGGCTATCTCGCATTTTTAAAATTCGCGAATGGAGTTTCTGTAGGGAATTTCCGTTCAATTTTTGGGCTATTTTTTAAACATTCAAAAATTCGCCATAAATAAACTATGGAAGCTAGGACCACCAAATTTAGAGGGTTTGTAGGTAAATCTGGGGTGCCCTTTCACACCAAAATTTGCGACATTCTATCGAACCGTTTCGGAGATATTCGCGAGTTTTTGTTTTAACATTACGGCAAAAAGGCCCGGACCCCCCCTGGTGAGCCGCGATTGGCGAGCATGGGGAGGAAGGCCGAAACCCTGTTAGGTCAAGTTTCAAATTTCAAGTCGATCGGACAATTAGGGCCCGAGATATGGGGGGTCAAAATTTGGCCCATTTCCGTGACCATTGGGGCGGCCCTCATCGAAATTTCGGTCGCTTGCACCGGGGTCAAAATTTGAGCTACGAGAAAACGCTTGCGGGGGATTGTTCATGTGTCTCAATGGGAAGTACTGTGTGAGCGGTTTGAAATTCGGTGCAACGGTTATAGGTAATTGTCGCGGCCGAAATGCGTCAAATTCGTGAAATTTGACCCTATGAAAGTCGGGTCCTATTGGGCCTGGAGACAAACCTTTTTTTTTAAAATTGATGTACTCTTCGAGAGCAACATTTTGGCTATCTCGGATTTTTAAAATTCGCGAATTGACTTTCTGTAGGGTATTTCCGTTTGATTTTTGGGCTATTTTTTAAACTTTCAAAAATTCGCCATAAAAAAACTATGGAAGCTAGGACCACCAAATTTGGAGGGTTTGTAAGTAAATCTAGGGTGCCCTTTCACACCAAAATTTGCGACATTCTATCGAACCGTTTCGGGGATATTCGCGAGTTTTTGTTTTAAAATTACGGCGAAAAGGCCCGGACACCCCCTGGTGAGCCGCGATTGGCGAGCATGGGGAGGAAGGCCGAAACCCTGTTAGGCGACGTTTCAAATTTCAAGTCGATCGGACAATTAGGGCCCGAGATATGGGGAGTGAAAATTTGGCCCATTTCCGTGACCATTGGGGCGGCCCTCATCGAAATTTCGGTCGCTTGCGCCGGGGTCAAAAATTGAGCTACGAGAAAACGCTTGCGGGGGATTGTTCATGTGTCTCAATGGGAAGTACTGTGTGAGCGGTTTGAAATTCGGTGCAACGGTTATAGGTAATTGTCGCGGCCGAAATGTGTCAAATTCGTGAAATTTGACCCTATGAAAGTCGGGCCCTATTCGGCCTGGAGACAAACCTTTTTTTTTAAATTGATGTACTCTTCGAGAGCAACATTTTGGCTATCTCGGATTTTTAAAATTCGCGAATGGAGTTTCTGTAGGGTATTTCCGTTTGATTTTTGGGCTATTTTTTAAACATTCAAAAATTCGCCATAAAAAAACTATGGAAGCTAGGACCACCTAATTTGGAGGGTTTATAGGTAAATCTAGGGTGCCCTTTCACACCAAATTTTGCGACATTCTATCGAACCGTTTCGGAGATATTCGCGAGTTTTTATTTTAACATTACGGCGAAAAGGCCCGGACCCCCCCTGGTGAGCCGCGATTGGCGAGCATGGGGAGGAAGGCCGAAACCCTGTTAGGTCACGTTTCAAATTTCAAGTCGATCGGACAATTAGGGCCCGAGATATGGGGGGTCAAAATTTGGCCCATTTCCGTGACCATTGGGGCGGCCCTCATCGAAATTTCTGTCGCTTGCGCCGGGGTCAAAAATTGAGCTACGAGAAAACGCTTGCGGGGGATTGTTCATGTGTCTCAATGGGAAGTACTGTGTGAGCGGTTAGAAATTCGGTGCAACGGTTATAGGTAATTGTCGCGGCCGAAATGCGTCAAATTCGTGAAATTTGACCCTATGAAAGTCGGGTCCTATTGGGCCTGGAGACAAACCTTTTTTTTTAAAATTGATGTACTCTTCGAGAGCAACATTTTGGCTATATCGGATTTTTAAAATTCGCGAATGGAGTTTCTGTAGGGAATTTCCGTTCGATTTTTGGGCTATTTCTTAAACCTTGAAAAATTCGCCATAAAAAAACTGTGGAAGCTAGGACCACCAAATTTGGAGGGTATGTAGGTAAATCTAGGGTGCCTTCTCACACCAAAATTTGCGACATTCTATTGAACCGTTTCGGAGATATTCGCGAGTTTTTGTTTTAACATTACGGGGAAAAGGCCCAGACACATCCTGGTGAGCCGCGATTGGCGAGCATGGGAAGGAAGGCCGAAACCCTGTTAGGCCACGTTTCAAATTTCAAGTCGATCGGACAATTAGGGCCCGAGATATGGGGAGTCAAAATTTGGCCCATTTCCGTGGCCATTGGGGCGGCCCTCATCGAAATTTCGGTCGCTTGCGCCGGGGTCAAAAATTGAGCTACGAGAAAACGCTTGCGGGGGATTGTTCATGTGTCTCAATGGGAAGTACTGTGTGAGCGGTTTGAAATTCGGTGCAACGGTTATAGGTAATTGTGGCGGCCGAAATGTGTCAAATTCGTGAAATTTGACCCTATGAAAGTCGGGTCCTATTGGGCCTGGAGACAAACCTTTTTTTTTAAAATTGATGTACTCTTCGAGAGCAACACTTTGGCTATCTCGGATTTTTAAAATTCGCGAATGGAGTTTCTGTAGGGAATTTCCGTTCGATTTTTGGTCTATTTTTTAAACATTCAAAAATTCGCCATAAAAAAACTATGGAAGCTAGGGCCACAAATTTGGAGGGTTTGTAGGTAAATCTAGGGTGCCTTTTCACACCAAATTTGCGACATTCTATTGAACCGTTTCGGAGATATTCGCGAGTTTTGGTTTTAACTTTACGGGGAAAAGGCCCGGACACACCCTGGTGAGCCGCGATTGGCGAGCATGGGGAGGAAGGCCGAAACCCTGTTAGGCCACGTTTCAAATTTCAAGTCGATCGGACAATTAGGGCCCGAAATATGGGGAGTGAAAATTTGGCCCATTTCCGTGACCAATGGGGCGGCCCTCATCGAAATTTCGGTCGCTTGCACCGTGGTCAAAAATTGAGCTACGAGAAAACGCTTGCGGGGGATTGTTCATGTGTCTCAATGGGAAGTACTGTGTGAGCGGTTTGAAATTCGGTACAACGGTTATAGGTAATTGTCGCGGCCGAAATGCGTCAAATTCGTGAAATTTGACCCTATGAAAGTCGGGTCCTATTGGGCCTGGAGAAAAACCTTTTTTTTTTAAAATTGATGTACTCTTCGAGAGCAACACTTTGGCTATCTCGGATTTTTAAAATTCGCGAATGGAGTTTCTGTAGGGAATTTCCGTTCGATTTTTGGTCTATTTTTTAAACTTTCAAAAATTCGCCATAAAAAAACTATGGAAGCTAGGGCCACCAAATTTGGAGGGTTTGTAGGTAAATCTAGGGTGCCTTTTCACACCAAATTTGCGACATTCTATTGAACCGTTTCGGAGATATTCGCGAGTTTTGGTTTTAACTTTACGGGGAAAAGGCCCGGACACACCCTGGTGAGCCGCGATTGGCGAGCATGGGGAGGAAGGCCGAAACCCTGTTAGGCCACGTTTCAAATTTCAAGTCGATCGGACAATTAGGGCCCGAGATATGGGGGGTCAAAATTTGGCCCATTTCCGTGACCATTGGGGCGGCCCTCATCGAAATTTCGGTCCCTTGCGCCGGGGTCAAAAATTGAGCTACGAGAAAACGCTTGCGGGGGATTGTTCATGTGTCTCAATGGGAAGTACTGTGTGAGCGGTTAGAAATTCGGTGCAACGGTTATAGGTAATTGTCGCGGCCGAAATGCGTCAAATTCGTGAAATTTGACCCTATGAAAGTCGGGTCCTATTGGGCCTGGAGACAAACCTTTTTTTTTAAAATTGATGTACTCTTCGAGAGCAACATTTTGGCTATATCGGATTTTTAAAATTCGCGAATGGAGTTTCTGTAGGGAATTTCCGTTCGATTTTTGGGCTATTTCTTAAACCTTCAAAAATTCGCCATAAAAAAACTATGGAAGCTAGGACCACCAAATTTGGAGGGTATGTAGGTAAATCTAGGGTGCCTTTTCACACCAAAATTTGCGACATTCTATTGAACCGTTTCGGAGATATTCGCGAGTTTTTGTTTTAACATTACGGGGAAAAGGCCCAGACACATCCTGGTGAGCCGCGATTGGCGAGCATGGGGAGGAAGGCCGAAACCCTGTTAGGCCACGTTTCAAATTTCAAGTCGATCGGACAATTAGGGCCCGAGATATGGGGAGTCAAAATTTGGCCCATTTCCGTGACCATTGGGGCGGCCCTCATCGAAATTTCGGTCGCTTGCGCCGGGGTCAAAAATTGAGCTACGAGAAAACGCTTGCGGGGGATTGTTCATGTGTCTCAATGGGAAGTACTGTGTGAGCGGTTTGAAATTCGGTGCAACGGTTATAGGTAATTGTGGCGGCCGAAATGTGTCAAATTCGTGAAATTTGACCCTATGAAAGTCGGGTCCTATTGGGCCTGGAGACAAACCTTTTTTTTTAAAATTGATGTACTCTTCGAGAGCAACACTTTGGCTATCTCGGATTTTTAAAATTCGCGAATGGAGTTTCTGTAGGGAATTTCCGTTCGATTTTTGGTCTATTTTTTAAACTTTCAAAAATTCGCCATAAAAAAACTATGGAAGCTAGGGCCACCAAATTTGGAGGGTTTGTAGGTAAATCTAGGGTGCCTTTTCACACCAAATTTGCGACATTCTATTGAACCGTTTCGAAGATATTCGCGAGTTTTGGTTTTAACTTTACGGGGAAAAGGCCCGGACACACCCTGGTGAGCCGCGATTGGCGAGCATGGGGAGGAAGGCCGAAACCCTGTTAGGCCACGTTTCAAATTTCAAGTCGATCGGACAATTAGGGCCCGAAATATGGGGAGTGAAAATTTGGCCCATTTCCGTGACCAATGGGGCGGCCCTCATCGAAATTTCGGTCGCTTGCACCGGGGTCAAAAATTGAGCTACGAGAAAACGCTTGCGGGGGATTGTTCATGTGTCTCAATGGGAAGTACTGTGTGAGCGGTTTGAAATTCGGTACAACGGTTATAGGTAATTGTCGCGGCCGAAATGCGTCAAATTCGTGAAATTTGACCCTATGAAAGTCGGGTCCTATTGGGCCTGGAGAAAAACCTTTTTTTTTAAAATTGATGTACTCTTCGAGAGCAACATTTTGGCTATCTCGGATTTTTAAAATTCGCGAATGGAGTTTCTGTAGGGAATTTCCGTTCGATTTTTGGGCTATTTTTTAAACATTCAAAAATTCGCCATAAAAAAACTATGGAAGCTAGGACCACCAAATTTGGAGGGTTTGTAGGTAAATCTAGGGTGCCCTTTCACACCAAAATTTGCGACATTCTATCGAACCGTTTCGGAGATATTCGCGAGTTTTTATTTTAACATTACGGCGAAAAGGCCCGGACCCCCCCTGGTGAGGCGCGATTGGCGAGCATGGGGAGGAAGGCCGAAACCCTGTTAGGTCACGTTTCAAATTTCAAGTCGATCGGACAATTAGGTCCCGAGATATGGGGGGTCAAAATTTGGCCCATTTCCGTGACCATTGGGGCGGCCCTCATCGAAATTTCGGTCGCTTGCACCGGGGTCAAAAATTGAGCTACGAGAAAACGCTTGCGGGGGATTGTTCATGTGTCTCAATGGGAAGTACTGTGTGAGCGGTTAGAAATTCGGTGCAACGGTTATAGGTAATTGTCGCGGCCGAAATGCATGAAATTCGTGAAATTTGACCCTATGAAAGTCGGGTCCTATTGGGCCTGGAGACAAACCTTTTTTTTTAAAATTGATGTACTCTTCGAGAGCAACATTTTGGCTATCTCGGATTTTTAAAATTCGCGAATGGACTTTCTGTAGGGTATTTCCGTTTGATTTTTGGGCTATTTTTTAAACATTCAAAAATTCGCCATAAAAAAACTATGGAAGCTAGGACCACCAAATTTGGAGGGTTTGTAAGTAAATCTAGGGTGCCCTTTCACACCAAAATTTGCGACATTCTATCGAACCGTTTCGGGGATATTCGCGAGTTTTTGTTTTAAAATTACGGCGAAAAGGCCCGGACACCCCCTGGTGAGCCGCGATTGGCGAGCATGGGGAGGAAGGCCGAAACCCTGTTAGGCCACGTTTCAAATTTCAAGTCGATCGGACAATTAGGGCCCGAGATATGGGGAGTGAAAATTTGGCCCATTTCCGTGACCATTGGGGCGGCCCTCATCGAAATTTCGGTCGCTTGCGCCGGGGTCAAAAATTGAGCTACGAGAAAACGCTTGCGGGGGATTGTTCATGTGTCTCAATGGGAAGTACTGTGTGAGCGGTTTGAAATTCGGTGCAACGGTTATAGGTAATTGTCGCGGCCGAAATGTGTCAAATTCGTGAAATTTGACCCTATGAAAGTCGGGCCCTATTGGGCCTGGAGACAAACCTTTTTTTTTTTAAATTGATGTACTCTTCGAGAGCAACATTTTGGCTATCTCGGATTTTTAAAATTCGCGAATGGAGTTTCTGTAGGGTATTTCCGTTTGATTTTTGGGCTATTTTTTAAACTTTCAAAAATTCGCCATAAAAAAACTATGGAAGCTAGGACCACCTAATTTGGAGGGTTTATAGGTAAATCTAGGGTGCCCTTTCACACCAAATTTTGCGACATTCTATCGAACCGTTTCGGAGATATTCGCGAGTATTTATTTTAACATTACGGCGAAAAGGCCCGGACCCCCCCTGGTGAGCCGCGATTGGCAAGCATGGGGAGGAAGGCCGAAACCCTGTTAGGTCACGTTTCAAATTTGAAGTCGATCGGACAATTAGGGCCCGAGATATGGGGGGTCAAAATTTGGCCCATTTCCGTGACCATTGGGGCGGCCCTCATCGAAATTTCGGTCGCTTGCACCGGGGTCAAAAATTGAGCTACGAGAAAACGCTTGCGGGGGATTGTTCATGTGTCTCAATGGGAAGTACTGTGTGAGCGGTTTGAAATTCGGTGCAACGGTTATAGGTAATTGTCGCGGCCGAAATGCGTCAAATTCGTGAAATTTGACCCTATGAAAGTCGGGTCCTATTGGGCCTGGAGACAAACCTTTTTTTTTAAATTGATGTACTCTTCGAGAGCAACATTTTGGCTATCTCGGATTTTTAAAATTCGCGAATGGAGTTTCTGTAGGGAATTTCCGTTCGATTTTTGGGCAATTTTTTAAACATTCAAAAATTCGCCATAAAAAAACTATGGAAGCTAGGACCACCAAATTTGGAGGGTTTGTAGGTAAATCTAGGGTGCCCTTTCACACCAAAATTTGCGACATTCTATCGAACCGTTTCGGAGATATTCGCGAGTTTTTATTTTAATATTACGGCGAAAAGGCCCGGACCCCCCCTGGTGAGCCGCGATTGGCGAGCATGGGGAGGAAGGCCGAAACCCTGTTAGGTCACGTTTCAAATTTCAAGTCGATCGGACAATTAGGGCCCGAGATATGGGGGGTCAAAATTTGGCCCATTTCCGTGACCATTGGGGCGGCCCTCATCGAAATTTCGGTCGCTTGCACCGGGGTCAAAAATTGAGCTACGAGAAAACGCTTGCGGGGGATTGTTCATGTGTCTCAATGGGAAGTACTGTGTGAGCGGTTAGAAATTCGGTGCAACGGTTATAGGTAATTGTCGCGGCCGAAATGCGTCAAATTCGTGAAATTTGACCCTATGAAAGTCGGGTCCTATTGGGCCTGGAGACAAACCTTTTTTTTTAAAATTGATGTACTCTTCGAGAGCAACATTTTGGCTATCTCGGATTTTTAAAATTCGCGAATGGACTTTCTGTAGGGTATTTCCGTTTGATTTTTGGGCTATTTTTTAAACTTTCAAAAATTCGCCATAAAAAAACTATGGAAGCTAGGACCACCAAATTTGGAGGGTTTGTAAGTAAATCTAGGGTGCCCTTTCACACCAAAATTTGCGACATTCTATCGAACCGTTTCGGAGATATTCGCGAGTTTTTATTTTAACATTACGGCGAAAAGGCCCGGACCCCCCCTGGTGAGCCGCGATTGGCGAGCATGGGGAGGAAGGCCGAAACCCTGTTAGGTCACGTTTCAAATTTCAAGTCGATCGGACAATTAGGGCCCGAGATATGGGGGGTCAAAATTTGGCCCATTTCCGTGACCATTGGGGCGGCCCTCATCGAAATTTCGGTCGCTTGCACCGGGGTCAAAAATTGAGCTACGAGAAAACGCTTGCGGGGGATTGTTCATGTGTCTCAATGGGAAGTACTGTGTGAGCGGTTAGAAATTCGGTGCAACGGTTATAGGTAATTGTCGCGGCCGAAATGCGTGAAATTCGTGAAATTTGACCCTATGAAAGTCGGGTCCTATTGGGCCTGGAGACAAACCTTTTTTTTTAAAATTGATGTACTCTTCGAGAGCAACATTTTGGCTATCTCGGATTTTTAAAATTCGCGAATGGACTTTCTGTAGGGTATTTCCGTTTGATTTTTGGGCTATTTTTTAAACATTCAAAAATTCGCCATAAAAAAACTATGGAAGCTAGGACCACCAAATTTGGAGGGTTTGTAAGTAAATCTAGGGTGCCCTTTCACACCAAAATTTGCGACATTCTATCGAACCGTTTCGGGGATATTCGCGAGTTTTTGTTTTAAAATTACGGCGAAAAGGCCCGGACACCCCCTGGTGAGCCGCGATTGGCGAGCATGGGGAGGAAGGCCGAAACCCTGTTAGGCCACGTTTCAAATTTCAAGTCGATCGGACAATTAGGGCCCGAGATATGGGGAGTGAAAATTTGGCCCATTTCCGTGACCATTGGGGCGGCCCTCATCGAAATTTCGGTCCCTTGCGCCGGGGTCAAAAATTGAGCTACGAGAAAACGCTTGCGGGGGATTGTTCATGTGTCTCAATGGGAAGTACTGTGTGAGCGGTTAGAAATTCGGTGCAACGGTTATAGGTAATTGTCGCGGCCGAAATGCGTCAAATTCGTGAAATTTGACCCTATGAAAGTCGGGTCCTATTGGGCCTGGAGACAAACCTTTTTTTTTAAAATTGATGTACTCTTCGAGAGCAACATTTTGGCTATATCGGATTTTTAAAATTCGCGAATGGAGTTTCTGTAGGGAATTTCCGTTCGATTTTTGGGCTATTTCTTAAACCTTCAAAAATTCGCCATAAAAAAACTATGGAAGCTAGGACCACCAAATTTGGAGGGTATGTAGGTAAATCTAGGGTGCCTTTTCACACCAAAATTTGCGACATTCTATTGAACCGTTTCGGAGATATTCGCGAGTTTTTGTTTTAACATTACGGGGAAAAGGCCCAGACACATCCTGGTGAGCCGCGATTGGCGAGCATGGGGAGGAAGGCCGAAACCCTGTTAGGCCACGTTTCAAATTTCAAGTCGATCGGACAATTAGGGCCCGAGATATGGGGAGTCAAAATTTGGCCCATTTCCGTGACCATTGGGGCGGCCCTCATCGAAATTTCGGTCGCTTGCGCCGGGGTCAAAAATTGAGCTACGAGAAAACGCTTGCGGGGGATTGTTCATGTGTCTCAATGGGAAGTACTGTGTGAGCGGTTTGAAATTCGGTGCAACGGTTATAGGTAATTGTGGCGGCCGAAATGTGTCAAATTCGTGAAATTTGACCCTATGAAAGTCGGGTCCTATTGGGCCTGGAGACAAACCTTTTTTTTTAAAATTGATGTACTCTTCGAGAGCAACACTTTGGCTATCTCGGATTTTTAAAATTCGCGAATGGAGTTTCTGTAGGGAATTTCCGTTCGATTTTTGGTCTATTTTTTAAACTTTCAAAAATTCGCCATAAAAAAACTATGGAAGCTAGGGCCACCAAATTTGGAGGGTTTGTAGGTAAATCTAGGGTGCCTTTTCACACCAAATTTGCGACATTCTATTGAACCGTTTCGAAGATATTCGCGAGTTTTGGTTTTAACTTTACGGGGAAAAGGCCCGGACACACCCTGGTGAGCCGCGATTGGCGAGCATGGGGAGGAAGGCCGAAACCCTGTTAGGCCACGTTTCAAATTTCAAGTCGATCGGACAATTAGGGCCCGAAATATGGGGAGTGAAAATTTGGCCCATTTCCGTGACCAATGGGGCGGCCCTCATCGAAATTTCGGTCGCTTGCACCGGGGTCAAAAATTGAGCTACGAGAAAACGCTTGCGGGGGATTGTTCATGTGTCTCAATGGGAAGTACTGTGTGAGCGGTTTGAAATTCGGTACAACGGTTATAGGTAATTGTCGCGGCCGAAATGCGTCAAATTCGTGAAATTTGACCCTATGAAAGTCGGGTCCTATTGGGCCTGGAGAAAAACCTTTTTTTTTAAAATTGATGTACTCTTCGAGAGCAACATTTTGGCTATCTCGGATTTTTAAAATTCGCGAATGGAGTTTCTGTAGGGAATTTCCGTTCGATTTTTGGGCTATTTTTTAAACATTCAAAAATTCGCCATAAAAAAACTATGGAAGCTAGGACCACCAAATTTGGAGGGTTTGTAGGTAAATCTAGGGTGCCCTTTCACACCAAAATTTGCGACATTCTATCGAACCGTTTCGGAGATATTCGCGAGTTTTTATTTTAACATTACGGCGAAAAGGCCCGGACCCCCCCTGGTGAGGCGCGATTGGCGAGCATGGGGAGGAAGGCCGAAACCCTGTTAGGTCACGTTTCAAATTTCAAGTCGATCGGACAATTAGGTCCCGAGATATGGGGGGTCAAAATTTGGCCCATTTCCGTGACCATTGGGGCGGCCCTCATCGAAATTTCGGTCGCTTGCACCGGGGTCAAAAATTGAGCTACGAGAAAACGCTTGCGGGGGATTGTTCATGTGTCTCAATGGGAAGTACTGTGTGAGCGGTTAGAAATTCGGTGCAACGGTTATAGGTAATTGTCGCGGCCGAAATGCATGAAATTCGTGAAATTTGACCCTATGAAAGTCGGGTCCTATTGGGCCTGGAGACAAACCTTTTTTTTTAAAATTGATGTACTCTTCGAGAGCAACATTTTGGCTATCTCGGATTTTTAAAATTCGCGAATGGACTTTCTGTAGGGTATTTCCGTTTGATTTTTGGGCTATTTTTTAAACATTCAAAAATTCGCCATAAAAAAACTATGGAAGCTAGGACCACCAAATTTGGAGGGTTTGTAAGTAAATCTAGGGTGCCCTTTCACACCAAAATTTGCGACATTCTATCGAACCGTTTCGGGGATATTCGCGAGTTTTTGTTTTAAAATTACGGCGAAAAGGCCCGGACACCCCCTGGTGAGCCGCGATTGGCGAGCATGGGGAGGAAGGCCGAAACCCTGTTAGGCCACGTTTCAAATTTCAAGTCGATCGGACAATTAGGGCCCGAGATATGGGGAGTGAAAATTTGGCCCATTTCCGTGACCATTGGGGCGGCCCTCATCGAAATTTCGGTCGCTTGCGCCGGGGTCAAAAATTGAGCTACGAGAAAACGCTTGCGGGGGATTGTTCATGTGTCTCAATGGGAAGTACTGTGTGAGCGGTTTGAAATTCGGTGCAACGGTTATAGGTAATTGTCGCGGCCGAAATGTGTCAAATTCGTGAAATTTGACCCTATGAAAGTCGGGCCCTATTGGGCCTGGAGACAAACCTTTTTTTTTTTAAATTGATGTACTCTTCGAGAGCAACATTTTGGCTATCTCGGATTTTTAAAATTCGCGAATGGAGTTTCTGTAGGGTATTTCCGTTTGATTTTTGGGCTATTTTTTAAACTTTCAAAAATTCGCCATAAAAAAACTATGGAAGCTAGGACCACCTAATTTGGAGGGTTTATAGGTAAATCTAGGGTGCCCTTTCACACCAAATTTTGCGACATTCTATCGAACCGTTTCGGAGATATTCGCGAGTATTTATTTTAACATTACGGCGAAAAGGCCCGGACCCCCCCTGGTGAGCCGCGATTGGCAAGCATGGGGAGGAAGGCCGAAACCCTGTTAGGTCACGTTTCAAATTTGAAGTCGATCGGACAATTAGGGCCCGAGATATGGGGGGTCAAAATTTGGCCCATTTCCGTGACCATTGGGGCGGCCCTCATCGAAATTTCGGTCGCTTGCACCGGGGTCAAAAATTGAGCTACGAGAAAACGCTTGCGGGGGATTGTTCATGTGTCTCAATGGGAAGTACTGTGTGAGCGGTTTGAAATTCGGTGCAACGGTTATAGGTAATTGTCGCGGCCGAAATGCGTCAAATTCGTGAAATTTGACCCTATGAAAGTCGGGTCCTATTGGGCCTGGAGACAAACCTTTTTTTTTAAATTGATGTACTCTTCGAGAGCAACATTTTGGCTATCTCGGATTTTTAAAATTCGCGAATGGAGTTTCTGTAGGGAATTTCCGTTCGATTTTTGGGCAATTTTTTAAACATTCAAAAATTCGCCATAAAAAAACTATGGAAGCTAGGACCACCAAATTTGGAGGGTTTGTAGGTAAATCTAGGGTGCCCTTTCACACCAAAATTTGCGACATTCTATCGAACCGTTTCGGAGATATTCGCGAGTTTTTATTTTAATATTACGGCGAAAAGGCCCGGACCCCCCCTGGTGAGCCGCGATTGGCGAGCATGGGGAGGAAGGCCGAAACCCTGTTAGGTCACGTTTCAAATTTCAAGTCGATCGGACAATTAGGGCCCGAGATATGGGGGGTCAAAATTTGGCCCATTTCCGTGACCATTGGGGCGGCCCTCATCGAAATTTCGGTCGCTTGCACCGGGGTCAAAAATTGAGCTACGAGAAAACGCTTGCGGGGGATTGTTCATGTGTCTCAATGGGAAGTACTGTGTGAGCGGTTAGAAATTCGGTGCAACGGTTATAGGTAATTGTCGCGGCCGAAATGCGTCAAATTCGTGAAATTTGACCCTATGAAAGTCGGGTCCTATTGGGCCTGGAGACAAACCTTTTTTTTTAAAATTGATGTACTCTTCGAGAGCAACATTTTGGCTATCTCGGATTTTTAAAATTCGCGAATGGACTTTCTGTAGGGTATTTCCGTTTGATTTTTGGGCTATTTTTTAAACTTTCAAAAATTCGCCATAAAAAAACTATGGAAGCTAGGACCACCAAATTTGGAGGGTTTGTAAGTAAATCTAGGGTGCCCTTTCACACCAAAATTTGCGACATTCTATCGAACCGTTTCGGAGATATTCGCGAGTTTTTATTTTAACATTACGGCGAAAAGGCCCGGACCCCCCCTGGTGAGCCGCGATTGGCGAGCATGGGGAGGAAGGCCGAAACCCTGTTAGGTCACGTTTCAAATTTCAAGTCGATCGGACAATTAGGGCCCGAGATATGGGGGGTCAAAATTTGGCCCATTTCCGTGACCATTGGGGCGGCCCTCATCGAAATTTCGGTCGCTTGCACCGGGGTCAAAAATTGAGCTACGAGAAAACGCTTGCGGGGGATTGTTCATGTGTCTCAATGGGAAGTACTGTGTGAGCGGTTAGAAATTCGGTGCAACGGTTATAGGTAATTGTCGCGGCCGAAATGCGTGAAATTCGTGAAATTTGACCCTATGAAAGTCGGGTCCTATTGGGCCTGGAGACAAACCTTTTTTTTTAAAATTGATGTACTCTTCGAGAGCAACATTTTGGCTATCTCGGATTTTTAAAATTCGCGAATGGACTTTCTGTAGGGTATTTCCGTTTGATTTTTGGGCTATTTTTTAAACATTCAAAAATTCGCCATAAAAAAACTATGGAAGCTAGGACCACCAAATTTGGAGGGTTTGTAAGTAAATCTAGGGTGCCCTTTCACACCAAAATTTGCGACATTCTATCGAACCGTTTCGGGGATATTCGCGAGTTTTTGTTTTAAAATTACGGCGAAAAGGCCCGGACACCCCCTGGTGAGCCGCGATTGGCGAGCATGGGGAGGAAGGCCGAAACCCTGTTAGGCCACGTTTCAAATTTCAAGTCGATCGGACAATTAGGGCCCGAGATATGGGGAGTGAAAATTTGGCCCATTTCCGTGACCATTGGGGCGGCCCTCATCGAAATTTCGGTCGCTTGCGCCGGGGTCAAAAATTGAGCTACGAGAAAACGCTTGCGGGGGATTGTTCATGTGTCTCAATGGGAAGTACTGTGTGAGCGGTTTGAAATTCGGTGCAACGGTTATAGGTAATTGTCGCGGCCGAAATGTGTCAAATTCGTGAAATTTGACCCTATGAAAGTCGGGCCCTATTGGGCCTGGAGACAAACCTTTTTTTTTTAAATTGATGTACTCTTCGAGAGCAACATTTTGGCTATCTCGGATTTTTAAAATTCGCGAATGGAGTTTCTGTAGGGTATTTCCGTTTGATTTTTGGGCTATTTTTTAAACTTTCAAAAATTCGCCATAAAAAAACTATGGAAGCTAGGACCACCTAATTTGGAGGGTTTATAGGTAAATCTAGGGTGCCCTTTCACACCAAATTTTGCGACATTCTATCGAACCGTTTCGGAGATATTCGCGAGTATTTATTTTAACATTACGGCGAAAAGGCCCGGACCCCCCCTGGTGAGCCGCGATTGGCAAGCATGGGGAGGAAGGCCGAAACCCTGTTAGGTCACGTTTCAAATTTGAAGTCGATCGGACAATTAGGGCCCGAGATATGGGGGGTCAAAATTTGGCCCATTTCCGTGACCATTGGGGCGGCCCTCATCGAAATTTCGGTCGCTTGCACCGGGGTCAAAAATTGAGCTACGAGAAAACGCTTGCGGGGGATTGTTCATGTGTCTCAATGGGAAGTACTGTGTGAGCGGTTTGAAATTCGGTGCAACGGTTATAGGTAATTGTCGCGGCCGAAATGCGTCAAATTCGTGAAATTTGACCCTATGAAAGTCGGGTCCTATTGGGCCTGGAGACAAACCTTTTTTTTTAAATTGATGTACTCTTCGAGAGCAACATTTTGGCTATCTCGGATTTTTAAAATTCGCGAATGGAGTTTCTGTAGGGAATTTCCGTTCGATTTTTGGGCAATTTTTTAAACATTCAAAAATTCGCCATAAAAAAACTATGGAAGCTAGGACCACCAAATTTGGAGGGTTTGTAGGTAAATCTAGGGTGCCCTTTCACACCAAAATTTGCGACATTCTATCGAACCGTTTCGGAGATATTCGCGAGTTTTTATTTTAATATTACGGCGAAAAGGCCCGGACCCCCCCTGGTGAGCCGCGATTGGCGAGCATGGGGAGGAAGGCCGAAACCCTGTTAGGTCACGTTTCAAATTTCAAGTCGATCGGACAATTAGGGCCCGAGATATGGGGGGTCAAAATTTGGCCCATTTCCGTGACCATTGGGGCGGCCCTCATCGAAATTTCGGTCGCTTGCACCGGGGTCAAAAATTGAGCTACGAGAAAACGCTTGCGGGGGATTGTTCATGTGTCTCAATGGGAAGTACTGTGTGAGCGGTTAGAAATTCGGTGCAACGGTTATAGGTAATTGTCGCGGCCGAAATGCGTCAAATTCGTGAAATTTGACCCTATGAAAGTCGGGTCCTATTGGGCCTGGAGACAAACCTTTTTTTTTAAAATTGATGTACTCTTCGAGAGCAACATTTTGGCTATCTCGGATTTTTAAAATTCGCGAATGGACTTTCTGTAGGGTATTTCCGTTTGATTTTTGGGCTATTTTTTAAACATTCAAAAATTCGCCATAAAAAAACTATGGAAGCTAGGACCACCAAATTTGGAGGGTTTGTAAGTAAATCTAGGGTGCCCTTTCACACCAAAATTTGCGACATTCTATCGAACCGTTTCGGGGATATTCGCGAGTTTTTGTTTTAAAATTACGGCGAAAAGGCCCGGACACCCCCTGGTGAGCCGCGATTGGCGAGCATGGGGAGGAAGGCCGAAACCCTGTTAGGCCACGTTTCAAATTTCAAGTCGATCGGACAATTAGGGCCCGAGATATGGGGAGTGAAAATTTGGCCCATTTCCGTGACCATTGGGGCGGCCCTCATCGAAATTTCGGTCGCTTGCGCCGGGGTCAAAAATTGAGCTACGAGAAAACGCTTGCGGGGGATTGTTCATGTGTCTCAATGGGAAGTACTGTGTGAGCGGTTTGAAATTCGGTGCAACGGTTATAGGTAATTGTCGCGGCCGAAATGTGTCAAATTCGTGAAATTTGACCCTATGAAAGTCGGGCCCTATTGGGCCTGGAGACAAACCTTTTTTTTTTAAATTGATGTACTCTTCGAGAGCAACATTTTGGCTATCTCGGATTTTTAAAATTCGCGAATGGAGTTTCTGTAGGGTATTTCCGTTTGATTTTTGGGCTATTTTTTAAACTTTCAAAAATTCGCCATAAAAAAACTATGGAAGCTAGGACCACCTAATTTGGAGGGTTTATAGGTAAATCTAGGGTGCCCTTTCACACCAAATTTTGCGACATTCTATCGAACCGTTTCGGAGATATTCGCGAGTATTTATTTTAACATTACGGCGAAAAGGCCCGGACCCCCCCTGGTGAGCCGCGATTGGCAAGCATGGGGAGGAAGGCCGAAACCCTGTTAGGTCACGTTTCAAATTTGAAGTCGATCGGACAATTAGGGCCCGAGATATGGGGGGTCAAAATTTGGCCCATTTCCGTGACCATTGGGGCGGCCCTCATCGAAATTTCGGTCGCTTGCACCGGGGTCAAAAATTGAGCTACGAGAAAACGCTTGCGGGGGATTGTTCATGTGTCTCAATGGGAAGTACTGTGTGAGCGGTTTGAAATTCGGTGCAACGGTTATAGGTAATTGTCGCGGCCGAAATGCGTCAAATTCGTGAAATTTGACCCTATGAAAGTCGGGTCCTATTGGGCCTGGAGACAAACCTTTTTTTTTAAATTGATGTACTCTTCGAGAGCAACATTTTGGCTATCTCGGATTTTTAAAATTCGCGAATGGAGTTTCTGTAGGGAATTTCCGTTCGATTTTTGGGCAATTTTTTAAACATTCAAAAATTCGCCATAAAAAAACTATGGAAGCTAGGACCACCAAATTTGGAGGGTTTGTAGGTAAATCTAGGGTGCCCTTTCACACCAAAATTTGCGACATTCTATCGAACCGTTTCGGAGATATTCGCGAGTTTTTATTTTAATATTACGGCGAAAAGGCCCGGACCCCCCCTGGTGAGCCGCGATTGGCGAGCATGGGGAGGAAGGCCGAAACCCTGTTAGGTCACGTTTCAAATTTCAAGTCGATCGGACAATTAGGGCCCGAGATATGGGGGGTCAAAATTTGGCCCATTTCCGTGACCATTGGGGCGGCCCTCATCGAAATTTCGGTCGCTTGCACCGGGGTCAAAAATTGAGCTACGAGAAAACGCTTGCGGGGGATTGTTCATGTGTCTCAATGGGAAGTACTGTGTGAGCGGTTAGAAATTCGGTGCAACGGTTATAGGTAATTGTCGCGGCCGAAATGCGTCAAATTCGTGAAATTTGACCCTATGAAAGTCGGGTCCTATTGGGCCTGGAGACAAACCTTTTTTTTTAAAATTGATGTACTCTTCGAGAGCAACATTTTGGCTATCTCGGATTTTTAAAATTCGCGAATGGAGTTTCTGTAGGGTATTTCCGTTTGATTTTTGGGCTATTTTTTAAACTTTCAAAAATTCGCCATAAAAAAACTATGGAAGCTAGGACCACCAAATTTGGAGGGTTTGTAAGTAAATCTAGGGTGCCCTTTCACACCAAAATTTGCGACATTCTATCGAACCGTTTCGGGGATATTCGCGAGTTTTTGTTTTAAAATTACGGCGAAAAGGCCCGGACACCCCCTGGTGAGCCGCGATTGGCGAGCATGGGGAGGAAGGCCGAAACCCTGTTAGGCCACGTTTCAAATTTCAAGTCGATCGGACAATTAGGGCCCGAGATATGGGGAGTGAAAATTTGGCCCATTTCCGTGACCATTGGGGCGGCCCTCATCGAAATTTCGGTCGCTTGCGCCGGGGTCAAAAATTGAGCTACGAGAAAACGCTTGCGGGGGATTGTTCATGTGTCTCAATGGGAAGTACTGTGTGAGCGGTTTGAAATTCGGTGCAACGGTTATAGGTAATTGTCGCGGCCGAAATGTGTCAAATTCGTGAAATTTGACCCTATGAAAGTCGGGCCCTATTGGGCCTGGAGACAAACCTTTTTTTTTTAAATTGATGTACTCTTCGAGAGCAACATTTTGGCTATCTCGGATTTTTAAAATTCGCGAATGGAGTTTCTGTAGGGTATTTCCGTTTGATTTTTGGGCTATTTTTTAAACTTTCAAAAATTCGCCATAAAAAAACTATGGAAGCTAGGACCACCTAATTTGGAGGGTTTATAGGTAAATCTAGGGTGCCCTTTCACACCAAATTTTGCGACATTCTATCGAACCGTTTCGGAGATATTCGCGAGTATTTATTTTAACATTACGGCGAAAAGGCCCGGACCCCCCCTGGTGAGCCGCGATTGGCAAGCATGGGGAGGAAGGCCGAAACCCTGTTAGGTCACGTTTCAAATTTGAAGTCGATCGGACAATTAGGGCCCGAGATATGGGGGGTCAAAATTTGGCCCATTTCCGTGACCATTGGGGCGGCCCTCATCGAAATTTCGGTCGCTTGCACCGGGGTCAAAAATTGAGCTACGAGAAAACGCTTGCGGGGGATTGTTCATGTGTCTCAATGGGAAGTACTGTGTGAGCGGTTTGAAATTCGGTGCAACGGTTATAGGTAATTGTCGCGGCCGAAATGCGTCAAATTCGTGAAATTTGACCCTATGAAAGTCGGGTCCTATTGGGCCTGGAGACAAACCTTTTTTTTTAAATTGATGTACTCTTCGAGAGCAACATTTTGGCTATCTCGGATTTTTAAAATTCGCGAATGGAGTTTCTGTAGGGAATTTCCGTTCGATTTTTGGGCAATTTTTTAAACATTCAAAAATTCGCCATAAAAAAACTATGGAAGCTAGGACCACCAAATTTGGAGGGTTTGTAGGTAAATCTAGGGTGCCCTTTCACACCAAAATTTGCGACATTCTATCGAACCGTTTCGGAGATATTCGCGAGTTTTTATTTTAATATTACGGCGAAAAAGCCCGGACCCCCCCTGGTGAGCCGCGATTGGCGAGCATGGGGAGGAAGGCCGAAACCCTGTTAGGTCACGTTTCAAATTTCAAGTCGATCGGACAATTAGGGCCCGAGATATGGGGGGTCAAAATTTGGCCCATTTCCGTGACCATTGGGGCGGCCCTCATCGAAATTTCGGTCGCTTGCACCGGGGTCAAAAATTGAGCTACGAGAAAACGCTTGCGGGGGATTGTTCATGTGTCTCAATGGGAAGTACTGTGTGAGCGGTTAGAAATTCGGTGCAACGGTTATAGGTAATTGTCGCGGCCGAAATGCGTCAAATTCGTGAAATTTGACCCTATGAAAGTCGGGTCCTATTGGGCCTGGAGACAAACCTTTTTTTTTAAAATTGATGTACTCTTCGAGAGCAACATTTTGGCTATCTCGGAATTTTAAAATTCGCGAATGGAGTTTCTGTAGGGTATTTCCGTTTTATTTTTGGGCTATTTTTTAAACTTTCAAAAATTCGCCATAAAAAAACTATGGAAGCTAGGACCACCTAATTTGGAGGGTTTATAGGTAAATCTAGGGTGCCCTTTCACACCAAATTTTGCGACATTCTATCGAACCGTTTCGGAGATATTCGCGAGTTTTTATTTTAACATTACGGCGAAAAGGCCCGGACCCCCCCTGGTGAGCCGCGATTGGCAAGCATGGGGAGGAAGGCCGAAACCCTGTTAGGTCACGTTTCAAATTTGAAGTCGATCGGACAATTAGGGCCCGAGATATGGGGGGTCGAAATTTGGCCCATTTCCGTGACCATTGGGGCGGCCCTCATCGAAATTTCGGTCGCTTGCACCGGGATCAAAAATTGAGCTACGAGAAAACGCTTGCGGGGGATTGTTCATGTGTCTCAATGGGAAGTACTGTGTGAGCGGTTTGAAATTCGGTGCAACGGTTATAGGTAATTGTCGCGGCCGAAATGTGTCAAATTCGTGAAATTTGACCCTATGAAAGTCGGGTCCTATTGGGCCTGGAGACAAACCTTTTTTTTTAAATTGATGTACTCTTGGAGAGCAACATTTTGGCTATCTCGGATTTTTAAAATTCGCGAATGGAGTTTCTGTAGGGAATTTCCGTTCGATTTTTGGGCTATTTTTTAAACATTCAAAAATTCGCCATAAAAAAACTATGGAAGCTAGGACCACCAAATTTGGAGGGTTTGTAGGTAAATCTAGGGTGCCCTTTCACACCAAAATTTGCCACATTCTATCGAACCGTTTCGGAGATATTCACGAGTTTTTATTTTAACATTACGGCGAAAAGGCCCGGACCCCCCCTCTGGTGAGCCGCGATCAGCGAGCATGGGGAGGAAGGCCGAAACCCTGTTAGGTCACGTTTCAAATTTCAAGTCGATCGGACATTTAGGGCCCGAGATATGGGGGGTCAAAATTTGGCCCATTTCCGTGACCATTGGGGCGGCCCTCATCGAAATTTCGGTCGCTTGCACCGGGGTCAAAAATTGAGCTACGAGAAAACGCTTGCGGGGGATTGTTCATGTGTCTCAATGGGAAGTACTGTGTGAGCGGTTAGAAATTCGGTGCAACGGTTATAGGTAATTGTCGCGGCCGAAATGCGTCAAATTCGTGAAATTTGACCCTATGAAAGTCGGGTCCTATTGGGCCTGGAGACAAACCTTTTTTTTTAAAATTGATGTACTCTTCGAGAGCAACATTTTGGCTATCTCGGATTTTTAAAATTCGCGAATGGAGTTTCTGTAGGGTATTTCCGTTTGATTTTTGG
The DNA here is from genome assembly GCF_044657685.1 of Stegodyphus dumicola. Classification (NCBI taxonomy): domain Eukaryota; kingdom Metazoa; phylum Arthropoda; class Arachnida; order Araneae; family Eresidae; genus Stegodyphus; species Stegodyphus dumicola. The sequence goes on along the minus strand of NC_140769.1, from coordinate 288,438,151 downwards.
GCTATTTTTTAAACATTCAAAAATTCGCCATAAAAAAACTATGGAAGCTAGGACCACCAAATTTGGAGGGTTTGTAAGTAAATCTAGGGTGCCCTTTCACACCAAAATTTGCGACATTCTATCGAACCGATTCGGAGATATTCGCGAGTTTTTATTTTAACATTACGGCGAAAAGGCCCGGACCCCCCCTGGCGAGCTGCGATTGGCAAGTATGGGGAGGAAGGCCGAAACCCTGTTAGGTCACGTTTCAAATTTGAAGTCGATCGGACAATTAGGGCCCGAGATATGGGGGGTCAAAATTTGGCCCATTTCCGTGACCATTGGGGCGGCCCTCATCGAAATTTCGGTCGCTTGCACCGGGGTCAAAAATTGAGCTACGAGAAAACGCTTGCGGGGGATTGTTCATGTGTCTCAATGGGAAGTACTGTGTGAGCGGTTTGAAATTCGGTGCAACGGTTATAGGTAATTGTCGCGGCCGAAATGCGTCAAATTCGTGAAATTTGACCCTATGAAAGTCGGGTCCTATTGGGCCTGGAGACAAACCTTTTTTTTTTAAATTGATGTACTCTTCGAGAGCAACATTTTGGCTATCTCGGATTTTTAAAATTCGCGAATGGAGTTTCTGTAGGGAATTTCCGTTCGATTTTTGGGCAATTTTTTAAACATTCAAAAATTCGCCATAAAAAAACTATGGAAGCTAGGACCACCAAATTTGGAGGGTTTGTAGGTAAATCTAGGGTGCCCTTTCACACCAAAATTTGCGACATTCTATCGAACCGTTTCGGAGATATTCGCGAGTTTTTATTTTAATATTACGGCGAAAAGGCCCGGACCCCCCCTGGTGAGCCGCGATTGGCGAGCATGGGGAGGAAGGCCGAAACCCTGTTAGGTCACGTTTCAAATTTCAAGTCGATCGGACAATTAGGGCCCGAGATATGGGGGGTCAAAATTTGGCCCATTTCCGTGACCATTGGGGCGGCCCTCATCGAAATTTCGGTCGCTTGCACCGGGGTCAAAAATTGAGCTACGAGAAAACGCTTGCGGGGGATTGTTCATGTGTCTCAATGGGAAGTACTGTGTGAGCGGTTAGAAATTCGGTGCAACGGTTATAGGTAATTGTCGCGGCCGAAATGCGTCAAATTCGTGAAATTTGACCCTATGAAAGTCGGGTCCTATTGGGCCTGGAGACAAACCTTTTTTTTTAAAATTGATGTACTCTTCGAGAGCAACATTTTGGCTATCTCGGATTTTTAAAATTCGCGAATGGACTTTCTGTAGGGTATTTCCGTTTGATTTTTGGGCTATTTTTTAAACTTTCAAAAATTCGCCATAAAAAAACTATGGAAGCTAGGACCACCAAATTTGGAGGGTTTGTAAGTAAATCTAGGGTGCCCTTTCACACCAAAATTTGCGACATTCTATCGAACCGTTTCGGAGATATTCGCGAGTTTTTATTTTAACATTACGGCGAAAAGGCCCGGACCCCCCCTGGTGAGCCGCGATTGGCGAGCATGGGGAGGAAGGCCGAAACCCTGTTAGGTCACGTTTCAAATTTCAAGTCGATCGGACAATTAGGGCCCGAGATATGGGGGGTCAAAATTTGGCCCATTTCCGTGACCATTGGGGCGGCCCTCATCGAAATTTCGGTCGCTTGCACCGGGGTCAAAAATTGAGCTACGAGAAAACGCTTGCGGGGGATTGTTCATGTGTCTCAATGGGAAGTACTGTGTGAGCGGTTAGAAATTCGGTGCAACGGTTATAGGTAATTGTCGCGGCCGAAATGCGTCAAATTCGTGAAATTTGACCCTATGAAAGTCGGGTCCTATTGGGCCTGGAGACAAACCTTTTTTTTTTAAAATTGATGTACTCTTCGAGAGCAACATTTTGGCTATCTCGGAATTTTAAAATTCGCGAATGGAGTTTCTGTAGGGTATTTCCGTTTGATTTTTGGGCTATTTTTTAAACTTTCAAAAATTCGCCATAAAAAAACTATGGAAGCTAGGACCACCTAATTTGGAGGGTTTATAGGTAAATCTAGGGTGCCCTTTCACACCAAATTTTGCGACATTCTATCGAACCGTTTCGGAGATATTCGCGAGTTTTTATTTTAACATTACGGCGAAAAGGCCCGGACCCCCCCTGGTGAGCCGCGATTGGCAAGCATGGGGAGGAAGGCCGAAACCCTGTTAGGTCACGTTTCAAATTTGAAGTCGATCGGACAATTAGGGCCCGAGATATGGGGGGTCAAAATTTGGCCCATTTCCGTGACCATTGGGGCGGCCCTCATCGAAATTTCGGTCGCTTGCACCGGGGTCAAAAATTGAGCTACGAGAAAACGCTTGCGGGGGATTGTTCATGTGTCTCAATGGGAAGTACTGTGTGAGCGGTTTGAAATTCGGTGCAACGGTTATAGGTAATTGTCGCGGCCGAAATGTGTCAAATTCGTGAAATTTGACCCTATGAAAGTCGGGTCCTATTGGGCCTGGAGACAAACCTTTTTTTTAAAATTGATGTACTCTTCGAGAGCAACATTTTGGCTATCTCGGATTTTTAAAATTCGCGAATGGAGTTTCTGTAGGGAATTTCCGTTCGATTTTTGGGCTATTTTTTAAACATTCAAAAATTCGCCATAAAAAAACTATGGAAGCTAGGACCACCAAATTTGGAGGGTTTGTAGGTAAATCTAGGGTGCCCTTTCACACCAAAATTTGCGACATTCTATCGAACCGTTTCGGAGATATTCACGAGTTTTTATTTTAACATTACGGCGAAAAGGCCCGGACCCCCCCTCTGGTGAGCCGCGATCAGCGAGCATGGGGAGGAAGGCCGAAACCCTGTTAGGTCACGTTTCAAATTTCAAGTCGATCGGACATTTAGGGCCCGAGATATGGGGGGTCAAAATTTGGCCCATTTCCGTGACCATTGGGGCGGCCCTCATCGAAATTTCGGTCGCTTGCACCGGGGTCAAAAATTGAGCTACGAGAAAACGCTTGCGGGGGATTGTTCATGTGTCTCAATGGGAAGTACTGTGTGAGCGGTTAGAAATTCGGTGCAACGGTTATAGGTAATTGTCGCGGCCGAAATGCGTCAAATTCGTGAAATTTGACCCTATGAAAGTCGGGTCCTATTGGGCCTGGAGACAAACCTTTTTTTTTAAAATTGATGTACTCTTCGAGAGCAACATTTTGGCTATCTCGGATTTTTAAAATTCGCGAATGGAGTTTCTGTAGGGTATTTCCGTTTGATTTTTGGGCTATTTTTTAAACTTTCAAAAATTCGCCATAAAAAAACTATGGAAGCTAGGACCACCAAATTTGGAGTGTTTGTAAGTAAATCTAGGGTGCCCTTTCACACCAAAATTTGCGACATTCTATCGAACCGATTCGGAGATATTCGCGAGTTTTTATTTTAACATTACGGCGAAAAGGCCCGGACCCCCCCTGGCGAGCTGCGATTGGCGAGCATGGGGAGGAAGGCCGAAACCCTGTTAGGTCACGTTTCAAATTTGAAGTCGATCGGACAATTAGGGCCCGAGATATGGGGGGTCAAAATTTGGCCCATTTCCGTGACCATTGGGGCGGCCCTCATCGAAATTTCGGTCGCTTGCGCCGGGGTCAAGAATTGAGCTACGAGAAAACGCTTGCGGGGGATTGTTCATGTGTCTCAATGGGAAGTACTGTGTGAGCGGTTAGAAATTCGGTGCAACGGTTATAGGTAATTGTCGCGGCCGAAATGCGTCAAATTCGTGAAATTTGACCCTATGAAAGTCGGGTCCTATTGGGCCTGGAGACAAACCTTTTTTTTTAAAATTGATGTACTCTTCGAGAGCAACATTTTGGCTATCTCGGATTTTTAAAATTCGCGAATGGAGTTTCTGTAGGGTATTTCCGTTTGATTTTTGGGCTATTTTTTAAACTTTCAAAAATTCGCCATAAAAAAACTATGGAAGCTAGGACCACCAAATTTGGAGGGTTTGTAAGTAAATCTAGGGTGCCCTTTCACACCAAAATTTGCGACATTCTATCGAACCGATTCGGAGATATTCGCGAGTTTTTATTTTAACATTACGGCGAAAAGGCCCGGACCCCCCCTGGCGAGCTGCGATTGGCGAGCATGGGGAGGAAGGCCGAAACCCTGTTAGGTCACGTTTCAAATTTGAAGTCGATCGGACAATTAGGGCCCGAGATATGGGGGGTCAAAATTTGGCCCATTTCCGTGACCATTGGGGCGGCCCTCATCGAAATTTCGGTCGCTTGCACCGGGGTCAAAAATTGAGCTACGAGAAAACGCTTGCGGGGGATTGTTCATGTGTCTCAATGGGAAGTACTGTGTGAGCGGTTTGAAATTCGGTGCAACGGTTATAGGTAATTGTCGCGGCCGAAATGTGTCAAATTCGTGAAATTTGACCCTATGAAAGTCGGGCCCTATTGGGCCTGGAGACAAACCTTTTTTTTTAAATTGATGTACTCTTCGAGAGCAACATTTTGGCTATCTCGGATTTTTAAAATTCGCGAATGGAGTTTCTGTAGGGTATTTCCGTTCGATTTTTGGGTTATTTTTTAAACATTCACAAATTCGCCATAAAAAACTATGGAAGCTAGGACCACCTAATTTGGAGGGTTTGTAGGTAAATCTAGGGTGCACTTTCACACCAAAATTTGCGACATTCTATCGAACCGTTTCGGAGATATTCGCGAGTTTTTGTTTTAACATTACGGCGAAAAGGCCCGGACCCCCCATGGTGAGCCGCGATTGGCGAGCATAGGGAGGAAGGCCGAAACCCTGTTAGGCCACGTTTCAAATTTCAAGTCGATCGGATAATTAGAGCCCGAGATATGGGGGGTCAAAGTTTGGACCATTTCCGTGATCATTGGGGCGGCCCTCATCGAAATTTCGGTCGCTTGCGCCGGGGTCAAGAATTGAGCTACGAGAAAACGCTTGCGGGGGATTGTTCATGCGTCTCAATTGGAAGTACTGTGTGAGCGGTTTGAAATTCGGTGCAACGGTGATAGGTAATTGTGGCGGCCGAAATGTGTCAAATTCGTGAAATTTGACCCTATGAAAGTCGGGTCCTATTAGGCCTGGAAAGAACCTTTTTTTTTTCAAATTGGAAGTACTCTTCGAGAGCAACATTTTGGCTATCTCGGATTTTTAAAATTCGCGAATGGAGTTTCTGTAGGGAATTTCCGTTCGATTTTTGGTATATTTTTTAAACATTCAAAAATTCGCCATAAAAAAACTATGGAAGCTAGGACCACCTAATTTGGAGGGTTTATAGGTAAATCTAGGGTGCCCTTTCACACCAAATTTTGCGACATTCTATCGAACCGTTTCGGAGATATTCGCGAGTTTTTATTTTAACATTACGGCGAAAAGGCCCGGACCCCCCCTGGTGAGCCGCGATTGGCAAGCATGGGGAGGAAGGCCGAAACCCTGTTAGGTCACGTTTCAAATTTGAAGTCGATCGGACAATTAGGGCCCGAGATATGGGGGGTCAAAATTTGGCCCATTTCCGTGACCATTGGGGCGGCCCTCATCGAAATTTCGGTCGCTTGCACCGGGGTCAAAAATTGAGCTACGAGAAAACGCTTGCGGGGGATTGTTCATGTGTCTCAATGGGAAGTACTGTGTGAGCGGTTTGAAATTCGGTGCAACGGTTATAGGTAATTGTCGCGGCCGAAATGTGTCAAATTCGTGAAATTTGACCCTATGAAAGTCGGGTCCTATTGGGCCTGGAGACAAACCTTTTTTTTAAAATTGATGTACTCTTCGAGAGCAACATTTTGGCTATCTCGGATTTTTAAAATTCGCGAATGGAGTTTCTGTAGGGAATTTCCGTTCGATTTTTGGGCTATTTTTTAAACATTCAAAAATTCGCCATAAAAAAACTATGGAAGCTAGGACCACCAAATTTGGAGGGTTTGTAGGTAAATCTAGGGTGCCCTTTCACACCAAAATTTGCGACATTCTATCGAACCGTTTCGGAGATATTCACGAGTTTTTATTTTAACATTACGGCGAAAAGGCCCGGACCCCCCCTCTGGTGAGCCGCGATCAGCGAGCATGGGGAGGAAGGCCGAAACCCTGTTAGGTCACGTTTCAAATTTCAAGTCGATCGGACATTTAGGGCCCGAGATATGGGGGGTCAAAATTTGGCCCATTTCCGTGACCATTGGGGCGGCCCTCATCGAAATTTCGGTCGCTTGCACCGGGGTCAAAAATTGAGCTACGAGAAAACGCTTGCGGGGGATTGTTCATGTGTCTCAATGGGAAGTACTGTGTGAGCGGTTTGAAATTCGGTGCAACGGTTATAGGTAATTGTCGCGGCCGAAATGTGTCAAATTCGTGAAATTTGACCCTATGAAAGTCGGGTCCTATTGGGCCTGGAGACAAACCTTTTTTTTAAAATTGATGTACTCTTCGAGAGCAACATTTTGGCTATCTCGGATTTTTAAAATTCGCGAATGGAGTTTCTGTAGGGAATTTCCGTTCGATTTTTGGGCTATTTTTTAAACATTCAAAAATTCGCCATAAAAAAACTATGGAAGCTAGGACCACCAAATTTGGAGGGTTTGTAGGTAAATCTAGGGTGCCCTTTCACACCAAAATTTGCGACATTCTATCGAACCGTTTCGGAGATATTCACGAGTTTTTATTTTAACATTACGGCGAAAAGGCCCGGACCCCCCCTCTGGTGAGCCGCGATCAGCGAGCATGGGGAGGAAGGCCGAAACCCTGTTAGGTCACGTTTCAAATTTCAAGTCGATCGGACATTTAGGGCCCGAGATATGGGGGGTCAAAATTTGGCCCATTTCCGTGACCATTGGGGCGGCCCTCATCGAAATTTCGGTCGCTTGCACCGGGGTCAAAAATTGAGCTACGAGAAAACGCTTGCGGGGGATTGTTCATGTGTCTCAATGGGAAGTACTGTGTGAGCGGTTAGAAATTCGGTGCAACGGTTATAGGTAATTGTCGCGGCCGAAATGCGTCAAATTCGTGAAATTTGACCCTATGAAAGTCGGGTCCTATTGGGCCTGGAGACAAACCTTTTTTTTTAAAATTGATGTACTCTTCGAGAGCAACATTTTGGCTATCTCGGATTTTTAAAATTCGCGAATGGAGTTTCTGTAGGGTATTTCCGTTTGATTTTTGGGCTATTTTTTAAACTTTCAAAAATTCGCCATAAAAAAACTATGGAAGCTAGGACCACCAAATTTGGAGGGTTTGTAAGTAAATCTATGGTGCCCTTTCACACCAAAATTTGCGACATTCTATCGAACCGATTCGGAGATATTCGCGAGTTTTTATTTTAACATTACGGCGAAAAGGCCCGGACCCCCCCTGGCGAGCTGCGATTGGCGAGCATGGGGAGGAAGGCCGAAACCCTGTTAGGTCACGTTTCAAATTTGAAGTCGATCGGACAATTAGGGCCCGAGATATGGGGGGTCAAAATTTGGCCCATTTCCGTGACCATTGGGGCGGCCCTCATCGAAATTTCGGTCGCTTGCGCCGGGGTCAAGAATTGAGCTACGAGAAAACGCTTGCGGGGGATTGTTCATGTGTCTCAATGGGAAGTACTGTGTGAGCGGTTAGAAATTCGGTGCAACGGTTATAGGTAATTGTCGCGGCCGAAATGCGTCAAATTCGTGAAATTTGACCCTATGAAAGTCGGGTCCTATTGGGCCTGGAGACAAACCTTTTTTTTTAAAATTGATGTACTCTTCGAGAGCAACATTTTGGCTATCTCGGATTTTTAAAATTCGCGAATGGAGTTTCTGTAGGGTATTTCCGTTCGATTTTTGGGTTATTTTTTAAACATTCACAAATTCGCCATAAAAAACTATGGAAGCTAGGACCACCTAATTTGGAGGGTTTGTAGGTAAATCTAGGGTGCACTTTCACACCAAAATTTGCGACATTCTATCGAACCGTTTCGGAGATATTCGCGAGTTTTTGTTTTAACATTACGGCGAAAAGGCCCGGACCCCCCATGGTGAGCCGCGATTGACGAGCATAGGGAGGAAGGCCGAAACCCTGTTAGGCCACGTTTCAAATTTCAAGTCGATCGGATAATTAGAGCCCGAGATATGGGGGGTCAAAGTTTGGACCATTTCCGTGATCATTGGGGCGGCCCTCATCGAAATTTCGGTCGCTTGCGCCGGGGTCAAGAATTGAGCTACGAGAAAACGCTTGCGGGGGATTGTTCATGCGTCTCAATTGGAAGTACTGTGTGAGCGGTTTGAAATTCGGTGCAACGGTGATAGGTAATTGTGGCGGCCGAAATGTGTCAAATTCGTGAAATTTGACCCTATGAAAGTCGGGTCCTATTAGGCCTGGAAAAAACCTTTTTTTTTTCAAATTGGAAGTACTCTTCGAGAGCAACATTTTGGCTATCTCGGATTTTTAAAATTCGCGAATGGAGTTTCTGTAGGGAATTTCCGTTCGATTTTTGGTATATTTTTTAAACATTCAAAAATTCGCCATAAAAAAACTATGGAAGCTAGGACCACCTAATTTGGAGGGTTTATAGGTAAATCTAGGGTGCCCTTTCACACCAAAATTTGCGACATTCTATCGAACCGTTTCGGAGATATTCACGAGTTTTTATTTTAACATTACGGCGAAAAGGCCCGGACGCCCCCTCTGGTGAGCCGCGATCAGCGAGCATGGGGAGGAAGGCCGAAACCCTGTTAGGTCACGTTTCAAATTTCAAGTCGATCGGACATTTAGGGCCCGAGATATGGGGGGTCAAAATTTGGCCCATTTCCGTGACCATTGGGGCGGCCCTCATCGAAATTTCGGTCGCTTGCACCGGGGTCAAAAATTGAGCTACGAGAAAACGCTTGCGGGGGATTGTTCATGTGTCTCAATGGGAAGTACTGTGTGAGCGGTTTGAAATTCGGTGCAACGGTTATAGGTAATTGTCGCGGCCGAAATGTGTCAAATTCGTGAAATTTGACCCTATGAAAGTCGGGTCCTATTGGGCCTGGAGACAAACCTTTTTTTTAAAATTGATGTACTCTTCGAGAGCAACATTTTGGCTATCTCGGATTTTTAAAATTCGCGAATGGAGTTTCTGTAGGGAATTTCCGTTCGATTTTTGGGCTATTTTTTAAACATTCAAAAATTCGCCATAAAAAAACTATGGAAGCTAGGACCACCAAATTTGGAGGGTTTGTAGGTAAATCTAGGGTGCCCTTTCACACCAAAATTTGCGACATTCTATCGAACCGTTTCGGAGATATTCACGAGTTTTTATTTTAACATTACGGCGAAAAGGCCCGGACCCCCCCTCTGGTGAGCCGCGATCAGCGAGCATGGGGAGGAAGGCCGAAACCCTGTTAGGTCACGTTTCAAATTTCAAGTCGATCGGACATTTAGGGCCCGAGATATGGGGGGTCAAAATTTGGCCCATTTCCGTGACCATTGGGGCGGCCCTCATCGAAATTTCGGTCGCTTGCACCGGGGTCAAAAATTGAGCTACGAGAAAACGCTTGCGGGGGATTGTTCATGTGTCTCAATGGGAAGTACTGTGTGAGCGGTTAGAAATTCGGTGCAACGGTTATAGGTAATTGTCGCGGCCGAAATGCGTCAAATTCGTGAAATTTGACCCTATGAAAGTCGGGTCCTATTGGGCCTGGAGACAAACCTTTTTTTTTAAAATTGATGTACTCTTCGAGAGCAACATTTTGGCTATCTCGGATTTTTAAAATTCGCGAATGGAGTTTCTGTAGGGTATTTCCGTTTGATTTTTGGGCTATTTTTTAAACTTTCAAAAATTCGCCATAAAAAAACTATGGAAGCTAGGACCACCAAATTTGGAGGGTTTGTAAGTAAATCTATGGTGCCCTTTCACACCAAAATTTGCGACATTCTATCGAACCGATTCGGAGATATTCGCGAGTTTTTATTTTAACATTACGGCGAAAAGGCCCGGACCCCCCCTGGCGAGCTGCGATTGGCGAGCATGGGGAGGAAGGCCGAAACCCTGTTAGGTCACGTTTCAAATTTGAAGTCGATCGGACAATTAGGGCCCGAGATATGGGGGGTCAAAATTTGGCCCATTTCCGTGACCATTGGGGCGGCCCTCATCGAAATTTCGGTCGCTTGCGCCGGGGTCAAGAATTGAGCTACGAGAAAACGCTTGCGGGGGATTGTTCATGTGTCTCAATGGGAAGTACTGTGTGAGCGGTTAGAAATTCGGTGCAACGGTTATAGGTAATTGTCGCGGCCGAAATGCGTCAAATTCGTGAAATTTGACCCTATGAAAGTCGGGTCCTATTGGGCCTGGAGACAAACCTTTTTTTTTAAAATTGATGTACTCTTCGAGAGCAACATTTTGGCTATCTCGGATTTTTAAAATTCGCGAATGGAGTTTCTGTAGGGTATTTCCGTTTGATTTTTGGGCTATTTTTTAAACTTTCAAAAATTCGCCATAAAAAAACTATGGAAGCTAGGACCACCAAATTTGGAGGGTTTGTAAGTAAATCTAGGGTGCCCTTTCACACCAAAATTTGCGACATTCTATCGAACCGATTCGGAGATATTCGCGAGTTTTTATTTTAACATTACGGCGAAAAGGCCCGGACCCCCCCTGGCGAGCTGCGATTGGCGAGCATGGGGAGGAAGGCCGAAACCCTGTTAGGTCACGTTTCAAATTTGAAGTCGATCGGACAATTAGGGCCCGAGATATGGGGGGTCAAAATTTGGCCCATTTCCGTGACCATTGGGACGGCCCTCATCGAAATTTCGGTCGCTTGCACCGGGGTCAAAAATTGAGCTACGAGAAAACGCTTGCGGGGGATTGTTCATGTGTCTCAATGGGAAGTACTGTGTGAGCGGTTTGAAATTCGGTGCAACGGTTATAGGTAATTGTCGCGGCCGAAATGTGTCAAATTCGTGAAATTTGACCCTATGAAAGTCGGGCCCTATTGGGCCTGGAGACAAACCTTTTTTTTTAAATTGATGTACTCTTCGAGAGCAACATTTTGGCTATCTCGGATTTTTAAAATTCGCGAATGGAGTTTCTGTAGGGTATTTCCGTTCGATTTTTGGGCTATTTTTTAAACATTCAAAAATTCGCCATAAAAAAACTATGGAAGCTAGGACCACCTAATTTGGAGGGTTTGTAGGTAAATCTAGGGTGCACTTTCAGACCAAATTTTGCGACATTCTATCGAACCGTTTCGGAGATATTCGCGAGTTTTTGTTTTAACATTACGGCGAAAAGGCCCGGACCCCCCATGGTGAGCCGCGATTGGCGAGCATAGGGAGGAAGGCCGAAACCCTGTTAGGCCACGTTTCAAATTTCAAGTCGATCGGATAATTAGAGCCCGAGATATGGGGGGTCAAAGTTTGGACCATTTCCGTGATCATTGGGGCGGCCCTCATCGAAATTTCGGTCGCTTGCGCCGGGGTCAAGAATTGAGCTACGAGAAAACGCTTGCGGGGGATTGTTCATGCGTCTCAATTGGAAGTACTGTGTGAGCGGTTTGAAATTCGGTGCAACGGTGATAGGTAATTGTGGCGGCCGAAATGTGTCAAATTCGTGAAATTTGACCCTATGAAAGTCGGGTCCTATTAGGCCTGGAAAAAACCTTTTTTTTTTTCAAATTGGAAGTACTCTTCGAGAGCAACATTTTGGCTATCTCGGATTTTTAAAATTCGCGAATGGAGATTCTGTAGGGAATTTCCGTTCGATTTTTGGTATATTTTTTAAACATTCAAAAATTCGTCATAAAATAACTATGGAAGCTAGGACCACCAAATTTGGAGGGTTTGTAAGTAAATCTAGGGTGCCCTTTCACACCAAAATTTGCGACATTCTATCGAACCGTTTCGGGGATATTCGCGAGTTTTTGTTTTAAAATTACGGCGAAAAGGCCCGGACAGCCCCTGGTGAGCCGCGATTGGCGAGCATGGGGAGGAAGGCCGAAACCCTGTTAGGCCACGTTTCAAATTTCAAGTCGATCGGACGATTAGGGCCCGAGATATGGGGAGTCAAAATTTGGCCCATTTCCGTGACCATTGTAGCGGCCCTCATCGAAATTTCGGTCGCTTGCGCCGGGGTCAAAAATTGAGCTACGAGAAACCGCTTGCGGGGGATTGTTCATGTGTCTCAATGGGAAGTACTGTGTGAGCGGTTTGAAATTCGGTGCAACGGTTATAGGTAATTGTCGCGGCTGAAATGTGTCAAATTCGTGAAATTTGATCCTATGAAAGTCGGGGCCTATTGGGCCTGGAGACAAACCTTTTTTTTTTAAATTGATGTACTCTTCGAGAGCAACATTTTGGCTATCTCGGATTTTTAAAATTCGCGAATGCAGTTTCTGTAGGGTATTTCCGTTTGATTTTTGGGCTATTTTTTAAACTTTCAAAAATTCGCCATAAAAAAACTATGGAAGCTAGGACCACCAAATTTGGAGGGTTTGTAAGTAAATCTAGGGTGCCCTTTCACACCAAAATTTGCGACATTCTATCGAACCGTTTCGGAGATATTCGCGAGTATTTATTTTAACATTACGGCGAAAAGGCCCGGACCCCCCCTGGCGAGCTGCGATTGGCGAGCATGGGGAGGAAGGCCGAAACTCTGTTAGGTCACGTTTCAAATTTGAAGTCGATCGGACAATTAGGGCCCGAGATATGGGGGGTCAAAATTTGGCCCATTTCCGTGACCATTGGGGCGGCCCTCATCAAAATTTCGGTCGCTTGCACCGGGGTCAAAAATTGAGCTACGAGAAAACGCTTGCGGGGGATTGTTCATGTGTCTCAATGGGAAGTACTGTGTGAGCGGTTTGAAATTCGGTGCAACGGTTATAGGTAATTGTCGCGGCCGAAATGTGTCAAATTCGTGAAATTTGACCCTATGAAAGTCGGGCCCTATTGGGCCTGGAGACAAACCTTTTTTTTTAAATTGATGTACTCTTCGAGAGCAACATTTTGGCTATCTCGGATTTTTAAAATTCGCGAATGGAGTTTCTGTAGGGTATTTCCGTTCGATTTTTGGGCTATTTTTTAAACTTTCAAAAATTCGCCATAAAAAAACTATGGAAGCTAGGACCACCTAATTTGGAGGGTTTGTAGGTAAATCTAGGGTGCACTTTCACACCAAAATTTGCGACATTCTATCGAACCGTTTCGGAGATATTCGCGAGTTTTTGTTTTAACATTACGGCGAAAAGGCCCGGACCCCCCATGGTGAGCCGCGATTGGCGAGCATAGGGAGGAAGGCCGAAACCCTGTTAGGCCACGTTTCAAATTTCAAGTCGATCGGATAATTAGAGCCCGAGATATGGGGGGTCAAAGTTTGGACCATTTCCGTGATCATTGGGGCGGCCCTCATCGAAATTTCGGTCGCTTGCGCCGGGGTCAAGAATTGAGCTACGAGAAAACGCTTGCGGGGGATTGTTCATGTGTCTCAATGGGAAGTACTGTGTGAGCGGTTAGAAATTCGGTGCAACGGTTATAGGTAATTGTCGCGGCCGAAATGCGTCAAATTCGTGAAATTTGACCCTATGAAAGTCGGGTCCTATTGGGCCTGGAGACAAACCTTTTTTTTTAAAATTGATGTACTCTTCGAGAGCAACATTTTGGCTATCTCGGATTTTTAAAATTCGCGAATGGAGTTTCTGTAGGGTATTTCCGTTTGATTTTTGGGCTATTTTTTAAACTTTCAAAAATTCGTCATAAAAAAACTATGGAAGCTAGGACCACCAAATTTGGAGGGTTTGTAAGTAAATCTAGGGTGCCCTTTCACACCAAAATTTGCGACATTCTATCGAACCGTTTCGGGGATATTCGCGAGTTTTTGTTTTAAAATTACGGCGAAAAGGCCCGGACAGCCCCTGGTGAGCCGCGATTGGCGAGCATGGGGAGGAAGGCCGAAAGCCTGTTAGGCCACGTTTCAAATTTCAAGTCGATCGGACGATTAGGGCCCGAGATATGGGGAGTCAAAATTTGGCCCATTTCCGTGACCATTGTAGCGGCCCTCATCGAAATTTCGGTCGCTTGCGCCGGGGTCAAAAATTGAGCTACGAGAAACCGCTTGCGGGGGATTGTTCATGTGTCTCAATGGGAAGTACTGTGTGAGCGGTTTGAAATTCGGTGCAACGGTTATAGGTAATTGTCGCGGCTGAAATGTGTCAAATTCGTGAAATTTGATCCTATGAAAGTCGGGGCCTATTGGGCCTGGAGACAAACCTTTTTTTTTTAAATTGATGTACTCTTCGAGAGCAACATTTTGGCTATCTCGGATTTTTAAAATTCGCGAATGGAGTTTCTGTAGGGTATTTCCGTTTGATTTTTGGGCTATTTTTTAAACTTTCAAAAATTCGCCATAAAAAAACTATGGAAGCTAGGACCACCAAATTTGGAGGGTTTGTAAGTAAATCTAGGGTGCCCTTTCACACCAAAATTTGCGACATTCTATCGAACCGTTTCGGAGATATTCGCGAGTTTTTATTTTAACATTACGGCGAAAAGGCCCGGACCCCCCCTGGCGAGCTGCGATTGGCGAGCATGGGGAGGAAGGCCGAAACCCTGTTAGGTCACGTTTCAAATTTGAAGTCGATCGGACAATTAGGGCCCGAGATATGGGGGGTCAAAATTTGGCCCATTTCCGTGACCATTGGGGCGGCCCTCATCGAAATTTCGGTCGCTTGCGCCGGGGTCAAGAATTGAGCTACGAGAAAACGCTTGCGGGGGATTGTTCATGCGTCTCAATTGGAAGTACTGTGTGAGCGGTTTGAAATTCGGTGCAACGGTGATAGGTAATTGTGGCGGCCGAAATGTGTCAAATTCGTGAAATTTGACCCTATGAAAGTCGGGTCCTATTGGGCCTGGAAAAAACCTTTTTTTTTCAAATTGGAAGTACTCTTCGAGAGCAACATTTTGGCTATCTCGGATTTTTAAAATTCGCGAATGGAGTTTCTGTAGGGAATTTCCGTTCGATTTTTGATCTATTTTTTAAACATTCAAAAATTCGTCATAAAAAAACTATGGAAGCTAGGACCACCAAATTTGGAGGGTTTGTAAGTAAATCTAGGGTGCCCTTTCACACCAAAATTTGCGACATTCTATCGAACCGTTTCGGGGATATTCGCGAGTTTTTGTTTTAAAATTACGGCGAAAAGGCCCGGACCCCCCCTCTGGTGAGCCGCGATCAGCGAGCATGGGGAGGAAGGCCGAAACCCTGTTAGGTCACGTTTCAAATTTCAAGTCGATCGGACATTTAGGGCCCGAGATATGGGGGGTCAAAATTTGGCCCATTTCCGTGACCATTGGGGCGGCCCTCATCGAAATTTCGGTCGCTTGCACCGGGGTCAAAAATTGAGCTACGAGAAAACGCTTGAGGGGGATTGTTCATGTGTCTCAATGGGAAGTACTGTGTGAGCGGTTAGAAATTCGGTGCAACGGTAATAGGTAATTGTCGCGGCCGAAATGCGTCAAATTCGTGAAATTTGACCCTATGAAAGTCGGGTCCTATTGGGCCTGGAGACAAACCTTTTTTTTTTAAAATTGATGTACTCTTCGAGAGCAACATTTTGGCTATCTCGGATTTTTAAAATTCGCGAATGGAGTTTCTGTAGGGTATTTCCGTTTGATTTTTGGGCTATTTTTTAAACTTTCAAAAATTCGCCATAAAAAAACTATGGAAGCTAGGACCACCAAATTTGGAGGGTTTGTAAGTAAATCTAGGGTGCCCTTTCACACCAAAATTTGCGACATTCTATCGAACCGATTCGGAGATATTCGCGAGTTTTTATTTTAACATTACGGCGAAAAGGCCCGGACCCCCCCTGGCAAGCTGCGATTGGCGAGCATGGGGAGGAAGGCCGAAACCCTGTTAGGTCACGTTTCAAATTTGAAGTCGATCGGACAATTAGGGCCCGAGATATGGGGGGTCAAAATTTGGCCCATTTCCGTGACCATTGGGACGGCCCTCATCGAAATTTCGGTCGCTTGCACCGGGGTCAAAAATTGAGCTACGAGAAAACGCTTGCGGGGGATTGTTCATGTGTCTCAATGGGAAGTACTGTGTGAGCGGTTTGAAATTCGGTGCAACGGTTATAGGTAATTGTCGCGGCCGAAATGTGTCAAATTCGTGAAATTTGACCCTATGAAAGTCGGGCCCTATTGGGCCTGGAGACAAACCTTTTTTTTTAAATTGATGTACTCTTCGAGAGCAACATTTTGGCTATCTCGGATTTTTAAAATTCGCGAATGGAGTTTCTGTAGGGTATTTCCGTTCGATTTTTGGGCTATTTTTTAAACTTTCAAAAATTCGCCATAAAAAAACTATGGAAGCTAGGACCACCTAATTTGGAGGGTTTGTAGGTAAATCTAGGGTGCACTTTCAGACCAAAATTTGCGACATTCTATCGAACCGTTTCGGAGATATTCGCGAGTTTTTGTTTTAACATTACGGCGAAAAGGCCCGGACCCCCCATGGTGAGCCGCGATTGGCGAGCATAGGGAGGAAGGCCGAAACCCTGTTAGGCCACGTTTCAAATTTCAAGTCGATCGGATAATTAGAGCCCGAGATATGGGGGGTCAAAGTTTGGACCATTTCCGTGATCATTGGGGCGGCCCTCATCGAAATTTCGGTCGCTTGCGCCGGGGTCAAGAATTGAGCTACGAGAAAACGCTTGCGGGGGATTGTTCATGCGTCTCAATTGGAAGTACTGTGTGAGCGGTTTGAAATTCGGTGCAACGGTGATAGGTAATTGTGGCGGCCGAAATGTGTCAAATTCGTGAAATTTGACCCTATGAAAGTCGGGTCCTATTAGGCCTGGAAAAAACCTTTTTTTTTTTCAAATTGGAAGTACTCTTCGAGAGCAACATTTTGGCTATCTCGGATTTTTAAAATTCGCGAATGGAGATTCTGTAGGGAATTTCCGTTCGATTTTTGGTATATTTTTTAAACATTCAAAAATTCGTCATAAAATAACTATGGAAGCTAGGACCACCAAATTTGGAGGGTTTGTAAGTAAATCTAGGGTGCCCTTTCACACCAAAATTTGCGACATTCTATCGAACCGTTTCGGGGATATTCGCGAGTTTTTGTTTTAAAATTACGGCGAAAAGGCCCGGACAGCCCCTGGTGAGCCGCGATTGGCGAGCATGGGGAGGAAGGCCGAAACCCTGTTAGGCCACGTTTCAAATTTCAAGTCGATCGGACGATTAGGGCCCGAGATATGGGGAGTCAAAATTTGGCCCATTTCCGTGACCATTGTAGCGGCCCTCATCGAAATTTCGGTCGCTTGCGCCGGGGTCAAAAATTGAGCTACGAGAAACCGCTTGCGGGGGATTGTTCATGTGTCTCAATGGGAAGTACTGTGTGAGCGGTTTGAAATTCGGTGCAACGGTTATAGGTAATTGTCGCGGCTGAAATGTGTCAAATTCGTGAAATTTGATCCTATGAAAGTCGGGGCCTATTGGGCCTGGAGACAAACCTTTTTTTTTTAAATTGATGTACTCTTCGAGAGCAACATTTTGGCTATCTCGGATTTTTAAAATTCGCGAATGGAGTTTCTGTAGGGTATTTCCGTTTGATTTTTGGGCTATTTTTTAAACTTTCAAAAATTCGCCATAAAAAAACTATGGAAGCTAGGACCACCAAATTTGGAGGGTTTGTAAGTAAATCTAGGGTGCCCTTTCACACCAAAATTTGCGACATTCTATCGAACCGTTTCGGAGATATTCGCGAGTATTTATTTTAACATTACGGCGAAAAGGCCCGGACCCCCCCTGGCGAGCTGCGATTGGCGAGCATGGGGAGGAAGGCCGAAACCCTGTTAGGTCACGTTTCAAATTTGAAGTCGATCGGACAATTAGGGCCCGAGATATGGGGGGTCAAAATTTGGCCCATTTCCGTGACCATTGGGGCGGCCCTCATCAAAATTTCGGTCGCTTGCACCGGGGTCAAAAATTGAGCTACGAGAAAACGCTTCCGGGGGATTGTTCATGTGTCTCAATGGGAAGTACTGTGTGAGCGGTTTGAAATTCGGTGCAACGGTTATAGGTAATTGTCGCGGCCGAAATGTGTCAAATTCGTGAAATTTGACCCTATGAAAGTCGGGCCCTATTGGGCCTGGAGACAAACCTTTTTTTTTAAATTGATGTACTCTTCGAGAGCAACATTTTGGCTATCTCGGATTTTTAAAATTCGCGAATGGAGTTTCTGTAGGGTATTTCCGTTCGATTTTTGGGCTATTTTTTAAACTTTCAAAAATTCGCCATAAAAAAACTATGGAAGCTAGGACCACCTAATTTGGAGGGTTTGTAGGTAAATCTAGGGTGCACTTTCACACCAAAATTTGCGACATTCTATCGAACCGTTTCGGAGATATTCGCGAGTTTTTGTTTTAACATTACGGCGAAAAGGCCCGGACCCCCCATGGTGAGCCGCGATTGGCGAGCATAGGGAGGAAGGCCGAAACCCTGTTAGGCCACGTTTCAAATTTCAAGTCGATCGGATAATTAGAGCCCGAGATATGGGGGGTCAAAGTTTGGACCATTTCCGTGATCATTGGGGCGGCCCTCATCGAAATTTCGGTCGCTTGCGCCGGGGTCAAGAATTGAGCTACGAGAAAACGCTTGCGGGGGATTGTTCATGTGTCTCAATGGGAAGTACTGTGTGAGCGGTTAGAAATTCGGTGCAACGGTTATAGGTAATTGTCGCGGCCGAAATGCGTCAAATTCGTGAAATTTGACCCTATGAAAGTCGGGTCCTATTGGGCCTGGAGACAAACCTTTTTTTTTAAAATTGATGTACTCTTCGAGAGCAACATTTTGGCTATCTCGGATTTTTAAAATTCGCGAATGGAGTTTCTGTAGGGTATTTCCGTTTGATTTTTGGGCTATTTTTTAAACTTTCAAAAATTCGTCATAAAAAAACTATGGAAGCTAGGACCACCAAATTTGGAGGGTTTGTAAGTAAATCTAGGGTGCCCTTTCACACCAAAATTTGCGACATTCTATCGAACCGTTTCGGGGATATTCGCGAGTTTTTGTTTTAAAATTACGGCGAAAAGGCCCGGACAGCCCCTGGTGAGCCGCGATTGGCGAGCATGGGGAGGAAGGCCGAAAGCCTGTTAGGCCACGTTTCAAATTTCAAGTCGATCGGACGATTAGGGCCCGAGATATGGGGAGTCAAAATTTGGCCCATTTCCGTGACCATTGTAGCGGCCCTCATCGAAATTTCGGTCGCTTGCGCCGGGGTCAAAAATTGAGCTACGAGAAACCGCTTGCGGGGGATTGTTCATGTGTCTCAATGGGAAGTACTGTGTGAGCGGTTTGAAATTCGGTGCAACGGTTATAGGTAATTGTCGCGGCTGAAATGTGTCAAATTCGTGAAATTTGATCCTATGAAAGTCGGGGCCTATTGGGCCTGGAGACAAACCTTTTTTTTTTAAATTGATGTACTCTTCGAGAGCAACATTTTGGCTATCTCGGATTTTTAAAATTCGCGAATGGAGTTTCTGTAGGGTATTTCCGTTTGATTTTTGGGCTATTTTTTAAACTTTCAAAAATTCGCCATAAAAAAACTATGGAAGCTAGGACCACCAAATTTGGAGGGTTTGTAAGTAAATCTAGGGTGCCCTTTCACACCAAAATTTGCGACATTCTATCGAACCGTTTCGGAGATATTCGCGAGTTTTTATTTTAACATTACGGCGAAAAGGCCCGGACCCCCCCTGGCGAGCTGCGATTGGCGAGCATGGGGAGGAAGGCCGAAACCCTGTTAGGTCACGTTTCAAATTTGAAGTCGATCGGACAATTAGGGCCCGAGATATGGGGGGTCAAAATTTGGCCCATTTCCGTGACCATTGGGGCGGCCCTCATCGAAATTTCGGTCGCTTGCGCCGGGGTCAAGAATTGAGCTACGAGAAAACGCTTGCGGGGGATTGTTCATGCGTCTCAATTGGAAGTACTGTGTGAGCGGTTTGAAATTCGGTGCAACGGTGATAGGTAATTGTGGCGGCCGAAATGTGTCAAATTCGTGAAATTTGACCCTATGAAAGTCGGGTCCTATTGGGCCTGGAAAAAACCTTTTTTTTTTCAAATTGGAAGTACTCTTCGAGAGCAACATTTTGGCTATCTCGGATTTTTAAAATTCGCGAATGGAGTTTCTGTAGGGAATTTCCGTTCGATTTTTGATCTATTTTTTAAACATTCAAAAATTCGTCATAAAAAAACTATGGAAGCTAGGACCACCAAATTTGGAGGGTTTGTAAGTAAATCTAGGGTGCCCTTTCACACCAAAATTTGCGACATTCTATCGAACCGTTTCGGGGATATTCGCGAGTTTTTGTTTTAAAATTACGGCGAAAAGGCCCGGACCCCCCCTCTGGTGAGCCGCGATCAGCGAGCATGGGGAGGAAGGCCGAAACCCTGTTAGGTCACGTTTCAAATTTCAAGTCGATCGGACATTTAGGGCCCGAGATATGGGGGGTCAAAATTTGGCCCATTTCCGTGACCATTGGGGCGGCCCTCATCGAAATTTCGGTCGCTTGCACCGGGGTCAAAAATTGAGCTACGAGAAAACGCTTGAGGGGGATTGTTCATGTGTCTCAATGGGAAGTACTGTGTGAGCGGTTAGAAATTCGGTGCAACGGTAATAGGTAATTGTCGCGGCCGAAATGCGTCAAATTCGTGAAATTTGACCCTATGAAAGTCGGGTCCTATTGGGCCTGGAGACAAACCTTTTTTTTTAAAATTGATGTACTCTTCGAGAGCAACATTTTGGCTATCTCGGATTTTTAAAATTCGCGAATGGAGTTTCTGTAGGGTATTTCCGTTTGATTTTTGGGCTATTTTTTAAACTTTCAAAAATTCGCCATAAAAAAACTATGGAAGCTAGGACCACCAAATTTGGAGGGTTTGTAAGTAAATCTAGGGTGCCCTTTCACACCAAAATTTGCGACATTCTATCGAACCGATTCGGAGATATTCGCGAGTTTTTATTTTAACATTACGGCGAAAAGGCCCGGACCCCCCCTGGCAAGCTGCGATTGGCGAGCATGGGGAGGAAGGCCGAAACCCTGTTAGGTCACGTTTCAAATTTGAAGTCGATCGGACAATTAGGGCCCGAGATATGGGGGGTCAAAATTTGGCCCATTTCCGTGACCATTGGGACGGCCCTCATCGAAATTTCGGTCGCTTGCACCGGGGTCAAAAATTGAGCTACGAGAAAACGCTTGCGGGGGATTGTTCATGTGTCTCAATGGGAAGTACTGTGTGAGCGGTTTGAAATTCGGTGCAACGGTTATAGGTAATTGTCGCGGCCGAAATGTGTCAAATTCGTGAAATTTGACCCTATGAAAGTCGGGCCCTATTGGGCCTGGAGACAAACCTTTTTTTTTAAATTGATGTACTCTTCGAGAGCAACATTTTGGCTATCTCGGATTTTTAAAATTCGCGAATGGAGTTTCTGTAGGGTATTTCCGTTCGATTTTTGGGCTATTTTTTAAACTTTCAAAAATTCGCCATAAAAAAACTATGGAAGCTAGGACCACCTAATTTGGAGGGTTTGTAGGTAAATCTAGGGTGCACTTTCACACCAAAATTTGCGACATTCTATCGAACCGTTTCGGAGATATTCGCGAGTTTTTGTTTTAACATTACGGCGAAAAGGCCCGGACCCCCCATGGTGAGCCGCGATTGGCGAGCATAGGGAGGAAGGCCGAAACCCTGTTAGGCCACGTTTCAAATTTCAAGTCGATCGGATAATTAGAGCCCGAGATATGGGGGGTCAAAGTTTGGACCATTTCCGTGATCATTGGGGCGGCCCTCATCGAAATTTCGGTCGCTTGCGCCGGGGTCAAGAATTGAGCTACGAGAAAACGCTTGCGGGGGATTGTTCATGTGTCTCAATGGGAAGTACTGTGTGAGCGGTTAGAAATTCGGTGCAACGGTTATAGGTAATTGTCGCGGCCGAAATGCGTCAAATTCGTGAAATTTGACCCTATGAAAGTCGGGTCCTATTGAGCCTGGAGACAAACCTTTTTTTTTAAAATTGATGTACTCTTCGAGAGCAACATTTTGGCTATCTCGGATTTTTAAAATTCGCGAATGGAGTTTCTGTAGGGTATTTCCGTTTGATTTTTGGGCTATTTTTTAAACTTTCAAAAATTCGTCATAAAAAAACTATGGAAGCTAGGACCACCAAATTTGGAGGGTTTGTAAGTAAATCTAGGGTGCCCTTTCACACCAAAATTTGCGACATTCTATCGAACCGTTTCGGGGATATTCGCGAGTTTTTGTTTTAAAATTACGGCGAAAAGGCCCGGACAGCCCCTGGTGAGCCGCGATTGGCGAGCATGGGGAGGAAGGCCGAAAGCCTGTTAGGCCACGTTTCAAATTTCAAGTCGATCGGACGATTAGGGCCCGAGATATGGGGAGTCAAAATTTGGCCCATTTCCGTGACCATTGTAGCGGCCCTCATCGAAATTTCGGTCGCTTGCGCCGGGGTCAAAAATTGAGCTACGAGAAACCGCTTGCGGGGGATTGTTCATGTGTCTCAATGGGAAGTACTGTGTGAGCGGTTTGAAATTCGGTGCAACGGTTATAGGTAATTGTCGCGGCTGAAATGTGTCAAATTCGTGAAATTTGATCCTATGAAAGTCGGGGCCTATTGGGCCTGGAGACAAACCTTTTTTTTTAAATTGATGTACTCTTCGAGAGCAACATTTTGGCTATCTCGGATTTTTAAAATTCGCGAATGGAGTTTCTGTAGGGTATTTCCGTTTGATTTTTGGGCTATTTTTTAAACTTTCAAAAATTCGCCATAAAAAAACTATGGAAGCTAGGACCACCAAATTTGGAGGGTTTGTAAGTAAATCTAGGGTGCCCTTTCACACCAAAATTTGCGACATTCTATCGAACCGTTTCGGAGATATTCGCGAGTTTTTATTTTAACATTACGGCGAAAAGGCCCGGACCCCCCCTGGCGAGCTGCGATTGGCGAGCATGGGGAGGAAGGCCGAAACCCTGTTAGGTCACGTTTCAAATTTGAAGTCGATCGGACAATTAGGGCCCGAGATATGGGGGGTCAAAATTTGGCCCATTTCCGTGACCATTGGGGCGGCCCTCATCGAAATTTCGGTCGCTTGCGCCGGGGTCAAGAATTGAGCTACGAGAAAACGCTTGCGGGGGATTGTTCATGCGTCTCAATTGGAAGTACTGTGTGAGCGGTTTGAAATTCGGTGCAACGGTGATAGGTAATTGTGGCGGCCGAAATGTGTCAAATTCGTGAAATTTGACCCTATGAAAGTCGGGTCCTATTGGGCCTGGAAAAAACCTTTTTTTTTTCAAATTGGAAGTACTCTTCGAGAGCAACATTTTGGCTATCTCGGATTTTTAAAATTCGCGAATGGAGTTTCTGTAGGGAATTTCCGTTCGATTTTTGATCTATTTTTTAAACATTCAAAAATTCGTCATAAAAAAACTATGGAAGCTAGGACCACCAAATTTGGAGGGTTTGTAAGTAAATCTAGGGTGCCCTTTCACACCAAAATTTGCGACATTCTATCGAACCGTTTCGGGGATATTCGCGAGTTTTTGTTTTAAAATTACGGCGAAAAGGCCCGGACACCCCCTGGTGAGCCGCGATTGGCGAGCATGGGGAGGAAGGCCGAAACCCTGTTAGGCCACGTTTCAAATTTCAAGTCGATCGGACGATTAGGGCCCGAGATATGGGGAGTCAAAATTTGGCCCATTTCCGTGACCATTGTAGCGGCCCTCATCGAAATTTCGGTCGCTTGCGCCGGGGTCAAAAATTGAGCTACGAGAAACCGCTTGCGGGGGATTGTTCATGTGTCTCAATGGGAAGTACTGTGTGAGCGGTTTGAAATTCGGTGCAACGGTTATAGGTAATTGTCGCGGCTGAAATGTGTCAAATTCGTGAAATTTGATCCTATGAAAGTCGGGGCCTATTGGGCCTGGAGACAAACCTTTTTTTTTAAAATTGATGTACTCTTCGAGAGCAACATTTTGGCTATCTCGGATTTTTAAAATTCGCGAATGGAGTTTCTGTAGGGTATTTCCGTTTGATTTTTGGGCTATTTTTTAAAAATTCAAAAATTCGCCGAAAAAAACTATGGAAGCTAGGACCACCAAATTTGGAGGGTTTGTAGGTAAATCTAGGGTGCCCTTTCACACCAAAATTTGCGACATTCTATCGAACCGATTCGGAGATATTCGCGAGTTTTTGTTTTAACATTACGGGGAAAAGGCCCGGACACCCCCTGGTGAGCCGCGATTGGCGAGCATGGGGAGGAAGGCCGAAACCCTGTTAGGTCACGTTTCAAATTTCAAGTCGATCGGACGATTAGGGCCCGAGATATGTAGAGTCAAAATTTGGCCCATTTCCGTGACCATTGTAGCGGCCCTCATCGAAATTTCGGTCGCTTGCGCCGGGGTCAAAAATTGAGCTACGAGAAAACGCTTGCGGGGGATTGTACATGTGTCTCAATGGGAAGTACTGTGTGAGCGGTTTGAAATTCCGTGCAACGGTTATAGGTAATTGTCGCGGCTGAAATGTGTCAAATTCGTGAAATTCGACCCTATGAAAGTCGGGCCCTATTGGGCCTAGAGACAAACCTTTTTTTTTTAAATTTATGTACTCTTCGAGAGCAACATTTTGGCTATCTCGGATTTTTAAAATTCTCGAAAGCAGTTTCTGTAGGGAATTTCCGTTTGAATTTTGGGCTATTTTTTAAACTTTCAAAAATTCGCCAAAAAAAACTATGGAAGCTAGGACCACCAAATTTGGAGGGTTTGCAGGTAAATGTAGGGTGCCCTTTCACACCAAAATTTGCGACATTCTATCGAACCGATTCGGAGATATTCGCGAGTTTTTGTTTTAACATTACGGGGAAAAGGCCCGGACACCCCCTGGTGAGAGGCGATTGGCGAGCATGGGGAGGAAGGCCGAAACCCTGTTAGGCCACGTTTCAAATTTCAAGTCGATCGGACAATTAGGGCCCGAGATATGGGGAGTCAAAATTTGGCCCATTTCCGTGACCATTGGGGCGGCCCTAATCGATATTTCGGTCGCTTGCGCCATGGTCAAAAATTGAGCTACGAGAAAACGCTTGCGGGGGATTGTTCATGTGTCTCAATGGGAAGTACTGTGTGAGCGGTTTGAAATTCGGTGCAACGGTTATAGGTAATTGTCGCGGCCGAAATGTGTCAAATTCGTGAAATTTGACCCTATGAAAGTCGGGCCCTATTGGGCCTGGAGACAAACCTTTTTTTTTAAATTGATGTACTCTTCGAGAGCAACATTTTGGCTATCTCGGATTTTTAAAATTCGCGAATGGAGTTTCTGTAGGGTATTTCCGTTTGATTTTTGGGCTATTTTTGAAACTTTCAAAAATTCGCCATAAAAAAACTATGGAAGCTAGGACCACCTAATTTGGAGGGTTTGTAGGTAAATCTAGGGTGCCCTTTCACACCAAATTTTGCGGCATTCTATCGAACCCTTTCGGAGATATTCGCGAGTTTTTATTTTAACATTACGGCGAAAAGGCCCGGACCCCCCCTGGTGAGCCGCGATTGGCGAGCATGGGGAGGAAGGCCGAAACCCTGTTAGGTCACGTTTGAAATTTCAAGTCGATCGGACAATTAGGGCCCGAGTTATGGGGGGTCAAAGTTTGGACCATTTCCGTGATCATTGGGGCGGCCCCCATCGAAATTTCGGTCGCTTGCGCCGGGGTCAAGAATTGAGCTACGAGAAAACGCTTGCGGGGGATTGTTCATGTGTCTCAATGGGAAGTACTGTGTGAGCGGTTTGAAATTCGGTGCAACGGTTATAGGTAATTGTGGCGGCCGAAATGTGTCAAATTCGTGAAATTTGACCCTATGAAAGTCGGGTCCTATTGGGCCTGGAGACAAACCTTTTTTTTTAAAATTGATGTACTCTTCGAGAGCAACATTTTGGCTATCTCGGATTTTTAAAATTCGCGAATGGAGTTTCTGTAGGGAATTTCCGTTCGATTTTTGGTCTATTTTTTAAACCTTCAAAAATTCGCCATAAAAAAACTATGGAAGCTAGGACCACCAAATTTGGAGGGTTTGTAGGTAAATCTAGGGTGCCTTTTCACACCAAAATTTGCGACATTCTATTGAACCGTTTCGGAGATATTCGCGAGTTTTTGTTTTAACATTACGGGGAAAAGGCCCGGACACCCCCTGGTGAGCCGCGATTGGCGAGCATGGGGAGGAAGGCCGAAACCCTGTTAGGCCACGTTTCAAATTTCAAGTCGATCGGACAATTAGGGCCCGAGATATGGGGAGTCAAAATTTGGCCCATTTCCGTGACCATTGGGGCGGCCCTCATCGAAATTTCGGTCGCTTGCGCCGGGGTCAAAAATTGAGCTACGAGAAAACGCTTGCGGGGGATTGTTCATGTGTCTCAATGGGAAGTACTGTGTGAGCGGTTTGAAATTCGGTGCAACGGTTATAGGTAATTGTGGCGGCCGAAATGTGTCAATTTCGTGAAATTTGACCCTATGAAAGTCGGGCCCTATTGGGCCTGGAGACCAACCTTTTTTTTTAAAATTGATGTACTCTTCGAGAGCAACATTTTGGCTATCTCGGATTTTTAAAATTCGCGAATAGAGTTTCTGTAGGGTATTTCCGTTTGATTTTTGGGCTATTTTTTAAACTTTCAAAAATTCGCCATAAAAAACTATTTAAGCTAGGACCACCAAATTTGGAGGGTTTGTAAGTAAATCTAGGGTGCCCTTTCACACCAAAATTTGCGACATTCTATCGAACCGTTTCGGGGATATTCGCGAGTTTTTGTTTTAAAATTACGGCGAAAAGGCCCGGACACCCCCTGGTGAGCCGCGATTGGCGAGCATGGGGAGGAAGGCCGAAACCCTGTTAGGCCACGTTTCAAATTTCAAGTCGATCGGACGATTAGGGCCCGAGATATGGGGAGTCAAAATTTGGCCCATTTCCGTGACCATTGTAGCGGCCCTCATCGAAATTTCGGTCGCTTGCGCCGGGGTCAAAAATTGAGCTACGAGAAACCGCTTGCGGGGGATTGTTCATGTGTCTCAATGGGAAGTACTGTGTGAGCGGTTTGAAATTCGGTGCAACGGTTATAGGTAATTGTCGCGGCTGAAATGTGTCAAATTCGTGAAATTTGATCCTATGAAAGTCGGGGCCTATTGGGCCTGGAGACAAACCTTTTTTTTTAAATTGATGTACTCTTCGAGAGCAACATTTTGGCTATCTCGGATTTTTAAAATTCGCGAATGCAGTTTCTGTAGGGAATTTCCGTTTGAATTTTGGGCTATTTTTTAAAATTTCAAAAATTCGCCAAAAAAAACTATGGAAGCTAGGACCACCAAATTTGGAGGGTTTGCAGGTAAATCTAGGGTGCCTTTTCACACCAAAATTTGCGACATTCTATCGAACCGATTCGGAGATATTCGCGAGTTTTTGTTTTAACATTACGGGGAAAAGGCCCGGACACCCCCTGGTGAGCCGCGATTGGCGAGCATGGGGAGGAAGGCCGAAACCCTGTTAGGCCACGTTTCAAATTTCAAGTCGATCGGACAATTAGGGCCCGAGATATGGGGAGTCAAAATTTGGCCCATTTCCGTGACCATTGGGGCGGCCCTAATCGATATTTCGGTCGCTTGCGCCATGGTCAAAAATTGAGCTACGAGAAAACGCTTGCGGGGGATTGTTCATGTTTCTCAATGGGAAGTACTGTGTGAGCGGTTTGAAATTCGGTGCAACGGTTATAGGTAATTGTCGCGGCCGAAATGTGTCAAATTCGTGAAATTTGACCCTATGAAAGTCGGGGCCTATTGGGCCTTGAGACAAACCTTTTTTTTTTAAATTGATGTACTCTTGGAGAGCAACATTTTGGCTATCTCGGATTTTTAAAATTCGCGAATGGAGTTTCTGTAGGGTATTTCCGTTTGATTTTTGGGCTATTTTTTAAACATTCAAAAATTCGCCATAAAAAAACTATGGAAGCTAGGACCACCTAATTTGGAGGGTTTATAGGTAAATCTAGGGTGCCCTTTCACACCAAATTTTGCGACATTCTATCGAACCGTTTCGGAGATATTCGCGAGTTTTTATTTTAACATTACGGCGAAAAGGCCCGGACCCCCCTGGTGAGCCGCGATTGGCGAGCATGGCGAGAAAGGCCGAAACCCTGTTAGGTCACGTTTCAAATTTCAAGTCGATCGGACAATTAGGGCCCGAGATATGGGGGGTCAAAATTTGGCCCATTTCCGTGACCATTGGGGCGGCCCTCATCGAAATTTCGGTCGCTTGCACCGGGGTCAAAAATTGAGCTACGAGAAAACGCTTGCGGGGGATTGTTCATGTGTCTCAATGGGAAGTACTGTGTGAGCAGTTTGAAATTCGGTGCAACGGTTATAAGTAAATGTCGCGGCCGAAATGTGTCAAATTCGTGAAATTTGACCCATGAAAGTCGTCCCCTATTGGGCCTGGAGACAAACCTTTTTTTTTAAATTGATGTAGTCTTCGAGAGCAACATTTTGGCTATCTCGGATTTTTAAAATTCGCGAATGGAGTTTCTGTAGGGTATTTCCGTTCGATTTTTGGGCTATTTTTTAAACTTTCAAAAATTCGCCATAAAAAAACTATGGAAGCTAGGACCACCTAATTTGGAGGGTTTGTAGGTAAATCTCGGGTGCACTTTCACACCAAAATTTGCGACATTCTATCGAACCGTTTCGGAGATATTCGCGAGTTTTTGTTTTAACATTACGGCGAAAAGGCCCGGACCCCCCATGGTGAGCCGCGATTGGCGAGCATGGGGAGGAAGGCCGAAACCCTCTTAGGCCACGTTTCAAATTTCAAGTCGATCGGACAATTAGGGCCCGAGATATGGGGGGTCAAAGTTTGGCCCATTTCCGTTACCATTGGGGCGGCCCCCATCGAAATTTCGGTCGCTTGCGAAGGGGTCAAAAATGGAGCTACGAGAAAACGCTTCCGGGGGATTGTTCATGTGTCTCAATGGGAAGTACTGTGTGGGCGGTTTGAAATTCGGTGCAACGGTTATAGGTAATTGTCGCGGCCGAAATGTGTCAAATTCGTGAATTTTGACCCTATGAAAGTGGGGTCCTATTGGGCCTAGAGACAAACCTTTTTTTTAAAATTCATGTACTCTTGGAGAGCAACATTTTGGATATCTCGGATTTTTAAAATTTGCGAATGGAGTTTCTGTAGGGTATTTCCGTTTGATTTTTGGGCTATATTTTAAACCTTCAAAAATTCGCCAAAATTACTATGGAAACTAGGACCACCAAATTTGGAGGGTTTGCAGGTAAATCTAGGGTGCCCTTTCACACCAAAATTTGCGACATTCTATCGAACCGATTCGGAGATATTCGCGAGTTTTTGTTTTTACATTACGGGGAAAAGGCCCGGACACCCCCTGGTGAGCCGCGATTGGCGAGCATAGGGAGGAAGGCCGAAACCCTGTTTGGCCACGTTTCAAATTTCAAGTCGATCGGACGATTAGGGCCCGAGATATGGGGAGTCAAAATTTGGCCCATTTCCGTGACCATTGGGGCGGCCCTCATCGAAATTTCGGTCGCTTGCGCCGGGGTCAAAAATTGAGCTACGAGTAAACGCTTGCGGGGGATTGTTCATGTGTCTCAATGGGAAGTACTGTGTGAGCGGTTTGAAATTCGGTGCAACGGTTATAGGTAATTGTCGCGGCCGAAATGTGTCAAATTCGTGAAATTTGACGCTAGGAAAGTCGGGCCCTATTGGGCCTTGAGAGAAACCTTTTTTTTTTTAAATTGATGTACTCTTCGAGAGCAACATTTTGGCTATCTCGGATTTTTAAAATTCGCGAATGGAGTTTCTGTAGGGTATTTCCGTTTGATTTTTGGTCTATTTTTTAAACTTTCAAAAATTCGCCATAAAAAAACTATGGAAGCTAGGACCACCAAATTTGGAGGGTTTGTAAGTAAATCTAGGGTGCCCTTTCACACCAAAATTTGCGATATTCTATCGAACCGTTTCGGCGATATTCGCGAGTTTTTGTTTTAAAATTACGGCGAAAAGGCCCGGACACCCCCTGGTGAGCCGCGATTGGCGAGCATGGGGAGGAAGGCCGAAACCCTGTTAGGTCACGTTTCAAATTTCAAGTCGATCGAACAATTAGGGCCCGAGATATGGGGGGTCAAAATTTGGCCCATTTCCGTGACCATTGGGGCGGCCCTCATCGAAATTTCGGTCGCTTGCACCGGGGTCAAAAATTGAGCTACGAGAAAACGCTTGCGGGGGATTGTTCATGTGTCTCAATGGGAAGTACTATGTGAGCAGTTTGAAATTCGGTGCAACGGTTATAGGTAATTGTCGCGGCCGAAATGTGTCAAATTCGTGAAATTTGACCCATGAAAGTCGGGCCCTATTGGGCCTGGAGACAAACCTTTTTTTTTTAAATTGATGTACTCTTCGAGAGCAACATTTTGGCTATCTTGGATTTTTAAAATTCGCGAATGGAGTTTCTGTAGGGTATTTCCGTTCGATTTTTGGGCTATTTTTTAAACTTTCAAAAATTCGCCATAAAAAAACTATGGAAGCTAGGACCACCTAATTTGGAGGGTTTGTAGGTAAATCTAGGGTGCACTTTCACACCAAAATTTGCGACATTCTATCGAACCGTTTCGGAGATATTCGCGAGTTTTTGTTTTAACATTACGGCGAAAAGGCCCGGACCCCCCATTGTGAGCCGCGATTGGCGAGCATGGGGAGGAAGGCCGAAACCCTCTTAGGCCACGTTTCAAATTTCAAGTCCATCGGACAATTAGGGCCCGAGATATGGGGGGTCAAAGTTTGGCCCATTTCCGTTACCATTGGGGCGGCCCCCATCGAAATTTCGGTCGCTTGCGAAGGGGTCAAAAATGGAGCTACGAGAAAACGCTTCCGGGGGATTGTTCATGTGTCTCAATGGGAAGTACTGTGTGGGCAGTTTGAAATTCGGTGCAACGGTTATAGGTAATTGTCGCGGCCGAAATGTGTCAAATTCGTGAAGTTTGACCCTATGAAAGTGGGTCCTATTGGGCCTAGAGACAAACCTTTCTTTTAAAATTCATGTACTCTTGGAGAGCAACATTTTGGCTATCTCGGATTTTTAAAATTTGCGAATGGAGTTTCTGTAGGGTATTTCCGTTTGATTTTTGGGCTATTTTTTAAACTTTCAAAAATTCGCCCTAAAAAAACTATGGAAGCTAGGACCACCAAATTTGGAGGGTTTGTAAGTAAATCTAGGGTGCCCTTTCACACCAAAATTTGCGACATTCTATCGAACCGTTTCGGCGATATTCGCGAGTTTTTGTTTTAAAATTACGGCGAAAAGGCCCGGACACCCCCTGGTGAGCCGCGATTGGCGAGCATGGGGAGGAAGGCCGAAACCCTGTTAGGCCACGTTTCAAATTTCAAGTCGATCGGACGATTAGGGCCCGAGATATGGGGAGTCAAAATTTGGCCCATTTCCGTGACCATTGGGGCGGCCCTCATCGAAATTTCGGTCGCTTGCGCCGGGGTCAAAAATTGAGCTACGAGAAAACGCTTGCGGCGGATTGTTCATGTGTCTCAATGGGAAGTACTGTGTGAGCGGTTTGAAATTCGGTGCAACGGTTATAGGTAATTGTCGCGGCCGAAATGTGTCAAATTCGTGAAATTTGACCCTATGAAAGTCGGGCCCTATTGGGCCTGGAGACAAACCTTTTTTTTTAAATTGATGTACTCTTCGAGAGCAACATTTTGGCTATCTCGGATTTTTAAAATTCGCGAATGGAGTTTCTGTAGGGTATTTCCGTTTGATTTTTGGGCTATTTTTGAAACTTTCAAAAATTCGCCATAAAAAAACTATGGAAGCTAGGACCACCTAATTTGGAGGGTTTGTAGGTAAATCTAGGGTGCCCTTTCACACCAAATTTTGCGGCATTCTATCGAACCGTTTCGGAGATATTCGCGAGTTTTTATTTTAACATTACGGCGAAAAGGCCCGGACCCCCCCTGGTGAGCCGCGATTGGCGAGCATGGGGAGGAAGGCCGAAACCCTGTTAGGTCACGTTTGAAATTTCAAGTCGATCGGACAATTAGGGCCCGAGATATGGGGGGTCAAAGTTTGGACCATTTCCGTGATCATTGGGGCGGCCCCCATCGAAATTTCGGTCGCTTGCGCCGGGGTCAAGAATTGAGATACGAGAAAACGCTTGCGGGGGATTGTTCATGTGTCTCAATGGGAAGTACTGTGTGAGCGGTTTGAAATTCGGTGCAACGGTTATAGGTAATTGTGGCGGCCGAAATGTGTCAAATTCGTGAAATTTGACCCTATGAAAGTCGGGTCCTATTGGGCCTGGAGACAAACCTTTTTTTTTAAAATTGATGTACTCTTCGAGAGCAACATTTTGGCTATCTCGGATTTTTAAAATTCGCGAATGGAGTTTCTGTAGGGAATTTCCGTTCGATTTTTGGTCTATTTTTTAAACCTTCAAAAATTCGCCATAAAAAAACTATGGAAGCTAGGACCACCAAATTTGGAGGGTTTGTAGGTAAATCTAGGGTGCCTTTTCACACCAAAATTTGCGACATTCTATTGAACCGTTTCGGAGATATTCGCGAGTTTTTGTTTTAACATTACGGGGAAAAGGCCCGGACACCCCCTGGTGAGCCGCGATTGGCGAGCATGGGGAGGAAGGCCGAAACCCTGTTAGGCCACGTTTCAAATTTCAAGTCGATCGGACAATTAGGGCCCGAGATATGGGGAGTCAAAATTTGGCCCATTTCCGTGACCATTGGGGCGGCCCTCATCGAAATTTCGGTCGCTTGCGCCGGGGTCAAAAATTGAGCTACGAGAAAACGCTTGCGGGGGATATTTCATGTGTCTCAATGGGAAGTACTGTGTGAGCGGTTTGAAATTCGGTGCAACGGTTATAGGTAATTGTGGCGGCCGAAATGTGTCAATTTCGTGAAATTTGACCCTATGAAAGTCGGGCCCTATTGGGCCTGGAGACCAACCTTTTTTTTTAAAATTGATGTACTCTTCGAGAGCAACATTTTGGCTATCTCGGATTTTTAAAATTCGCGAATAGAGTTTCTGTAGGGTATTTCCGTTTGATTTTTGGGCTATTTTTTAAACTTTCAAAAATTCGCCATAAAAAACTATTTAAGCTAGGACCACCAAATTTGGAGGGTTTGTAAGTAAATCTAGGGTGCCCTTTCACACCAAAATTTGCGACATTCTATCGAACCGTTTCGGGGATATTCGCGAGTTTTTGTTTTAAAATTACGGCGAAAAGGCCCGGACACCCCCTGGTGAGCCGCGATTGGCGAGCATGGGGAGGAAGGCCGAAACCCTGTTAGGCCACGTTTCAAATTTCAAGTCGATCGGACGATTAGGGCCCGAGATATGGGGAGTCAAAATTTGGCCCATTTCCGTGACCATTGTAGCGGCCCTCATCGAAATTTCGGTCGCTTGCGCCGGGGTCAAAAATTGAGCTACGAGAAACCGCTTGCGGGGGATTGTTCATGTGTCTCAATGGGAAGTACTGTGTGAGCGGTTTGAAATTCGGTGCAACGGTTATAGGTAATTGTCGCGGCTGAAATGTGTCAAATTCGTGAAATTTGATCCTATGAAAGTCGGGGCCTATTGGGCCTGGAGACAAACCTTTTTTTTTAAATTGATGTACTCTTCGAGAGCAACATTTTGGCTATCTCGGATTTTTAAAATTCGCGAATGCAGTTTCTGTAGGGAATTTCCGTTTGAATTTTGGGCTATTTTTTAAAATTTCAAAAATTCGCCAAAAAAAACTATGGAAGCTAGGACCACCAAATTTGGAGGGTTTGCAGGTAAATCTAGGGTGCCTTTTCACACCAAAATTTGCGACATTCTATCGAACCGATTCGGAGATATTCGCGAGTTTTTGTTTTAACATTACGGGGAAAAGGCCCGGACACCCCCTGGTGAGCCGCGATTGGCGAGCATGGGGAGGAAGGCCGAAACCCTGTTAGGCCACGTTTCAAATTTCAAGTCGATCGGACAATTAGGGCCCGAGATATGGGGAGTCAAAATTTGGCCCATTTCCGTGACCATTGGGGCGGCCCTAATCGATATTTCGGTCGCTTGCGCCATGGTCAAAAATTGAGCTACGAGAAAACGCTTGCGGGGGATTGTTCATGTGTCTCAATGGGAAGTACTGTGTGAGCGGTTTGAAATTCGGTGCAACGGTTATAGGTAATTGTCGCGGCCGAAATGTGTCAAATTCGTGAAATTTGACCCTATGAAAGTCGGGGCCTATTGGGCCTTGAGACAAACCTTTTTTTTTTAAATTGATGTACTCTTGGAGAGCAACATTTTGGCTATCTCGGATTTTTAAAATTTGCGAATGGAGTTTCTGTAGGGTATTTCCGTTTGATTTTTGGGCTATATTTTAAACCTTCAAAAATTCGCCAAAATTACTATGGAAACTAGGACCACCAAATTTGGAGGGTTTGCAGGTAAATCTAGGGTGCCCTTTCACACCAAAATTTGCGACATTCTATCGAACCGATTCGGAGATATTCGCGAGTTTTTGTTTTAACATTACGGCGAAAAAGCCCGGACACC
Source organism: Stegodyphus dumicola (assembly GCF_044657685.1). Lineage (NCBI taxonomy): Eukaryota > Metazoa > Arthropoda > Arachnida > Araneae > Eresidae > Stegodyphus > Stegodyphus dumicola. The sequence goes on along the minus strand of NC_140769.1, from coordinate 288,403,524 downwards.
CCCTGGTGAGCCGCGATTGGCGAGCATAGGGAGGAAGGCCGAAACCCTGTTTGGCCACGTTTCAAATTTCAAGTCGATCGGACGATTAGGGCCCGAGATATGGGGAGTCAAAATTTGGCCCATTTCCGTGACCATTGGGGCGGCCCTCATCGAAATTTCGGTCGCTTGCGCCGGGGTCAAAAATTGAGCTACGAGTAAACGCTTGCGGGGGATTGTTCATGTGTCTCAATGGGAAGTACTGTGTGAGCGGTTTGAAATTCGGTGCAACGGTTATAGGTAATTGTCGCGGCCGAAATGTGTCAAATTCGTGAAATTTGACCCTAGGAAAGTCGGGCCCTATTGGGCCTTGAGAGAAACCTTTTTTTTTTTAAATTGATGTACTCTTCGAGAGCAACATTTTGGCTATCTCGGATTTTTAAAATTCGCGAATGGAGTTTCTGTAGGGTATTTCCGTTCGATTTTTGGGCTATTTTTTAAACTTTCAAAAATTCGCCATAAAAAAACTATGGAAGCTAGGACCACCTAATTTGGAGGGTTTGTAGGTAAATCTAGGGTGCACTTTCACACCAAAATTTGCGACATTCTATCGAACCGTTTCGGAGATATTCGCGAGTTTTTGTTTTAACATTACGGCGAAAAGGCCCGGACCCCCCATTGTGAGCCGCGATTGGCGAGCATGGGGAGGAAGGCCGAAACCCTCTTAGGCCACGTTTCAAATTTCAAGTCCATCGGACAATTAGGGCCCGAGATATGGGGGGTCAAAGTTTGGCCCATTTCCGTTACCATTGGGGCGGCCCCCATCGAAATTTCGGTCGCTTGCGAAGGGGTCAAAAATGGAGCTACGAGAAAACGCTTCCGGGGGATTGTTCATGTGTCTCAATGGGAAGTACTGTGTGGGCAGTTTGAAATTCGGTGCAACGGTTATAGGTAATTGTCGCGGCCGAAATGTGTCAAATTCGTGAAGTTTGACCCTATGAAAGTGGGTCCTATTGGGCCTAGAGACAAACCTTTCTTTTAAAATTCATGTACTCTTGGAGAGCAACATTTTGGCTATCTCGGATTTTTAAAATTTGCGAATGGAGTTTCTGTAGGGTATTTCCGTTTGATTTTTGGGCTATTTTTTAAACTTTCAAAAATTCGCCCTAAAAAAACTATGGAAGCTAGGACCACCAAATTTGGAGGGTTTGTAAGTAAATCTAGGGTGCCCTTTCACACCAAAATTTGCGACATTCTATCGAACCGTTTCGGCGATATTCGCGAGTTTTTGTTTTAAAATTACGGCGAAAAGGCCCGGACACCCCCTGGTGAGCCGCGATTGGCGAGCATGGGGAGGAAGGCCGAAACCCTGTTAGGCCACGTTTCAAATTTCAAGTCGATCGGACGATTAGGGCCCGAGATATGGGGAGTCAAAATTTGGCCCATTTCCGTGACCATTGGGGCGGCCCTCATCGAAATTTCGGTCGCTTGCGCCGGGGTCAAAAATTGAGCTACGAGAAAACGCTTGCGGCGGATTGTTCATGTGTCTCAATGGGAAGTACTGTGTGAGCGGTTTGAAATTCGGTGCAACGGTTATAGGTAATTGTGGCGGCCGAAATGTGTCAAATTCGTGAAATTTGACCCTATGAAAGTCGGGTCCTATTTTGCCTGGAGACAAACCTTTTTTTTTAAAATTCATGTACTCTTGGAGAGCAACATTTTGGCTATCTCGGATTTTTAAAATTTGCGAATGGAGTTTCTGTAGGGTATTTCCGTTCGATTTTTGGGCTATTTTTTAAACTTTCAAAAATTCGCCATAAAAAAACTATGGAAGCTAGGACCACCTAATTGGGAGGGTTTGTAGGTAAATCTAGGGTGCACTTTCACACCAAAATTTGCGACATTCTATCGAACCGTTTCGGAGATATTCGCGAGTTTTTGTTTTAACATTACGGCGAAAAGGCCCGGACCCCCCATGGTGAGCCGCGATTGGCGAGCATGGGGAGGAAGGACGAAACCCTCTTAGGCCACGTTTCAAATTTCAAGTCGATCGGACAATTAGGGCCCGAGATATGGGGGGTCAAAGTTTGGCCCATTTCCGTTACCATTGGGGCGGCCCCCATCGAAATTTCGGTCGCTTGCGAAGGGGTCAAAAATGGAGCTACGAGAAAACGCTTCCGGGGGATTGTTCATGTGTCTCAATGGGAAGTACTGTGTGGGCGGTTTGAAATTCGGTGCAACGGTTATAGGTAATTGTCGCGGCCGAAATGTGTCAAATTCGTGAATTTTGACCCTATGAAAGTGGGGTCCTATTGGGCCTAGAGACAAACCTTTTTTTTAAAATTCATGTACTCTTGGAGAGCAACATTTTGGCTATGTCGGATTTTTAAAATTTGCGAATGGAGTTTCTGTAGGGTATTTCCGTTTGATTTTTGGGCTATATTTTAAACCTTCAAAAATTCGCCAAAATTACTATGGAAACTAGGACCACCAAATTTGGAGGGTTTGCAGGTAAATCTAGGGTGCCCTTTCACACCAAAATTTGCGACATTCTATCGAACCGATTCGGAGATATTCGCGAGTTTTTGTTTTTACATTACGGGGAAAAGGCCCGGACACCCCCTGGTGAGCCGCGATTGGCGAGCATGGGGAGGAAGGCCGAAACCCTGTTAGGCCACGTTTCAAATTTCAAGTCGATCGGACAATTAGGGCCCGAGATATGGGGAGTCAAAATTTGGCCCATTTCCGTGACCATTGGGGCGGCCCTCATCGAAATTTCGGTCGCTTGCGCCGGGGTCAAAAATTGAGCTACGAGTAAACGCTTGCGGGGGATTGTTCATGTGTCTCAATGGGAAGTACTGTGTGAGCGGTTTGAAATTCGGTGCAACGGTTATAGGTAATTATTGCGGCCGAAATGTGTCAAATTCGTGAAATTTGACCCTATGAAAGTCGGGCCCTATTGGGCCTTGAGAGAAACCTTTTTTTTTTTTTAAATTGATGTACTCTTCGAGAGCAACATTTTGGCTATCTCGGATTTTTAAAATTCGCGAATGGAGTTTCTGTAGGGTATTTCCGTTTGATTTTTCGTCTATTTTTTTAACTTTCAAAAATTCACCATAAAAAAACTATGGAAGCTAGGACCACCAAATTTGGAGGGTTTGTAAGTAAATCTAGGGTGCCCTTTCACACCAAAATTTGCGATATTCTATCGAACCGTTTCGGCGATATTCGCGAGTTTTTGTTTTAAAATTACGGCGAAAAGGCCCGGACACCCCCTGGTGAGCCGCGATTGGCGAGCATGGGGAGGAAGGCCGAAATCCTGTTAGGTCACGTTTCAAATTTCAAGTCGATCGAACAATTAGGGCCCGAGATATGGGGGGTCAAAATTTGGCCCATTTCCGTGACCATTGGGGCGGCCCTCATCGAAATTTCGGTCGCTTGCACCGGGGTCAAAAATTGAGCTACGAGAAAACGCTTGCGGGGGATTGTTCATGTGTCTCAATGGGAAGTACTATGTGAGCAGTTTGAAATTCGGTGCAACGGTTATAGGTAATTGTCGCGGCCGAAATGTGTCAAATTCGTGAAATTTGACCCATGAAAGTCGGGCCCTATTGGGCCTGGAGACAAACCTTTTTTTTTAAATTGATGTACTCTTCGAGAGCAACATTTTGGCTATCTTGGATTTTTAAAATTCGCGAATGGAGTTTCTGTAGGGTATTTCCGTTCGATTTTTGGGCTTATTTTTAAACTTTCAAAAATTCGCCATAAAAAACTATGGAAGCTAGGACCACCTAATTTGGAGGGTTTGTAGGTAAATCTAGGGTGCACTTTCACACCAAAATTTGCGACATTCTATCGAACCGTTTCGGAGATATTCGCGAGTTTTTGTTTTAACATTACGGCGAAAAGGCCCGGACCCCCCATTGTGAGCCGCGATTGGCGAGCATGGGGAGGAAGGCCGAAACCCTCTTAGGCCACGTTTCGAATTTCAAGTCCATCGGACAATTAGGGCCCGAGATATGGGGGGTCAAAGTTTGGCCCATTTCCGTTACCATTGGGGCGGCCCCCATCGAAATTTCGGTCGCTTGCGAAGGGGTCAAAAATGGAGCTACGAGAAAACGCTTCCGGGGGATTGTTCATGTGTCTCAATGGGAAGTACTGTGTGGGCAGTTTGAAATTCGGTGCAACGGTTATAGGTAATTGTCGCGGCCGAAATGTGTCAAATTCGTGAAGTTTGACCCTATGAAAGTGGGTCCTATTGGGCCTAGAGACAAACCTTTCTTTTAAAATTCATGTACTCTTGGAGAGCAACATTTTGGCTATCTCGGATTTTTAAAATTTGCGAATGGAGTTTCTGTAGGGTATTTCCGTTTGATTTTTGGGCTATTTTTTAAACTTTCAAAAATTCGCCATAAAAAATCTATGGAAGCTAGGACCACCTAATTTGGAGGGTTTGCAGGTAAATCTAGGGTGCCCTTTCACACCAAAATTTGCGACATTCTATCGAACCGATTCGGAGATATTCGCGAGTTTTTGTTTTAACATTACGGGGAAAAGGCCCGGACACCCCCTGGCGAGCCGCGATTGGCGAGCATGGGGAGGAAGGCCGAAACCCTGTTAGGCCACGTTTCAAATTTCAAGTCGATCGGACAATTAGGGCCCGAGATATGGGGAGTCAAAATTTGGCCCATTTCCGTGACCATTTGGGCGGCCCTCATCGAAATTTCGGTCGCTTGCGCCGGGGTCAAAAATTGAGCTACGAGTAAACGCTTGCGGGGGATTGTTCATGTGTCTCAATGGGAAGTACTGTGTGAGCGGTTTGAAATTAGGTTCAATGGTTATAGATAATTGTCGCGGCCGAAATGTGTCAAATTCGTGAAATTTGACCCTATGAAAGTCGGGCCCTATTGGGCCTTGAGACAAACCTTTTTTTTAAATTGATGTACTCTTCGAGAGCAACATTTTGGCTATCTCGGATTTTTAAAATTCGCGAATGGAGTTTCTGTAGGGTATTTCCGTTTGATTTTTGGGCTATTTTTTAAACTTTCAAAAATTCGCCCTAAAAAAACTATGGAAGCTAGGACCACAAAATTTGGAGGGTTTGTAAGTAAATCTAGGGTGCCCTTTCACACCAAAATTTGCGACATTCTATCGAACCGTTTCGGCGATATTCGCGAGTTTTTGTTTTAAAATTACGGCGAAAAGGCCCGGACACCCCCTGGTGAGCCGCGATTGGCGAGCATGGGGAGGAAGGCCGAAACCCTGTTAGGCCACGTTTCAAATTTCAAGTCGATCGGACGATTAGGGCCCGAGATATGGGGAGTCAAAATTTGGCCCATTTCCGTGACCATTGGGGCGGCCCTCATCGAAATTTCGGTCGCTTGCGCCGGGGTCAAAAATTGAGCTACGAGAAAACGCTTGCGGCGGATTGTTCATGTGTCTCAATGGGAAGTACTGTGTGAGCGGTTTGAAATTCGGTGCAACGGTTATAGGTAATTGTGGCGGCCGAAATGTGTCAAATTCGTGAAATTTGACCCTATGAAAGTCGGGTCCTATTTTGCCTGGAGACAAACCTTTTTTTTTAAAATTCATGTACTCTTGGAGAGCAACATTTTGGCTATCTCGGATTTTTAAAATTTGCGAATGGAGTTTCTGTAGGGTATTTCCGTTCGATTTTTGGGCTATTTTTTAAACTTTCAAAAATTCGCCATAAAAAAACTATGGAAGCTAGGACCACCTAATTGGGAGGGTTTGTAGGTAAATCTAGGGTGCACTTTCACACCAAAATTTGCGACATTCTATCGAACCGTTTCGGAGATATTCGCGAGTTTTTGTTTTAACATTACGGCGAAAAGGCCCGGACCCCCCATGGTGAGCCGCGATTGGCGAGCATGGGGAGGAAGGCCGAAACCCTCTTAGGCCACGTTTCAAATTTCAAGTCGATCGGACAATTAGGGCCCGAGATATGGGGGGTCAAAATTTGGCCCATTTCCGTTACCATTGGGGCGGCCCCCATCGAAATTTCGGTCGCTTGCGAAGGGGTCAAAAATGGAGCTACGAGAAAACGCTTCCGGGGGATTGTTCATGTGTCTCAATGGGAAGTACTGTGTGGGCGGTTTGAAATTCGGTGCAACGGTTATAGGTAATTGTCGCGGCCGAAATGTGTCAAATTCGTGAATTTTGACCCTATGAAAGTGGGTTCCTATTGGGCCTAGAGACAAACCTTTTTTTTAAAATTCATGTACTCTTGGAGAGCAACATTTTGGCTATGTCGGATTTTTAAAATTTGCGAATGGAGTTTCTGTAGGGTATTTCCGTTTGATTTTTGGGCTATATTTTAAACCTTCAAAAATTCGCCAAAATTACTATGGAAACTAGGACCACCAAATTTGGAGGGTTTGCAGGTAAATCTAGGGTGCCCTTTCACACCAAAATTTGCGACATTCTATCGAACCGATTCGGAGATATTCGCGAGTTTTTGTTTTTACATTACGGGGAAAAGGCCCGGACACCCCCTGGTGAGCCGCGATTGGCGAGCATGGGGAGGAAGGCCGAAACCCTGTTAGGCCACGTTTCAAATTTCAAGTCGATCGGACAATTAGGGCCCGAGATATGGGGAGTCAAAATTTGGCCCATTTCCGTGACCATTGGGGCGGCCCTCATCGAAATTTCGGTCGCTTGCGCCGGGGTCAAAAATTGAGCTACGAGTAAACGCTTGCGGGGGATTGTTCATGTGTCTCAATGGGAAGTACTGTGTGAGCGGTTTGAAATTCGGTGCAACGGTTATAGGTAATTGTTGCGGCCGAAATGTGTCAAATTCGTGAAATTTGACCCTATGAAAGTCGGGCCCTATTGGGCCTTGAGAGAAACCTTTTTTTTTTTAAATTGATGTACTCTTCGAGAGCAACATTTTGGCTATCTCGGATTTTTAAAATTCGCGAATGGAGTTTCTGTAGGGTATTTCCGTTTGATTTTTTGTCTATTTTTTAAACTTTCAAAAATTCGCCATAAAAAAACTATGGAAGCTAGGACCACCAAATTTGGAGGGTTTGTAAGTAAATCTAGGGTGCCCTTTCACACCAAAATTTGCGATATTCTATCGAACCGTTTCGGCGATATTCGCGAGTTTTTGTTTTAAAATTACGGCGAAAAGGCCCGGACACCCCCTGGTGAGCCGCGATTGGCGAGCATGGGGAGGAAGGCCGAAACCCTCTTAGGCCACGTTTCAAATTTCAAGTCCATCGGACAATTAGGGCCCGAGATATGGGGGGTCAAAGTTTGGCCCATTTCCGTTACCATTGGGGCGGCCCCCATCGAAATTTCGGTCGCTTGCGAAGGGGTCAAAAATTGAGCTACGAGAAAACGCTTCCGGGGGATTGTTCATGTGTCTCAATGGGAAGTACTGTGTGGGCAGTTTGAAATTCGGTGCAACGGTTATAGGTAATTGTCGCGGCCGAAATGTGTCAAATTCGTGAAGTTTGACCCTATGAAAGTGGGTCCTATTGGGCCTAGAGACAAACCTTTCTTTTAAAATTCATGTACTCTTGGAGAGCAACATTTTGGCTATCTCGGATTTTTAAAATTTGCGAATGGAGTTTCTGTAGGGTATTTCCGTTTGATTTTTGGGCTATTTTTTAAACTTTCAAAAATTCGCCATAAAAAAACTATGGAAGCTAGGACCACCTAATTTGGAGGGTTTGCAGGTAAATCTAGGGTGCCCTTTCACACCAAAATTTGCGACATTCTATCGAACCGATTCGGAGATATTCGCGAGTTTTTGTTTTAACATTACGGGGAAAAGGCCCGGACACCCCCTGGTGAGCCGCGATTGGCGAGCATGGGGAGGAAGGCCGAAACCCTGTTAGGCCACGTTTCAAATTTCAAGTCGATCGGACGATTAGGGCCCGAGATATGGGGAGTCAAAATTTGGCCCATTTCCGTGACCATTGGGGCGGCCCTCATCGAAATTTCGGTCGCTTGCGCCGGGGTCAAAAATTGAGCTACGAGAAAACGCTTGCGGCGGATTGTTCATGTGTCTCAATGGGAAGTACTGTGTGAGCGGTTTGAAATTCGGTGCAACGGTTATAGGTAATTGTGGCGGCCGAAATGTGTCAAATTCGTGAAATTTGACCCTATGAAAGTCGGGTCCTATTTTGCCTGGAGACAAACCTTTTTTTTTAAAATTCATGTACTCTTGGAGAGCAACATTTTGGCTATCTCGGATTTTTAAAATTTGCGAATGGAGTTTCTGTAGGGTATTTCCGTTCGATTTTTGGGCTATTTTTTAAACCTTCAAAAATTCGCCATAAAAAAACTATGGAAGCTAGGACCACCTAATTGGGAGGGTTTGTAGGTAAATCTAGGGTGCACTTTCACACCAAAATTTGCGACATTCTATCGAACCGTTTCGGAGATATTCGCGAGTTTTTGTTTTAACATTACGGCGAAAAGGCCCGGACCCCCCATGGTGAGCCGCGATTGGCGAGCATGGGGAGGAAGGCCGAAACCCTCTTAGGCCACGTTTCAAATTTCAAGTCGATCGGACAATTAGGGCCCGAGATATGGGGGGTCAAAATTTGGCCCATTTCCGTTACCATTGGGGCGGCCCCCATCGAAATTTCGGTCGCTTGCGAAGGGGTCAAAAATGGAGCTACGAGAAAACGCTTCCGGGGGATTGTTCATGTGTCTCAATGGGAAGTACTGTGTGGGCGGTTTGAAATTCGGTGCAACGGTTATAGGTAATTGTCGCGGCCGAAATGTGTCAAATTCGTGAATTTTGACCCTATGAAAGTGGGTTCCTATTGGGCCTAGAGACAAACCTTTTTTTTAAAATTCATGTACTCTTGGAGAGCAACATTTTGGCTATGTCGGATTTTTAAAATTTGCGAATGGAGTTTCTGTAGGGTATTTCCGTTTGATTTTTGGGCTATATTTTAAACCTTCAAAAATTCGCCAAAATTACTATGGAAACTAGGACCACCAAATTTGGAGGGTTTGCAGGTAAATCTAGGGTGCCCTTTCACACCAAAATTTGCGACATTCTATCGAACCGATTCGGAGATATTCGCGAGTTTTTGTTTTTACATTACGGGGAAAAGGCCCGGACACCCCCTGGTGAGCCGCGATTGGCGAGCATGGGGAGGAAGGCCGAAACCCTGTTAGGCCACGTTTCAAATTTCAAGTCGATCGGACAATTAGGGCCCGAGATATGGGGAGTCAAAATTTGGCCCATTTCCGTGACCATTGGGGCGGCCCTCATCGAAATTTCGGTCGCTTGCGCCGGGGTCAAAAATTGAGCTACGAGTAAACGCTTGCGGGGGATTGTTCATGTGTCTCAATGGGAAGTACTGTGTGAGCGGTTTGAAATTCGGTGCAACGGTTATAGGTAATTGTTGCGGCCGAAATGTGTCAAATTCGTGAAATTTGACCCTATGAAAGTCGGGCCCTATTGGGCCTTGAGAGAAACCTTTTTTTTTTTAAATTGATGTACTCTTCGAGAGCAACATTTTGGCTATCTCGGATTTTTAAAATTCGCGAATGGAGTTTCTGTAGGGTATTTCCGTTTGATTTTTTGTCTATTTTTTAAACTTTCAAAAATTCGCCATAAAAAAACTATGGAAGCTAGGACCACCAAATTTGGAGGGTTTGTAAGTAAATCTAGGGTGCCCTTTCACACCAAAATTTGCGATATTCTATCGAACCGTTTCGGCGATATTCGCGAGTTTTTGTTTTAAAATTACGGCGAAAAGGCCCGGACACCCCCTGGTGAGCCGCGATTGGCGAGCATGGGGAGGAAGGCCGAAACCCTCTTAGGCCACGTTTCAAATTTCAAGTCCATCGGACAATTAGGGCCCGAGATATGGGGGGTCAAAGTTTGGCCCATTTCCGTTACCATTGGGGCGGCCCCCATCGAAATTTCGGTCGCTTGCGAAGGGGTCAAAAATGGAGCTACGAGAAAACGCTTCCGGGGGATTGTTCATGTGTCTCAATGGGAAGTACTGTGTGGGCAGTTTGAAATTCGGTGCAACGGTTATAGGTAATTGTCGCGGCCGAAATGTGTCAAATTCGTGAAGTTTGACCCTATGAAAGTGGGTCCTATTGGGCCTAGAGACAAACCTTTCTTTTAAAATTCATGTACTCTTGGAGAGCAACATTTTGGCTATCTCGGATTTTTAAAATTTGCGAATGGAGTTTCTGTAGGGTATTTCCGTTTGATTTTTGGGCTATTTTTTAAACTTTCAAAAATTCGCCATAAAAAAACTATGGAAGCTAGGACCACCTAATTTGGAGGGTTTGCAGGTAAATCTAGGGTGCCCTTTCACACCAAAATTTGCGACATTCTATCGAACCGATTCGGAGATATTCGCGAGTTTTTGTTTTAACATTACGGGGAAAAGGCCCGGACACCCCCTGGTGAGCCGCGATTGGCGAGCATGGGGAGGAAGGCCGAAACCCTGTTAGGCCACGTTTCAAATTTCAAGTCGATCGGACGATTAGGGCCCGAGATATGGGGAGTCAAAATTTGGCCCATTTCCGTGACCATTGGGGCGGCCCTCATCGAAATTTCGGTCGCTTGCGCCGGGGTCAAAAATTGAGCTACGAGAAAACGCTTGCGGCGGATTGTTCATGTGTCTCAATGGGAAGTACTGTGTGAGCGGTTTGAAATTCGGTGCAACGGTTATAGGTAATTGTGGCGGCCGAAATGTGTCAAATTCGTGAAATTTGACCCTATGAAAGTCGGGTCCTATTTTGCCTGGAGACAAACCTTTTTTTTTAAAATTCATGTACTCTTGGAGAGCAACATTTTGGCTATCTCGGATTTTTAAAATTTGCGAATGGAGTTTCTGTAGGGTATTTCCGTTCGATTTTTGGGCTATTTTTTAAACCTTCAAAAATTCGCCATAAAAAAACTATGGAAGCTAGGACCACCTAATTGGGAGGGTTTGTAGGTAAATCTAGGGTGCACTTTCACACCAAAATTTGCGACATTCTATCGAACCGTTTCGGAGATATTCGCGAGTTTTTGTTTTAACATTACGGCGAAAAGGCCCGGACCCCCCATGGTGAGCCGCGATTGGCGAGCATGGGGAGGAAGGCCGAAACCCTCTTAGGCCACGTTTCAAATTTCAAGTCGATCGGACAATTAGGGCCCGAGATATGGGGGGTCAAAATTTGGCCCATTTCCGTTACCATTGGGGCGGCCCCCATCGAAATTTCGGTCGCTTGCGAAGGGGTCAAAAATGGAGCTACGAGAAAACGCTTCCGGGGGATTGTTCATGTGTCTCAATGGGAAGTACTGTGTGGGCGGTTTGAAATTCGGTGCAACGGTTATAGGTAATTGTCGCGGCCGAAATGTGTCAAATTCGTGAATTTTGACCCTATGAAAGTGGGTTCCTATTGGGCCTAGAGACAAACCTTTTTTTTAAAATTCATGTACTCTTGGAGAGCAACATTTTGGCTATGTCGGATTTTTAAAATTTGCGAATGGAGTTTCTGTAGGGTATTTCCGTTTGATTTTTGGGCTATATTTTAAACCTTCAAAAATTCGCCAAAATTACTATGGAAACTAGGACCACCAAATTTGGAGGGTTTGCAGGTAAATCTAGGGTGCCCTTTCACACCAAAATTTGCGACATTCTATCGAACCGATTCGGAGATATTCGCGAGTTTTTGTTTTTACATTACGGGGAAAAGGCCCGGACACCCCCTGGTGAGCCGCGATTGGCGAGCATGGGGAGGAAGGCCGAAACCCTGTTAGGCCACGTTTCAAATTTCAAGTCGATCGGACAATTAGGGCCCGAGATATGGGGAGTCAAAATTTGGCCCATTTCCGTGACCATTGGGGCGGCCCTCATCGAAATTTCGGTCGCTTGCGCCGGGGTCAAAAATTGAGCTACGAGTAAACGCTTGCGGGGGATTGTTCATGTGTCTCAATGGGAAGTACTGTGTGAGCGGTTTGAAATTCGGTGCAACGGTTATAGGTAATTGTTGCGGCCGAAATGTGTCAAATTCGTGAAATTTGACCCTATGAAAGTCGGGCCCTATTGGGCCTTGAGAGAAACCTTTTTTTTTTTAAATTGATGTACTCTTCGAGAGCAACATTTTGGCTATCTCGGATTTTTAAAATTCGCGAATGGAGTTTCTGTAGGGTATTTCCGTTTGATTTTTTGTCTATTTTTTAAACTTTCAAAAATTCGCCATAAAAAAACTATGGAAGCTAGGACCACCAAATTTGGAGGGTTTGTAAGTAAATCTAGGGTGCCCTTTCACACCAAAATTTGCGATATTCTATCGAACCGTTTCGGCGATATTCGCGAGTTTTTGTTTTAAAATTACGGCGAAAAGGCCCGGACACCCCCTGGTGAGCCGCGATTGGCGAGCATGGGGAGGAAGGCCGAAACCCTCTTAGGCCACGTTTCAAATTTCAAGTCCATCGGACAATTAGGGCCCGAGATATGGGGGGTCAAAGTTTGGCCCATTTCCGTTACCATTGGGGCGGCCCCCATCGAAATTTCGGTCGCTTGCGAAGGGGTCAAAAATGGAGCTACGAGAAAACGCTTCCGGGGGATTGTTCATGTGTCTCAATGGGAAGTACTGTGTGGGCAGTTTGAAATTCGGTGCAACGGTTATAGGTAATTGTCGCGGCCGAAATGTGTCAAATTCGTGAAGTTTGACCCTATGAAAGTGGGTCCTATTGGGCCTAGAGACAAACCTTTCTTTTAAAATTCATGTACTCTTGGAGAGCAACATTTTGGCTATCTCGGATTTTTAAAATTTGCGAATGGAGTTTCTGTAGGGTATTTCCGTTTGATTTTTGGGCTATTTTTTAAACTTTCAAAAATTCGCCATAAAAAAACTATGGAAGCTAGGACCACCTAATTTGGAGGGTTTGCAGGTAAATCTAGGGTGCCCTTTCACACCAAAATTTGCGACATTCTATCGAACCGATTCGGAGATATTCGCGAGTTTTTGTTTTAACATTACGGGGAAAAGGCCCGGACACCCCCTGGTGAGCCGCGATTGGCGAGCATGGGGAGGAAGGCCGAAACCCTGTTAGGCCACGTTTCAAATTTCAAGTCGATCGGACAATTAGGGCCCGAGATATGGGGAGTCAAAATTTGGCCCATTTCCGTGACCATTTGGGCGGCCCTCATCGAAATTTCGGTCGCTTGCGCCGGGGTCAAAAATTGAGCTACGAGTAAACGCTTGCGGGGGATTGTTCATGTGTCTCAATGGGAAGTACTGTGTGAGCGGTTTGAAATTCGGTTCAACGGTTATAGATAATTGTCGCGGCCGAAATGTGTCAAATTCGTGAAATTTGACCCTATGAAAGTCGGGCCCTATTGGGCCTTGAGACAAACCTTTTTTTTTTAAATTGATGTACTCTTCGAGAGCAACATTTTGGCTATCTCGGATTTTTAAAATTCGCGAATGGAGTTTCTGTAGGGTATTTCCGTTTGATTTTTGGGCTATTTTTTAAACTTTCAAAAATTCGCCCTAAAAAAACTATGGAAGCTAGGACCACCAAATTTGGAGGGTTTGTAAGTAAATCTAGGGTGCCCTTTCACACCAAAATTTGCGACATTCTATCGAAACGTTTCGGCGATATTCGCGAGTTTTTGTTTTAAAATTACGGCGAAAAGGCCCGGACACCCCCTGGTGAGCCGCGATTGGCGAGCATGGGGAGGAAGGCCGAAACCCTGTTAGGCCACGTTTCAAATTTCAAGTCGATCGGACGATTAGGGCCCGAGATATGGGGAGTCAAAATTTGGCCCATTTCCGTGACCATTGGGGCGGCCCTCATCGAAATTTCGGTCGCTTGCGCCGGGGTCAAAAATTGAGCTACGAGAAAACGCTTGCGGGGGATTGTTCATGTGTCTCAATGGGAAGTACTGTGTGAGCGGTTTGAAATTCGGTGCAACGGTTATAGGTAATTGTGGCGGCCGAAATGTGTCAAATTCGTGAAATTTGACCCTATGAAAGTCGGGTCCTATTTTGCCTGGAGACAAACCTTTTTTTTTTAAATTGATGTACTCTTCGAGAGCAACATTTTGGCTATATCGGATTTTTAAAATTCGCGAATGGAGTTTCTGTAGGGAATTTCCGTTCGATTTTTGGTCTATTTTTTAAACTTTCAAAAATTCGCCATAAAAAAACTATGGAAGCTAGGACCACCAAATTTGGAGGGTTTGTAAGTAAATCTAGGGTGCCCTTTCACACCAAAATTTGCGATATTCTATCGAACCGTTTCGGCGATATTCGCGAGTTTTTGTTTTAAAATTACGGCGAAAAGGCCCGGACACCCCCTGGTGAGCCGCGATTGGCGAGCATGGGGAGGAAGGCCGAAACCCTGTTAGGTCACGTTTCAAATTTCAAGTCGATCGAACAATTAGGGCCCGAGTTATGGGGGGTCAAAATTTGGCCCATTTCCGCTACCATTGGGGCGGCCCCCATCGAAATTTCGGTCGCTTGCGAAGGGGTCAAAAATGGAGCTACGAGAAAACGCTTCCGGGGGATTGTTCATGTGTCTCAATGGGAAGTACTGTGTGGGCGGTTTGAAATTCGGTGCAACGGTTATAGGTAATTGTCGCGGCCGAAATGTGTCAAATTCGTGAACTTTGACCCTATGAAAGTGGGGTCCTATTGGGCCTAGAGACAAAACTTTTTTTTAAAATTCATGTACTCTTGGAGAGCAACATTTTGGCTATCTCGGATTTTTAAAATTTGCGAATGGAGTTTCTGTAGGGAATTTCCGTTCGATTTTTGGGCTATTTTTTAAACATTCAAAAATTCGCCATGAAAAAACTATGGAAGCTAGGACCACCAAATTTGGAGGGTTTGTAGGTAAATCTAGGGTGCCCTTTCACACCAAAATTTGCGACATTCTATCGAACCGTTTCGGAGATATTCGCGAGTATTTGTTTTAACATTACGGCGAAAAGGCCCGGACCCCCATGGTGAGCCGCGATTGGCGAGCATGGGGAGGAAGGCCGAAACCCTGTTAGGCCACGTTTCAAATTTCAAGTCTGTCGGACAATTAGGGCCCGAGATATGGGGAGTCAAAATTTGGCCCATTTCCGTGACAATTGGGGCGGCCCTCATCGAAATTTCGGTCGCTTGCGCCGGGGTCAAAAATTGAGCTACGAGAAAACGCTTGCGGCGGATTGTTCATGTGTCTCAATGGGAAGTACTGTGTGAGCGGTTTGAAATTCGGTGCAACGGTTATAGGTAATTGTGGCGGCCGAAATGGGTCAAATTCGTGAAATTTGACCCTATGAAAGTCGGGTCCTATTGGGCCTGGAGACAAACCTTTTTTTTTTTAAATTGATGTACTCTTCGAGAGCAACATTTTGGCTATCTCGGATTTTTAAAATTCGCGAATGGAGTTTCTGTAGGGAATTTCCGTTCGATTTTTGGGCTATTTTTTAAACTTCAAAAATTCGCCATAAAAAAACTATGGAAGCTAGGACCACCAAATTTGGAGGGTTTGTAGGTAAATCTAGGGTGCCCTTTCACACCAAAATTTGCGACATTCTATTGAACCGTTTCGGAGATATTCGCGAGTTTTTGTTTTAACATTACGGCGAAAAAGCCCGGACCCCCCATGGTGAGCCGCGATTGGCGAGCATGGGGATGAAGGCCGAAACCCTCTTAGGCCACGTTTCAAATTTCAAGTCGATCGGACAATTAGGGCCCGAGTTATGGGGGGTCAAAGTTTGGCCCATTTCCGTTACCATTGGGGCGGCCCCCATCGAAATTTCGGTCGCTTGCGAAGGGGTCAAAAATGGAGCTACGAGAAAACGCTTGCGGGGGATTGTTCATGTGTCTCAATGGGAAGTACCGTGTGGGCGGTTTGAAATTCGGTGCAACGGTTATAGGTAATTGTCGCGGCCGAAATGTGTCAAATTCGTGAACTTTGACCCTATGAAAGTGGGGTCCTATTGGGCCTAGAGACAAACCTTTTTTTTAAAATTCATGTACTCTTCGAGAGCAACATTTTGGCTATCTCGGATTTTTAAAATTCGCGAATGGAGTTTCTGTAGGGTATTTCCGTTTGATTTTTGGGCTATTTTTTAAACCTTCAAAAATTCGCCAAAAAAAACTATGGAAGCTAGGACCACCAAATTTGGAGGGTTTGCAGGTAAATCTAGGGTGCCCTTTCACACCAAAATTTGCGACATTCTATTGAACCGTTTCGGAGATATTCGCGAGTTTTTGTTTTAACATTACGGGGAAAAGGCCTGGACACCCCCTGGTAAGCCGCGATTGGCGAGCATGGGGAGGAAGGCCGAAACCCTGTTAGGCCACGTTTCAAATTTCAAGTCGATCGGACAATTAGGGCCCGAGATATGGGGAGTCAAAATTTGGCCCATTTCCGTGACCATTGGGGCGGCCCTCATCGAAATTTCGGTCGCTTGCGCTGGGGTCAAAAATTGAGCTACGAGAAAACGCTTGCGGGGGATTGTTCATGTGTCTCAATGGGAAGTACTGTGTGAGCGGTTTGAAATTCGGTGCAACGCTTATAAGTAATTGTCGCGGCTGAAATGTGTCAAATTCGTCAAATTTGACCCTATGAAAGTCGGGCCCTATTGGGCCTGGAGACAAACCTTTTTTTTTAAATTGATGTACTCTTCGAGAGCAACATTTTGGCTATCTCGGATTTTTAAAATTCGCGAATGGAGTTTCTGTAGGGTATTTCCGTTTGATTTTTGGGCTATTTTTTAAACATTCAAAAATTCGCCATAAAAAAACTATGGAAGCTAGGACCACCTAATTTGGAGGGTTTATAGGTAAATCTAGGGTGCCCTTTCACACCAGATATTGCGACATTCTATCGAACCGTTTCGGAGATATTCGCGAGTTTTTATTTTAACATTACGGCGAAAAGGCCCGGACCCCCCCTGGTGAGCCGCGATTGGCGAGCATGGGGAGGAAGGCCGAAACCCTGTTAGGTCACGTTTCAAATTTCAAGTCGATCGAACAATTAGGGCCCGAGATATGGGGGGTCAAAATTTGGCCCATTTCCGTGACCATTGGGGCGGCCCTCATCGAAATTTCGGTCGCTTGCACCGGGGTCAAAAATTGAGCTACGAGAAAACGCTTGCGGGGGATTGTTCATGTGTCTCAATGGGAAGTACTATGTGAGCAGTTTGAAATTCGGTGCAACGGTTATAGGTAATTGTCGCGGCCGAAATGTGTCAAATTCGTGAAATTTGACCCATGAAAATCGGGCCCTATTGGGCCTGGAGACAAACCTTTTTTTTTAAATTGATGTACTCTTCGAGAGCAACATTTTGGCTATCTTGGA
Source organism: Stegodyphus dumicola (assembly GCF_044657685.1). Classification (NCBI taxonomy): domain Eukaryota; kingdom Metazoa; phylum Arthropoda; class Arachnida; order Araneae; family Eresidae; genus Stegodyphus; species Stegodyphus dumicola. The sequence goes on along the minus strand of NC_140769.1, from coordinate 288,386,240 downwards.
TTTTTAAAATTCGCGAATGGAGTTTCTGTAGGTTATTTCCGTTCGATTTTTGGGCTATTTTTTAAACTTTCAAAAATTCGCCATAAAAAAACTATGGAAGCTAGGACCACCTAATTTGGAGGGTTTGTAGGTAAATCTAGGGTGCACTTTCACACCAAAATTTGCGACATTCTATCGAACCGTTTCGGAGATATTCGCGAGTTTTTGTTTTAACATTACGGCGAAAAGGCCCGGACCCCCCATTGTGAGCCGCGATTGGCGAGCATGGGGAGGAAGGCCGAAACCCTCTTAGGCCACGTTTCAAATTTCAAGTCCATCGGACAATTAGGGCCCGAGATATGGGGGGTCAAAGTTTGGCCCATTTCCGTTACCATTGGGGCGGCCCCCATCGAAATTTCGGTCGCTTGCGAAGGGGACAAAAATGGAGCTACGAGAAAACGCTTCCGGGGGATTGTTCATGTGTCTCAATGGGAAGTACTGTGTGGGCGGTTTGAAATTCGGTGCAACGGTTATAGGTAATTGTCGCGGCCGAAATGTGTCAAATTCGTGAAGTTTGACCCTATGAAAGTGGGGTCCTATTGGGCCTAGAGACAAACCTTTCTTTTAAAATTCATGTACTCTTGAAGAGCAACATTTTGGCTATCTCGGATTTTTAAAATTTGCGAATGGAGTTTCTGTAGGGAATTTCCGTTCGATTTTTGGGCTATTTTTTAAACTTTCAAAAATTCGCCATGAAAAAACTATGGAAGCTAGGACCACCAAATTTGGAGGGTTTGTAGGTAAATCTAGGGTGCTCTTTCACACCAAAATTTGCGACATTCTATCGAACCGTTTCGGAGATATTCGCGAGTATTTGTTTTAACATTACGGCGAAAAGGCCCGGACCCCCATGGTGAGCCGCGATTGGCGAGCATGGGGAGGAAGGCCGAAACCCTGTTAGGCCACGTTTCAAATTTCAAGTCTGTCGGACAATTAGGGCCCGAGATATGGGGAGTCAAAATTTGGCCCATTTCCGTGACAATTGGGGCGGCCCTCATCGAAATTTCGGTCGCTTGCGCCGGGGTCAAAAATTGAGCTACGAGAAAACGCTTGCGGGGGATTGTTCATGTGTCTCAATGGGAAGTACTGTTTGAGCGGTTTGAAATTCGGTGCAACGGTTATAGGTAATTGTCGCGGCTGAAATGTGTCAGATTCGTGAAATTTGACCCTATGAAAGTCGGGCCCTATTGGGCCTGGAGACAAACCTTTTTTTTTTAAATTGATGTACTCTTCGAGAGCAACATTTTGGCTATCTCGGATTTTTAAAATTCGCGAATGGAGTTTCTGTAGGGTATTTCCGTTTGATTTTTGGGCTATTTTTTAAACCTTCAAAAATTCGCCAAAAAAAACTATGGAAGCTAGGACCACCAAATTTGGAGGGTTTGTAGGTAAATCTAGGGTGCCCTTTCACACCAAAATTTGCGACATTCTATTGAAAAGTTTCGGAGATATTCGCGAGTTTTTGTTTTAACATTACGGCGAAAAAGCCCGGACCCCCCATGGTGAGCCGCGATTGGCGAGCATGGGGAGGAAGGCCGAAACCCTCTTAGGCCACGTTTCAAATTTCAAGTCGATCGGACAATTAGGGCCCGAGTTATGGGGGGTCAAAGTTTGGCCCATTTCCGTTACCATTGGGGCGGCCCCCATCGAAATTTCGGTCGCTTGCGAAGGGGTCAAAAATGGAGCTACGAGAAAACGCTTCCGGGGGATTGTTCATGTGTCTCAATGGGAAGTACTGTGTGGGCGGTTTGAAATTCGGTGCAACGGTTATAGGTAATTGTCGCGGCCGAAATGTGTCAAATTCGTGAACTTTGACCCTATGAAAGTGGGGTCCTATTGGGCCTAGAGACAAACCTTTTTTTTAAAATTCATGTACTCTTGGAGAGCAACATTTTGGCTATCTCGGATTTTTAAAATTTGCGAATGGAGTTTCTGTAGGGAATTTCCGTTCGATTTTTGGGCTATTTTTTAAACTTTCAAAAATTCGCCATGAAAAAACTATGGAAGCTAGGACCACCAAATTTGGAGGGTTTGTAGGTAAATCTAGGGTGCCCTTTCACACCAAAATTTGCGACATTCTATCGAACCGTTTCGGAGATATTCGCGAGTATTTGTTTTAACATTACGGCGAAAAGGCCCGGACCCCCATGGTGAGCCGCGATTGGCGAGCATGGGGAGGAAGGCCGAAACCCTGTTAGGCCACGTTTCAAATTTCAAGTCTGTCGGACAATTAGGGCCCGAGATATGGGGAGTCAAAATTTGGCCCATTTCCGTGACAATTGGGGCGGCCCTCATCGAAATTTCGGTCGCTTGCGCCGGGGTCAAAAATTGAGCTACGAGAAAACGCTTGCGGCGGATTGTTCATGTGTCTCAATGGGAAGTACTGTGTGAGCGGTTTGAAATTCGGTGCAACGGTTATAGGTAATTGTCGCGGCTGAAATGTGTCAGATTCGTGAAATTTGACCCTATGAAAGTCGGGCCCTATTGGGCCTGGAGACAAACCTTTTTTTTTAAATTGATGTACTCTTCGAGAGCAACATTTTGGCTATCTCGGATTTTTAAAATTCGCGAATGGAGTTTCTGTAGGGTATTTCCGTTTGATTTTTGGGCTATTTTTTAAACCTTCAAAAATTCGCCAAAAAAAACTATGGAAGCTAGGACCACCAAATTTGGAGGGTTTGCAGGTAAATCTAGGGTGCCCTTTCACACCAAAATTTGCGACATTCTATCGAACAGATTCGGAGATATTCGCGAGTTTTTGTTTTAACATTACGGGGAAAAGGCCCGGACACCCCCTGGTAAGCCGCGATTGGCGAGCATGGGGAGGAAGGCCGAAACCCTGTTAGGCCACGTTTCAAATTTCAAGTCGATCGGACAATTAGGGCCCGAGATATGGGGAGTCAAAATTTGGCCCATTTCCGTGACCATTGGGGCGGCCCTCATCGAAATTTCGGTCGCTTGCGCTGGGGTCAAAAATTGAGCTACGAGAAAACGCTTGCGGGGGATTGTTCATGTGTCTCAATGGGAAGTACTGTGTGAGCGGTTTGAAATTCGGTGCAACGGTTATAAGTAATTGTCGCGGCTGAAATGTGTCAAATTCGTCAAATTTGACCCTATGAAAGTCGGGCCCTATTGGGCCTGGAGACAAACCTTTTTTTTTAAATTGATGTACTCTTCGAGAGCAACATTTTGGCTATCTCGGATTTTTAAAATTCGCGAATGGAGTTTCTGTAGGGTATTTCCGTTTGATTTTTGAGCTATTTTTAAAACATTCAAAAATTCGCCATAAAAAAACTATGGAAGCTAGGACCACCTAATTTGGAGGGTTTATAGGTAAATCTAGGGTGCCCTTTCACACCAAATATTGCGACATTCTATCGAACCGTTTCGGAGATATTCGCGAGTTTTTATTTTAACATTACGGCGAAAAGGCCCGGACCCCCCCTGGTGAGCCGCGATTGGCGAGCATGGGGAGGAAGGCCGAAACCCTGTTAGGTCACGTTTCAAATTTCAAGTCGATCGAACAATTAGGGCCCGAGATATGGGGGGTCAAAATTTGGCCCATTTCCGTGACCTTTGGGGCGGCCCTCATCGAAATTTCGGTCGCTTGCGCTGGGGTCAAAAATTGAGCTACGAGAAAACGCTTGCGGGGGATTGTTCATGTGTCTCAATGGGAAGTACTATGTGAGCAGTTTGAAATTCGGTGCAACGGTTATAGGTAATTGTCGCGGCCGAAATGTGTCAAATTCGTGAAATTTGACCCATGAAAGTCGGGGCCTATTGGGCCTGGAGACAAACCTTTTTTTTTTAAATTGATGTACTCTTCGAGAGCAACATTTTGGCTATCTTGGATTTTTAAAATTCGCGAATGGAGTTTCTGTAGGGTATTTCCGTTCGATTTTTGGGCTATTTTTTAAACTTTCAAAAATTCGCCATAAAAAAACTATGGAAGCTAGGACCACCTAATTTGGAGGGTTTGTAGGTAAATCTAGGGTGCACTTTCACACCAAAATTTGCGACATTCTATCGAACCGTTTCGGAGATATTCGCGAATTTTTGTTTTAACATTACGGCGAAAAGGCCCGGACCCCCCATTGTGAGCCGCGATTGGCGAGCATGGGGAGGAAGGCCGAAACCCTCTTAGGCCACGTTTCAAATTTCAAGTCCATCGGACAATTAGGGCCCGAGATATGGGGGGTCAAAATTTGGCCCATTTCCGTTACCATTGGGGCGGCCCCCATCGAAATTTCGGTCGCTTGCGAAGGGGTCAAAAATGGAGCTACGAGAAAACGCTTCCGGGGGATTGTTCATGTGTCTCAATGGGAAGTACTGTGTGGGCGGTTTGAAATTCGGTGCAACGGTTATAGGTAATTGTCGCGGCCGAAATGTGTCAAATTCGTGAAGTTTGACCCTATGAAAGTGGGGTCCTATTGGGCCTAGAGACAAACCTTTCTTTTAAAATTCATGTACTCTTGGAGAGCAACATTTTGGCTATCTCGGATTTTTAAAATTTGCGAATGGAGTTTCTGTAGGGAATTTCCGTTCGATTTTTGGGCTATTTTTTAAACTTTCAAAAATTCGCCATGAAAAAACTATGGAAGCTAGGACCACCAAATTTGGAGGGTTTGTAGGTAAATCTAGGGTGCTCTTTCACACCAAAATTTGCGACATTCTATCGAACCGTTTCGGAGATATTCGCGAGTATTTGTTTTAACATTACGGCGAAAAGGCCCGGACCCCCATGGTGAGCCGCGATTGGCGAGCATGGGGAGGAAGGCCGAAACCCTGTTAGGCCACGTTTCAAATTTCAAGTCTGTCGGACAATTAGGGCCCGAGATATGGGGAGTCAAAATTTGGCCCATTTCCGTGACAATTGGGGCGGCCCTCATCGAAATTTCGGTCGCTTGCGCCGGGGTCAAAAATTGAGCTACGAGAAAACGCTTGCGGGGGATTGTTCATGTGTCTCAATGGGAAGTACTGTTTGCTCGGTTTGAAATTCGGTGCAACGGTTATAGGTAATTGTCGCGGCTGAAATGTGTCAGATTCGTGAAATTTGACCCTATGAAAGTCGGGTCCTATTGGGCCTGGAGACAAACATTTTTTTTTTTAAATTGATGTACTCTTCGAGAGCAACATTTTGGCTATCTCGGATTTTTAAAATTCGCGAATGGAGTTTCTGTAGGGAATTTCCGTTCGATTTTTGGGCTATTTTTTAAACTTCAAAAATTCGCCATAAAAAAACTATGGAAGCTAGGACCACCAAATTCGGAGGGTTTGTAGGTAAATCTAGGGTGCCCTTTCACACCAAAATTTGCGACATTCTATTGAACCGTTTCGGAGATATTCGCGAGTTTTTGTTTTAATATTACGGCGAAAAAGCCCGGACCCCCCATGGTGAGCCGCGATTGGCGAGCATGGGGAGGAAGGCCGAAACCCTCTTAGGCCACGTTTCAAATTTCAAGTCGATCGGACAATTAGGGCCCGAGTTATGGGGGGTCAAAGTTTGGCCCATTTCCGTTACCATTGGGGCGGCCCCCATCGAAATTTCGGTCGCTTGCGAAGGGGTCAAAAATGGAGCTACGAGAAAACGCTTCCGGGGGATTGTTCATGTGTCTCAATGGGAAGTACCGTGTGGGCGGTTTGAAATTCGGTGCAACGGTTATAGGTAATTGTCGCGGCCGAAATGTGTCAAATTCGTGAACTTTGACCCTATGAAAGTGGGGTCCTATTGGGCCTAGAGACAAACCTTTTTTTTAAAATTCATGTACTCTTGGAGAGCAACATTTTGGCTATCTCGGATTTTTAAAATTTGCGAATGGAGTTTCTGTAGGGAATTTCCGTTCGATTTTTGGGCTATTTTTTAAACTTTCAAAAATTCGCCATGAAAAAACTATGGAAGCTAGGACCACCAAATTTGGAGGGTTTGTAGGTAAATCTAGGGTGCTCTTTCACACCAAAATTTGCGACATTCTATCGAACCGTTTCGGAGATATTCGCGAGTATTTGTTTTAACATTACGGCGAAAAGGCCCGGACCCCCATGGTGAGCCGCGATTGGCGAGCATGGGGAGGAAGGCCGAAACCCTGTTAGGCCACGTTTCAAATTTCAAGTCTGTCGGACAATTAGGGCCCGAGATATGGGGAGTCAAAATTTGGCCCATTTCCGTGACAATTGGGGCGGCCCTCATCGAAATTTCGGTCGCTTGCGCCGGGGTCAAAAATTGAGCTACGAGAAAACGCTTGCGGGGGATTGTTCATGTGTCTCAATGGGAAGTACTGTTTGAGCGGTTTGAAATTCGGTGCAACGGTTATAGGTAATTGTCGCGGCTGAAATGTGTCAGATTCGTGAAATTTGACCCTATGAAAGTCGGGCCCTGTTGGGCCTGGAGACAAACCTTTTTTTTTAAATTGATGTACTCTTCGAGAGCAACATTTTGGCTATCTCGGATTTTTAAAATTCGCGAATGGAGTTTCTGTAGGGTATTTCCGTTTGATTTTTGGGCTATTTTTTAAACCTTCAAAAATTCGCCAAAAAAAACTATGGAAGCTAGGACCACCAAATTTGGAGGGTTTGCAGGTAAATCTAGGGTGCCCTTTCACACCAAAATTTGCGACATTCTATCGAACAGATTCGGAGATATTCGCGAGTTTTTGTTTTAACATTACGGGGAAAAGGCCCGGACACCCCCTGGTAAGCCGCGATTGGCGAGCATGGGGAGGAAGGCCGAAACCCTGTTAGGCCACGTTTCAAATTTCAAGTCGATCGGACAATTAGGGCCCGAGATATGGGGAGTCAAAATTTGGCCCATTTCCGTGACCATTGGGGCGGACCTCATCGAAATTTCGGTCGCTTGGGCTGGGGTCAAAAATTGAGCTACGAGAAAACGCTTGCGGGGGATTGTTCATGTGTCTCAATGGGAAGTACTGTGTGAGCGGTTTGAAATTCGGTGCAACGGTTATAAGTAATTGTCGCGGCTGAAATGTGTCAAATTCGTGAAATTTGACCCTATGAAAGTCGGGCCCTATTGGGCCTGGAGACAAACCTTTTTTTTAAAATTGATGTACTCTTCGAGAGCAACATTTTGGCTATCTCGGATTTTTAAAATTCGCGAATGGAGTTTCTGTAGGGTATTTCCGTTTGATTTTTGGGCTATTTTTTAAACATTCAAAAATTCGCCATAAAAAAACTATGGAAGCTAGGACCACCTAATTTGGAGGGTTTATAGGTAAATCTAGGGTGCCCTTTCACACCAAATATTGCGACATTCTATCGAACCGTTTCGGAGATATTCGCGAGTTTTTATTTTAACATTACGGCGAAAAGGCCCGGACCCCCCCTGGTGAGCCGCGATTGGCGAGCATGGGGAGAAAGGCCGAAACCCTGTTAGGTCACGTTTCAAATTTCAAGTCGATCGAACAATTAGGGCCCGAGATATGGGGGGTCAAAATTTGGCCCATTTCCGTGACCATTGGGGCGGCCCTCATCGAAATTTCGGTCGCTTGCACCGGGGTCAAAAATTGAGCTACGAGAAAACGCTTGCGGGGGATTGTTCATGTGTCTCAATGGGAAGTACTATGTGAGCGGTTTGAAATTCGGTGCAACGGTTATAGGTAATTGTCGCGGCCGAAATGTGTCAAATTCGTGAAATTTGACCCATGAAAGTCGGGCCCTATTGGGCCTGGAGACAAACCTTTTTTTTTTAAATTGATGTACTCTTCGAGAGCAACATTTTGGCTATCTTGGATTTTTAAAATTCGCGAATGGAGTTTCTGTAGGGTATTTCCGTTCGATTTTTGGGCTATTTTTTAAACTTTCAGAAATTCGCCATAAAAAAACTATGGAAGCTAGGACCACCTAATTTGGAGGGTTTGTAGGTAAATCTAGGGTGCACTTTCACACCAAAATTTGCGACATTCTATCGAACCGTTTCGGAGATATTCGCGAGTTTTTGTTTTAACATTACGGCGAAAAGGCCCGGACCCCCCATTGTGAGCCGCGATTGGCGAGCATGGGGAGGAAGGCCGAAACCCTCTTAGGCCACGTTTCAAATTTCAAGTCCATCGGACAATTAGGGCCCGAGATATGGGGGGTCAAAGTTTGGCCCATTTCCGTTACCATTGGGGCGGCCCCCATCGAAATTTCGGTCGCTTGCGAAGGGGTCAAAAATGGAGCTACGAGAAAACGCTTCCGGGGGATTGTTCATGTGTCTCAATGGGAAGTACTGTGTGGGCGGTTTGAAATTCGGTGCAACGGTTATAGGTAATTGTCGCGGCCGAAATGTGTCAAATTCGTGAAGTTTGACCCTATGAAAGTGGGGTCCTATTGGGCCTAGAGACAAACCTTTCTTTTAAAATTCATGTACTCTTGGAGAGCAACATTTTGGCTATCTCGGATTTTTAAAATTTGCGAATGGAGTTTCTGTAGGGAATTTCCGTTCGATTTTTGGGCTATTTTTTAAACTTTCAAAAATTCGCCATGAAAAAACTATGGAAGCTAGGACCACCAAATTTGGAGGGTTTGTAGGTAAATCTAGGGTGCTCTTTCACACCAAAATTTGCGACATTCTATCGAACCGTTTCGGAGATATTCGCGAGTATTTGTTTTAACATTACGGCGAAAAAGCCCGGACCCCCATGGTGAGCCGCGATTGGCGAGCATGGGGAGGAAGGCCGAAACCCTGTTAGGCCACGTTTCAAATTTCAAGTCTGTCGGACAATTAGGGCCCGAGATATGGGGAGTCAAAATTTGGCCCATTTCCGTGACAATTGGGGCGGCCCTCATCGAAATTTTGGTCGCTTGCGCCGGGGTCAAAAATTGAGCTACGAGAAAACGCTTGCGGGGGATTGTTCATGTGTCTCAATGGGAAGTACTGTTTGAGCGGTTTGAAATTCGGTGCAACGGTTATAGGTAATTGTCGCGGCTGAAATGTGTCAGATTCGTGAAATTTGACCCTATGAAAGTCGGGCCCCATTGGGCCTGGAGACAAACCTTTTTTTTTTAAATTGATGTACTCTTCGAGAGCAACATTTTGGCTATCTCGGATTTTTAAAATTCGCGAATGGAGTTTCTGTAGGGTATTTCCGTTTGATTTTTGGGCTATTTTTTAAACATTCAAAAATTCGCCATAAAAAAACTATGGAAGCTAGGACCACCTAATTTGGAGGGTTTATAGGTAAATCTAGGGTGCCCTTTCACACCAAATATTCGACATTCTATCGAACCGTTTCGGAGATATTCGCGAGTTTTTATTTTAACATTACGGCGAAAAGGCCTGGACCCCCCCTGGTGAGCCGCGATTGGCGAGCATGGGGAGGAAGGCCGAAACCCTGTTAGGTCACGTTTCAAATTTCAAGTCGATCGAACAATTAGGGCCCGAGATATGGGGGGTCAAAATTTGGCCCATTTCCGTGACCATTGGGGCGGCCCTCATCGAAATTTCGGTCGCTTGCACCGGGGTCAAAAATTGAGCTACGAGAAAACGCTTGCGGGGGATTGTTCATGTGTCTCAATGGGAAGTACTATGTGAGCAGTTTGAAATTCGGTGCAACGGTTATAGGTAATTGTCGCGGCCGAAATGTGTCAAATTCGTGAAATTTGACCCATGAAAGTCGGGCCCTATTGGGCCTGGAGACAAACCTTTTTTTTTTAAATTGATGTACTCTTCGAGAGCAACATTTTGGCTATCTTGGATTTTTAAAATTCGCGAATGGAGTTTCTGTAGGGTATTTCCGTTCGATTTTTGGGCTATTTTTTATACTTTCAAAAATTCGCCATAAAAAAACTATGGAAGCTAGGACCACCTAATTTGGAGGGTTTGTAGGTAAATCTAGGGTGCAGTTTCACACCAAAATTTGCGACATTCTATCGAACCGTTTCGGAGATATTCGCGAGTTTTTGTTTTAACATTACGGCGAAAAGGCCCGGACCCCCCATTGTGAGCCGCGATTGGCGAGCATGGGGAGGAAGGCCGAAACCATCTTAGGCCACGTTTCAAATTTCAAGTCCATAGGACAATTAGGGCCCGAGATATGGGGGGTCAAAGTTTGGCCCATTTCCGTTACCATTGGGGCGGCCCCCATCGAAATTTCGGTCGCTTGCGAAGGGGTCAAAAATGGAGCTACGAGAAAACGCTTCCGGGGGATTGTTCATGTGTCTCAATGGGAAGTACTGTGTGAGCGGTTTGAAATTCGGTGCAACGGTTATAGGTAATAGTCGCGGCCGAAATGTGTCAAATTCGTGAAATTTGACCCTATGAAAGTCGGGCCCTATTGGGCCTTGAGACAAACCTTTTTTTTTTTAAATTGATGTACTCTTCGAGAGCAACATTTTGGCTATCTCGGATTTTTAAAATTCGCGAATGGAGTTTCTGTAGGGTATTTCCGTTTGATTTTTGGGCTATTTTTTAAACCTTCAAAAATTCGCCCTAAAAAAACTATGGAAGCTAGGACCACCAAATTTGGAGGGTTTGTAAGTAAATCTAGGGTGCCCTTTCACACCAAAATTTGCGACATTCTATCGAACCGTTTCGGCGATATTCGCGAGTTTTTGTTTTAAAATTACGGCGAAAAGGCCCGGACACCCCCTGGTGAGCCGCGATTGGCGAGCATGGGGAGGAAGGCCGAAACCCTGTTAGGTCACGTTTCAAATTTCAAGTCGATCGAACAATTAGGGCCCGAGATATGGGGGGTCAAAATTTGGCCCATTTCCGTGACCATTGGGGCGGCCCTCATCGAAATTTCGGTCGCTTGCACCGGGGTCAAAAATTGAGCTACGAGAAAACGCTTGCGGGGGATTGTTCATGTGTCTCAATGGGAAGTACTATGTGAGCAGTTTGAAATTCGGTGCAACGGTTATAGGTAATTGTCGCGGCCGAAATGTGTCAAATTCGTGAACTTTGACCCTATGAAAGTGGGGTCCTATTGGGCCTAGAGACAAACCTTTTTTTTAAAATTCATGTACTGTTGGAGAGCAACATTTTGGCTATCTCGGATTTTTAAAATTTGCGAATGGAGTTTCTGTAGGGAATTTCCGTTCGATTTTTGGGCTATTTTTTAAACTTTCAAAAATTCGCCATGAAAAAACTATGGAAGCTAGGACCACCAAATTTGGAGGGTTTGTAGGTAAATCTAGGGTGCTCTTTCACACCAAAATTTGCGACATTCTATCGAACCGTTTCGGAGATATTCGCGAGTATTTGTTTTAACATTACGGCGAAAAGGCCCGGACCCCCATGGTGAGCCGCGATTGGCGAGCATGGGGAGGAAGGCCGAAACCCTGTTAGGCCACGTTTCAAATTTCAAGTCTGTCGGACAATTAGGGCCCGAGATATGGGGAGTCAAAATTTGGCCCATTTCCGTGACAATTGGGGCGGCCCTCATCGAAATTTCGGTCGCTTGCGCCGGGGTCAAAAATTGAGCTACGAGAAAACGCTTGCGGGGGATTGTTCATGTGTCTCAATGGGAAGTACTGTTTGAGCGGTTTGAAATTCGGTGCAACGGTTATAGGTAATTGTCGCGGCTGAAATGTGTCAGATTCGTGAAATTTGACCCTATGAAAGTCGGGCCCTATTGGGCCTGGAGACAAACCTTTTTTTTTAAATTGATGTACTCTTCGAGAGCAACATTTTGGCTATCTCGGATTTTTAAAATTCGCGAATGGAGTTTCTGTAGGGTATTTCCGTTTGATTTTTGGGCTATTTTTTAAACCTTCAAAAATTCGCCAAAAAAAACTATGGAAGCTAGGACCACCAAATTTGGAGGGTTTGCAGGTAAATCTAGGGTGCCCTTTCACACCAAAATTTGCGACATTCTATCGAACAGATTCGGAGATATTCGCGAGTTTTTGTTTTAACATTACGGGGAAAAGGCCCGGACACCCCCTGGTAAGCCGCGATTGGCGAGCATGGGGAGGAAGGCCGAAACCCTGTTAGGCCACGTTTCAAATTTCAAGTCGATCGGACAATTAGGGCCCGAGATATGGGGAGTCAAAATTTGGCCCATTTCCGTGACCATTGGGGCGGCCCTCATCGAAATTTCGGTCGCTTGCGCTGGGGTCAAAAATTGAGCTACGAGAAAACGCTTGCGGGGGATTGTTCATGTGTCTCAATGGGAAGTACTGTGTGAGCGGTTTGAAATTCGGTGCAACGGTTATAAGTAATTGTCGCGGCTGAAATGTGTCAAATTCGTGAAATTTGACGCTATGAAAGTCGGGCCCTATTGGGCCTGGAGACAAACCTTTTTTTTTAAATTGATGTACTCTTCGAGAGCAACATTTTGGCTATCTCGGATTTTTAAAATTCGCGAATGGAGTTTCTGTAGGGTATTTCCGTTTGATTTTTGGGCTATTTTTTAAACATTCAAAAATTCGCCATAAAAAAACTATGGAAGCTAGGACCACCTAATTTGGAGGGTTTATAGGTAAATCTAGGGTGCCCTTTCACACCAAATATTGCGACATTCTATCGAACCGTTTCGGAGATATTCGCGAGTTTTTATTTTAACATTACGGCGAAAAGGCCCGGACCCCCCCTGGTGAGCCGCGATTGGCGAGCATGGGGAGGAAGGCCGAAACCCTGTTAGGTCACGTTTCAAATTTCAAGTCGATCGAACAATTAGGGCCCGAGATATGGGGGGTCAAAATTTGGCCCATTTCCGTGACCATTGGGGCGGCCCTCATCGAAATTTCGGTCGCTTGCACCGGGGTCAAAAATTGAGCTACGAGAAAACGCTTGCGGGGGATTGTTCATGTGTCTCAATGGGAAGTACTATGTGAGCAGTTTGAAATTCGGTGCAACGGTTATAGGTAATTGTCGCGGCCGAAATGTGTCAAATTCGTGAAATTTGACCCATGAAAGTCGGGCCCTATTGGGCCTGGAGACAAACCTTTTTTTTTTAAATTGATGTACTCTTCGAGAGCAACATTTTGGCTATCTTGGATTTTTAAAATTCGCGAATGGAGTTTCTGTAGGGTATTTCCGTTCGATTTTTGGGCTATTTTTTAAACTTTCAGAAATTCGCCATAAAAAAACTATGGAAGCTAGGACCACCTAATTTGGAGGGTTTGTAGGTAAATCTAGGGTGCACTTTCACACCAAAATTTGCGACATTCTATCGAACCGTTTCGGAGATATTCGCGAGTTTTTGTTTTAACATTACGGCGAAAAGGCCCGGACCCCCCATTGTGAGCCGCGATTGGCGAGCATGGGGAGGAAGGCCGAAACCCTGTTAGGCCACGTTTCAAATTTCAAGTCTGTCGGACAATTAGGGCCCGAGATATGGGGAGTCAAAATTTGGCCCATTTCCGTGACAATTGGGGCGGCCCTCATCGAAATTTCGGTCGCTTGCACCGGGGTCAAAAATTGAGCTACGAGAAAACGCTTGCGGGGGATTGTTCATGTGTCTCAATGGGAAGTACTATGTGAGCAGTTTGAAATTCGGTGCAACGGTTATAGGTAATTGTCGCGGCCGAAATGTGTCAAATTCGTGAAATTTGACCCATGAAAGTCGGGCCCTATTGGGCCTGGAGACAAACCTTTTTTTTTTAAATTGATGTACTCTTCGAGAGCAACATTTTGGCTATCTTGGATTTTTAAAATTCGCGAATGGAGTTTCTGTAGGGTATTTCCGTTCGATTTTTGGGCTATTTTTTATACTTTCAAAAATTCGCCATTAAAAAACTATGGAAGCTAGGACCACCTAATTTGGAGGGTTTGTAGGTAAATCTAGGGTGCAGTTTCACACCAAAATTTGCGACATTCTATCGAACCGTTTCGGAGATATTCGCGAGTTTTTGTTTTAACATTACGGCGAAAAGGCCCGGACCCCCCATTGTGAGCCGCGATTGGCGAGCATGGGGAGGAAGGCCGAAACCATCTTAGGCCACGTTTCAAATTTCAAGTCCATAGGACAATTAGGGCCCGAGATATGGGGGGTCAAAGTTTGGCCCATTTCCGTTACCATTGGGGCGGCCCCCATCGAAATTTCGGTCGCTTGCGAAGGGGTCAAAAATGGAGCTACGAGAAAACGCTTCCGGGGGATTGTTCATGTGTCTCAATGGGAAGTACTGTGTGAGCGGTTTGAAATTCGGTGCAACGGTTATAGGTAATAGTCGCGGCCGAAATGTGTCAAATTCGTGAAATTTGACCCTATGAAAGTCGGGCCCTATTGGGCCTTGAGACAAACCTTTTTTTTTTTAAATTGATGTACTCTTCGAGAGCAACATTTTGGCTATCTCGGATTTTTAAAATTCGCGAATGGAGTTTCTGTAGGGTATTTCCGTTTGATTTTTGGGCTATTTTTTAAACCTTCAAAAATTCGCCCTAAAAAAACTATGGAAGCTAGGACCACCAAATTTGGAGGGTTTGTAAGTAAATCTAGGGTGCCCTTTCACACCAAAATTTGCGACATTCTATCGAACCGTTTCGGCGATATTCGCGAGTTTTTGTTTTAAAATTACGGCGAAAAGGCCCGGACACCCCCTGGTGAGCCGCGATTGGCGAGCATGGGGAGGAAGGCCGAAACCCTGTTAGGTCACGTTTCAAATTTCAAGTCGATCGAACAATTAGGGCCCGAGATATGGGGGGTCAAAATTTGGCCCATTTCCGTGACCATTGGGGCGGCCCTCATCGAAATTTCGGTCGCTTGCACCGGGGTCAAAAATTGAGCTACGAGAAAACGCTTGCGGGGGATTGTTCATGTGTCTCAATGGGAAGTACTATGTGAGCAGTTTGAAATTCGGTGCAACGGTTATAGGTAATTGTCGCGGCCGAAATGTGTCAAATTCGTGAACTTTGACCCTATGAAAGTGGGGTCCTATTGGGCCTAGAGACAAACCTTTTTTTTAAAATTCATGTACTGTTGGAGAGCAACATTTTGGCTATCTCGGATTTTTAAAATTTGCGAATGGAGTTTCTGTAGGGAATTTCCGTTCGATTTTTGGGCTATTTTTTAAACTTTCAAAAATTCGCCATGAAAAAACTATGGAAGCTAGGACCACCAAATTTGGAGGGTTTGTAGGTAAATCTAGGGTGCTCTTTCACACCAAAATTTGCGACATTCTATCGAACCGTTTCGGAGATATTCGCGAGTATTTGTTTTAACATTACGGCGAAAAGGCCCGGACCCCCATGGTGAGCCGCGATTGGCGAGCATGGGGAGGAAGGCCGAAACCCTGTTAGGCCACGTTTCAAATTTCAAGTCTGTCGGACAATTAGGGCCCGAGATATGGGGAGTCAAAATTTGGCCCATTTCCGTGACAATTGGGGCGGCCCTCATCGAAATTTCGGTCGCTTGCGCCGGGGTCAAAAATTGAGCTACGAGAAAACGCTTGCGGGGGATTGTTCATGTGTCTCAATGGGAAGTACTGTTTGAGCGGTTTGAAATTCGGTGCAACGGTTATAGGTAATTGTCGCGGCTGAAATGTGTCAGATTCGTGAAATTTGACCCTATGAAAGTCGGGCCCTATTGGGCCTGGAGACAAACCTTTTTTTTTAAATTGATGTACTCTTCGAGAGCAACATTTTGGCTATCTCGGATTTTTAAAATTCGCGAATGGAGTTTCTGTAGGGTATTTCCGTTTGATTTTTGGGCTATTTTTTAAACCTTCAAAAATTCGCCAAAAAAAACTATGGAAGCTAGGACCACCAAATTTGGAGGGTTTGCAGGTAAATCTAGGGTGCCCTTTCACACCAAAATTTGCGACATTCTATCGAACAGATTCGGAGATATTCGCGAGTTTTTGTTTTAACATTACGGGGAAAAGGCCCGGACACCCCCTGGTAAGCCGCGATTGGCGAGCATGGGGAGGAAGGCCGAAACCCTGTTAGGCCACGTTTCAAATTTCAAGTCGATCGGACAATTAGGGCCCGAGATATGGGGAGTCAAAATTTGGCCCATTTCCGTGACCATTGGGGCGGCCCTCATCGAAATTTCGGTCGCTTGCGCTGGGGTCAAAAATTGAGCTACGAGAAAACGCTTGCGGGGGATTGTTCATGTGTCTCAATGGGAAGTACTGTGTGAGCGGTTTGAAATTCGGTGCAACGGTTATAAGTAATTGTCGCGGCTGAAATGTGTCAAATTCGTGAAATTTGACGCTATGAAAGTCGGGCCCTATTGGGCCTGGAGACAAACCTTTTTTTTTTAAATTGATGTACTCTTCGAGAGCAACATTTTGGCTATCTCGGATTTTTAAAATTCGCGAATGGAGTTTCTGTAGGGTATTTCCGTTTGATTTTTGGGCTATTTTTTAAACATTCAAAAATTCGCCATAAAAAAACTATGGAAGCTAGGACCACCTAATTTGGAGGGTTTATAGGTAAATCTAGGGTGCCCTTTCACACCAAATATTGCGACATTCTATCGAACCGTTTCGGAGATATTCGCGAGTTTTTATTTTAACATTACGGCGAAAAGGCCCGGACCCCCCCTGGTGAGCCGCGATTGGCGAGCATGGGGAGAAAGGCCGAAACCCTGTTAGGTCACGTTTCAAATTTCAAGTCGATCGAACAATTAGGGCCCGAGATATGGGGGGTCAAAATTTGGCCCATTTCCGTGACCATTGGGGCGGCCCTCATCGAAATTTCGGTCGCTTGCACCGGGGTCAAAAATTGAGCTACGAGAAAACGCTTGCGGGGGATTGTTCATGTGTCTCAATGGGAAGTACTATGTGAGCAGTTTGAAATTCGGTGCAACGGTTATAGGTAATTGTCGCGGCCGAAATGTGTCAAATTCGTGAAATTTGACCCATGAAAGTCGGGCCCTATTGGGCCTGGAGACAAACCTTTTTTTTTTAAATTGATGTACTCTTCGAGAGCAACATTTTGGCTATCTTGGATTTTTAAAATTCGCGAATGGAGTTTCTGTAGGGTATTTCCGTTCGATTTTTGGGCTATTTTTTAAACTTTCAAAAATTCGCCATAAAAAAACTATGGAAGCTAGGACCACCTAATTTGGAGGGTTTGTAGGTAAATCTAGGGTGCACTTTCACACCAAAATTTGCGACATTCTATCGAACCGTTTCGGAGATATTCGCGAGTTTTTGTTTTAACATTACGGCGAAAAGGCCCGGACCCCCCATTGTGAGCCGCGATTGGCGAGCATGGGGAGGAAGGCCGAAACCCTCTTAGGCCACGTTTCAAATTTCAAGTCCATCGGACAATTAGGGCCCGAGATATGGGGGGTCAAAGTTTGGCCCATTTCCGTTACCATTGGGGCGGCCCCCATCGAAATTTCGGTCGCTTGCGAAGGGGTCAAAAATGGAGCTACGAGAAAACGCTTCCGGGGGATTGTTCATGTGTCTCAATGGGAAGTACTGTGTGAGCGGTTTGAAATTCGGTGCAACGGTTATAAGTAATTGTCGCGGCTGAAATGTGTCAAATTCGTGAAATTTGACCCTATGAAAGTCGGGCCCTATTGGGCCTGGAGACAAACCTTTTTTTTTAAATTGATGTACTCTTCGAGAGCAACATTTTGGCTATCTCGGATTTTTAAAATTCGCGAATGGAGTTTCTGTAGGGTATTTCCGTTTGATTTTTGGGCTATTTTTTAAACCTTCAAAAATTCGCCCTAAAAAAACTATGGAAGCTAGGACCACCAAATTTGGAGGGTTTGTAAGTAAATCTAGGGTGCCCTTTCACACCAAAATTTGCGACATTCTATCGAACCGTTTCGGCGATATTCGCGAGTTTTTGTTTTAAAATTACGGCGAAAAGGCCCGGACACCCCCTGGTGAGCCGCGATTGGCGAGCATGGGGAGGAAGGCCGAAACCCTGTTAGGTCACGTTTCAAATTTCAAGTCGATCGAACAATTAGGGCCCGAGATATGGGGGGTCAAAATTTGGCCCATTTCCGTGACCATTGGGGCGGCCCTCATCGAAATTTCGGTCGCTTGCACCGGGGTCAAAAATTGAGCTACGAGAAAACGCTTGCGGGGGATTGTTCATGTGTCTCAATGGGAAGTACTATGTGAGCAGTTTGAAATTCGGTGCAACGGTTATAGGTAATTGTCGCGGCCGAAATGTGTCAAATTCGTGAACTTTGACCCTATGAAAGTGGGGTCCTATTGGGCCTAGAGACAAACCTTTTTTTTAAAATTCATGTACTGTTGGAGAGCAACATTTTGGCTATCTCGGATTTTTAAAATTTGCGAATGGAGTTTCTGTAGGGAATTTCCGTTCGATTTTTGGGCTATTTTTTAAACTTTCAAAAATTCGCCATGAAAAAACTATGGAAGCTAGGACCACCAAATTTGGAGGGTTTGTAGGTAAATCTAGGGTGCTCTTTCACACCAAAATTTGCGACATTCTATCGAACCGTTTCGGAGATATTCGCGAGTATTTGTTTTAACATTACGGCGAAAAGGCCCGGACCCCCATGGTGAGCCGCGATTGGCGAGCATGGGGAGGAAGGCCGAAACCCTGTTAGGCCACGTTTCAAATTTCAAGTCTGTCGGACAATTAGGGCCCGAGATATGGGGAGTCAAAATTTGGCCCATTTCCGTGACAATTGGGGCGGCCCTCATCGAAATTTCGGTCGCTTGCGCCGGGGTCAAAAATTGAGCTACGAGAAAACGCTTGCGGGGGATTGTTCATGTGTCTCAATGGGAAGTACTGTTTGAGCGGTTTGAAATTCGGTGCAACGGTTATAGGTAATTGTCGCGGCTGAAATGTGTCAGATTCGTGAAATTTGACCCTATGAAAGTCGGGCCCTATTGGGCCTGGAGACAAACCTTTTTTTTTAAATTGATGTACTCTTCGAGAGCAACATTTTGGCTATCTCGGATTTTTAAAATTCGCGAATGGAGTTTCTGTAGGGTATTTCCGTTTGATTTTTGGGCTATTTTTTAAACCTTCAAAAATTCGCCAAAAAAAACTATGGAAGCTAGGACCACCAAATTTGGAGGGTTTGCAGGTAAATCTAGGGTGCCCTTTCACACCAAAATTTGCGACATTCTATCGAACAGATTCGGAGATATTCGCGAGTTTTTGTTTTAACATTACGGGGAAAAGGCCCGGACACCCCCTGGTAAGCCGCGATTGGCGAGCATGGGGAGGAAGGCCGAAACCCTGTTAGGCCACGTTTCAAATTTCAAGTCGATCGGACAATTAGGGCCCGAGATATGGGGAGTCAAAATTTGGCCCATTTCCGTGACCATTGGGGCGGCCCTCATCGAAATTTCGGTCGCTTGCGCTGGGGTCAAAAATTGAGCTACGAGAAAACGCTTGCGGGGGATTGTTCATGTGTCTCAATGGGAAGTACTGTGTGAGCGGTTTGAAATTCGGTGCAACGGTTATAAGTAATTGTCGCGGCTGAAATGTGTCAAATTCGTGAAATTTGACGCTATGAAAGTCGGGCCCTATTGGGCCTGGAGACAAACCTTTTTTTTTAAATTGATGTACTCTTCGAGAGCAACATTTTGGCTATCTCGGATTTTTAAAATTCGCGAATGGAGTTTCTGTAGGGTATTTCCGTTTGATTTTTGGGCTATTTTTTAAACATTCAAAAATTCGCCATAAAAAAACTATGGAAGCTAGGACCACCTAATTTGGAGGGTTTATAGGTAAATCTAGGGTGCCCTTTCACACCAAATATTGCGACATTCTATCGAACCGTTTCGGAGATATTCGCGAGTTTTTATTTTAACATTACGGCGAAAAGGCCCGGACCCCCCCTGGTGAGCCGCGATTGGCGAGCATGGGGAGGAAGGCCGAAACCCTGTTAGGTCACGTTTCAAATTTCAAGTCGATCGAACAATTAGGGCCCGAGATATGGGGGGTCAAAATTTGGCCCATTTCCGTGACCATTGGGGCGGCCCTCATCGAAATTTCGGTCGCTTGCACCGGGGTCAAAAATTGAGCTACGAGAAAACGCTTGCGGGGGATTGTTCATGTGTCTCAATGGGAAGTACTATGTGAGCAGTTTGAAATTCGGTGCAACGGTTATAGGTAATTGTCGCGGCCGAAATGTGTCAAATTCGTGAAATTTGACCCATGAAAGTCGGGCCCTATTGGGCCTGGAGACAAACCTTTTTTTTTTAAATTGATGTACTCTTCGAGAGCAACATTTTGGCTATCTTGGATTTTTAAAATTCGCGAATGGAGTTTCTGTAGGGTATTTCCGTTCGATTTTTGGGCTATTTTTTAAACTTTCAAAAATTCGCCATAAAAAAACTATGGAAGCTAGGACCACCTAATTTGGAGGGTTTGTAGGTAAATCTAGGGTGCACTTTCACACCAAAATTTGCGACATTCTATCGAACCGTTTCGGAGATATTCGCGAGTTTTTGTTTTAACATTACGGCGAAAAGGCCCGGACCCCCCATTGTGAGCCGCGATTGGCGAGCATGGGGAGGAAGGCCGAAACCCTCTTAGGCCACGTTTCAAATTTCAAGTCCATCGGACAATTAGGGCCCGAGATATGGGGGGTCAAAGTTTGGCCCATTTCCGTTACCATTGGGGCGGCCCCCATCGAAATTTCGGTCGCTTGCGAAGGGGTCAAAAATGGAGCTACGAGAAAACGCTTCCGGGGGATTGTTCATGTGTCTCAATGGGAAGTACTGTGTGGGCGGTTTGAAATTCGGTGCAACGGTTATAGGTAATTGTCGCGGCCGAAATGTGTCAAATTCGTGAAGTTTGACCCTATGAAAGTGGGGTCCTATTGGGCCTAGAGACAAACCTTTCTTTTAAAATTCATGTACTCTTGGAGAGCAACATTTTGGCTATCTCGGATTTTTAAAATTTGCGAATGGAGTTTCTGTAGGGAATTTCCGTTCGATTTTTGGGCTATTTTTTAAACTTTCAAAAATTCGCCATGAAAAAACTATGGAAGCTAGGACCACCAAATTTGGAGGGTTTGTAGGTAAATCTAGGGTGCTCTTTCACACCAAAATTTGCGACATTCTATCGAACCGTTTCGGAGATATTCGCGAGTATTTGTTTTAACATTACGGCGAAAAGGCCCGGACCCCCATGGTGAGCCGCGATTGGCGAGCATGGGGAGGAAGGCCGAAACCCTGTTAGGCCACGTTTCAAATTTCAAGTCTGTCGGACAATTAGGGCCCGAGATATGGGGAGTCAAAATTTGGCCCATTTCCGTGACAATTGGGGCGGCCCTCATCGAAATTTCGGTCGCTTGCGCCGGGGTCAAAAATTGAGCTACGAGAAAACGCTTGCGGGGGATTGTTCATGTGTCTCAATGGGAAGTACTGTTTGAGCGGTTTGAAATTCGGTGCAACGGTTATAGGTAATTGTCGCGGCTGAAATGTGTCAGATTCGTGAAATTTGACCCTATGAAAGTCGGGCCCTATTGGGCCTGGAGACAAAACTTTTTTTTTTAAATTGATGTACTCTTCGAGAGCAACATTTTGGCTATCTCGGATTTTTAAAATTCGCGAATGGAGTTTCTGTAGGGTATTTCCGTTTGATTTTTGGGCTATTTTTTAAACATTCAAAAATTCGCCATAAAAAAACTATGGAAGCTAGGACCACCTAATTTGGAGGGTTTATAGGTAAATCTAGGGTGCCCTTTCACACCAAATATTGCGACATTCTATCGAACCGTTTCGGAGATATTCGCGAGTTTTTATTTTAACATTACGGCGAAAAGGCCTGGACCCCCCCTGGTGAGCCGCGATTGGCGAGCATGGGGAGGAAGGCCGAAACCCTGTTAGGTCACGTTTCAAATTTCAAGTCGATCGAACAATTAGGGCCCGAGATATGGGGGGTCAAAATTTGGCCCATTTCCGTGACCATTGGGGCGGCCCTCATCGAAAATTCGGTCGCTTGCACCGGGGTTAAAAATTGAGCTACGAGAAAACGCTTGCGGGGGATTGTTCATGTGTCTCAATGGGAAGTACTATGTGAGCAGTTTGAAATTCGGTGCAACGGTTATAGGTAATTGTCGCGGCCGAAATGTGTCAAATTCGTGAAATTTGACCCATGAAAGTCGGGCCCTATTGGGCCTGGAGACAAACCTTTTTTTTTTTTAAATTGATGTACTCTTCGAGAGCATCATTTTGGCTATCTTGGATTTTTAAAATTCGCGAATGGAGTTTCTGTAGGGTATTTCCGTTCGATTTTTGGGCTATTTTTTAAACTTTCAAAAATTCGCCATAAAAAAACTATGGAAGCTAGGACCACCTAATTTGGAGGGTTTGTAGGTAAATCTAGGGTGCACTTTCACACCAAAATTTGCGACATTCTATCGAACCGTTTCGGAGATATTCGCGAGTTTTTGTTTTAACATTACGGCGAAAAGGAACGGACCCCCCATTGTGAGCCGCGATTGGCGAGCATGGGGAGGAAGGCCGAAACCATCTTAGGCCACGTTTCAAATTTCAAGTCCATAGGACAATTAGGGCCCGAGATATGGGGGGTCAAAGTTTGGCCCATTTCCGTTACCATTGGGGCGGCCCCCATCGAAATTTCGGTCGCTTGCGAAGGGGTCAAAAATGGAGCTACGAGAAAACGCTTCCGGGGGATTGTTCATGTGTCTCAATGGGAAGTACTGTGTGGGCGGTTTGAAATTCGGTGCAACGGTTATAGGTAATTGTCGCGGCCGAAATGTGTCAAATTCGTGAAGTTTGACCCTATGAAAGTGGGGTCCTATTGGGCCTAGAGACAAACCTTTCTTTTAAAATTCATGTACAATTCGAGAGCAACATTTTGGCTATCTCGGATTTTTAAAATTTGCGAATGGAGTTTCTGTAGGGTATTTCCGTTTGATTTTTGGGCTATTTTTTAAACTTTCAAAAATTCGCCATAAAAAAACTATGGAAGCTAGGACCACCTAATTTGGAGGGTTTGCAGGTAAATCTAGGGTGCCCTTTCACACTAAAATTTGCGACATTCTATCGAACCGATTCGGAGATATTCGCGAGTTTTTGTTTTAACATTACGGGGAAAAGGCCCGGACACCCCCTGGTGAGCCGCGATTGGCGAGCATGGGGAGGAAGGCCGAAACCCTGTTAGGCCACGTTTCAAATTTCAAGTCGATCGGACAATTAGGGCCCGAGATATGGGGAGTCAAAATTTGGCCCATTTCCGTGACCATTGGGGCAGCCCTCATCGAAATTTCGGTCGCTTGCGCCGGGGTCAAAAATTGAGCTACGAGAAAACGCTTGCGGGGGATTGTTCATGTGTCTCAATGGGAAGTACTGTGTGAGCGGTTTGAAATTCGGTGCAACGGTTATAGGTAATTGTCGGGGCCGAAATGTGTCAAATTCGTGAAATTTGACCCTATGAAAGTCGGGCCCTATTGGGCCTTGAGACAAAGCTTTTTTTTTTTAAATTGATGTACTCTTCGAGAGCAACATTTTGGCTATCTCGGATTTTTAAAATTCGCGAATGGAGTTTCTGTAGGGTATTTCCGTTTGATTTTTGGGCTATTTTTTAAACCTTCAAAAATTCGCCCTAAAAAAACTATGGAAGCTAGGACCACCAAATTTGGAGGGTTTGTAAGTAAATCTAGGGTGCCCTTTCACACCAAAATTTGCGACATTCTATCGAACCGTTTCGGCGATATTCGCGAGTTTTTGTTTTAAAATTACGGCGAAAAGGCCCGGACACCCCCTGGTGAGCCGCGATTGGCGAGCATGGGGAGGAAGGCCGAAACCCTGTTAGGCCACGTTTCAAATTTCAAGTCGATCGGACGATTAGGGCCCGAGATATGGGGAGTCAAAATTTGGCCCATTTCCGTGACCATTGGGGCGGCCCTCATCGAAATTTCGGTCGCTTGCGCCGGGGTCAAAAATTGAGCTACGAGAAAACGCTTGCGGGGGATTGTTCATGTGTCTCAATGGGAAGTACTGTGTGAGCGGTTTGAAATTCGGTTCAACGGTTATAAGTAATTGTCGCGGCTGAAATGTGTCAAATTCGTGAAATTTGACCCTATGAAAGTCGGGCCCTATTGGGCCTGGAGACAAACCTTTTTTTTTTAAATTGATGTACTCTTCGAGAGCAACATTTTGGCTATCTCGGATTTTTAAAATTCGCGAATGGAGTTTCTGTAGGGTATTTCCGTTTGATTTTTGGGCTATTTTTTAAACTTTCAAAAATTCGCCATAAAAAAACTATGGAAGCTAGGACCACCTAATTTGGAGGGTTTATAGGTAAATCTAGGGTGCCCTTTCACACCAAATATTGCGACATTCTATCGAACCGTTTCGGAGATATTCGCGAGTATTTGTTTTAACATTACGGCGAAAAGGCCCGGACCCCCCCTGGTGAGCCGCGATTGGCGAGCATGGGGAGGAAGGCCGAAACCCTGTTAGGTCACGTTTCAAATTTCAAGTCGATCGAACAATTAGGGCCCGAGATATGGGGGGTCAAAATTTGGCCCATTTCCGTGACCATTGGGGCGGCCCTCATCGAAATTTCGGTCGCTTGCACCGGGGTCAAAAATTGAGCTACGAGAAAACGCTTGCGGGGGATTGTTCATGTGTCTCAATGGGAAGTACTATGTGAGCAGTTTGAAATTCGGTGCAACGGTTATAGGTAATTGTCGCGGCCGAAATGTGTCAAATTCGTGAAATTTGACCCATGAAAGTCGGGCCCTTTTGGGCCTGGAGACAAACCTTTTTTTTTTAAATTGATGTACTCTTCGAGAGCAACATTTTGGCTATCTTGGATTTTTAAAATTCGCGAATGGAGTTTCTGTAGGGTATTTCCGTTCGATTTTTGGGCTATTTTTTAAACTTTCAAAAATTCGCCCTAAAAAAACTATGGAAGCTAGGACCACCAAATTTGGAGGGTTTGTAAGTAAATCTAGGGTGCCCTTTCACACCAAAATTTGCGACATTCTATCGAACCGTTTCGGCGATATTCGCGAGTTTTTGTTTTAAAATTACGGCGAAAAGGCCCGGACACCCCCTGGTGAGCCGCTATTGGCGAGCATGGGGAGGAAGGCCGAAACCCTGTTAGGCCACGTTTCAAATTTCAAGTCGATCGGACGATTAGGGCCCGAGATATGGGGAGTCAAAATTTGGCCCATTTCCGTGACCATTGGGGCGGCCCTCATCGAAATTTCGGTCGCTTGCTCCGGGGTCAAAAATTGAGCTACGAGAAAACGCTTGCGGGGGATTGTTCATGTGTCTCAATGGGAAGTACTGTGTGAGCGGTTTGAAATTCGGTGCAACGGTTATAGGTAATTGTCGCGGCCGAAATGTGTCAAATTCGTGAAATTTGACCCTATGAAAGTCGGGCCCTATTGGGCCTTGAGACAAACGTTTTTTTTTTAAATTGATGTACTCTTCGAGAGCAACATTTTGGCTATCTCGGATTTTTAAAATTCGCGAATGGAGTTTCTGTAGGGTATTTCCGTTTGATTTTTGGGCTATTTTTTAAACCTTCAAAAATTCGCCCTAAAAAAACTATGGAAGCTAGGACCACCAAATTTGGAGGGTTTGTAAGTAAATCTAGGGTGCCCTTTCACACCAAAATTTGCGACATTCTATCGAACCGTTTCGGCGATATACGCGAGTTTTTGTTTTAAAATTACGGCGAAAAGGCCCGGACACCCCCTGGTGAGCCGCGATTGGCGAGCATGGGAAGGAAGGCCGAAACCCTGTTAGGCCACGTTTCAAATTTCAAGTCGATCGGACGATTAGGGCCCGAGATATGGGGAGTCAAAATTTGGCCCATTTCCGTGACCATTGGGGCGGCCCTCATCGAAATTTCGGTCGCTTGCGCCGGGGTCAAAAATTGAGCTACGAGAAAACGCTTGCGGGGGATTGTTCATGTGTCTCAATGGGAAGTACTGTTTGAGCGGTTTGAAATTCAGTGCAACGGTTATAGGTAATTGTCGCGGCTGAAATGTGTCAGATTTGTGAAATTTGACCCTATGAAAGTCGGGCCCTATTGGGCCTGGAGACAAACCTTTTTTTTTTAAATTGATGTA
The DNA here is from genome assembly GCF_044657685.1 of Stegodyphus dumicola. NCBI lineage: Eukaryota > Metazoa > Arthropoda > Arachnida > Araneae > Eresidae > Stegodyphus > Stegodyphus dumicola. Next base: position 288,360,312 of record NC_140769.1, on the reverse strand, counting down.
CTCTTCGAGAGCAATATTTTGGCTATCTCGGATTTTTAAAATTCGCGAATGGAGTTTCTGTAGGGTATTTCCGTTTGATTTTTGAGCTATTTTTTAAACCTTCAAAAATTCGCCAAAAAAAACTATGGAAGCTAGGACCACCAAATTTGGAGGGTTTGCAGGTAAATCTAGGGTGCCCTTTCACACCAAAATTTGCGACATTCTATCGAACCGATTCGGAGATATTCGCGAGTTTTTGTTTTAACATTACGGGGAAAAGGCCCGGACACCCCCTGTTGAGCCGCGATTGGCGAGCATGGGGAGGAAGGCCGAAACCCTGTTAGGCCACGTTTCAAATTTCAAGTCGATCGGACAATTAGGGCCCGAGATATGGGGAGTCAAAATTTGGCCCATTTCCGTGACCATTGGGGCGGCCCTCATCGAAATTTCGGTCGCTTGCGCTGGGGTCAAAAATTGAGCTACGAGAAAACGCTTGCGGGGGATTGTTCATGTGTCTCAATGGGAAGTACTGTGTGAGCGGTTTGAAATTCGGTGCAACGGTTATAAGCAATTGTCGCGGCTGAAATGTGTCAAATTCGTGAAATTTGACCCTATGAAAGTCGGGCCCTATTGGGCCTGGAGACAAACCTTTTTTTTTTAAATTGATGTACTCTTCGAGAGCAACATTTTGGCTATCTCGGATTTTTAAAATTCGCGAATGGAGTTTCTGTAGGGTATTTCCGTTTGATTTTTGGGCTATTTTTTAAACTTTCAAAAATTCGCCATGAAAAAACTATGGAAGCTAGGACCACCAAATTTGGAGGGTTTGTAGGTAAATCTAGGGTGCTCTTTCACACCAAAATTTGCGACATTCTATCGAACCGTTTCGGAGATATTCGCGAGTATTTGTTTTAACATTACGGCGAAAAGGCCCGGACCCCCATGGTGAGCCGCGATTGGCGAGCATGGGGAGGAAGGCCGAAACCCTGTTAGGCCACGTTTCAAATTTCAAGTCTGTCGGACAAATAGGGCCCGAGATATGGGGAGTCAAAATTTCGCCCATTTCCGTGACAATTGGGGCGGCCCTCATCGAAATTTCGGTCGCTTGCGCCGGGGTCAAAAATTGAGCTACGAGAAAACGCTTGCGGGGGATTGTTCATGTGTCTCAATGGGAAGTACTGTTTGAGCGGTTTGAAATTCGGTGCAACGGTTATAGGTAATTGTCGCGGCTGAAATGTGTCAGATTCGTGAAATTTGACCCTATGAAAGTCGGGCCCTATTGGGCCTGGAGACAAACCTTTTTTTTTAAATTGATGTACTCTTCGAGAGCAACATTTTGGCTATCTCGGATTTTTAAAATTCGCGAATGGAGTTTCTGTAGGGTATTTCCGTTTGATTTTTGGGCTATTTTTTAAACCTTCAAAAATTCGCCAAAAAAAACTATGGAAGCTAGGACCACCAAATTTGGAGGGTTTGCAGGTAAATCTAGGGTGCCCTTTCACACCAAAATTTGCGACATTCTATCGAACAGATTCGGAGATATTCGCGAGTTTTTGTTTTAACATTACGGGGAAAAGGCCCGGACACCCCCTGGTAAGCCGCGATTGGCGAGCATGGGGAGGAAGGCCGAAACCCTGTTAGGCCACGTTTCAAATTTCAAGTCGATCGGACAATTAGGGCCCGAGATATGGGGAGTCAAAATTTGGCCCATTTCCGTGACCATTGGGGCGGCCCTGATCGAAATTTCGGTCGCTTGCGCTGGGGTCAAAAATTGAGCTACGAGAAAACGCTTGCGGGGGATTGTTCATGTGTCTCAATGGGAAGTACTGTGTGAGCGGTTTGAAATTCGGTGCAACGGTTATAAGTAATTGTCGCGGCTGAAATGTGTCAAATTCGTGAAATTTGACCCTATGAAAGTCGGGCCCTATTGGGCCTGGAGACAAACCTTTTTTTTTAAATTGATGTACTCTTCGAGAGCAACATTTTGGCTATCTCGGATTTTTAAAATTCGCGAATGGAGTTTCTGTAGGGTATTTCCGTTTGATTTTTGGGCTATTTTTTAAACATTCAAAAATTCGCCATAAAAAAACTATGGAAGCTAGGACCACCTAATTTGGAGGGTTTATAGGTAAATCTAGGGTGCCCTTTCACACCAAATATTGCGACATTCTATCGAACCGTTTCGGAGATATTCGCGAGTTTTTATTTTAACATTACGGCGAAAAGGCCCGGACCCCCCCTGGTGAGCCGCGATTGGCGAGCATGGGGAGGAAGGCCGAAACCCTGTTAGGTCACGTTTCAAATTTCAAGTCGATCGAACAATTAGGGCCCGAGATATGGGGGGTCAAAATTTGGCCCATTTCCGTGACCATTGGGTCGGCCCTCATCGAAATTTCGGTCGCTTGCACCGGGGTCAAAAATTGAGCTACGAGAAAACGCTCGCGGGGGATTGTTCATGTGTCTCAATGGGAAGTACTGTTTGAGCGGTTTGAAATTCGGTGCAACGGTTATAGGTAATTGTCGCGGCTGAAATGTGTCAGATTCGTGAAATTTGACCCTATGAAAGTCGGGCCCTATTGGGCCTGGAGACAAACCTTTTTTTTTTAAATTGATGTACTCTTCGAGAGCAATATTTTGGCTATCTCGGATTTTTAAAATTCGCGAATGGAGTTTCTGTAGGGTATTTCCGTTTGATTTTTGAGCTATTTTTTAAACCTTCAAAAATTCGCCAAAAAAAACTATGGAAGCTAGGACCACCAAATTTGGAGGGTTTGCAGGTAAATCTAGGGTGCCCTTTCACACCAAAATTTGCGACATTCTATCGAACCGATTCGGAGATATTCGCGAGTTTTTGTTTTAACATTACGGGGAAAAGGCCCGGACACCCCCTGTTGAGCCGCGATTGGCGAGCATGGGGAGGAAGGCCGAAACCCTGTTAGGCCACGTTTCAAATTTCAAGTCGATCGGACAATTAGGGCCCGAGATATGGGGAGTCAAAATTTGGCCCATTTCCGTGACCATTGGGGCGGCCCTCATCGAAATTTCGGTCGCTTGCGCTGGGGTCAAAAATTGAGCTACGAGAAAACGCTTGCGGGGGATTGTTCATGTGTCTCAATGGGAAGTACTGTGTGAGCGGTTTGAAATTCGGTGCAACGGTTATAAGCAATTGTCGCGGCTGAAATGTGTCAAATTCGTGAAATTTGACCCTATGAAAGTCGGGCCCTATTGGGCCTGGAGACAAACCTTTTTTTTTTAAATTGATGTACTCTTCGAGAGCAACATTTTGGCTATCTCGGATTTTTAAAATTCGCGAATGGAGTTTCTGTAGGGTATTTCCGTTTGATTTTTGGGCTATTTTTTAAACTTTCAAAAATTCGCCATGAAAAAACTATGGAAGCTAGGACCACCAAATTTGGAGGGTTTGTAGGTAAATCTAGGGTGCTCTTTCACACCAAAATTTGCGACATTCTATCGAACCGTTTCGGAGATATTCGCGAGTATTTGTTTTAACATTACGGCGAAAAGGCCCGGACCCCCATGGTGAGCCGCGATTGGCGAGCATGGGGAGGAAGGCCGAAACCCTGTTAGGCCACGTTTCAAATTTCAAGTCTGTCGGACAAATAGGGCCCGAGATATGGGGAGTCAAAATTTCGCCCATTTCCGTGACAATTGGGGCGGCCCTCATCGAAATTTCGGTCGCTTGCGCCGGGGTCAAAAATTGAGCTACGAGAAAACGCTTGCGGGGGATTGTTCATGTGTCTCAATGGGAAGTACTGTTTGAGCGGTTTGAAATTCGGTGCAACGGTTATAGGTAATTGTCGCGGCTGAAATGTGTCAGATTCGTGAAATTTGACCCTATGAAAGTCGGGCCCTATTGGGCCTGGAGACAAACCTTTTTTTTTAAATTGATGTACTCTTCGAGAGCAACATTTTGGCTATCTCGGATTTTTAAAATTCGCGAATGGAGTTTCTGTAGGGTATTTCCGTTTGATTTTTGGGCTATTTTTTAAACCTTCAAAAATTCGCCAAAAAAAACTATGGAAGCTAGGACCACCAAATTTGGAGGGTTTGCAGGTAAATCTAGGGTGCCCTTTCACACCAAAATTTGCGACATTCTATCGAACAGATTCGGAGATATTCGCGAGTTTTTGTTTTAACATTACGGGGAAAAGGCCCGGACACCCCCTGGTAAGCCGCGATTGGCGAGCATGGGGAGGAAGGCCGAAACCCTGTTAGGCCACGTTTCAAATTTCAAGTCGATCGGACAATTAGGGCCCGAGATATGGGGAGTCAAAATTTGGCCCATTTCCGTGACCATTGGGGCGGCCCTCATCGAAATTTCGGTCGCTTGCGCTGGGGTCAAAAATTGAGCTACGAGAAAACGCTTGCGGGGGATTGTTCATGTGTCTCAATGGGAAGTACTGTGTGAGCGGTTTGAAATTCGGTGCAACGGTTATAAGTAATTGTCGCGGCTGAAATGTGTCAAATTCGTGAAATTTGACCCTATGAAAGTCGGGCCCTATTGGGCCTGGAGACAAACCTTTTTTTTTAAATTGATGTACTCTTCGAGAGCAACATTTTGGCTATCTCGGATTTTTAAAATTCGCGAATGGAGTTTCTGTAGGGTATTTCCGTTTGATTTTTGGGCTATTTTTTAAACATTCAAAAATTCGCCATAAAAAAACTATGGAAGCTAGGACCACCTAATTTGGAGGGTTTATAGGTAAATCTAGGGTGCCCTTTCACACCAAATATTGCGACATTCTATCGAACCGTTTCGGAGATATTCGCGAGTTTTTATTTTAACATTACGGCGAAAAGGCCCGGACCCCCCCTGGTGAGCCGCGATTGGCGAGCATGGGGAGGAAGGCCGAAACCCTGTTAGGTCACGTTTCAAATTTCAAGTCGATCGAACAATTAGGGCCCGAGATATGGGGGGTCAAAATTTGGCCCATTTCCGTGACCATTGGGTCGGCCCTCATCGAAATTTCGGTCGCTTGCACCGGGGTCAAAAATTGAGCTACGAGAAAACGCTTGCGGGGGATTGTTCATGTGTCTCAATGGGAAGTACTATGTGAGCAGTTTGAAATTCGGTGCAACGGTTATAGGTAATTGTCGCGGCCGAAATGTGTCAAATTCGTGAAATTTGACCCATGAAAGTCGGGCCCTATTGGGCCTGGAGACAAACCGTTTTTTTTTAAATTGATGTACTCTTCGAGAGCAACATTTTGGCTATCTTGGATTTTTAAAATTCGCGAATGGAGTTTCTGTAGGGTATTTCCGTTCGATTTTTGGGCTATTTTTTAAACTTTCAAAAATTCGCCATAAAAAAACTATGGAAGCTAGGACCACCTAATTTGGAGGGTTTGTAGGTAAATCTAGGGTGCACTTTCACACCAAAATTTGCGACATTCTATCGAACCGTTTCGGAGATATTCGCGAGTTTTTGTTTTAACATTACGGCGAAAAGGCCCGGACCCCCCATTGTGAGCCGCGATTGGCGAGCATGGGGAGGAAGGCCGAAACCCTCTTAGGCCACGTTTCAAATTTCAAGTCCATCGGACAATTAGGGCCCGAGATATGGGGGGTCAAAGTTTGGCCCATTTCCGTTACCATTGGGGCGGCCCCCATCAAAATTTCGGTCGCTTGCGAAGGGGTCAAAAATGGAGCTACGAGAAAACGCTTCCGGGGGATTGTTCATGTGTCTCAATGGGAAGTACTGTGTGGGCGGTTTGAAATTCGGTGCAACGGTTATAGGTAATTGTCGCGGCCGAAATGTGTCAAATTCGTGAAGTTTGACCCTATGAAAGTGGGGTCCTATTGGGCCTAGAGACAAACCTTTCTTTTAAAATTCATGTACTCTTGGAGAGCAACATTTTGGCTATCTCGGATTTTTAAAATTTGCGAATGGAGTTTCTGTAGGGAATTTCCGTTCGATTTTTGGGCTATTTTTTAAACTTTCAAAAATTCGCCATGAAAAAACTATGGAAGCTAGGACCACCAAATTTGGAGGGTTTGTAGGTAAATCTAGGGTGCTCTTTCACACCAAAATTTGCGACATTCTATCGAACCGTTTCGGAGATATTCGCGAGTATTTGTTTTAACATTACGGCGAAAAGGCCCGGACCCCCATGGTGAGCCGCGATTGGCGAGCATGGGGAGGAAGGCCGAAACCCTGTTAGGCCACGTTTCAAATTTCAAGTCTGTCGGACAATTAGGGCCCGAGATATGGGGAGTCAAAATTTGGCCCATTTCCGTGACAATTGGGGCGGCCCTCATCGAAATATCGGTCGCTTGCGCCGGGGTCAAAAATTGAGCTACGAGAAAACGCTTGCGGGGGATTGTTCATGTGTCTCAATGGGAAGTACTGTTTGAGCGGTTTGAAATTCGGTGCAACGGTTATAGGTAATTGTCGCGGCTGAAATGTGTCAGATTCGTGAAATTTGACCCTATGAAAGTCGGGCCCTATTGGGCCTGGAGACAAACCTTTTTTTTTTAAATTGATGTACTCTTCGAGAGCAACATTTTGGCTATCTCGGATTTTTAAAATTCGCGAATGGAGTTTCTGTAGGGTATTTCCGTTTGATTTTTGGGCTATTTTTTAAACATTCAAAAATTCGCCATAAAAAAACTATGGAAGCTAGGACCACCTAATTTGGAGGGTTTATAGGTAAATCTAGGGTGCCCTTTCACACCAAATATTGCGACATTCTATCGAACCGTTTCGGAGATATTCGCGAGTTTTTATTTTAACATTACGGCGAAAAGGCCTGGACCCCCCCTGGTGAGCCGCGATTGGCGAGCATGGGGAGGAAGGCCGAAACCCTATTAGGTCACGTTTCAAATTTCAAGTCGATCGAACAATTAGGGCCCGAGATATGGGGGGTCAAAATTTGGCCCATTTCCGTGACCATTGGGGCGGCCCTCATCGAAATTTCGGTCGCTTGCACCGGGGTCAAAAATTGAGCTACGAGAAAACGCTTGCGGGGGATTGTTCATGTGTCTCAATGGGAAGTACTATGTGAGCAGTTTGAAATTCGGTGCAACGGTTATAGGTAATTGTCGCGGCCGAAATGTGTCAAATTCGTGAAATTTGACCCATGAAAGTCGGGCCCTATTGGGCCTGGAGACAAACCTTTTTTTTTTAAATTGATGTACTCTTCGAGAGCATCATTTTGGCTATCTTGGATTTTTAAAATTCGCGAATGGAGTTTCTGTAGGGTATTTCCGTTCGATTTTTGGGCTATTTTTTAAACTTTCAAAAATTCGCCATAAAAAAACTATGGAAGCTAGGACCACCTAATTTGGAGGGTTTGTAGGTAAATCTAGGGTGCACTTTCACACCAAAATTTGCGACATTCTATCGAACCGTTTCGGAGATATTCGCGAGTTTTTGTTTTAACATTACGGCGAAAAGGCCCGGACCCCCCATTGTGAGCCGCGATTGGCGAGCATGGGGAGGAAGGCCGAAACCATCTTAGGCCACGTTTCAAATTTCAAGTCCATAGGACAATTAGGGCCCGAGATATGGGGGGTCAAAGTTTGGCCCATTTCCGTTACCATTGGGGCGGCCCCCATCGAAATTTCGGTCGCTTGCGAAGGGGTCAAAAATGGAGCTACGAGAAAACGCTTCCGGGGGATTGTTCATGTGTCTCAATGGGAAGTACTGTGTGGGCGGTTTGAAATTCGGTGCAACGGTTATAGGTAATTGTCGCGGCCGAAATGTGTCAAATTCGTGAAGTTTGACCCTATGAAAGTGGGGTCCTATTGGGCCTAGAGACAAACCTTTCTTTTAAAATTCATGTACAATTGGAGAGCAACATTTTGGCTATCTCGGATTTTTAAAATTTGCGAATGGAGTTTCTGTAGGGTATTTCCGTTTGATTTTTGGGCTATTTTTTAAACTTTCAAAAATTCGCCATAAAAAAACTATGGAAGCTAGGACCACCTAATTTGGAGGGTTTGCAGGTAAATCTAGGGTGCCCTTTCACACTAAAATTTGCGACATTCTATCGAACCGATTCGGAGATATTCGCGAGTTTTTGTTTTAAC